>NC_138862.1:69392369-69999531 GCF_965194805.1 Balaenoptera borealis
GGGAAGGGGAGGGGAGGTAGAAACCAACCACCCGTATGTACCCCCAACTTCAGCAGGACAGAGAGCACCTGTCCCACCCCCACTCTCAGCCTGGCTTCCTCCCAGCCTCCTAGTCTCCCTCCTTGAAAGGCATTCTGTCCTGGGTCTAGGTCTGGGTCTGAGAAAAGCCACAGGGCAGTGGGCCTCCTGGCAGGCCTGGCACACACTTCCCAGGGCAACTTTCCACGGACTGGCTCCTTCTCACTGGGGACAAAGCCAAGGCCAGGGCAGCAGCCTCCCAAAGGAATGAAGAGGCTGGACTCTGGGGAGGGAAAAGGGGCAAGGGCTGCACGTGTGGGGACCCTAGTGCGATGTCCCAGGCTTCCCAAGTTCCCAGTGCACTGAAACAAAGAATGGAGGAGCATCTGATTTAAAGACAGAGCTAGGGTTCCAGTCTAGGCTCTGCTACTCACCTTTGGGTAGCCGTGACCCTGAGGCCTCAGCTTCCCCCATTATTAAACAAGGAGGTGGCTAGATAACTTCTGAAGTCCCTTCCAGCTAGGACAGTCTAAGTTTTATGACTGTCCCCAGCTGGGCCCAGACAGTCTGCCTGCCGACCTCCCAGTGCAACCCTCCACTCCGGCCTGGCAGACTTCCCACAGCCTTGCTTTGTTCTTTCCTACCCTCTCGTGCTCAGCCTATCCAACGAGACTTTACTCATTTGCCTCAGAATCCCACAAAAAGCTCATCTCTTCTAGGATGTCTAGCTTGATTACATGAGTATTATCTCAAAGCACCACTCCTTTCGTACAGACAAGCTCTATTCTAACATACAATCAGTTTCCACTATTTGTACTGTCCTAGAGGAAGAAGAAACTATCTTCTCTCTATTTTGGAGGCAGATTGGCCTTCCTGATAATAAATGGTTCAGACACAAGGCAAAGGCCGTTGATGTGTTCTGAGCATACTGCTGATGGTGGTAGGATGACCAGTCAGCCCATGGACATCTCATCAGTTGACCACAGACATGTTATTAGCTCAGTTGAGGTTTGCTGAGCCTTGCCCAGCTAAGTAGAACTTCCTAGCAGATCCAAAGATGCCCAATGAATAATAAATGGGTATTTTCTTAAAAGTCACTAAGTCTTGGGATGATTTGTTATGCAGCAAAAGCTAATGATGCAAATATAAAGCACATGCCCAGAAAGGACCCAAGTAGATGGAGCACATGCTGGGTTTTGTCATTACTGTAGGAACAATGCTCCATCATGGCAGTAGCTTTGGCATATTGCTACAGAGCTCAGAGACTTGAACATGATGGGCTCAGTACAGGGAAATGATTGATCCAGGAGAGCAAGCCCCTTGCAAGGTGGCCAGGCACCTGAGCCAGAGCAGTCCAGCCATCTTCAGGATGTGGCACAACCTGTTTACAGAGTCCAGGTACAGACAAGTGCTCTTCTTCAGTGCTAATACCAACCCTAGGGGCTGGCGTTCTGTCTCTGCCAACCCAGGGTTGGCATGGAATTTTAAGAGTTAGAACATTTTAAAGGTAGAAGAACATTTCTGGATCACACTCATATAACAAATAGTTACCAAATGCTGACTACGGGCAGATACTGTTCTAGGCACTGGGAACACGGCAGTGTGCCTTCATGGAGCTTACCTTCCCGTGTTCCCTAGAAAGACCTTGAAAGGGAGGAAGAAGGAATGGGGATAGTTAACGTCCCTGTAGTGGTTTTAAATGTCTACAAATTCTTTGATACTCCTTTCTCCAAGAGGTGGAACTTAATTCCCCTCCGCTGGAGTATGGGTTGTACTTAGTGACTCACTTCTTGCAAAGAGAGTGTAGCAGAAGTAATGGTGCTTCCATTACTTCCAAGGATAGGTCATACGAGACATTGCAGGTTCCAACTATTTCTCTCTCTTGGACCACCAACTATGGGGAAGCCAGCTGCCATGTCATGAAGACACTCAAGCAGCACTAGGGAGAGGTCCACACAGCCAGGAGCTGAGGCCTCCTGCCAACAGCCCTGTGAGTGAGCCATCATAGATGTGGACCCTGCAGCCTCAGTCGAGCCTTCAGAGACAGGAGCCCCTGCTGACATCTTCACTGAAACCTCACGTAAAACCCTGAGCCAAAACTCATCTAGCTAAGCTGCTTCAAATTCCCGACCCATACAAACTATGAGAATATAACTGTTTGTTGTCTGAAGCTGCTATGTATGGGGGTAATTTGTTACTCTGCAATAGATAATGAATACATTCCCTCTATCCTGCTGCTTTTCCAATTTTAATCCATCTTCCCTCCTTCATAGTCTTCATACACCAAATAATGGGGGAACAAAAGCCAGGATGTAATAAGACAGAGGACTCTGGGGAACTGAGCTCAGAAGAGAAGGCTCTCAATGAACCTCTGTTGTACTGAAGTGGAAGAAACAAAAGCAGCAGCACCAAGCCTGCACTTTCTTTACTTTGAAGCCCAACCCCACATTACTTTGTGATTCCTCTGGCTTCCCAGTCCCAGGTAGGGACTTTGCTGGGAGGTAGGAATTTGGGGGGTAGGGGTTAAAGGAGGTTGGCAGGTCATGCAGACTCACTTGAGCAGGATCTCATACTGGCCGGCATGCCAGGGCTGCACGTTCTTTAGAATCAGGGTGAACACGTCCTCATTCTGTAGCACCTCAAAGTGGCCAGTGTCTTTGGAGAGGGCTTTGCCGTCCCGGAGCCAGTGCACAGTGGGGAAGGGGTCCCCAGCTATGGCACAGGAGATGAGGACACTCTGGCCCAGGCAGGCTGTCACTGAGCGGGGCTTGCTGATGAACCATGGCTGGGTGCCATCCTGAGGCTCTGAAGTTAGCAAAGGATTGAGTTAGAGAGGGAGGCCTTTCAGCAGAGAGCATCCACTCAACTCTCCATGGCAGTGAATGTCGGAAGACAGAGTGTTACCCAAAGGACAGCTTGTCCAGAAATCACTTTTATCGAACATACAGATAGAGCACATCCTTCTCATGGCAAATCTGTCTTGGTTACTTCTCACAGGATAATATTAACATGAATTTGTATATCCAAAGCATGGGGAGGTTGTCCAGAAGGTACAGGGGCACTGGGATAGGTACCAATGATCTGCATGACGTGTGTATGATTAAGAGTTGTCACTTGCTTCATGTGTGCTTAATTTGTCTCTCCTCTTAAATATGGGTTCTCTAAAGGCTAGGACCATCATAGGCCGTAACTCATCTGTCACTGCCAAACTGTTAGTGTGTTAGGAGATATCTCTCCCAGCACTCTCCGCAGCTTGACACCAGTACCCCAGAGAGGGCAGGAGCTTCAGAAGGTAGGGAAGGGTGGCCCCGCTCAGCCAGAGCCTCAGATGTAGGATGGGGAGCTGGCCACTGGGCCTGGGATGGGACCAAGGGAGTGTGGGGTCCGTGGTGGGGACAAAGTAGGCTCACATGGTTTCCTTGCCTCCAAATCACCTTTGGAGAGACCATGGCAGCAAAGCCTCCCTGCTCCTGCCCCTGCTGCCACTGGTCAGCGGGTCAGCCTCACCTTGCACTGTGAGCATGGCCTGGGTGCGGACCTCTCCTGCGCTGTTCCAGGCTTCACAGGTGTAAGTGCCCGTGTCCTCCGGGAACACTTCCTGGATACAAAGGCTGTGCTGAGTGCCTCTCTGTTCAAAGTGGAAGTCCTCTGACTCCTGGATCTCATTCCCATTGTGAAGCCAGATGACCTCAGGGGGTGGGTTCCCTGAACGGGGAGGAGAGGCAGGGAAGCTGGTCAGGGAGGTGCTTCCCTGGGCCGTGCAGCAACTCTACTTAATACTACGACATTGTATTGCATAAGTTTTCCCATCCATAACATATTCTAACCCTATCTATCTCAAAGGTTTACTGGGAGGATTAAATAAATTAATACCTGAGCAGCCCACTAGAAACGCAGACTAGAATAGCATCTGGCACAAAGAAAGTACTCAATGCATGTTCATTGTAGTTACTTAACAACAGATTTGGGGAAACCAGAAAGAACCCAGAAGTGAAAAATATTACTTCAGAGATAAAAGAGGAAACCTAGAAGAATGGATTTTAAAATTGGAATTCAAACTGCTTGATAGTGCTGAGTGGTAGCTGGATCAGTGGGTTCCAGCACTGTTTCCTGCTGTGCACACCTCACACCTTGCGTGCACGCCCAGGCAACGCCATGGGGACTTCACAGAAACTCCCTTGTCAGTTGTCACCAAGGGAAATCTCCCTCGGCGCTTCATTTTGCTACCATACAAATGTTGTCCAAGGGTGAAGATGGGTACCAGGCTTTCCAAACCCAGCTCATGGTGGATAGCATTTCCACTTCTACTAGTCTACTTCCCTGGGTAGCTTCTAGCCATTTGTTGGGGCATAAAACAATGGCCACCTGTGAGGGTTTCCTCTGCGGAAGGAGCTGAGCCACTGCACTCTGCTTCCAGGGGAGCAAGTCCCCGGGAACGGCTGCTGAGGGAGGCTGCGTGGTATCAAGCTCTTTCGAGGACAGAGGAGACCACCATCTGTCTCTGATGGGGTAGCCAGCATGCGTCTGGAGGCCAGGGGCAGGGTGCCTCTGATTTCTATCAACTGGAGGAGTATGTGCAGGGGAGGGGACCCAGCCTCTGCCTGCATTGTCCCGGGACTGCCTTCAGCCTTCGGGAACGGGGAGTTCATCCTAGGATCCCTAAAAGGGTGAGCCCATGGGTTCTCTCCCAACTCCTCTTTAGCGCTTCTGCAACTCAAAAGGAACTGAAAAACCAGACAGGACCTCCAGACTGTCAGCGGGACTGATCAGAGGCCAGCATGAGCCTGCGTCAGTAAGTCTGTGCCAGGATATTCCCCAGGCTTCGCTTGCTGGCTTCTAGCAAAAACAGTAAAATCTCTCACTGGGCTGTTCATCCCACACTCTTGTCACCCCACCCATTTGAGAAGGACCCCTGTTCTATCTTCTCACCTTAACATTTGAATAGAGCAACTGAGACTTATCTTCCAAGGGTTAGAAAGTTCTCACATCATCTGGTTTTGGACATGTGTTCACAATCTTCCAGCTACATTGGCCATACTATGTTCTCAGTTAATCCCTCACCTCTCTAGCATGGCCATCTTCTTCCCTGGACCACTTAACCTTGAATCCAGAAAATGCAGCCCAGAGAAAGCAGAAGAGAGGGACCAAGAGGCTCCACTCCTTCGGGTCCACTGACTGACAGGCCCAGGCTGCCTTTCTGGCGGACAGTGGTCTGAGCAGGATGTCAGGAAGCGAAGCCCATGTTGCAACCGTGCCCATTGTCACGTATACCCCAGGGACAGAGATGCGGGGACAGACCTGACACCTGGACTGTCATGGTGACCTGGCTCCCGTCCATGACTCTGAGATCAGAGAGGCCCTGCAGGAAGAGGGGCGCGACGGGCTGGCTGGAGGCCGTGGGCAGGAGGTACTCAGTCTTCTCGTCACTCTTCTTTTCTGCGTGGCAAACAGAATGTGGGGTGAACATTCACTCGTTCATTCCGCAGACACAGACGAAATGAGCACTCAGCACATGAATGTGTTGGGGCTCAGGTTCCCACCAGAAACTGACCGCTGCCAGATAAGGAGCTCGGGAGGCCCTGGAGATCCCTAGGAACAAGGCGTGCCCATATCCCTGTGTGGTACGACAGTGCTCTTGCCTCACAGCAGGAGAGGACGAGGCCTCTGCAGGGCCATGTCCAACCTAGGCTCTGGCTCCCCAGGAGCACTTCCAGGGGATGGAGGCTGGGAGTGGGGGAGCCAATACTTGGCATCTTAAGAGACTTTTTTTCCCCTTAAATTGTATTTACTCTTTTTTTTTTTTTTTTGGAAATTGAATGCAAACTAAGACCACTTGACTGTTACTGAAATGAATAGCCCAGTTTGCTTTTTTTTTTTTTAATAAATTCACGTTCTTTTATTTATTTATTTATGACTGTGTTGAGTCTTCGTTTCTGTGCGAGGGCTCTCTCTAGTTGCGGCGAGCGGGGGCCACTCTTCATCGCGGTGCGCGGGCCTCTCACCATCGCGGCCTCTCTTGTTGCGGAGCACAGGCTCCAGACGCGCAGGCTCAGTAATTGTGGCTCAACGGGCCCAGTTGCTCCGTGGCATGTGGGATCTTCCCAGACCAGGGCTCGAACCCGTGTCCCCTGCATTGGCAGGCAGATTCTCAACCACTGCGCCACCAGGGAAGCCCGTATTTACTCTTTTGAATAAGTGATACCTTCATATAGCATAAAATTCAAAAGGTACAAAGAGTATGTGTACAGTCTCCCTTCTACACTTGTCCTCTGGCCAAACGTCTCTCCCCAGAGACAACTGATTTTCAGTTCCTTGTTCACCTTGCCAAAGATGGTCCATGTGTATAACACACAATAGCATATAGGTATACTCTTTAATTTTTCTTCTCTTAAAAAAAAAATGATAGCACACTATACACAATGATTGGCATCTTGCTTTTTCATCTAACAATACAGTTATCCTTCAGTATCTGCAGGGTACTGGTACCAGGACCCCTTGCAGACACCAAAATCTGCAGATGCTCCAGTCCCTTACATAAAATGGCCTAGTATTTTCATATAACCTAAAATCCTCCTGTATACTTTAAATCATCTCTAGATTACTTATAATACCTAATACAATGTAAATGCTATGTAAATAGTTGCCAGTGCGGCAAATTCAAGTTTCGCTTTTTGAAACTTTCTGGAATTTTTTTTTCTCGAATATTTTTGATATGCAGTTGGTTGAACCCGCAGATGCAGAGCCCATGGATACAGAGGGCTGACTGTATATCTTGATGTTTCTCATAGAACAGAACTGGAGAGCTTCCTCATTGTTTTCTATGACTGCATGATGCTCCTTTACCATCTCCTGAGATTTTAAGCACCTCAAGAAAGTCAAAGACGCTACATAATTAGAATGACTAAAATTAAAGACTGATCAACCTAAGTACTGGGTCTGGCAAGGATGTGGAGCAACTAGAACTCTCCTACGCCGCTGGTGCGAGTGTAAAATAGTACAGACCCTTTTAAAAACAGTATGGCAGTTTCTTAAAACGTTAAACATACATGTAGCATATGAGCCATTCATTCTAAAAGCACATAACCGTACAAAGAATTGCACACAAGCATTCACAGCGGTTTTATTCCTAACGGCCCCAAACTGGAAACAACCCAAATATTCCATCAACAGGTGAATGAATAAACAAATTATGATGTATCCGTACAATGGAATACTACTCAGCACTAATGAGAGACACTACAGCAGGAACAAATCTCACAAAAATTACACTGCATGAAAGAAGCCAGGCGAAGAAAGAGTACCTAATGGATGATTCCATTTACATAAAATTCTAGAAAATGCAAAATATAGTGACAGAAAGGTTGCTTGGGGCAGGCGTTGTGGGGAGGGATTGTAAAGGGAAACAAGGAAGCATTTGGGGGTGATGGAGATGTTCATTTTTTTAAATTGTGGTGAAGCCTTCAAATTAAACACCATAAATATATGCAGTTTGTTGTACAACCAAAACGGGGAGTGGGAGCGGTGGTGGAATCTCTCCCTGGGAGGGGAAAGGAGTGCCCCGGCTAGACAAAGACAAAAAATAGAACAGCTCTCTGGGTTCAGGGCTGGCCTACTCACTCCCACTCCGTTCGCTGGGGAGATGGGTTAACAAATAGGTTTTCCATTATTCTTGGAATTCTCCCTACGTCGGGCTCTGACCTGCCTCGTGTGAGCCGCAGGGGAAGGAGCAGTAAGGTTAGGTTGAGCTGGTGTCTATTTCCCACACAGGATGGCCCTCGTGCAGGACGAGCTCCCAGCTGCCCGGTCTCTGGTCCTGCCCTTCGTCCTGTGAGCCAGGTGGCTTTGACCTTCAATAATTCTTTGTTAGCCTTCTTATTTTTGTCTTTGGGGGCGGGGGGGGGGGCAGGGGTAGGGACAAAGAAGGCTATGGTATCTCTAAGTTAAACTCTAAGTTTGGGGGAAGAGGGACTGTGGTATTTTGAGTTCTTCTTAGCACAGGGCCACACATACCAGACCTTCTCCTGGAAGCCTGCAGCCATGAGGACACATTTCCAGGGTGCTTTACATACCTGGGAAAGGCCTAACTCCAAACTGGCCACTAGATTTTTATCTGCTGGCACTGAAAACAAAATATGGTGCACTGCAGAGCACACTCAACACGGCCTCTGGGAATGAGGGTGAGAGAGGCTGGGAAGACCAGGTAGGCAGGAGGACACTTTCCCCCAAGGCAGGTGCCGTGTGAAGGGCGTGGAGCCAGAGTGCAAGGGAAGACAGGGCCCATGACCAGAGGATGGGCTCTCAGAGCCATCCTGCCCCAGCCCCTGGCGTCACTGCCTTTGACAGCAGGCAGCCACGCAGCCTTGGCCTTGGCAGAAGGCCCCGGGAGTGGGCTCTGGGGGCCCATATTGGAAATGCAGAGATCTCCTTTCTCTGACTGAGTGGCAGTAGCCAGGGAAGCAGGCTGCCTCAGGAGAGTTGAGGAATTTCCTGCCTTGCACAGACTGAGAAGGCTCGAGGACAAAATGTTTTTGCCTGTCCAGGGCCCTCCCTGTTCCCGCCTCTCCGCTGTCTCAGCCAGAGTCCCCAGCTTCGCAGAGCTCCCTGCAGACGGGCTCTTATTCCTAGGTGCTGTGGAAACATCAAAAACTCCAGCTCCCTTTCCTTCAAGCCAGTGCAGCTCCTCTTTGACCCCCACCGTCTCCTGGGTCTTCCTACTGCCCAGTTTTCTGGCCTGGGGCTTTACGGGTCTCGGCCAGTGGGGACTAAATGCCTATCTATAGCTCCCTGTCCTGAGAGGGTGGCCTGGGCACTGACTCCCAGGTGGCAGCTCACTGGTTCTCTGAAAGCCACTGAAATGTAGGATCTGAAGCCGGGTCCTGGTCTTGGGCAAGTCACTGCCTCTCTCTGAAGCTCGACTTCTTCATCTGTATTTAGGGTAATAATAGTATAATCACAGGACCTGGGGGTTTGAAAGAGATAATCTGTGAAAATACTTTGTCCGACCATCCATCATCAATAGTCACAGGTGTGTAAGCCTGGCACGAGAGCTGACTCACACCTACACGCTTGGGCTCAACTAGCTGGTGGGTTTATCAGCAACAGAAGAACAAACAGAGCCTGCACCTTCACCCCAGGATTACAACTCATTTTTATGTAACCTAAGGGAAATACTGTTAGGAATACAAATGTGTTGCTTAAAAATATCAGGGATATATCTAAAGTAAATCTAAAGCAATTTGAGAACAAAATTTCACTGCACTCCCTCAGAGAGAGATGAGTGAGAGTGCCTGAATTTGTGGGAACTGCCCCGGCAGGTATTTAGTTCCAATGTCACCCATCGCCTGTGACCCTGTTCTTGCCTCCCCAAAGCCCCACTGTAAGAACGGAGAGAAGAGGGAAGTGACTGGGAGGAAACGTGCAGAATGAACCTGTTCTCGGACCTGCCGTTCAGGGTCACATGGGACTAGAGCTACGGTGAATCGGGCTAGTGGGTGGCTCAGTCATCCCCAGCATTCAACCTCCCCAGAGTCTTCACAGGGTGAGAAAACCAACCCCCTACAATTACACTCTGCGCTGGGGTTCAGGAGCCAACAAGAATGTCAGTTTTGAGACAAGCAGCTTCCTCTAGGCGACCTGAGAGAAGCAGCCCTAACTTGAATCCTGAAACCCCAGTCCCAACCTCACCGCCCCACTTTACTGGCAGTGAGGCCAGGATGTGCTCAGGCGAAGTGAGTTGCCCGAGGTCCCAGAGCCAGTGACAGGCAGACCTAGAGCTCACCCCAGGTCTCCTGACTGCGAGGTCAAGGTGTTCTGGAGGTCGTCTCTTCCAAGGGAGCCAGCCACCGCCTGTGATGCCATGCTGAACTCCCCATGAGGACAAATGTCCTGTGCTGACCCCCATTCTTGACCCTTGACAAGGGAGAAAGCTAACGCAGAGCAGGGAAAGCCAGGGGAAAAGGGCAAGGTGCGTGTATGTCATTTAATTCCAAAGCCACACACAACTTCTTCTGGCTCATCTGTGGCCGACTGACCACGTATCAGTTTATGCTCACTCTTGTGTGGACTTAGATAAAATAAGAAGAGACAGATGGAAACAGGTGCTGTGAACTCACAGCCTGAGCTGCGTGATCTGAAGCAAGTTCCCCATCCTAAGCCTCAGTGTTCTCTCCTCTAAACGGATAAGAATACTACCGTTATCATCAGTTACTGACAATCATGCAAAAGTGATAAGGGTAATGCACACATCATCAGTATAATGCATGCCAAATACTGCAGGGTTTTCAGATGATTCAAAGAAATAACACCCATAAAACAGCTACAAGAATATCTGGCACATAATAAGTACAGGAATAAATGTTTTGTGCCTTTCCTAACCCAACTGACTGTTTTTTGGTTGGGCAAACTCAACCTGACAATAACTGCAATGAGAAAAGTCTCCCAAATCTGGACATTCACATTTAATCAGGCAGAGATCTGAAAGGTCTCAGCTTCCCCTGACATAACATTATAATAATTCCTTACAAAGTTCAGCACCTCACCATTCTAAAGAATTCTAAAGGATGTCTGCAGCTCTCAGTTCATCCTCAACACCCCCTGAACTAGGGAAGATTGTGCCCTCATTTTACAGCGGAAAGAGCTGAGGCTCAAATTGGAGACGGAACTGTTAAAGCAAATAAAGTTGGATCCATCCCCTCAAACCATATATAAGTGGATTAAAGATAACATCTCTCCCAAACTTCATGTAGAGAAAGGATTTGTGAACATCTTAATGACTAGCTTCTTATAGTACATTTCTAGTGAAGTAAACCCACCCAGTGATGAAACAGATTCTTGCTCTGCTCCTTCCGAAAAACAACTGCTTCTTTCCTTCAAGCCAGTAATGCAGAAATTCCTCCATGATCACGTTGATCTACAAGTCAGTGCCCTCTATGCTCTTCAGGTGCACTGCTACAATAGCAACTTCCCGAAAGGCATGTTACTCCTCTTTTTTGTTCACTTCTATGACATGGAGATTATTGAAGAAGAAGCTTTCTTGGCTTGGAAAGAAGATATAACCCAAGAGTTTCCAGGGAAAGGCAAGGCTTTGTTCCAGGTGAATCAGTGGCTAACCTGGCTAGAAACTGCTGAAGAAGAAGAATCAGAGGAAGAAGCTGACTAAAAGAACCAGCCAAAGCCTTAAATTGTGGAAAACATACTGTTGCTATGATGTAACTGCATTTGACCTAACCACTGTGAAAATTCATTCTGCTGTAAAGTTTTCACAATATTCAAAGCAGAAGCATGTCAGTTAGGATTTCCTTCTGCATAAGGTTTTTTTTGTAGTGTAATGTCTTAATCATAGTCTACCATCAAATATTTTAGGAGTATCTTGAATGTTTAGATAGTATATTAGCAGCATGCAATATTACATCATAAGTTCTCAAGCAGAGGCAGTCTATTGCAAGGACCTTCTTTGCTGCCAGTTACCATAGGCTGTTTTAAGTTAGAAAACTGAAGAGCAACACTGAATACTGTAGAAATGCACTTTGCTCAGTAATACTTGAGTTGTTGCAATATTTGATTATCCATTTGGTTGTTACAGAAAAATTCTTAACTGTAATTGATGGTTGCTGCCGTAATAGTACATTGCCTGTATTTCTACCTCTAGTAATGGGCTTTATGTGCTAGATTTTAATATCCTTGAGCCTGGGCAAGTGCACGAGTCTTTTTAAAAGAAACATGGTTTACTTGCACAAAACTGATCAGTTTTGAGAGATCGTAAATGCCCTTGAAGTGGTCTTTGTGGGTATGAAACAAATGGTGAGAATTTGAATTGGTCCCTCTTATTATAGTATTGAAACTAAGTCTACTTAATTTATCAAGTCATGTTCATGCCCTGATTTTATATACTTCCTTCAGAGAAGGAAGCTGGCCTGTCCTAAGAGCTGACATGGCCAACGGAGTCCTGGTCTGGATGCATCCCTTCCTGTCCTGAGAACAAAGGCCAGTTGCCTAGATTCCACTGGGAGCTTTCTGTCACTGTGCTCACGCCCAGAGTCGCCCGTTCTCCTGGAGATGTCTCTTCTAGGGTTGTGCTTTAGCTGTCACCTGGCACAGTCCTGGTTTGAGGCAGGGTAGGCGGGCCAGGGTCTGAGGTGAGAGGCCCCCAGTGGCCATGGAGCCTCAGGGAACCTGAGCCTTCTTCATTTGGGGAAGGCAGGCACTGGCCGTGGCACACCAATAGCAAGGGAGCGGTCCCTGGGACCCTATGACAGACTTGCTTCCCAGCTCAAATGGGGGCAGACTAGATAGACCCCAGGGCTTCCCCACACCTGTGCTTCCTCTGCTTTGCTGAGACCAAGCCCAGAGGGGCCCTTCTCTCTGGAATCCAGGATGGGCCAAGCCTCCTCGATTTACTGGCCTAGGACTAAAGATCTGAAGTGGACTGACCTGTTGCTCTGGTACTTGGTCAATTGGCCAGTGGCTCTCCACTCACTCACTGACTTACTCCGCTGTTAAACTGAGCAGCCAGGTACTGGGGACTCTGTTCCATTTTGAGAGAAAGGAAAAGGAACTGGCCTGTCCTCCAGTGGGAAAGACAAGAACTAAGACTAAGACTGCTGGGACTTCCCTGGTGGTGCAGTGGTTAAGAATCCGCCTGCCAATGCAGGGGACACGGGTTCGAGGCCTGGTCTGGGAAGATCCCACATGCCGCGGAGCAACTAAGCCTATGCGCCACAACTACTGAGCCTGCGCTCTAGAGCCCACATGCCACAACTACTGAAGCCTGTGCACCTAGAGCCTGTGCTCCGCAACAAGAGAAGCCACCGCAAGGAGAAGCCCGCTCACTGCAACGAAGAGTAGCCCCTGCTCGCCGCAACTAGAGAAAGCCCGTGCACAGCAATGAAGACCCAACGTAGCCAAAAATAAATAAATAGATAAACTAAAAAAAAAAAGAATGCTTATAAGCAGTTTATTGACAAGTAAAAATGATGCCACATAGACTAAGCTGTAGCAAGACTTAAGAAAGGGAAAGAGGAGTGAGAGGAGAGAAGAGAGAGGGCGGGAGAAAGAAGGGACGTGGAAGAGGGACTGAGGGAAAAGGAAGGAGAGAGAGAGATGGGGAGAGCACTGCTTTCTGACCCTACATACCCTCCGAATTTTCCCTCCTTGGCCATTTTTGCTCTGTTTTGACCCATTAGAAACTGTTTTTGAAGACAGCTCCTATTCATGAACTTAAACATAAAATTCTTGCTCTGGGGAAGCAAAAGTATCAAACAAATGATTTCTCAGGGTCCCAGAGCAGCAAAGTAGAAAGTAGATGGGCTGAGGCAGCTGGAGGCCTAGAGCTGCTGCCTATTAGCTGGGTTATTGTGACTTGACCTCTGAGCATCAGTTTTCTTCATCTGTAAAGCAGAGTTAATTCAAAAGTGGAAAGTGGAGTTGTTATGGGAATTAAATAAAACAAACCAGCTTTTCTAACTGATTAGATTTTGTCTATCAAAACAATGTTCCTCATTAGAAAAGCTAATTAATAGTGGTCTTGTTTCAACACTTATAGGAACTGGTATTAACCCAATACTAGATTTTGAAAAGCTCTTATTTAGAGGAAGTTAAGTACCCACACAACAGGTGCTATTTGTTACCTTTCTCATGAATTCGCATACAATAACCGGTATGACCCTGCTCCTCAAACCTGGAGACACGAGTGAGGGCTTTGGCTTCTCTTGGGCTTGAAATTAAGAAGCCCCTACAGCCTTTGTCCCAGTGCTGGTGTGATGGCAATGTCTCCCTCTATACTGCAGTCATTCTCCTGTTCTCCCCTTCTGAGTCCTTCCTCTCTTTCTATGGGTTTAGCAAGAAAAACAATTCTGAATTTCTCCTTAGAAATTTTCTCTTGGAAGTTTTCTCCACCTGTCAACTTTTACTAGCCAACACGCTGCTCTCTAAGGCGCCCCCATGGTTATCGATCTGAATTTGCATACACATTGAGTAGTTTGCCTTGAAAATGGCCCTTAGCAGGCTCCCAGCTCATTCAAAACTTGTGTCAGATTAAAACAAAAAATTATAGAATGTTACCTTTCAAGTGTTTAAACAGATGACACAAATATGAAACAGAGACAGAATACCCTACCATCTAAAGAGCTCCTGAAACCGTGTACAAGTCCCTGTGTCCTTGTCATGTTGTAACAAAAACAGAAATGAGGTTTTTCCTCTCTTGATAACAAGGAAAATAAAGGGAACAGTGAACAGGTGAGAGAAGAAACATAAACTGACCTGAAAGAATTAATGGGTCCTAGTTTTACTTTAACTGTTACTAATATGTAGTGTCTGTAACTAGATTTGTCCCTCACAAAGCTAACCTCTAAGGTTCTCTGACACTATGTGAATTACATCCTGCACCTATCACCGCCCAAACTCCCTGTGAATTACATCCTGCCCCTAACATTCTCTGATCCTGTGTGAATTACATCCTGCACCCGGTGTTTACACTCCCTGAACTCTCTTGTAGCAAATCACCCTTTGTAGCATTCTGCATTTCAGAAAGGTCATGGGCCAATAACCCAGAGACAACAGACTGAGCTGCCGCACCCAATTACCAGGCTGCCTGACACCAGCTGTGACTGTTTTGAAATAATGCAAGAAGAAAAATGCAAGAAGAAAAATGCAAGAAGAAAAATGCAAGACCTTCACTACTTTGATCCTTATCACCTACCCCAGACTTCCAGCTCCACCTATAAGACCTCTTCTGATTCCTCAGGGAGGGGGTGGAGGGGCACAGTTCTTGAGGTGCTAGCCTACTCTTTGCCTGGCAAAGAATAAAGCTTCTCTATTTCTTTTCCTCCGAAACTCTGTCTCCATATTTCCGCTTGGCATCGATGCACAGAGAGCCAAGATTTCTGGCATCACTCCCCAGGGCTTCCCACCTGGGGAGGGACCACTGCCTGTCACAGCTTTTACTAAGTCCTGCTGTCAGAGCCTCAGGCCCGGTCTCTCAGCATCTTCCCTGCTCTGACACCAGCGTCCCTGGACCCACAGGTTGTCACCAAATAAAAGTGGACATGGAGGGGCCCTCCCCTACTTCCTAGCATCCTCCACTCCTCTCAGGTGTGCAGACACGTGGACCTTTTGAAGATGCATAGTTAGGGGGAGGGAAAATGATTGCGTTTGTCTCCGATCTGCTGAAGATTTTCTTTAAGCTTTGAACCTGAGCTATTTTGCTTAGTCATAAAAATGCAAAATACCATTCCAACAGCAAACCCGATTCACTCCAAACCCTGTTATACTGTGGAAATTCAGTAAATCACCAACAAAAGGCAGTTCTGGAAGCATAATCCTCCCTTCTTCCTTTATTTGGTGCTCAAAATCCAGCAAGGTCCAGGGATCATGGTCTAGCTTCTTCCTTTCCCTAAGTTCCAGGACTATTGACTCTAGAGGGCTCATCAAGGAAGCTTACCTTCACCCAGCCATTCCCCATCTGCAGAGCATTTATGCAGGGTGCAAATCCCTCCCCAGGGACGGATGCGAACTCTCTTCCAACAAAAGTCTGTCTCTTAACCAAATAAACCTACTTGGAGCATCAGCAAAAGGTCTACTTCGGTGGGCATAAAAAGAGATCCTTCCCCCCATAGCCTTGCTCTCTCTTTTGGCTTTTCTTCTCCCCACCGATTTCTCCAGAACCTAAGAAGCAGATGGGAAGAAGCAGCAAGGAAAAGAATGAAAGGAAACAATGACATGTGACATCCCCAAAAGGATCTCTGACCAGTAATGATAGGGTTGCCAGATGGGAGGCAGGAATCATTGCAACCATAGCCTTCTTACTGCCTTAGAAGTTATAATCAAACTCTAAATGTAAAGGTAAACCATCCAAGCCAGCTGATGTTCCCTCCCGAGGCATGTCTGGGAACCACACTCTCCACCACACTGTCAAAGCACGCATCACACTTTGCCATTAGAACACAAAGCTGTAATTCTGGATGGCATTCCTGACCAAGGACTCTGGGCAAATAAATGCTAGAGATGACCTGCAATGGCTGTAGAAGTAGACCACGATGCAGCTCTAATTGTCCAATTAGTAAAATAAGGCTCCAGCTCCATGACATGGAAACAAACAAATACTTGGAAGTCCTTCTCTGACAAGAAGGGCCCACATGGCGCACCACACCAGTTCTGTTGTATTAACTTATATAAAACTAAAATATTGGTTATAAAATAATTTAACATTATATCTGAAAACAGCAGTGTGGTTACCTACAGTGGCACCTTGTATGAAAAATAAAGATTTATTGACATAAAAAAAAAATAATAATTTAACATTTATTTGCTGGCCTTCATAGAATTTAGAAGACTTTGGACACATATTGTAAGTGGACTAAAGTTCTTAAAAAACAAACAAAAAAGACAAGGTAAAACCGATGTTTATCCTTTCCCCTCAATAAGTTTCTCTTTAGCTGACATAAGTATTAAAAATGTTTTCAATCTATGTGGAATCTTAAAAAATGGTACAAAACAGAAACAGAGTCACAGATGTAGAAAACAAACTTATGGTTACCAAGGGGGAAAGGGGGGGAGGAGGGATAAATCGGGAGATTGGGATTGACATGTACACACTACTATATATAAACTAGATAACTAATAAGGACCTACTGTATAGCACAGGGAACTCTACTTAATACTCTACAATGACCTATATGGGAATAGAATCTAAAAAAGAGTAGATATATGTATATGTATAACTGATTCACTTTGCTATACAGCAGAAGCTAACATAATATTGTAAATCAACTATACAGTACTGCAATAAAAATTAACAAAAAAAGCGTTATCTCAAAAATATTTTTTTTAATGTTTTTAGTGTTTTTAAACTCATAGAGGGAAAGGTTATACAACGTCCAAAGTGCCTGCCAGTATCCTCCAATTAAAATGGCGGGAGGCTGTCAGTACTCAAAGCTGCCCCACAGAGACCTTGTCACTAATCTGAAAACCAGCTGGGCTTCTACGGATGCTTTCACTGCCTAGTGAATGGCTGACTTCCCTGCTGCCTGTTGCTTTCGTTAGAGGCTCTTTATCGAAACAAATACTCTAATAAATATGCTTATTAAGTTTCATTTTTTATTTTAGAAATCAGGTTTTTAATTTTTTTTAACTTACCCACATGTTATGTCCTTAGGTGCCTTTAAGAGCCCAGCAGGTCTTCACTTAAATAAACAAACCATTAGGCTGAGACACTGTCTAAATGGGCACTATTAGCAGGTTAATAAATCCAGTCACTTAAGAATTTTAGCCTTGACAAAGATACTCGGGGTGGGGGGGGGAATAAATTAAAATATTCTAGCCTAAGGAAGCCTCCACACCAATGACTCAGTGCAAATACACTGAAATATTTACTCTCCTTCAGATCTTTCTGGCTTCTGCAGGAATTTAGATTAATCATCCTTTAGGCGCCATCTGGGTCCGGAAGGAAGACTTTCACGGCCTGGTTAACTACTAGGGATTTTTTCCTAGTGTGGGAGGAGGAAAGCAGGAATATTTGTTGGGGGGGCTTTTGAGAGCTAGTGTGTGGGTTTGCTGAGCACTCCCATGAACGCTGAGACCCTGGACATGTGAGGAGTCATGTGCAGGGAACGCCCCCTGCACCACCAGGCAGACTCACCCACCTCCGTTGCTCTTTCATTCATTCACTGAACACATGCCCTGCCTCTCTCTCTGAACCCAGTCTCTACCACTTGGCCCCCGCTCCCTTTGCTCCAGACTCACTGTCTCTTAAATAGGCTGACTTGATTCCCAATTCAGGGCCTTTGCACTTGCTGTGCCGCCTGCCTGGAGCACTCTTTTTCCAGTCCATGAGGTCTCTGCTCAAAAGTCACCTTCCCCAAGAGGTTTTCTCCAGCACCTAACTAAGAAAGGATCCCTTCCACCCCCCTCTCTATTCTCGTTTTCTTAATAGCACTTGTCGGTATTGGATTAAGCCAGGTGCGGATGATTGCCCATCTCTCCATCAGAATGTAACCGGCAGGAAGACAGAACCTGTCTCTTGTTCATGGCCGCTTCCTCAGAACGATGCCTGGCACCAAGGAGGTGCTCAGTAGAGATTTGCTGATAAGTAAGCACAACCACAAGGGAGGTACAGCTGGTAAGAGAACTCACCCCAGAGGAAGTGACATATGTGGGAGGGAGTTAGATTTGGGGAGGAAGGGGTTCCAGAGGAGAGAAGGCAGAGACAGCAGGGAAAAGAGGCTGCAGAAATCACGTCAGAGTGCTGAGCCAGCAATTTCTGGATGATTGCAAAACCTTGGCGAAAGCTTAAAGAGGTGAGAAAGAGCACCCATGTCTGGCCTTCAACAAAGTACCTGCTGAGCTCTCCTCCAGCAAAAGTTGCCGGAGAATCTGCTCCTGCCTGGAAACCAGACCAGGGGAGGGAGAGCCATTGCCGAATGGCGCCCTCTTGTGGCCAGAGCCCCCAGAAGGGATGCTCGGACTATGGCTTTAGTGTGTGGCCCTACACCTCCCTTCTCTGATTCTGATTCTCTCTTCCCTTTACCAAAACCAAACGACCAGACAGACAGACAGAAAAATCACCACCCAGTGTGGCAAAGTTGATCCTTTGGTAAGACCGCTCCTCAGACTTGCCATTTTGAAGGGAGTTCATCTGTTTAAAGGTCGGGACTCCGTTGGAAAATCATAAAGGCACCCACTTACTGAGCACGTCCCGTGTTTGGAGATCATTAGTGTGCTTGTTAAGGTAATCCTCACAGTACCTGGGGTGACTCTCAGTGTCCCCATCACACAGAAGAGGAAGGTGAGGCCCGCAGCAGCCCAGCGGCACGGCTAGCAAGCTGTGGTCAGGACTCACACCTGGGCAGGTGCTCCACATCCACGCTCCAGCCGTGGTCTGGGGCCACACGGATGGGAGAAAAAGGCCAGGCCCGGGCAGCTGAGGGAGAGGCCAGGACAGTGGTCGGCACAGTAGGGGACTAATGCCTCCACTACAGTCGTCTCCCTCCCCCTGAGCTGCCCCAGAGACTGCAGCCAAACAAGCTGCCAATAAAGAAAGAAAAACTCCACGGCTGAGGCTGGTGCGGGACGTGGACCGGAGCCTCCTGGGGACCCTGGGAGCAGAGCCAGGGCTGTCACGGCGCCAGGCTCGGCCTGCCTTGACCCTGTGCAGGCAGCCCAGCGTGGCGGCCTGAGCTCGGCCACGTCTCAGCCTCCTTCACCATTTATGGTAGCTGAGCCTCTGTTTGGCCTTCACGGGCCAGTCAGTCCCGACGCTGGGAGGGGGCCCTCGCTCACACAGGGCTGCTCTCAGAGCAGATCCACGTAGCTCTGACAGAGTTCTTGCCGGGGACCTCTCTGTTTCTGCTTTGAAACATGCTCAGATGGGCAACCACCCAGGACCTGCCCCTCCCACAGACCTGGGGGCATGGAGGACAGCCCCCAGGCCGAGTGGGAGGGCTTCCCGGGAAGAAGCAGGGCCAGTCCCCGGCTGGCTGGCCAGGGCACACGGGCACTTCACAGGAATCGCAGAGAACTCAGAGGGTCTGGAGAGAGCCTCTGCTGCCAGGCCACAGCCAAGTCAGGGCACCAGTGCCATTCCTCTATCCCTAGGGGCAACAATGCCCAGCCCCGGGGGCGAGGGTCAGCTCCACTCTGGGGCCAGGGGACTTGCACTCTGCAAAAGGGCAGGAAGTTTCAGTGGTTTGGTGATCTGGGTTCAAAAGGCCAGTGTGGCTCACGGCCTTGGGGTGCTTAGGCAAGTGACATTGATTTCTTGAGAGCCTCAGACGCCTCTATGTAAGATAGGAGGAGCACTGCCCCCCAACCCTGGGCTGCTGCTGCTCACATACAGGGAGACTCTCCCCAAGAGGCCGAGCCCTGGGGGAACAGAGCGGGGAGGCATGTCTCCTGCTAGGCTGCTGGAAAAGCAGGGCACGGCGCATCTGTTCCAAGCGCCCGGGCCCCAGTCACCGGGGGCTCTGGGGGCCCGGGTTCAGCTGGGGCTGGGGAGTCAGGCTTACCTGAACACCTGGGGCCCAAGAAGTCCTTCCCTGGCACTGTCACCATGCCTGCCGATACCACAGCCCAGACAGCTCTGTCTTGAGTCTGTGGCTCTCCAGGGACTTCCTGGGACTAAGCGCTTGGTGCCGATCAATGGATGACAACCATAATAATCAGATTACTGGACACCAGGCTGGTGAGGTATAAGAGCAAGCCTGGGGTGGTGGGGAGGAGCAAGGGCAGAAGGAAAAGGGGGGCAAACGGTGGCCCTCTGGAAGCCTCAATACTGGCACTTGTTACCCGGTGTCTCCCAGTGTCCCCCAGTGCGTGAGGGGTCATTTGTGAGAGCCTAAGTCCTCCAGGGATACTTCATCTTTCAGTGCGTGCGGTTTTCTGCCTACCAGACTGGAAGCTTCTTGAGCCAAGGGAGTCTTTGCCTCTTTCCCCTGCATCTTCCCTCAGCCTTGGTGGGGTGAGGGGGTGGGGGACTGGCCTTGCATGTCCATCTCCCATGGCAGACCCTGGTCACTGTGAGCTCCTGGAGGCCATCGCCTCCACCTGCCTGCCTTTAGGTGCGGTGCCCTTTCTCCAAAGCAGATGTGTTGGCAGGAGAGGTGCTTCCAGAGAGGTGCCCAGAGGCTCCTACCATGGACAGTGACCCGGGCGCTGCAGGACACCTGCCCCAAGGTGTTCTCGGCCAGACAGGTGTAGGTGCCATCGTCCTCTGGGAGGGCATCCTGGATGTGGAGCTCAGCCACGCCAGCCTCGCAGGTGGAGTGAGCATACTGGATGGGCTGCCCTGGGGAGGGAAGCACAGCAAGGCTCAGGCAGGGAGCGCCCAGGGGCAGGGTGTGAGCCCTGTCCTCAGCAGGGCAGCTGTTGTCATGACGCTGACGTTCCCCATGCTTGCTCAGCCCCACTGAGGACCGCCCCCAGCCAACTGGACAGAGGCTCGAGGAGGGGAAAAAGAGGCAGGTGCTAGGGAGGTAAAGGAGAGGGAGTGACTGTGTGGGGGGAGGAGCAAGGCCGGGGCTGGTAGGACTTGGGGGACAGATTCTGGAGGCACTTAGAATGCAGGCAGGAAAGGGACAGAGTGCTGTGCATTCTGTTTAAATAAATAGTCCCCAAATCCACATCCTAGACTTCACAGAATCCTGAGCCTGGAAAGAATCTGACAGGGTCATCTGGCCCACAGCCCAGCCTCAGGCAGAACAGACCTCACCCAGACTGCACATGAGGCTCCCGGCTCCGTTTAGATGTCTCCAGAAACAATGATTCCATTTCCCATTGCAGATATTTACCAGAAGCAATTCTGCACCCTCAACCTAACACTGCAATGACATGCATTTTAGGATTCACGGAAAAGATAAATACAGGGAACTAAAAAACGACTCTGGCCCTTTCTTCCAAGAGTCCCTTGCATGGAGGGCCCTTTATTCAGGTCACATAAAGTCCTGCATGGAGATAGAAGTGTGTGGCGTGAAATTCAGTGGTTTCTTTAATGCTATATGTTCCCGGGATTTTATCATTCCAGGATGTGAGCTCTCATTTCCAGGAAAAAAAAAAAAAAAAAAAGAATCTCATTACTGAAGATCCTGGCCTTAGAGCAGGAATGTTTCCATTCACCATATAGGAAGCAATTGTCAGTTCCTTCCCTTGTCAGCCCAGGCTCCTGGTTTGCACATCATAAAACTGGGGGTGGGCAGTGGGAGAGGGAGAAAGTGCAGAAAAAGGTCCTCTCCCTGCAATCCAATGTTTTCTTCTGCACATAGCAACACTTCACATCTCCATGACAGGGACTGCCAAGTCAGCCACAGGGCCAGAGGAAAGAGATTCCACTGGCCCGACTGCACTTCATAGAAGTGGGGCTGGGGGATAGGAGAGCCAGGGGCCAGGATCCTGCCACTGAGAGGACTGAACACCCGTGTGTGTGTGTGTGTGTGTGTGTGTGTGTGTGTGTGCATGTGTGTGTGCATGTACCTAAAACCTCTCTTCCTTGGGAATACCAGTACATTCCATGACTGCCATCTAAGTGCCTCTGCTGTTGAAACCTGTGCCAACAAGCTGTTTGAGAGCTCTCCTTTTACTGGAGCATGGCTCATTTTGGCTCCACAAGCATGGGGTGAAATGGTGGCTCCAGAAAGGAGTTGTTGGCTCAGGGCACTCAGAATTAGGCAACACAGAACTCCCAGCTCCAAGACTGGTGAGATCAGAGTTGGCGGCAAGGGTCCCCGACTTGTGCATGATCGCCCTCTAGTGGGAAGACTGTGAAAATGCCAAGATTCGCCAAGAGTAAGGTGGGGTTGCTTTTCAGTTTGGAGAGGTGTAGACCAGGGGTCAGCAAACTCCTGCTCATGGGCCAAATCCCACTTGATGCCTGTTTTCGTATAGCCCAAAAGCTAAGGATAGTTTCTCATATTTTAAATGGTGGGAAAAAAATCAAAGGAAGAATATTTCATGACGTGTGACAATTGTGTGAAATTCACGTGTCCATAAATAAAGTTCTATTACAGTACAGCCACACCCATTCATTTACATGTTGTCTCTGGCTGCGCTCTGTGCCATGACAGCAGAGTTGAGTAGCTGTGGAGAGACTGCATGGTCTGCAAATTTGGAAATACTTACCAACTGGTCCTTTATTGACAATGTTTCTTGATGTCTGGCCTGGAGTGTGAGCCAGGCGGAAGGGAAACTCTCTTGCTCAGAGCCCTTCCTAGTCTTTAACATCCATGCTCTGTTCCAGCTGCAAGGAGGCTGCCTCCTTGCAGTCAGTCACGGAATCCGATAGGAGCTCTGTCCGTAGTGAGGGGTGGAGACCCCAGTTCTCACCTCTCTGCCCACACGTAGGGAGACCCCAAGCAACTTCTCTCACTGACTAGAGATCATTTCTAGCAAAGCCTAAGCAAACTATACCGATGAGGCAGGTTCACAGGCAACACGGCAATGGTGCAGAAATGAATCGGGATATTTGGTGCACAGGTGACGGGCCGCTGCTCCCTTAAGGAGCCTATTCCATCAGCCTGAGAGCTGGCAGAGACCCGAACCTTCTGTTCCAGCCCATCTCCTCACCAATAAAGAAGCCGATGCCCAAAGAGGTAAAGGGGGGTGTCCAAGGTCACCCAACCACTCGATACGGAGAAGGACAAGTGCAGATCCTTCATCCTCCCTGCAGATCCCCAAAGCAGACCCCACTCAATTTCACCAATTTTATGGACTGTTCTCAGTTCTAATAATAGAGTACTCCCATACTTTTGGAATTTAAAGGCTTTGTTTTTAAAAAAAAGAGAAGGGTGATAATATATAATAATTTTTTTTCCCAAAGGACCTTACTTGGCAAAAAAAAAAAAAAAAAAGTTGGGATGTCTCTATAGGACTATAATGTTAAAAAGAATTATTGGTCTATAAACACCCAAACCACTTGCCGCTAAATAAAAGGCAAGATCCCATGAGCAACTGCTAGTGTGGTTCATTAATCTGTTGGTATATTTGTTCATTTATTGACTCAACAAATATTTATTGAGGGCCACTCTGAGCCTGGCCATATGAAAAGGAACGAAACTGCTTGTGCACCTAGGTGCCAGGCATCTCATTAACTGTTTTATATAAAGGATCTAATTTAATTTTCACAACCGCCACCCTGGAAGGTAGGTGGCATTATTCTTGTCTTGCAGACGAGGAGCTCAAGGCTCAGACAGGAGTAAAACTTGCCCAGTGTCCCCAGCCAGGTATTAGCAGACTCCCAGGTCCCATGTTCTCTCTGTACCCCGTGCTTCCTTCTCATGCATAAATGGTTCAGAGTGATATGTGGGGAAGCCAAGTGAGAATGCAGGCAGGGTCAAGGACCCAGGCAGCTGGAGCAGGGGGGACTCACCATTGAGCAGCCAAGTGATTTGGGGCACCGGGGTCCCCTGCACCGAGCACTGCAGCACGAAGTCCTGGCCCTCAACGACAGTGCAGTCCTTTAGGACACTGGAGAATGAGGGGGCCGCCTCCATCACGGCCAGCCCTGTGAAGGCAAAGAACAGACAGGCCGTCTCAGATCACAGCTGACCTGTGCTGTTGACTGACCGGAGGCTGACACCTCACTGCCCTGGGCGCCCAGGGCTTGCTTCTTTGGTGGCCTGGCTTTGCCTGACCCATCATCACACAGGGAAGCAGGCAGCACCACTAAGGCAGAGACCTGGAGCCTGAGGCAGAGTCACTGGCAGGGGTTTTTTCACTGTCACAAGACACCCCGTCTGGGAGTGCTCAGGACCAGGCTGGCCTCCTCTCCTCCGGGACACAAGTTTCCCCCACCCCCACCCCCGCGCCCCCCGTCTTGTCTTGACTTTCACTATCCTGGAGCATCCGCAGAACTCCTCCTTCCCCCCTTCTTGGCCCTATTCTACTTTCTGGTGTCTTTTATCGTCTTTGACGTGTCCCATCAGATGATGCACACATTTTTTTTTTTATTTTAAAAATCCTTGGCCAAAATGTTTCATTAGATTGAAAATATGGATAAAATAGATTTTTTAGGAAAACATAAATTGCCTAAGCTGACTCAAAGAACAACTTATAAATTAAAAAAACAGGCTGGCAACCTCTATGATCTAATCATAGAAATATCCCCTTATGGTTTACTCAAGAGATATATGTACAAGGATGAACACTGAAACATTGTATGTAATAGCTAAAGACCCTGCACACTCTTGTGAATATCTTTTTCACTTGTAGAGACCACATGCTCATTGGTGAGGACATTTCAATTTTAAATTATTATAATTAATTTTTCCAATTCCAGGACAGAATCAAATGATGAGGACTTACATGGGTTCTAGTTTTCCAACCTAGGCCAGTGGTTCAGAAGCACTGTGGGCCTGAGACAATGCATTACTCAGTCCCCCTCATGATTCTGATGCACATTCTCACTGAGAACCACTGAGCTGAACTTTCCAGAAGCCTTCTAAATAGGTGAGTTGGGGAGTATTTTGTACTTTGGGGGCCATAATTAAGAGCAATAGGGATAGAAAATCTCTTCTACAACACCCAGAACATGCTCCAGAAGAGTCAAGGTGGCTGATAGCTGAGAAAAGGCAACTGGATTTGGTGATAAGAAGATATCTCACTGGTACTTTTCAAGAGAAGCTATTCAACACAGTGATGAGGGGAAAACCATATTATACAGCAAAGGTTTAAGGGCAAAGGCTAATATTCGAGGGCTTACCAGGTACTTTTCCAGAGGTGACAGTGCCACGAGACTGCTATCTTTAGCTCGTTTTTAGACGAAGTTCATAATTTCCCATAGTCAAGCCCAGCGGTGAAGCAAGGCTTTACACATAGTTCTCTGACTTTACTTCCACACTTCTTCCTCTAGCCCCGAGCTCCCCTAAAGGGAGAGTAGGCAGTGGGAGCACAGCTACAAGTCAGGATGTGGTGCATCTGAATGGGACTGGTACCGAGGGAAGGGACGTCAGCCTATCTGGACAGGTGGGGGGAGGCACCACCTCCACCCCTTTGGCCAGCATCGAATTCCCTCATTAGAGAAATGCCTTTGGGAGTCACTGAAAACAATATGGGCTTTTGTGTCAGACCAACATGGGTTAGGAATATGCTATTTTTTACAAGGCATGGGACCGTGAACAAGTCACTTAACCTCACTACAGCTCAGTATTCTCATTTGGAAAATGGGTGTGACTCTATCTCACGAGATTGTTGGGATAACTAAATGGGGCCATGCAAGCAAAGCTTTTAGCACAAAGTCTGGCACATTGAACAGGCTTTCAGTGGGGGATTAGCTGTTATTATCAGATGGAAGCTGGGCGTGGAGACTGGACTAGGCAGCAAGTTTTGGGGTAAAAGAGAAAGCAGGAGCTTAAGGGTCAGTGAAGCAGAAGGAAGATTTTTTTTTCTTTTCAGTTGAGGGGAGACCAGAGCACACCTGTAGGGAGGAGAAAGAGGCCTCTAGATAGGGGGACGGGGAGAGACTGAAGAAATGGTGGGAGAGTCAATCATTATTAGACCCGATCTTTGTGGGGATGGGAGGGATGGAAAGAGAAGTCTTGGTAAGGGAAACAGGCAGCTTTTCTGCAGTGATAGGAAGAGAGAGAGGAAGAGGTGTTAGACGACCTACATCTTGGTGGAGCCTTCTAGAGAACAGCTAAGGAGAAAGGCAGTCAAGTAGGACTTCTGGAATGGCACACTAAGGACTTCCGTAAGTCTGCTCCTCCAGACAAGGAACAGGAACGCTGGCAAAAGTACTCAACATCAACTTTCTCAGAACTCTGGAAATTACCCAAAGGCTTGCCGCATTCTGAGCAGCCTTCATTCTAAAACAAACAAACACACAGCTGAATCTTGGTAAGAACAGCAAGCTTTGTGGCATGCCCAGTTTCCACCCCCTCGCCCAGCTCTGCGGTGGCTTTCAAGCCCACATTGTCTTTCACCCCCAACTTGCTGCAGGTACAGTCTCCACGCACAGCTTCCATTTAATAATAGTAGCTAACACTCCAACCAAAGCTTCTTGGTTTTTAACCTTCGGTGGACACAGTGCTAGGTGAGTCCCCCGCCCTGACACAGAGCCCTGCATGATGAAGCTCAGGTTCCCCGACCTGGGACCTCTGCCTACAGGCGCTCCCACCTCCAAATGAATGGATAACATTCCTTGCAGAGGAATTCACAAATGTAGTAAAATTCCCAATTAAGAAGTGAGTCAATGGTATACAGTGAAAAGCAAGACTACCTCTCACCCCTTCCTGGACCCCCAGTTTCTCTTCCTAGAGGTAACTTGTGGACCCTTCCAGAAATGTTTACGCACACACAAGCATCAGTTTGCTTTGTGTACATAGGTTTTTTTTCCTTTAACACCAACAGCATATGATACACACGGCTCTCTCTGCACTTGGCTTGTCCCCCGTACTAACATATCTTGGACAGGTTTCACTAGCAGGGTCTACAGGTCAGGCACATTCGTTCCCCTGGCTTCATGGCACCTTACTGTGTGAAAGAACTAGTAAGCTCTTTTTTTGGGAAACATTTATTATGGCAAATTTCAAACATACACAAAAGTAGAGAAAGCTGTATAGTGAATCATCCTATCCCTGTTTCTCAACTTTCATAATGGCCAATCTCACTTCATTCATACCCCCCACTGAGTCCCACCACACATGGATTATATCTGAAGTAAGTATCAGAAATCATATCATTTCACCAGTAAATAACTCAACTTCTATCTCTAAAATATAGGGACTTTGACAAACATCACCACGAGATCCACCATCACATCTTAAAAATAGCACTAACTCCTTTATACTGAATATCTTGTCAGTGCTCAAATTTTCCTGATGTTCTTACAAAAAACATTTTTTTAAAGGTGTCTCCATCGGGATCCAGGCAAAGTCCATGTATTGCAACTATTGGTGTCTCTTATGTGTCTTTTCATCTAAGTTTCCTACAGTTTGTTCCTTCTTTCCTTTTGGCTTGCAATTTACTGGTTGAAAAAATAGGTGAAGGTTATTTGTCTCATAGAGTTTCCATCAGCCTGCAATGTGCTGTGGTTTAATAAGTTCCTCAATAGTATGACATGAATGTAGGGTCCCTAAATAGCATTTAAAGTGAAGGGGAAATCTTATAGAGAGATAGATGGGTGCAAGGCTATTGAATGCAGTTCTGTTACAGTAGTGAAAAAATGGAAACAATAGAAACAATCTAAATGGAAACAACAATAAGGCCATGCCTAAACATCGTTCTATGAAATATTATACGGCCATTACAAAGCATGCTTTTAAACGATATTAAAAAATATAGAAAGAAATAATATAGAAAGATGCTTATGTAACGTGAGCAAATTAGAATAGTAAGCAGTATACAAATAGCACAAAGGTAAATTTGTTTTAAAAATATTAAACTACCATTTACTTCTGAGTCATAAGATTATATACATTCTTTAAATTCCTCTCAATGAACATGCACTACTTTTATAAACAGACACTATAATGAGCACAAAAGATGTGGCACTCACATCACCTCACATCACTCTGTGTGTCGATCTTGTTCTCTGTGGTTACCAAAGTGAGACTCGGCAGCTCACAGCTGGGCTGGGCCTGGGGCCTGGGCATGTTTATTCTGAGGTGATTCGGATGTGAACTCCTGATCAGGAATCACTCTCCTGGAGCAGTGACTCTGGCCTCGGCCCGTGGGTGGGGGCGATGTTTCTGTCGGGTGGTACACCTTGGGCGGGGGGCTGCAGGAGGTGACGCTTGTGCAGTGTATGAAGCACCCCACAAAGGTCCTCCCTCAGGGAACCCGGGGTGACCTGGAGGAATGTACTCACTTTTCACCAGGAGGGTCCAGCCACAGGACACCCGGCCTCGGACATTGGCGGCTGTGCAGCTGTAGTTCCCGCTGTCCCTGGCCCGGGCTCTCAGGAGGCAGAGGTAATGGGTCCCCCCAGCTTCATAAACCTCAATGGTGCCTTCTCTTCTCCTCAAGGGGGAACCGTCCAGGAACCAGGTCACTTTGGGCTTCGGGATCCCTGAAACTACAGGGCCAGGTTTAGGACGGGAGGCCCCCGAGAGCACGCTGGACTTGTGGGGCACAGGCAGGGGTGGAGAGGCTGAGCCGGAGGGCAGAGCTCAGTCCCGCGTGCAGCCGCCCTCCCGCTTGAACCCGTTTTCTTACCCCTCCACCCCACATCCCACATCCCAAGACGGAGGCAGGGTCCTTGGGGAGGAGGGCTACAAGGTGATAAGCTAGGTCTCCAGATCAGCCAGAGGGAGGAAAGAGGAAGGGACCCTGCGGCTTGTGTGTGGTGGAGATGGTGGTGATGGGTTTCCCGCGGAGGGTGATGAGGATTAGGGCTCAGGGTCAGTGCTGTCTCCAACCATGAACAATGGGTCACTGCTGGGAGTTTCTCCAGAACAAGAGACATGACGAGGTTGAGTCCGTCCGGAGGGGAGACCCCTGTAAGGTGCTTCCCGGGGTCGGGGATGGGGCTCTAGTCCAAGGGGCCGGGGGATACAGGAGACTCTGACCACTTAGCCAAAGGAAGGGAGTGGCCACCCGGGGGCTAAGTGTGGGCACCAGCGGCCTCAGGCAGCTCTACTCACCCTCGCATCTGAACTTGACTGGCTGATCCTCACTGACTTCCTGGCTTTGGGGCTTGCTCTCAAATTTGGGGAATGTTGTGTCCCCCTGGCCCTCCGTGGGGACCTTCCGGGTAGCAACCTGGCTCACAGTGTCTTGGCTTCCCAGGCCACACTGCCTGGTGTGGAGGGCGGCTGGAGGGCGAGCAGCTGGCTTCTCCCTCTCTTCTCTGGAAGGAGACAGGGCACCCGAGACTGGCACTCTCGGTGCCAGCTGCGCTTTTGCCGCCTGCAGGGTGATGGTGCTGGAAGTCTTCTGCAGGACGGGGGTCCTCAGGGCCTTTCCGGGCGAGTCCCCCGATGGCTCCGGCTCAGATTCCCTGGGGGGCTGAGGCTGGCTCCCCGTGGCCCAGGTCGGGGAGCCACCTCTCTGGATGCTGGAGCAGTTCTTACTCTCAGCTGCAGCCTCCAGGCCATCCAGTTTCAGCCCCTGAGCGATTCCATTGGTCACTTCCTTCCTGATGTCTGAATTGGCCACTTTTGTTCCTCTCACAAGCGACCTGTTTGGCGGGTGTGTGGCGGGGGACAGCGGGGCAGAAGAAGGAATAGAACAATCATCTGGTTACACGTTACAAGCCCAGACTCCACGGATTACAAAAGCCCACAGATCAAGACAGAGTAAGAGCCGAAGTCTTTCTCTGCAGTTTGCTCAGTTTCCAGCCAGAAAACAAGCAGCCATTCTCGGTCTTCCCTGCCCCTCATCCCCAGCCCAGTGTTCTACCCACACTCATTACATCCGCCCTTTTTCTCTTCTCCACGAGCCCCGACCTGGTTCAGACACGTGCTGTCCGCTGTCCACACGGGCCCTAACCCATGTTCCACAGGGCACGGACAGTCCATCTTTTAAAAACATAAATTGAATGATGCCATTTTAAGCTTAAGGATTTCCAACAGCTTTTCCACTCGATTAAGAGTAAAACTGAGCTGTTCAAGACGGCCTGCAGGGATGCCAAGTGGGAGCTGGCTCTGCGTGGACCCCCCAAGACACTGTCTCCAGTGCCTACCAGGCTGCAGCCCCTCAGGGTTCTTTGGGCCCCAGGCTCCCTCTCACCTCACCACTTTCACACCTGCAACACCTCTGTTTGGAACACTTTCTCCCTGAGCTTTTCTTCTCTTAGCTCATGCTACTCCTCACAGGCCTGAGCTCAGACATCAAGCTTTCAAAAAGGGGTTCTCTGACCCTCTACTCCAAATGAGCGCTTCGCGTAGACTTAGGTTTAGTGCTTATGTTTTGTGTGGCTCTGTTTAAGGCCCTTCTCTACACTAGACAGCTCACCATGCATACCCAGCATCTAGCACAGAGCCTCACGCTCAGGAAAGCGAGCTCTCCCGATGAAGACGTGCTGGGTGAGCAAGTAGATTCTGGCCTTGAACGTGGAGGGCATCCTTGCAGAGCAGTGCCCTTCCTAATGACAGCTAACTAGTAAAGATACTGAGCAGGGTCTGCGAGAGTCTCAATGCTGACGGCAAGCCTGACACAGAACCTGGACAGCAAATTACAATAGAATAAAACTAAACACCCCAAATAAAACAATGCCCCCCAAACAGTCAGTTCTCCCCGCTATACGGTGACTCAGAAATTCAGGGCGTTTCTTGATTACGAGCCCTCTTTTCTCTCAGGGCATTTCAAGATGGAAACATGATAATCACAAAGCCTACACATACCTATTGGCATTGTCCAAACCTGGAAAAAGGGAGAAGGTAGAAAGACCGTTAGTGGAATGTTTTATACACCAAGAACAGAAAGTGATAAGACAACAATATCTTGTTTATGACAGAGTTTGGCTTCCCAAACTCTCACTTTCCCCATCACCTATGGTCCTCCCTCCCTCTCTCCTTTCAGCTTCCCTGGTCCCGAACTTCTTGGGTTAATCTGAGAAACTCCTCTGAGCCCTGGAGACATTGTTAAGCTTCCAGCACGGCCCTGGGCCCTTTATGGCAGCCTCTGCTGCCCCGCCCTGGGCACTGGAGCTTCCTGTTCTCTAGCCCACAGAAGGAAACAAAAAACACTCTACTGAAAACTTCAAACCCAAACAGTTTAACTTGCATGTGGCCCTCAAAAGAAACCCCCAGTGATCATTTCTGACAAATACCTGCTTCATTTTAAAGTGTACAGAGAAAAGTGTAATTTTATTCAGTTCTTCAAAGAAAAAACATACAATTACTAGATATGTTTTTCTTGCCACATGATTTTAAAACATTTTTATCACGTTAAATTACAAAATATACAATAGTACAGAGAAGGATATAACCAACACTGAAAGCCTACACCCAGATTAGGGAAATATCAACCTTTTGCCAATCTTATCTATCCCTTTTTGTTTTGGTTATTTGAGGGGCTTTTTCTGGGAATATTTTCAAACAAAATGTCATTAAGTGCTTCAGAAGGAAACTTCTTTAATACAGTGCCGGGGCAAGTAAAGGGAGAGGGACTAAAACACTTCTCCAGATGACTAACAGCAGGTCCTGAGTCTGTAGTGAGTTGTGAAGTCAAATGCTATGGTCAGGACAAGGGTTTTTTCTTTTTCTTTTTTTTAATTGCCAACGTTTTCTTATGTGGTAGTCCTACACTTTATTTATTTATTTTAAAATATTTATTTATTTATTTATTTATTTTGGCTGCACCGGGTCTTAGTTGTGGCACGTGGGATCTTTTTTTTTTTTTTTTAAGTTTCAGCATGTGGGATCTAGTTCCCCAACCAGGGATCGAACCCGGGTCCCCTGCATTGGGAGCGTGGAGTCTTACCCACTGGACCACCAGGAAAGTCCCCAGGGTTTTTTCTTTTAATGGTGTAGAATGGAAGAGAAAATGCCAGCATGTACTGTACATAACACTACTCAGGATTGTTTCATAAAACTTGTTTTAGTTAAATCTCTCTCTCTCTCTCTCTCTCTCTCTCTCTCCATCTATCTGTCTATCTATCTATCTATCTATCTATCTATCTCCTGGGTTGCAATGTAGAATAAATTTGTTTCTGTGGGTAGTGAACACACTTGGGCCAAAAATGTACAGAAAGCAAGAAGGGGTATTTTCTGAGAAAGGAAAGAGATGGGGAAGAGGACAATCAAAGAAATGAGGATAAGAAAGGAGGAGGAGGGCTTCCCTGGTGGCGCAGTGGTTGAGAATCTGCCTGCCAATGCAGGGGACACGGGTTCGAGCCCTGGTCTGGGAAGATCCCACATGCTGTGGAGCAACTAGGCCCGTGAGCCACAACTACTGAGCCTGTGCGTCTGGAGCCTGTTCTCTGCAACGAGAGAGGCCGTGATAGTGAGAGGCCCATGCACCACAATGAAGAGTGGCCTCCGCTTGCCGCAACTAGAGAAAGCCCTCGCACAGAAACGAAGGCCCAACACAGCCAAAAATAATAAAAATAAATAAATAAATTTTTAAAAAAAAAGAAAGGAGGAGGAGAGAGTAAGGTCATTTCCCTCCCAGATCCCCAAATCCCAGCCCGCTCAAGGTTCCCGCTAGAATGAAGTGACGTCAATCCCCTTCCCCCTCCACACACTCTGGCTTCCCCAGGCTGGACTTGGCAGAACCAAGGGGAATGTCAGGGAGAGGCGTATTCAAAGAGATTTCAAGAGAAGAGTTTACTGGGGCTGATGACTACAGCAAGAAGAGACAGGAGTCAAAGGCGATGCTGAAATGCCCAGGCTGGTGGGAAGCAAAGAGTTACGCTGAGGGAGCACCTGATCTGAACGACAGGATGGATGACAAGATCAATTTCAGGCAGGTTAAATCTGAGGTGATGGCAAGACATTAGCAATGCCCACTCTTCCAAAAGGCAATTAGAGATGTAAATAAAAAAGGAGTCTGAGCAAGAAGGAAAAACTGAACACAGGTGTGCAGACACACGTGAAGCATCTTCCTCCGTGGCCGTGTCTGTGCTACCCGCCTACCCTTTCTTCTGATTCAAGACCCTGCCCCTGGGGAGGGACACATGAGTAGGTAAGTGTGACACGTGTAACACACAGACACGTAACGAACAAGCAGCTCCTTCTAGGAGGGTAGGGACTCCAGGAAGGGACGGTCCAGCACTAGCCCTCCCACCGCCTGATACCTTGGATGGAGAGCTCCGCAGACATGGAGGCCTTCCCTGACCCGTTCACCACCAGGCACGTGTACACTCCCACGTCGTCTTGGTTGACCTCGTGGATTTCCAGGACTTGCACCCCATTCTTCTCAGACATAGACACACGGGAACTGGGCTGCAGGGGAACATCTCCCTGTGGACGGCATAGGCAGCTTGGTCAGAGAAACTGCTCGCCTTTTGACTCTGTCCTACCTCCTGCCAATCCAGGTGGGACAGACATCAGGCGTGCACAGCAGGGCCCTCTGCTCTGGGCTCTGTCAACACGCTTGGCGAGCAGCCTGAGGGCACCCCTAGGGCCCTGACCCGAGGCGCATAGATGCGCTGTGGTGTTCGGTCCAGCTGAGGGCAGGTGTATGGAACCTGTTTCAAAGGAGCCCTAGTTTGAGGTGGGAAATCCTATTTTCCTCACTTTAGTTCTCCTCTGCCTCCCTCTTCCTTTTATTGATGTTCCAGGGTCAGTACAGGAGAATCAGGAAACAGGGAAAAGGCATCCTGTCACTCATTTTTATCCAGGAGTTCCATCTGTGAAAAAGCTCCTCTCCCTGGCCTTGACCCCCAGGGCTCCTCACTGCCCTGTTAACATGGGCTGCTCCGCCTCCCCACTGCTGCCTCCTCTTCCCCCTCCCCCACCTCCTCCCCCACCTCTGTCTTCACATTGTTCAGCCCTGAATGATTTATAAAGCACTCCCACGTGGAGCCTCCCAACAGTATTTGGAGGTAGGTGGGATTATCTCTGCCTCATAGATAAGGAAACTGGGGTTCTAAGAGATCAAATGCTTTGCCCAGCATCTCATGCTTTGTCAATCAGGGAGCTGTGGCTTGAAATCAGCCCCAGACTTCAAACTCCACTCTCTTGACATGGTCAGGTCTGTCTTGACTCGGAAGTTTTATACTGTTTTGTGAGTGTGTGGATTACAGGACATTGTGGGCTGAGTAACACAAGGAGAGTGTGCAAACAGGGGCAAGAACAGGCACTGCTACCAAACACATGAGAACCTCGAGGACGCTCTACGGTTGAAGTGGAAGGGACTGATTGGGAAGACAGACTCCCAGTAGTCCAGGGATCTAACCCAGAGTCAGGGCAGACAAAACCTCACCTTGAGCCAGGAGACCTGTGGCTGGGGCCGGCCAGTGATCTTGCAGGAGAATCGCCCCATCTGTCCTTCTTTGACCACCGCTCGGCCCAGCTTAGTAGCAAACTTTGGTGGGCATTCTCCCCAGATGCTAGGACGGGTCTCCACCGCAGGGGCTGCAAATCTGTCCCTGGAAAGAAATCAGCAGAGAATCTACAGCAATGCAGATCCTTTTCTCTCTGTCCCCACCCAACTTACTTAAGTTGGGCTCAGAAACCAGCAAAGGGCAACCTTCCCAATTCTGTGCCTCAAACACATTTCTGGAAAAATCTGTGGCACCAAAAGCTATTTCCTCCACCTCCTGGGCATGCAGCTAGCCTTCAGTTACTAGCCTCCCTTGAAGTTAGGTATGCTTGAATTCTACTGAGGTCTGGCCAAAGCTGGGCTTTGGCCAACAGACTGTGAGCAGAAAGCAGAAACACCATGTGCCATTTCTAGGCTGGACCCATCAAAACCTCCTGTGCTATTCTCCACAGTCTCTCTTGCCCACTTTTCTGGCTAGATGCAGGGAGTCCTGCTGAGGCTCCAAGGCCTAGGAGATGATGGAGCCACAAAACAGAAGGAGCCTGGGTCCCTGAAAGATAATGGGAAGGTTTTCCACCTGTCCAAGAATATGTGAGCTGACTTTGCTTGAGTAAGAAATCACCTTTCCCTGTGTCAAGCCATTGCAATTTGGGGGCTTGTCTGTTACAGCAGCCACTGTTACTTACCCTCACCAGTTTAGGCTTACTTGCCATAAGAAATTCACATACTGACTGCCTCTTCTAAGTCTGCTTGTTTAAGTCTTCTGTTGCCTTGGTTGTTAGGGACCCCTGCAGACTATGGCCACGTAGCCCACTTCCATTTAGCAACTGGACTAGTCAAAGGGGTATCTATAGAGGCCTCCAGGTCAGGAGGTGCCATATGACTGACACATCACACCCCAATAGGCTCCCGCTTTAGTTATCATAACCCAAGATGTTTGAGAAGACTTGCTCCCCAGGCTGTTCTGCCAAGGCCTCAGGAAACGCCAGTTACCTTACGCTGGGTTGGACATCCTGGAACTTACCCCAAGGCTTTGGAAACAAGAGGCTGACCATGCTTCTTCACAAAGCCCCCTGCAAGTAGGAAACAAAGAGAAAGAGGCTTGAAAAGTCCGGTCTGAGCCACAAACTGGGAGCAACAAAAGCCAGAAAGAGTCAGCGGGGGCGGGGGGTAACAGTTCACCCTGACCTAGCCCATACTGGGTCAGGCTCTATGGTGGGCACTTTACATGCATCGTTGCACGGATTTCCCGCAATACTTTAAGGAGGCTGGTATTACATCATCCTTCTAATTTTTTAAACAGGTGAGAAAAATGAGATTCGGAGACATGAAGTCACCCACTTGAGTCACAGAGCCAGTAATGGTACAGGAAAGCATCCCGGTCTACCTATTCTAGAACACTCCACCATTCTGCTGAGTGGTTATATGCCCCTGCACCTTCCACTCGGGGATGATCTGTGGCGATCAGGACCTCTCCCGAAAAGGAGCCAGTTGAACGGACAGGGGAGATGCACATGCTTCTCTCTTACTACATCTATTCCTGTCTGACCCAATCACCACTCCACCCTTCCACTTAAAGCCCAGCAAACAGCAGGACCTGTCCTGCTGGAATGGAGCAGATCACAGGAGACAAGCTCCAGAGCGGCCAGCACCTCCCAGAACCTGCACCAGCAGGACACTGGGCACTGTCGGTCCTGGGTGAGGTGCTGCTGTGCTGGGCGGGAAGCAGTTAAACAGCAGACTCTGCAAGGCGGCTGGGGTCAGCTCCTTTATCCAACTGCTGCTGCTGGGAGGAACAACTCATAACGTGACCAGGAAGTGACTATAAAGCAGTGGGGTGTTTTTGAGGAATGGGGAGGGGGAGAGGAGGGAATTTTTGAGATGACAATCAGCCTGGAAGTTGTTCTCTTTCTGCGACAAACTGGGAATGTTTATAAAACTCCACCCAAGGCACGCATGGAAAGGGTAGAAGTCATTCCCTGATATCGGCAGTCAGCTGCAATGGGAGATCTGCAGGGTGTCTCCCGGAAAAGGGTAAACTTCCTTAAATTCCAGCACTGATCACATCTATGTGAATGCATAGGAACATAGGAATGGAAGGTGAAGATCATGGCTGAGTACTTCCCTCAGCCATATCTGGTTTAAGGTTATACCAGGACCTTAGTGAAAAAGGGTTAATAACAATGCCTGCATCACATTTAAGTTGTGATGCCATATGGGTTGACAATTGTTGTACATGCATTCTGCTTAACATAACTATTTAGTGAGCCGTGTATAGTTTTCATCCCATAATGTGGGTTTAGTTCTTGCCATTCAATTCTCTGTTCAAGGTTAAAAGAACTTATAAGCTGATAAAAGGAGAGACCTGTTCTGGGAGGGCCCAACTGACAATTGCAGTCAAGATGCTGGGGTCCCTCGGACACCACTGGAGGAAGTTCTTTTAGAAACTATTTGAGCAAATGAGAATCATCAGCTTTAAAGATGCTCTGCTCTTAGATCAGCATCTTCCTTTCTGTCTCTCCAGTTAAAGGAAGCGATGCTAAAAGTAGGAAAGAAAGTTTACAAAGCTACTCACTTTGGTCTTGTTTGTAGTAGTAAATATTGGAAACAACATAAATGTCACACAGTAGGGAGACAATAAGTGGCTTAGTAAAATGTACAATTAGACATCTATTCTGCCACCAAATTATGTTTAAGAATATATGCAACATGCAGAAATATGTTAAAAATATTATATCATTTGCTCTTCAGCACACTCCAGCTGGGCTGTGATCCTCTCCATTCCACTGAGCTCCATTCTGACCACCATCTAGCCAAACCCAGTGGTTAATCCTCTTCACAACCTCACTCAGTAGCACTTGACAGCAGGGGCCACTCCTCTCCAAAGCACTTTCTCCTCCAGACTCTCCTGCTTTTACCAGGTTGCCCATTCTTTCCTCAACCTCCTTCTCTTCTGGAACTTTATCTCTGAGAGCACCCTAGGGCTGAGTCTTGGGTCCTCTCCTCAGCTCTATGGACTCTTCCCCAGGGGGGTCTTAGTCCCATAGCTTTAAATAATATCCATAATAACTCCCAAACCATACTCCCACCAGAACTTTTTATTCCTCAGAAGTATCCAGGCCAGTGCCCAGCACATAGTAGGGATTCAAATACTTGTTAAACGAATGAATTTTATGAAAAAAAGAGCAGCATGCAAAATTTTCTATTCAACGTGATCATAATCAGGTAAAAATAAGATAAAATACCCAAACATAGTGAAACAACCAGAAGAAAATATATCAAAACGTAATTGCCTCTTATACATGCTCTATTCTACAGCATTAGGCACACACCAATCACTAAGACTCTCATCTAAAATATCCAGGTACCCTTCACTGCACTTATCATGCTACTGTACCACTCATTTCACATTGGGGTAAAGATTTGATAAAAATTAGACTGATCAATAGATAACCAACAAGGACCTACTGTATATCACAAGGAACTACACTCAGTATTCTATAATAACATATAAGGGAAAAGAATCTGAAAAGGAATATGTGTACATATAACTGAATCACTGTGCTGTACACCTGAAACCAACACGATATTGTAAATCAACTATATTTTAATAAAAATAAATTAATTTAAAAAATTAGACTGATCAACAGATGAATGGATAAACAATACAAGGTCTATCTATACAATGAAATATTATTCAGCCATGCAGAGGAATAAAGTAATGATACATGCTACAACACAGATTAGCCTTGAAAATTTTTGCTAAGTGAAAAAAGCCAGACACACAAAAAATGTATGATTCCATTTATATGAAATGTTCTGAAGAGGCAAATCCACAGAGACAGAAGGCAGATTGAGTGGTTGCCAGGGGCTGGGGGAGGGGGGAGTAGAGTGACTGCTCAATGGGTGTGGGGTTTCTATTTGGGGTGACGAAAAGCTCTGGAGCTAGACAGTGGTGATGGCTGCACACCCTTGTGAATGTACTTAATGCCACTGAGTTGCATGCTTCAAAATGGTTAAAATGGCAAATTTTATGTAATATGTATTTTATCACAATAAAAAAATTATACTAAGAACCTTTAAAACTCTTGGGAGCTAAATGTCTTAATCCAAAGGCTAAAATTCCTTTACTCCTTAAAAGATAGAGCAAAAATATGGCATTTCCTCAAAGAATAGCAAAAGTGTGCTGTTTGGAGGTACTTCTGTATCAGAGTAAGAGCAGTTTATGGTACAATCCAAAGGTAACATATAAAGCAGTCAGCTAAAAATGGAATTGAGGAATGCTCATCTTAATGTGTGTCAACACCAGAGACATACATCAAAGCAAACAGAGAATTTGGGCTAAAATAGCTAACAGAGTCTATTTATAGGCAAAAATTTGAAGTTGCAAATTGTCAGATAAGGCAAAATTAATTTTGTGAAAGTATGAAAATCTGGCAGAACAGCAAGGCTATGTAGAAAAATAAGTGGAAAGGGGATTAAGGTAGAAATGCCAAAAATAGAAGAGTAAGTTAAGAGAATTGGTGAAGACAGGATCGATTTAGTGAGAGGGAAAAAAAAGGCCAAGGCACCAAAGGTATTTAAACAGTCATCTCAGATTTTTCAAGGCTGAGTAAAAGAGGATGCTAGCAGGTTTTCGGAGTGAAAAGTTCAATAGTGGAGATACTAAAGCACATTTTGTCAAAGACTGAGTAGACACAGAGAATGCTGCCGAAAAGCGGAATAATGTGATCATGATGGTAAGAAGAAGAAATACTTCTAAAAATGTGCGACGATATAATTTGTCATCCAAACAGAGACTCTGGACACTGAAAGGGGCATAATTAATAATTCTTCCCGGACAACAGGAGTAAATCAGGACTGTTCCAAGCAATCCAGGGAACAGTCACCCCACTTGCAGGCAACTTCAAAGCAGATTTTAAGGACTGCTTAAAATAGTGGTTCTTCACTCAATCAGAACAAATACCCACTTTTTATAACATGTATTTAGCAATGTCCCCTGTGCCATGTTGAATCAATATTTGCCGCTGGGGCTTCCCTGGTGGCGCAGTGGTTAAGAATCCGCCTGCCAATGCAGGGGACACGGGTTCGAGCCCTGGTCTGGGAAGATCCCACATGCCGCGGAGCAACTAAGCCCGTGCGCCACAACTACTGAGCCTGCGCGTCTGGAGCCTGTGCTCCGCAACAGGAGAGGCCGTGACAGTGAGAGGCCCACGCACCGCTATGAAGAGTGGCCCCCGCTCTCCGCAACTGGAGAAAACCCTCGCACAGAAACGAAGACCCAACACAGTCAAATATAAATAAATAAAATTAAAAAAAAAAAAATTTGCCGCTAACCATCCACATATATAATTTCAAAAAGAAAACAAATGTAAAGCCCTGACTAAAATGTTAAGGAGAAACAAAAGGAAAGGGAAGTATAATAATGTTTATTTCAATATGAAATTTCAATATTTCGATACCGTACATCAATAGATGGTCAAGCATGTCTATTTCAATGTAAATGCTCAGGCACTTTAGAAGACATAACGAAATAGATTCCTGCACTGACTCATATGCATGTTTGGATTTGAAGGTGAATGATCAAAAAACACACTGTACAAGTAGTCATGGAAATGAAGGAACACAGGTATACAGGTGGATGCTAGCATAAGAAGTAGTGTTAGCAATGTTATATGTCAATTATATCTCAATAAAGAGGAAAAAGAAAAAATTAGTATAGTAAAAAGAAAAAGTAGTGTTACGATAAATAACAGAGAAGACATATTATATAACAAAGAAAGAATGAAACCTTAAAAGAAGATAACACAGCAAGACAAGTTACAGACCACTGAAGTAGAGAAAATGGGGAAAAAAATGACTGTAAGTGTGGCGTCAAAACAATTTTCTGCTGTATGACATGGGATCCTTGAGACCTCATCTGTACTAAAACACTGATTCAGTCCCTATTATGCATAAGGCACTAGTTAGAGCTTCAGCAAGCGGACTGATGTGTGTAATAAAAGCTAGAATAAAACGTGAGCCTTAAGAGAAAGGCAAAGTGCTTCAAAGATGGGGGAGGGGACACCCCAGAGCAGGGCCTATTGAAGATCTTGAGTTTCAGTTTAAAGGTGGATCATTGGAGAATTCGAAGGGAGGGAATGATAAGATCCCATCTGAATTTTTTGAAAGATATTTTTAGCAGCAATGTGGAGATTAGAGTGGGGTATGGGTAGAACTGGGGAGACCATTTGGAAATCTGTGCAACAGGACAGAGTGGATGGACCACGATGGTGGTAGTGGGGACAAATGAGAACTGGCGCAGCAGGATCTGGTGACTGACCAGGGAAGGGGAGGGAGGGAGCACTTGAGGATGACGAGGTGGCTGGGCTGCCCTGCTTCCAAAGGAGGTTTGGGTTATCACCTGTCAAGGTTTCAGCTGTATCTTCCAGAGGCCACTAAAGTCCTAACCAGAAATGTCAATGCACCTCTGCCAGGGGCTGCCTGTCACTGTATAAATGGGGGCCTCACCCTATATAAACAGTTCACTCTACAGCCTCCACTCAGGCAGGGAGCTTTGGAGGCCACTGCCACAGTCCACGTTCACTGGAATGTACACATGTACATGATTCTTACACTATGACACTCAATAACAAGTACAGTTGACCCTTGAAGAACACGGCGGTTAGGGATGCCAACGCCGTGCAGTGGAAAATCCACGTACTCTATCTCTGCCTCAAAAATGAAGGAATTGATACATGACTCACCCAAGGGCAGGAAGCTGAAGCTGTTCTGTAGAATCAGGACTCAAACCCTAGTTCTTTTGATTCTGCATGTTGTGATCTCTAATTGAACACAAACTTCCTCCCACACTTAGTTAACTTAAATATCTGTAAAATGAAAATACAGGTACTCTATTTATTGAAAAAAAATCCATATATAAGTGGACTCATGCAGTTCAAAACTGTTGTTCAAGGGTCAACCATACATCCTTGCACAGAGGCTAAGGAGGTTATCCCAGGGCGCCTAGTAGACATTTCAGGAGTTCTATTTGGGTCCCCAGGAAACTGATGCACTAAAGAACCAATTCTTCCTCAGGGAGTTGAAATAAAATATCCACCACTTGGAAGACAAATTACTTCCTGGTCATTGATGGATAAGGTAGTCATATATCCTACCCAATGAGTTCAAAGGAGTAGTGACACGAAGTTTTGTTTTGGAGGGGGGAATAGTTCAATAAATTACAGCCAGTGATCTCTCAACTGTCTTAAATAAGTACTCTAAAGAGGAACTTAGATCCTCTGCAGAGACAAAATAGCTGTTTTCTTCAGAGTCTTCTTTCCGAGGCCAAGGATCACAGGCATCCCAGCTCAATTCTCAAGAGTCATTTTCCACTGTGATTCCCTCCCAAAACACCAAGCCAAGTAGCAGGTATTCCCTTCAGTACTTAAGTCATAAAGACTGATTTTGTATCAATTTATCAGGAAGAAAACAAAGAGAAATTTACCTCTGGTTTGAGCCGCTCCCCACTTGCGGGTCTGATGTGGTAGGAGCCATCTGGCTGTGGCTACCGTACAGGTGTCTGACCAGAGGCCACCCAGTGAGCAAGTGCAGCATATGGGAAGGTTGTTTTAAGCATGGTTCTGGAGAAATTCATTGTACTAATAAGCAACCCATTTTTGTTGGGGATCATGCAAAGTGATGGTGTATCAAAGACTAATGGAACACATGAAAAATCTGTGATCGTAATGCTTGTAATAAACCCATGTGTTCAGAAAAATACAAGTGAAGTTAAAAAGATTCATGAAGCAAAGCAAGCACATAGTAGGTCTGTCCCTCAAGCTGTGGCTAAGGGCAGCAGTTCATCTGGAGAGCTACATGCCGTAGGAAAATGGAAAAGCAACAATTAAGGGCAGAATCGTCCACTCATACTCTGGAACGGATATGACTCTAAAAACTGACTCGCCTTGTGCTCCAGACCTCCCACAGTCTCCTCCCAATCTGTCCTTCAGCTTTATTTCCCACTACTCTCTGCTCCTGCCCGTCTACTCACCCCACCCTCCACCCCAGGCCCTAACTCTTAACCACTTTCCTCCCATCCCCAGCATCAGAATCATAATCTGCCATCCAAATCTCACTCGCTCTGTCCGGGCTAGCCAACTCCCTCCTCCTCCAAGAAGATATCGCAGACCATTTCAGCCTCCAGATGTCTCATCCTCCTCTAAGTTTACAGAGCGGAAGTGCCAATCATTTGGCAAATAAACCTGTGCTGCCTTGGGGTTGTGTTTTTACTTAGCTTTTAATGTGTCTAGGTCTTAGCTGACCAACCAGGTTCTTGCAGAAAGGATCTGACAAAGCATTTCATCTCCCACATGGCACCGCACAAAGCCAGCACTTCCTAAATACATCCTGACGTTGTTGCTTAATTGCAACATAACAATGAAATATGAGGTCAAGAAAGTCAGTCTCTTGAGAGCAATAACCAAGTCTTGCTGCTCTTAGATCCCAGCACAAAGTTAGCACATGCAATGAAGTCTGATGAATGAAGAAGAGGCTAGAACTACAAGCAACTGGGAAAGGTCTGGGGGTGGAGATGGGAGAAATGGGTAGAGGAGTTAGAGATGGGAAGGAAAGATGGCAGCTGGGCCAGCCAGGGGTACTGGCGTGTATTTTGGAGGGAAAAAGAGGCAAAGTGAAACTGGAAGGTGAAAACAACAGAGGGAAGGGAGAAGGAGATTTGGAAGGCATGCTTCAAGAACAGAATGGGACCAAGTCATTTGTCATCTAACTCTTCCGTGTAGCAAATAAGTGAGGCAGTCTTGACACACAACTGTTTCACAGCAAAGAGACTGGAGGGGCAAAAAGAATAATCTTTATTTCTACCATATTTATATTTTTCCCTTTGATGAGACAGAAAAGGACAAGAACTCAGAACATTTTAATATTCTGACTGGGTAAGAAAAAAAATAGGGCATATGCCCCTACAGAAAGAAGAGTCATCAGGGAGTATAACAGACTGAAAAGAGTTTATAAAGAATACAAATGGGAAATATAATTACAGGTCTTTAAGAAGGTAGAAAATTTAGGTAAAAGAAGACAGTACAAAAGAAGAGAACAACAAAACAAAAGGAGAATCACAAAAGACGTTCTTGAGGAATACAGTAATTTAAAACTCAGCCATTGTAAATAGACATGGGTTCAAATATATAATGTCATCAATCCAATCCAATGTGAAAATAAAAGGGGTCTGAGAAGTCTGACCCTGGAAAAGGGTAGTAGCAAAAGACATGGCACACAAGCATTTCCTACAAATTCAAAATCACCAGAGAATGCTGGTGTCAGCGGCACCAGAATAGCTTGGCTAGCGGTCACTAAGGCCAGTCTTCTCCCTTAAATCCCATGACATGGGGTCACTCTCCTTTCTGCTGCCACATTCTAGGTGGCCTGCCACCTGGTTCTTTTTCTCTCGCATGGTCAGGGAGCACTTAATTCTACTGCAAAAGTGATATTTGTTACCTATTTATAGTCTTTCTTTCTCCATTGGAAGTAAACTCCAAGGGGGCAGGAAGCCTGTCTGAATTGGGCCTGACACAGAGAGAAACAGAGTGGTGAACGAGGCAATGGGTAGAGGGATGCACTCTTTGCTTGTGTGAGACATTCCAAGATGAGGGGACATGTCTTTGCTTTTTGACAGAGACAAAAGTGGCAGCCTCAGAACCTATCACCTACAGGGGAGGGAGCTGGGGGAAGAATCCCCCAGGAATGGAGGTGGAGGAGGAGGAATTTGCATGAAGGATAGTGTACTTAATAGAGAAGAAAGAGTGATGGTCAAGGCTGGATCCAGAAAGGAGGGAGGAAACAGGTCTTTGCTTACCCCCCACCTCCATTTATTCATTTCAAACAAAACTCCCAAGAGGAAGGAGCCCCTGGCCGAATCTATTCCCCAGAGAATACATATTCACTATTTTTAAAGTTATTTTTTCAGTTGTTCATTGCACTCTTAGGCGGAGTCGTTAATGGCTTGGAATTTATTTTTCAGAGATGAAAATAAACTTTATCCACTTCCTCTGAAACTATCGCTCTCCGCTCTCTTGCTACTCCTCTTCCCCTAGAATAAGCCTTTATTTCTCAACATCATCTTTAAAGCTTTACTCACCGCCCAGTGCACCAGACATGTTGATCATGACTAGGGTAACCATGCAATTTATTATCCAAACCGGGACTCTTTTGAAAGTCAAAGGAGGCTCTATTTATAATTACATTGGTAGAGCAGGCATGCTGGGATAAATGGTCACCCTAAGGACACTTGTTGTGACCATGGGTCTGCAAAAGGGCAACCACTTGCCCAAATGCTCACATTTGAGAATCATTTGTACTAGGAAAAATATATCACATCTGTAACTGAATCCTTCCTTGCTACTCAAAGTGTGACCTGGGGACCAGCAGCACGGGCATCACCCAGGGGCTGGTTAGAAGTGCAGACACTTGGGCCCTACTCCAGACCTACAGAACCAGAATCTGCATTTTAACAAGATTCCCCCAGGTGATTTGGGTGCCCTTGCATTTGCATTAAACAAGCCTATAAGGTGAGTATGAGCCGCCCTGAGGCCTGGATCACCTCTGGGCCTCCAGTCTGGCTTTCCCCGGGTTCCTGAGCTCATGGCCTTAAAATTAACCCTCTATTACTTGAAATGACTTAAGTGACTCTCTGGTCCCTGAAACACAAAGGGCCTTCTCAAAGTCAGACCACCACGTCTGGGGTATATCTCTCATTTCAGCCCCGCCCCTCACTCCACCCCACGCCCTAGGTTCACTCTGTGGATGTGATTGCCCAGGACAACCTGCCACCTTGTTCCTACACATGGGCTTCTCTTTTTTCTCCGTGTAAGCCTTGCTTATCCCAATTCAAGCTTCTAGAGCTGTGCTGTCCAGTACAATAGGCATTAGTCACCTATAGTTATTGAGCTCTTGAAATACGGCTGGTCTGAATTGAGATGTGTTACCATGTAAAATATGCTGCAAATGTTGAAGAATGTAAAATATCTCAGTAATAATGTTTATATGTTGAAATGATAGTATCTTGGATATATTGGGTTAAGTTAAAGTATTTTATTAAAATCGATTTCAACTTTTTAAAAAAATGTGGCCACTAGAAAACTTGAGATGACACATGTGGCTCACATTATACAGTTGACCCTTTAACAATGAGGGGGTCAGGGGCGCCCACCCTCCCCGCAGTTGAAAATCCATGTATAACTTAAGAGTCGGCCCTCTGTATGTTCGTCGTTCCTCTGTGTCTGCGGTTCCACATCGCAGATTCAACCAACCTCAGACTGTGCAATACTGTGGTATTTACTATTAAAAAAAATCCCCATATAAGTGAACCTGCGAGGTTCAAACTCATATAGTTCAAGGGTCAATTGTATTTCTCTGGACAGCGTGGGGCTAGAGAGCAGGCTGTGGCCCCTACGTCATACAGAAAGCTCCCAGAAAGCAGGCACCACGTCTCTTCCCTGCTCTGCACCAAGCCTCTGTGACCAGTCCTCTGGAGGTAGGTGAGTGTCAGGGCTGGCTACACAAAGCCTTTCCAGGGCTCAGACTAGGGCTGCACAAGGTCATGAATGGTCCTGTCATGAAGATGCTTGCCCTCAAGGAGGATTGTGCATGCTTCTTGGCCCTGGTTACCAAAGGAAATCAGAGGAGAAAGCTTTCTCCTCTATTCTCCACACAAGGATTTCCCTCTGCAAGTAGTTCTCAGGATATTAATGCCATGTTTGAACATCACAAGGTTACCATTTACTGAGTGCCTACTATTTGTCAGTGCTGCACTGATCTTTACACAACCCATGGGTCAGCCATTAGCATCAGTTTACGGAAAAGGAAATAAGGTTCGGAAAGGTTAATTTCCCCATAGTTAGAAATTAGTGGAGCTAAAATCCAAGACCATTGGGTAACACTGCCTTCTAAACTTGACCATTAGGGGGTCAAAAGGCTCCATGTATGAGTCATACTCTTAATTCCTGAAGCTCTGCGCTTTCCGAATAAGAAGAATAACTAAGAAGCAAAGCACAGAGAGCTGGCGAGAAGCAGGAGGGCTGCTGGATTCCCTTTGCAAGGGTTTGGGCTAGCCTGGCACTGCCAACAACTTATCCACGGCATAAGGGACCAGAGTGGATCCTTCCAGGGCTATGGTCTATGGGGTGGTCCCAAACCACACATGGGCTGAAACTGGCCTTTGATGCAGAAGCAGAAAGTATACAGGGCCATTCACATTTAAAGGGACTGCAGCCTTTAGGTCATTCTCTACCTCCTAGGGTTAGAAGGCATAAAACATCTTCCATGATCTCCTCAAATTAAAACCAAAGGGGAGGGCGCAGGGTTGAGAGCCTTAGCCTTCTCTCATTTGCTATAGTTCTCCTGCCTTCTTTCTTTTCCTCTGCCCTGAGTACCATGACCTAATAAAAATTTTCCTGCTTAGTTGAGACATCAGATCTAATGTCCTCACTGATGGGAACTAAAAAAAAAAAAAAAGGTTTCATACGACCTGGGTTTTATATAGCTCCCCTGTACTTCTAACCCACTCCATTCCTTTAAAATGGATCATAGAAAACAAGGGCTAGCTCAGGTTGTAGAGACCACTGAATTCAAACCCTTTATTCTTCAGAAACAGAGATCCAGAATTTAAAGTCGCACATTGACCGGCAAAAGTTGGGACCAGAACCTTGAACCTCTGATTCCCCCTTTCCCCAGCTCCAAATAGAAAATCAGAGAAGGGGTGTTATAGACTACATTTTTTGTGTCCCCACCCAAATTCATATGTTGAAGCCCTCACCCCACACAGTCACTGTATTTGAAGACAGGGCCTGTGAGGAGGTGACAAAGGTTCAGTGAGGTCCTAAGGGTTGGGGCCCTTAGAAGAAGAAGAGACACGAGAGTTCCCTCTCTCCACCATGTAAGGACACAGCAAGAAGGCAGCTCTCTGCAAGCCAGGAAGAGAGCCTTCACCAGAAACCAAATCCTGCTGGACTGATCTTGAACTTCCAGCTTCCAGAACTGTGAGAAAATTCATTTCTGTTATTTAAGCCATGCAGCCTGTGGTATTTTGTTATGGCAGCCTGGGCTGAATAATAACAAGGGGATAAAGTAATTTTTATTTGTGGGCCTCAACTCAAAGTTTGGGCATTGAAAAGTGTATACTGTAGGGGAAAGCACAGCATCAGAACTGGCCGAGATGAGGGGCATTCAGAGAGTGACCAGGGGCCACCTTCCATGTGGAATGCCCCAGCCCACAGGTACTTGAAGGCCATTAAAAGGAATGAGTCACTCAGTTAAAGAATTTGGGAAAGCATCCAAACTATGCATATTCTATTCTGTGAAACAGCCCGTCTGTCCTTTCATGATGCAAGCAAACAGGAAAAACACGGGCCGAGGTACACCTCGCCCCCTTCTGGAACCTTCTCTGGCACACAGTGTCCCCTGAAAACCAGGTTGGGAGGACTGTTTTCTGAGAGAGGAGAAATGAGTCTGACCCTCTGGTTTATAAGCCCTTAGAAAGGCCTGGAAGGGTGGAGGGAACCTTGCCATATTTCTGAGGGTCTGACGAACCCACATGTCCTTTTAGACATCAGGCCTTTAAGCAGCAGCCAGTGGCCTGAACTGGAAATGTTCTCACCCGTGGAGTGCCTTCAGCATGTGGGAGATACACCGGCAGCAAAAGGAACAGTTTTACTTGTGGTCAAATGTTTTCCTGGAATTTTTAAAGTTAATAAACTTAATAGAATTTTATTTAAGTACAAAGGAAAAAAAGGGCAAAATAACTGATCAGTGTTAACACACTGGTATGTTTATCTCCTATATATTTTTCTGAGTTTTACAAAGTTTTTTATGATGGGCATGTATTACTTTATAATGATGATAATAAACATTGCTCATTCTCTAAATAGTTCAGTATCTAGCCTGTGCCAGGAAGTTTCCTAGATGCTGGAGATACAGCAGTAAACAAGATAAAGTCCTTCTTCTCCTAGAGCTTCCAGTTAGAGGTGGGGCTTGAGGGAGATAATCAAGTGGGAGGCAGTGACAGTCCTAGAAGAAAAAGTTCGGGTGGAGTGAGAGGATGGAGAGTCCAGGGGATGGGGTGGTCAGAGAGGGTTCTCTAAGGAGGGGACGTCTGAGCAGAGACCTGAAGGAAGTGAGGGGCCGAGTCAGGGGTCGGGCTGCGGAAAGAGCTCTTCTTTACACAGGGAACAGCCGGGTGAAGGCCCTGAGGCTTTGCTCAAGGACAAGCAGAGGGCCAGTGTGACCACAGTGGAGCGAGCAGGGTGAGGAGTGGTAGGAGAAGGGTCTGGAGAGCCAGGCAGGAGCGGGATGCACTTTGTAAGGCCATGATGAGGAGTCTGGTCTCAGCCTCAGTGTGAAGGGAAGCGAGGGGAAGGCTGGAGCAGAAAGGGAGGTGATGTGTAGTCTGACATTGTCTCCTGGGATGCCTCCCTTGTTCCAGGGACCACATTGCCCCCATCAGACTAACAGGTCCTGAGTTCCGGGATGGGGATGCTTTCTCTTGTGCGTCCCTCTCCCGAGAGAGGGCTGAGGCAGGAGCTGCAGGCCTTGGGGAAACTGATGGCTCATTTCTCCCCAGGGCTTTCACCTCTTGGGACTCACCTTCTACCGTCAACTCCACTGTCACCTGGCGGGCACCACTACCATTGGTGGCTTCACAGGTATACTTTCCCTTGTCCTCCTCACGGACAGCATGAATCACAAGGCTGAAAGTCCCCCGGGTACCACAATCCAGCAGGAAGCGGCCCCCACCGGCAATGGGTTGCCCGTTTCTGTGCCATGTCACTTGGGGCTCTGGGTAACCCCGGACCTTCAAGGAAAAGAAGACAGGGTGAGAGCTTGTACATAAGGAGTACTTCCTATGTGGCAGGTATTTTTTCTGGGTGCTTTACATGTATTAACTCTTTTAATCCTCATAACATCCCCTGCAACAAATACTATTTTCATCTCCATTTTGGAGACAAGGAGATTGAGACGCAGGGTTTTGGTAGATTTCTCGAGGTCTTGAAGGTAGCAAGTAGCCGAGTCAGGCATCCTGGCTCCACAGCCCACCACACAAGTGTCTCTCAAGCCTGGATGCATGATTAGAATCACCAGGGGGAGATTTAAAGCAATACTAGTGCCCAGGTCCAACCTTGGACCAATTAAATCAGAACCCCAGGGGGTGGGGACTGAGCATGGGGATTCTAGAGCAGTGCTTCCTACTCTAACGTGAATCACTTGGTAAAAATGCAGATTCTGCTTCTATAGGTTTGGGGTGGGCCTGAGATTCTGCAGTTCAAACAAGCTCTCAGATGCTGCTGAGGCTGCCGGTCCCTAGAACTCACCTTGGGTAGCAAGGTTCTAGATCTGAGCTGCCCAGTATGGCAGCCACTAGACACACATGGCAACTGAGCGCTTGAAACGTGGCTGATCCTGGGTTGCACTGTAACTGCACCGTAAATGTAAATTACACACGGGGTTTTGAAGAGTTAGTATGAAAAGAGAATGTAAACTACCTCGATAATTTAAAAATACTGATTACATATTGAAAAGATACTCATTTTGACATACTGGGTTAAATAAAATATATTGTTAAAACTAATCTCACTTGTTTCTCTTTACTTTTTTAATGTGGCTACTAGGAAAGGTACAGCTACATACATGCCTTGCTTGATGTTTCTATCAGGCAGTGCTGCCCTAGACCCCTCTTTCTCTACAAATAGTTAGCAGCTAACATCTGTTGAGTGCTAAGTGTTAAGCACTTTTCTAAATACTTAGCATATCTGAGCCTCACAGCAACTTGTTCAGAGAGAAGATATTTCCCCAAAGAGGGGAAAATGCAGAGAGAGACAAATTCCAAGAAATCACTTTGAGTTTCAGAGAAAGTTCCCCAAGGGCCCTGAAACCCCTGAAACTCAACAGGCCCTTTGGAATGGACTCATCTTCGGAGGAGCAGGGCTCAGACTGGCCCGTCAATGCACAGCCTGGGACCTGAACTGGGGGATTTTAGCACTGGAAATGCACAGAAGACATCACAGAAACCTCCTGAGAAAGAAATTGTTGGCGTTACAAATAGGTTGTAACAGTAGCTTTTATCCACGTATCCACTCCAAGACAAGAGAGCATAGATACGGATGAAGCCAAACCAAAATTCCCTGGATGACCTCAAATTACATTTACAAAGAAAGCCTTCAGTGACCTACAGCAATAATCCTCCTTATACGCCCCAGCAAGGTCAGAGAGGATGCTTTATCAGCACGTGGGAGAAAGGGGAGGGGAGGTGGCTGTGCCGTCACGCCTGGCCATTGCAGCCTCACCAAGCACATATCCCATCTCAGGGTGATGCTGTTGAAGGGGATTACGTGCATATTATAATGCCTATTATAATATGAAACAAAGTGTTAACAGCGATTGCCTCTAGGTCTCTCTTTTCCTTTTACTTAACTATCATTTTCTGATATTCCTGCAAATAACACCCCTGACCTTTGTAAAACAGAAAAAAATTTAAATGAAAATATGTGTTCCTTTTATATTCGTGTGCCTGTATAATGAACGTACAGCACAACCATTCATTAATCTGTGGAGCCCCTCAGGGTACTTAAATCTAGAAATGGAAATAAAAGTGGTACACAAATAAACATTATGCATGTTTGAAGGTAGCAAATGCCACATATCCGTATAAAACACATCACCTTGTGGCACTATCTTGGCACAAAGGTTCATGCCAAGGAATATCAGACAATCACTCTGTTAAAGCATTTTTTTTCTCTGTGAAAGCATATTTTCAGGAAACAACTAAGGAAAGAAACTCTTTCCTACAGAAGGAAGCCCCTTGGGAGTCTGGTCATATAGTGAATCTGCGAATCATCATCTTCTCCTCCATCCTGTCAGGCAAAGCCAGCCTCATCTCCAGATGATCAGGTGGCCTTCTGTCAGCATCAGAGAAAGGCAGTGCAGAACCCTGGGACTGGGAGGAGATGAATCATTAACTTCACCAAAGGCGTCCTTAGCATTCCACGAGCAAGTACTCTGGCCTCCTGCAGCGGTGCCAACTCTGTGGCCACCAGGGCCTGAGGCGTCAATGTTTAACTGGGGACATTACAAGTGCTCCAGACCTCAGGGACACAGATCCCTCTTTCCCTTTCCATTTTCCTCTCATTTTCAATTTTTATTTATTTAATTTATCCTGGTTACACCAGGTCTTAGTTGCAGCATGTGTGCTCCTTAGTTGCAGCATGCATGTGGGATCTAGTTCCCTGACCAGGGATCGAACCCAAGTCCCCTGTATTGGAGGGTGGGTTCTTAACCACTGCACCACCAGGGAAGTCCCTCTCATTTTCTACATACATATACATTCCCCTCCACCCCACACCAACAGATCCACCTCTGCAACACCCTTATATATTAAAATAACTATCCAGGGATTTTTAAACATGCTGAAATTGGTACCACTTAGAAAGCTGCGGTTTGCAATGGACTTTTGTACACCCTGCATCTGAAGCAAAGGCAGGAATTTATATGACCTTTTTCCGTTCCAAGGTCTGAATGATTTGCAGCTCCAATTCTTATCCTCCCAATAGGGAAAAACTTGTTCAACCACTACCTAACGTTACCTAAAAATTACTCAACTTCAAGTAAACTCATTTTTATTGTCTGCCCACTATCCTGGGCTCCTGGGTGGGGAAAGAAGAGAAGCCTGGACTCACACTCCTGGTTGTGTGACAGCAGCCCTGCCCTCCCTGGATGCCTTATCGGCCTTCATCATGGGCCTTCCACCAAGAAGCCACAGATGGGGGATTTTTTACAGCCCAGTCTAAGACCACAGTAAAAACCCAGTGATACTTCAGTTTTCAGAGGCCTTCCACATATAGAATCTTATTTGATTCTCGCAACACTACAAGGGAGGTGTCTTGGGTTGGGTTCCCAGGAAGCAGAACCTGAGACAGGGATTCAGGAACCCAGGCCTTAGTCAACAATCAGAGCAGCTGGGAATGGGTGTAGCAGCCTGGTGCAGGGGATCTGGGTGGGGTACCAAAAGTGTCTGTGACAGCATGCAAGGCCAATCATATTATTAAGCCCAGAGAGCAAAGGAAAGAGGCCTGGATAAGTGGATGATTTGCCAGCGATAAAGTGGCAGATATGGGACCACAATTTTGGTCTCCAAGTTGAGTGGTTGTCTCTCTGTGCCTCACTATAAATTCATTTTTTTGGTGAGATAAATATTATAGAATCCAAAGCATTAATAAGGGTCTATCTCTAATAGACCCTAAGCCTCCTCTAGGTTAAAGCAATATCTGCTCCCCACTTTGGGAAAAAGCCAAAGGACTCACAAAAGTCATGGCCATCCCATAAGCAAGTCTTGGGCTGTTTCCTTGGAGTAACAGGAGGACAATGCTATAGACTGAATATGTCTCTCCAAAGTTCATGTCGAAATCCTAACCCTTTATGTGATTATATCGGGAGATGGGGACTTTGGGGTGATTAGGTCAGAAGGGTGGAACCCTCATAAATGGGATTAGTGCCCTTACAAAAGAGATCCCAGAGAGCTCCCTCACCCCTTCTACCGTGTGAGGACACAGTGAGAAGCTGGCCAGCTATGAACCAGGAACCGGACCTCTCCAGACACTGAATCTGCTGGTGCCTTGATTTTGGACTTCCCGGCCTCCAAAACTGTGAGAAATAAATTTCTGTTGTTGAAACCACCCCATCCGTGGTATTTCTGTTATAGCAGAAATACCCCAATGGTCTAAGATAGACAGGGATGGGCGCCATGCACACGCCCAAGACACGCCTAGGAAAGTCAGTGTGGAACAGAGAAGACAGTGTAAGAGCCAGGCCTGAGTCCTGGGTCTGACTTGTCTTCCTAGCCTCTTCAGGTTGTAATTCCTTCCTTTCACTGAAGAGAAAACAGCTCTTGATAGCTCAGGCTCCTTCCATTCCTGAAATAGTCTGGATCTAAATAGTGACCCACTTAGCTTCTGGGGGAAGATTCTTTCCTCTCCCTCCAGTCTACCCTGGGCCCCAGCCCACAGCCTTAATACTCTCTAATCCTCCATAAGGGAAAATCAAGTGACCACAAGGAAAAAGGCTTGTGAACATGAGTGGGCAGCCCTGACTTGTCACCATAATGAGTTTTTGGAAATGGCCCCAAAGAGGGTCATTCTAAGGAGAATCATATTTTTGCCACAGTTAACCACATTTAATTGGAGGTTGTGTTCTTGAACAAAAGCCTGGGATCAAATAAATCAAGGGCATAGCCGACAATCTGTCATACAAATAAAGATATAGTAACCATAACCCCTATAATAATTTAAAATAGTAAAACTGTGCTCCAGTGCCATAAAATGTTCCCAAGAGCCTTTATAGCCTCAAAATGCCTTTAAAAGGAATGGGGGCTCATTCTGCGTGTGTTGGGTGGTGAGGGGAAAGCTGGGCTGCAGGCGGGCAGCTGCTTGCTGCCACGTCACACCAGCCGGCCGTGCTGGAGAGTTTTTCAGAACCTGGTGCTGTCTCAAGATATACTTAATGATTGAAAGTGAAACATTCTTAAGGGCACTGTCTCTTCATTTTTCTCTGATGTGTGTGAAGGGCTTGCAGTTAATTCCAGTTTGCCCAGGACAGGCTACCAGAGCATAAGCCCAGAACAGGGCCAGGTTCTCTGGCCTCCACAACCCCTACAAGACTCAGAGCAACACATCTGCCTTCTCAGCTTGGTGAGTGGTAGAAAGGGGGTGATTTTGCTGTTTTTGATGATCTCCTGCACGTCTTTTGTTCCTGGGCGGGCCTGTCCCTGTTTGCACAATGCAAGCCCACACAGCTACAGTGCAGAGCTGGGCAGGACATGAACCTGAGACTCTGCCCACATCGGGGACGGAGGGAGACCAAAACGAGTGAAACCAGGATTACCCTAAGGCCAGGGTGAAAGGAGACGGCCCGGCAGGACACTGGGGAGTCGGGGAGATACACAAAGAAGACGTGAGCAGTGAGCTGAGAAGTCCTTGGGGCTGGGAACAATAGATGGAGGGGTTGTCAATAAGTATTTCTTTGAAACCTGTTGAGTAACTGAATCGATGATGGGAAAGGCTGAGCCTGAAGAATGGGAAATTAAGGAAACCTGCTGGACAGATGCCCCACCTCACCCCCCGCAAGCTGGACAAAGCTGATTCTGCAACACAACTGTCTCCATGCTTCCTATGATCGCCGGCCTGTCTGTAGCACATCACCCTGAACTTCTTCCCCTGTTTCAAGGCAGCTTCTTCTATAATAAAGAAATTCTCCTACGATAAATGACTAGACCAGGGCTGGTGATTTAAAAAGTGAAAAATAATAGGAAGTTAATCAGTGATGCTGAGGAATGCGTTGAAGAAGAATTCTCTGTCCCATCTCCAAGCATAAGCTCACCCAGATAATAAATGGACATGGATGCACAGAAAGGAGAATTAAAACATTAACACCCCCAGCAAATCAGAGCATAGAAAATGCCTATGAAACTTACATCATGGGTATATTATGAGAGTGAAGAGTGAAGGGTGAGCCATGGGCACGGCATGACCGAGCTTAGCGGCCTGGGTCTGTGTCAGCAACTGGCACACAGCCCATTGGACAGGCGGAACTTAATTAAGGCTTTGAATAATCCCGTTAACCAACAGTCAAAAACCTTAACTGAACCCACAGAACCCATCAGGAAGAGATCATACCAGCTAAAAACAGCAATTAGTGAGAGGCTTAAACTGCTGGATGCTCCCTGCCCTTAAGTTCAAGTTGTGAAACAGCGAGGACCAAAGCAGTTCCATGAAAAACAAAAGCAGAACGCAGAGAATCATTCCTCACACTGGCCCAGAGAATGCCACCTGGGGTATCAGGGAAAGATGCTGAAAGTCTCTATCTGTGATCAGCCACTCTCATTTTCTTTTTTTTTTTTTAACATTCTTTATCATATTCTTTTCCATTATGGTTTATTATAAGATATTGAATATAGTTCCCTGTGCTATACAGTAGGACCTTGTTGTTTATCCATTCTATATATAACAGTTTGCATCTGTTAATCGCAAACTCCCAGTCCATCCCTCCCTCACCCCCTCTCCCCCTTGGCAACCACAAGTCTGTTCTCTATGTCTGTGAGTCTGTTTCTGTTTCACAGATAAGTTTGTTTGTGTCATATTTTAGATTCCACATATAAGCGATAGCATATGGTATTTGTCTTTCTCTTTCTGACTTACTTCTCTTAGTATGATAACTTCTAGGTCCACCCATGTAGATGCAAATGGCATTATTTCATTCTTTTTATGGCTGAGTAATATTCCATTGTGTATATATACCACATCTTCTTTATCCATTCATCTGTCCATGGACATTTAGGTTGTTTCCATGTCTTGGGTATTTTAAATAATGCTGCTATAAACATTGTGGTGCATGTATCTTTTCAAATTAGTGTTTTGTCCAAGTGACAAGTGACAAATGTCACTTGTCACTTGGATGTATGCCCAGGAGTGGGATTGCTGATTATATGGCAACTTGATTTTTAGTTTTTGCACTCTCACTTTCTATGGCAAGTTTTCTTTTCCTCTGGCCCAAGACACAGACAACCCCATATCCCTATATCTGCCAGACTGAGAACATCCTGTTTCTCCCACAGAGAGTACGAGACAGGCTATAGCTTGGCAGTCTTGGGTTATACCTCAGGCCCTTTTGAATGTTTCAAACAAAAAGCTTGATTTCCTTTTATCTAGCTCACCTTATCAATGCATGCAACTTTTTGATTCTCTTTCTTTTTTTAAAAAATTTATTTATTTAATTTATTTTATTTTTGGCTGTGTTGTATCCTTGCTGCTGCGTGGGCTTTCTCTAGTTGCGGTGAGCGGGGGTTACTCTTTGTTGCGGTGCGCGGGCTTCTCATTGCAGTGGCTTCTCTTGTTGCGGAACACGGGCTCTAGGCATGCAGGCTTCAGTAGTTGTGGCTCGTGGTCTCATTAGTGGTGGCTCATGGGCTCTAGAGCACAGGCTCAGTAGTTGTGGCTCACGGGCTTAGTTACTCCGCGGCATGTGGGATCTTCCCGGACCAGGGCTCGAACCCGTGTCCCCTGCGTTGGCAGGCAGATTCTTAGCCACTGTGCCACCAGGCAAGCCCCTGATTCCCTTTCAATGACACAAGCACCTAAAATTCTGAAGCAGTCCAACAAAGAAATAGAATTCTAAGTGTAATAGGGAAACTCTCACATTGATGTTTTCCTAGTTTTTCCAAATTCAGAGTTTTCCTATAAAAACAAGTGTTCTTCTGTTTGAACTCTAGTCCTTGTGGGATGGCTGTGGGATTCCAGCCTTACTGCAGACCTCTCTACTCAAAGCCCTGAGTTCTGGCTTTACCCCCATCACGATGGTGTCCAAGGACACGGCATCTCCAGCTGGTGAAGCTGGCCTGGGAGCTCACTCTCCAGTTTCTACTGCCAAGTTGAGATATACTCTCAGATATATTAAAATATTAAAAAGAGGCATGTGGTATCATAGAAGTTTAACAAATTAGTGCTGTGGCTTGGTTTTGTTTGATTTGCTCGGGATCTCCCGCCTACCTTTCCCAGTGTAAGCTACTCCTTTGAGGTAGCGGACTCACCCCTCTACCCACCACAGGTGAGTCTGGTGGAGATGCATTAGGCAGCCGCCTCCTGGCCAAAACGCTCAGACTTCCAAAATGAGCATGATCCACGTCAGCCAATCAGAGCTCTTCCCTGCAATTTCAATTAGAATAAAGGGAGACCAAACTGTCTCTTCACAGGGACCCCAAGCTGGGAAGGTGTAAGCCTGAAGCTATCTGCCCACAGCCATATTTTCCCATCCCTGCCCCTTGTTTTCTTGCCTCCACCTAAGGGAAGGAAGCCCTGTGCAAAATAAGACATCACATACACAGCGAAGAAGAGAAGAGATGGAGGCACAGCCTGGCAGAGCTATGGCAGACCCGGGATCCACTCAGTCATATGAGACAATACATGTCTTTCACTTAACCCATGGAGTTGGTTTGTCACTTGCAAACAAGAGTCCTGACTAATTCAGGAAGGTATATGGCATCTGGAATCAGACAGACCTGTGTTGGATGCTGGCTGCACCAAGCAACAGTTGCCTGACTTTGGGCAAGTTACTTATCTGACCCTCAGTTTATACAACTGTAAGATAGGATGATATCAGTATCCACTTCCATGCACAAGTTTCTGATCAAATGAGATAGCATATGTACAATAGTATATTAACAAATTCGAAAGGTTAGATCCTCTGTCTCTTCTTTTCTTCAAAGTCAGTAATTCCTTATAATAAGTTACCTTAGAATCCATTCAGCTCCCAGCTTTAACAGCATGAAGCTGTATTTCTGCCTGAAGATATACCACTACTTTGTGAACTTCTGAGCTTGCTGAGCCTTATCTTACAAAACTCGAATTCTCATAGACAACTTCAAGGCATCACACCCTTAATTAGATAAAAACCTAGCCCTTTAAACTGAAAACACCTTCTGCCTTAGCTGAACTGGCTTATTATTTTTATTTAAAGAGCAAACCCCTTTTGAAAAGTGATCATTGATTTTATGTAACATCACAAAGCACATTTTAAAACAAATATCCACTCTATAGTTTTGTCTGCACCATCATTCCACTCCTGTGATACCACGTGCAACTCTGAGACAGAGACCATCCCCTTGATTTCTGCCTCACTGACTTATGCAGCCCTGGAATTTCAAGGGCATGGGCAAGTTTCGGGAAGGAAATAAATCTGGGGTAATAAATCTGAAGTTTCTGGCCAGTCACGGTTGGATCTGGGGAGAGAGAGACATACTTCACTGGCAGAAGAGATGGAGCACAGGGCTCCCCCCCAAATAACGCACAGCTCACTTGGCAATGGCTCACGACCCCTCAAACAGCACAGCCCAGATGCCACAAGACTCAAAAACTGGCCACAGGTTGTACTGGGAAGGTCCTGGCCTGTGAGGACTCTCTAAGAATATGAGGCGATTCTGTTTAAAAGCAAAGGTGGGCCAAAGTGACCAGAGGGTCCCAACAACCTGAGAACATCTCGGCTTGGCCCCCTTGGCTTAAATGGGCTCCCCTGGCAGCCGCTGACCACCCGCTCCGCACGCACGTCATCGCACAAAGCCTGCATTCTGCTTGGACTCGCCCAGGTGGCAGCCTGCGAGGGAGGTGGGGGAGCAGGTGGGGCTTTGGCAGCAGGACCTTGCGGGCTGCCTGCATCAGTACGGCCAGGAGGGGGTCTCTGTGATGCTGCCAGAAAATACCTGGCACAAAGGGTAGAACGCAGCTGTGTGAGTTTGCTACTCTATGGCAGAATGTCCTCCCCCGGCCCTGCTGCTCAAAGGTACCCTGATCTGCATAGAGAATCATGCCAGATATGGAATCGAAAGCTGCTCCCTGGGCAATGTCAGTGCCTGACTGCCCACTGGGCTGAAAAACACAATCAAACATGCTGTCTTAAAATGTTTTCACTCTCACCAAGACAGGTACGTGGTCAAAATGTACATTAAGTCATTAAAAAAAAAAAAAGCAGGCCTCTGCTCTACCCCTCCCACCCCCAATTTCCACTTCCTTCAGGAAATCACCTTCAAGTCTTTTTAGCCATTTCTTTTGGTATTTTTTTCCCTGTATTTCTAAATAACAGCCTTAGACAACTACTTATTTTATTCTTTTTAATTTTAGACTTTATTTCTTAACATCTCTATATGGAATATGAGCTTTTAGCTCTCAAATCTTCCCCCACATAAACCCTTCCCCCTACCCCCCCAATAACCACATCCGAATTTTTATTAAGCCAGTGTGTTAGTGTTTGCTTCATTCTAACTTTGCTCATTGCCAAGCTACATAGTATATTACAATTACATTTTTCCCGCAGTTAATACCTGCCATACTTTTGGTTTGATTCGTTTTTTAAGAACCCAACTTCTCAAGAGAACTATAGAATTCTTCTCAGCAATGGTCAAATGCATCAGATAATGAATTCATCAGTGGCTTTTATTTTTTTCTTCTTTGGAGAGAGCCCTTCTGGAATCTTCTGTCGTTGTCCTCCAATCTAAACTCGATGCTGTCTAGGCCTGACACACAGTGGTCCAGGGACTTTCAGTCACCCATCCTCTTTAACCATCCACTTTGGTTAAACATGTCCCCTTCCAGTGGTTTCTTAAGAACAATTTAACCTTTCTTAAGGTTAAATTTTTAAACCTGGCATTTCCAAAAGTGTCAATATTCTACTTTATACTCAACTTATAGTTTATCTAGGAAAGGAATTAGAGCAGAAAATCTTTTTCTCTTCAGAATTTTGAAGGTGTTGCTTCATGGCATTTGCAGGCAATGATTCTGGCATCCAGTGTTGCTGTGAGAGGTATAATGCCAAGGTGGTCCTTCTTCTATGACCTGGTGTGTGGCGTGTGGTGTGTGGTGTGCGTGTGCATGTGTGTGTGTTTTCCTTCCAAACTTAGAATCTTCTCTTTATCCCCGACAGTCTAGAATTCCATGACGATTTGCTTTGGTGTGGGTCTTAGTTCATTCACTGTATTGGACCCTTGGTAATAGGTCTTTTCATCATTGGCAATGCATATCTTTCAATTTTGAGGAATTTTTGTGTTTTGACAATTCTCTCTCTACTGTTTTTTACTATGTTCTCTTTACAGAATTCCCGAGTTGGATATTAGCCCTACTAGACTGACCCTTTACATTTCTTTTCTTTTCTCATTTATTTCTCTCCTCTTTTTGTTCTCTCTGGGAGATTTCCTTGACTCTATCTTCCAGCCAGTCTATTGAAGTTATCATTTTAGCTATCATTAATTTTTTAAAAAATCTTCTTTCTCAGTTTTTCAAAACTGCTTTGAATAATCTCCTCTTCTTGTTTAATGGAAGCAACATCTTATCTCTGCAGTGAGATGAAATGTCTTCAAAGTCTTCTGTAGTCTTCTGTTCCTACTTGGTTCCTTTTCTGGGTCTTTTTGTTTCTTTCATAACAGAGGCTACCCTTGAACAGCTGAGGGTCCTTCACTGACTCTTCACGCATGTGAGTGAAGAAATTAAAAGCTCTGTGCACACAAGTGGGGCCTTATCAATTTGTTGGATCTCCCAGTAGTGTGAACGGGTAAAAACTCTCAACTATCCATATCTGTGGATCTTGTTTCTTGAGATGATCAGTTTTCACAAAGAGAAAATCTTCTGATTCCCTGCTTAGGTGGTGGTGGTTTGGACACAGTAATTAAGTCTGTCTACCAGCATTTGGGACTCTGACTGAGGGAAGGCCTTGAGGGGTCTCATCTCATACGGTGACCTTCACTAAGCCCCTTGCTCTTTCGAGTACAACACCTCACCCTGCCTGCAGCTGTGCCTTGTGCCCAGGAGTTGAGAGTTGGTCAAGTTCAGTCTCTCCTCAGAGAACCTTTGATCTTTCAGGCGGAGGGGAGGAGCAGTGGCCCGGCGCATGGAGTATGGAAGGGGACTGGGGACCCTAACTGCTCCTTATTACATTTTTAACCAATCCTCCAGTTTTCAGCTTCACTCCACAACCCAAGCTTTCAAAATACATGGTGCCTCCCACTTCTCAGCCTCTTTAGGAATTGTTTTGGCACAGGCAGGCTTACTTTTTCTTATTTCCCACTCCCTAGCCACAGGCACAGCACAACACAGAAAGCTAAAACCTGTCAGCCAATCATCTATTCATTTTCCATCAACCATCAATTCACTGACATGGCTCATCAGCTGTTGTCTCTCTCTCATTCTATTTGTCCCCACAGATTAACAAGTTTTCATTTTCTTTTAATAAAAACTCATTTTAAGGATGGTTATCATAAAAACAACAACAACAACAACAAAACAGAAAAGCAAAGATGTGGAGAAACTGGAATCCCTGTGTACTGCTGGTGAGAATATAGAATGGTATAGCTGCTATGGAAAACAGTATGGTGGTTCCCCGCAAAATTAAAAATGGAATTACCATACAATCCAGCAATTCCACTTCTGGGTATAAACCCAAAAGAACTGAAAGGAGGGACGTGAACAGATATTTGTACACCCATGTTCACAGCAGCACTATTCACATAGCCAAGAGGCGGAAGCAATCCAAGTGTCCATCAATGGATGCCTGGATAAACAAAATGTGATATATACATAAAATGAAATATTATTCAGCCTTAAAAAGGAAGGAAATCGTGACACATGCTACAACATGGATGAACCTGGAGGACATTAAGCCGAGTGAAATAAGCCAGTCACAAAAGGACAAACACTTAGATGACTCCACTTAGATGAGGACCTAGTGTGATGAAATTCATGGAGACAGAAAATAGAATGGTAGTTGCCAGGGCTGGGAGGAGGCGTGAAATGGGGAGTTAGTGTTTAATAGGTACAGAATTTCCATTTTGTAAGATGGAAAAAGTTTGGGAAATGGGTGGTGGTGTTGTTAGTTGCACACCATTTGAATGTATTTAATACCACTGAACTGTACGTACACTTAAACATGGTTAAAATGGTCAATTTTCTGCTATGTATACTTTACACAATAAAAAAAATCAGTGAGTCATATATATATGGATCTATTTTTGAACTCTGTTTCAATTATCTGTATGTTTATCCCTTTGCCAAATACTACACTGCCTTTGGTACAATAGCTTTATGTTAGGTATTAAAATCAAGAAATAAAAGTTTGAAAACATGTAAATCAGACCAAAGTCACTCCTCTATTTTAAAAATTTCCAGTGGTTTCTCATTGTACTAAGAATAAAACCCAATTACCATGGCTTACAAGGCCCTGTGTGCCCTGGCCCCTGCCTACTTCTCTCCCTGCTCCATCCTTGTCCACTGTACCCCTGCCACACAGGTCTTCTCTCCACGCCAGAAAATAAGATGAAGACAACTGGTATTCTACCCTGGAGTGGGTCCCCACCTGCGGGATGACAGGGGCACGCAATCGACCAGAGCACGCACAGTCAGTGCTGCAGAAGAGGCGTGGACGGAGGATTGAAGGAGCGCATGGAGGATGGGGGAAGCCCCATGGTGGTACTGCTGCTGTGAGCTGAGCAGGACTCCGGGGGACACCTCCCAATACAGCGTCAGCCCACAGGGAGCTGGGGTGGGGTGGCGGATAGAGCTGGGTAGGTGAGAACCAGCCACTCAAGTTTGACTAGGCAGTAGCTCTGCCAGCCTTGCGGCAGCCCCTCGGGGTCCCCACCCTGGGACGGGCTCAAGGAGAGGTGCGCGGAGATGGATCCCAGGCCAGGGCAGTGGGAGCACAGTCTGGGAGGAGCCCTGGGGCTCCTTCTCCTCCTCCAATCTCCCTCCACAAACATCCCAGTGTCATCCGGGCAGTGCTCCACAGCCACTTATGCCTGATTCATTGCTCCCGCCAACTCAGTTGCATGCAGTGCAGCTCTTGCACAAGCTGTTGTTCAGGAATTTTAGGGCAGGGCCCCAGGGGACACAGGAAAGAGAGCAGAAACAAATGCCAGGACCCTCATAGAAGGTCCCATTGTGAACAAGCCTGTGCGTGCTAGTGGCGTGGTGGTGGCATGGGTGTCTGCTGGTGGCATGTTGGGGGAAGGGAACGCCAAATGGGTTTGAGTCCTAGTTCGAAACACACATTTAAAGCAGATTTAGACTTCCCAGTCCAAACCACTGATATTTCTTTTCTGAAGAAGCATCTGGTAAAATGGAGGGAAAAGTTGCCCAGCTATTTAGTAAAAACAAAACCCAAACTTTCCTTTCCCCCCTCCTGCCAATGTCCCTTTAAAGTATGTGATCCTCAGGGATCCATGGGGGCTGCGGCCCAGCTATAATCACTGGCTAGAAGGCTAGGATCCCCCAAAACTGTGTGCTCAGGGTCAGTGGAGCCTGCTTCCACCTGACCAACACATGGCTGGTCGAGAGGAATCAAAACCAGCCCATTTCCCAGACTGCTACAAGAGAAGCTTGAGGGTTTCCTGTGTTGGGAGCTTTGCAGCCCAAATAGCCCTTCTCCCCACGTCTTAGAATATCCCTAGTGAAAGGAGGAGGGTAAACAGTCTGCAAAAAGCCTGGGCATGCGTTTCCCTTTCTAATCACAGAGTACTGCAAGAAATTCGATAGGTGCCACTGTTAGAGCATCAGCGTCGAGGAGCCTGTAGGCTGGGCCTGGCCTCGGCCTCAGTGTGGGTAACTGCTCAGACCACCCAGCTCAGAGGACTCCAGGTGCAGTCCGTGAAGCTGCTAAACATGAGTGGATGCGCTGGCAGGCACCGGGGTCACCCTAATAAGTTAGGTCTTTACTGACTTAGAGCAAGTCGGCTACACACAACTCCAGGCCCGAGGAACAGGGAAGAGGTAAGAATGGGTTTGCCAGTCCCTGGGGGAGTGTCAGGAAGTGGCAGGGAGAAGCAATTTACAGGGAAGAATGGTGCCTCTGGGGTGCCTTCAGGGAAGAGGGCTGCTGAAAAGATGGCCTGGTTCATACTTTGTGTAGCACAAAGGGTCAGCTTCAGGTTGGGTGCTAAAGGGTCTGCAGACTTCCTGTGCCCCTAAGAATCCACTTAAGCCTAGAAAAGCTTAACTCTTTCTACTGCCACCACTCGCACCTTCTCAGGGAGACCCTAGCCTCTGGGAATTCTGGTAACACTTTCTGCCTCTCACCCGACACCTTCCCATGGTAGCTGCTTCACCAACACCGGGGCCCACTGGAGCCTGAGCAGGACAGGGAGTTCCTGCTCCAGATCCCAAGGGGAGGCAGGCCAGTGCGCAGCCCAGAAGGAAGGGGCACGCCTGGGGTCCAGAGCCCATCGCTCTCAGGCGCAGGAGGGAAGCGTGAGAGCAGTGTTTATTCCAAAGCCGTTTTCTGTCAAGAGCCGCTCAGCTGGGTCCAGGGCTGGGGCCCCATTTCCAAGGTTGGTGTTTTTCCCTTCCTTTTGCTGGACAAGGAGAAGTGGAAAAAACCAGCACTGCCTTGGCCCTCAGCTTCTCTGGAGCTGATCTTGCTGCCCCTGGCAGGGTCTGCCCCCAGAGCAGACATGCAAACCACACACGCAGGCCACAGCAGCGTCAGTCCTCAGCTCTGCTCCCCGGCTGGGTCACCAGACCCGCGTGACTCACCCGGGCAAAGATCCCTGACACCACTTAGGGCTCAGGCCACTGCTGCTCCAGCCCTCGCCCCACACCTAGGCCACAGCGGGCCTCCTTCTCTAAATATACCTGCAGTCTGTGTACTGGGGTCAGAGCTCCCTCTCTAAAGAGACAGTACTTATTTTAAAAGCTGGAAAGAAATATCCTGCAGCCAGGGCTAAATGCCAATACAACCAATTCTCAGTTATTTCCCTGCTGCAAAGCTCTATTTCTATTTGTCTACAGGATGTGTCCTACATCAGATTTATCCTCCTAATTTTGTCCTTTTAAAAAATGCTCACCATACACCATTAGGTGAACATGATAGATACCTTAGAGACGTGCGGCTAGCGGGACCAAGAGCGGAGCAGTTCCAGGACACCACACCCTCCCCCTCTCTGCCCCCTCCTCCAGAACCACTCACTCCCCCTCTAGAGAGTCTCCCCAATTATGCAGCGCCCTCTGATCTCTCCCACCGCCCAGCTTTCAGCACTTACACTATTCTCTAAAGTGACCACATTTTAAAAACAAGCAGACATTTATCTGTTTAAAATCAGGCCTGTTCCAGAAAATCTGGGCCAAACTAATCACCATTACATCACCTTTCATATTTCTTTCTGCCCTACAGCAAGCACAGTGACCATACTTTCCATATAAAATCAGGATACATTATCTGACAAGAGATTCATGGGCAACCTCCAGGTGCAAGGAGGAGTTGGTGTTATAAAGTCTCAACATCAAAACACTGGAACTCCAAGAATATTTGGATGACTTTACTGGAAAAAATGAGAATATTTTGAATCAGAATGGCTGACAACAATCTGAGATGACAGCACCTATGCCAGTAACACAGGTTATGCTTTTTTTTTTTTTCTGTACATGAATGCCTACATCTGCTTTATTCATAATAGCCCAAGCTGGAAACCACCAACTATCCATCACACAGCTTATGCTTTTGTTTATTCCAGGCACATTCAGCATAACTCCCTACAAGACTGTGAGTTACCTAAGAGGGGGAACTAGACATGTTACCTATTTTGAAGATCTCTCCATGTCCAGTAGGACTACTAAATCCACTACTGAGTGGATGGTTGACTGATGTCTCTCCTCTCCCATCTTTATGTCCCAGCTCAACTATCATTTCAGAAACACCTTTCTTGATGTCCCAAACTAGGTCATGCTGTTATGCTTTCAGGGCACCCCATGTTCTTTCTTCAGTGGGTTTCATCAGAGTTCATAATTCATCTATACTTAGTTATTCTTGCCTGTCTCATAGCACTAGACCATAACTGCTTGTGGAAAGAACTACAGAGGTTTGGCTCATCAGTGAATCACCAACTCCTTGGCACGTAGTAGGTGATCAACCAGTATTTTTACATTAATGACCTGGTCTCTCTGGTAAGTCCCAGGACTTCATATTTCTCCTTTGCACCAACATTTTTATTAATTACTTGAATGAAGACTGCAAAGCTGCTCATGAGAACTAGAGTTACCATCAATACTGGGGGGCACATAGGCTAACAGAATCAACATGCTAAAAGAACAAATGTCCAAATAAACAGAAAGTTAGCAGAGAACAAGTACTGTGAAGGTTCTAAATCATCAACTAGACAAAATCGGAGTGGCAGGGGCAGCTCATGTGTAAAAGGAGCTGGCAGGAGTCTCCGAAACTTCATTCAGTCTTAAACTATATTACAGAGCATGGTGTGTGAACAAGGAGAGGGCAGCCGCATGCTGCTTGACCACCACTGCCAGGTGCCGCAGGTTAACTGGGCATGGATGAAGGGGCTCATGATCTGTGAGGTGATGACCATGCCTACTGCCCCGCTGGCACCTTGCTGGTGCTCAACAGATGTTTACTGAAGGAGCATAAAGGCTAGTTGATGGAAATAGGTATATTTAGCCTGGAATAAAACACACCACAAGGAGTACATAACTGTCTTCAAATATATAAAGAGCTATTGTATAAAACAATCTATGTGCTGCATAGCTCCAGAACAGGGATGAACAGGTCCAAAATCTAGGCAGATTTAAGCTGATACAAGGAAGGGTCACAATGCCTGAACAATGAAAGGGACCAAGTGTAACATGATAGATCTCCATCCCCAGAAGTCTTCACAAGGAGGCTGGAGAACCATCTGGCTGGGATGTTGTCCAGGGAAACTTCATCCCCTCTAAGATGTCTTCCACCCACCCCAAATCCTAGTCTTCTAAGAAATTAACAGAGCTGAATGCATAAAGGTGAGAGAGAACTTGAAAGAAACATTACATTTATGCTATAAATAACCTTTGTGCTATGAATACAGAGCTTGGAACGATCTGTTCCTTGAAGGGTTTAATGAACTCACCCACAAAACTATGTGGATCCAGCATGTTTTCAGGAGATGTTTCCTCAATCTTCTAATTTCTTCCACTGAACTTTTCAGGTTTCCAATTTCTTTTTTTAGTCAATTTTGGTAGTTCCCATTTTCTTAGAAAAAATACATTTCTTTGAAGATTTCCCAATGTATTATCAGAATTGAACACGGAAATCTCATTTTGTCAACTCCAGATCAGTGGTTAGAGTCTCATTTCTAAATTTTATTTATATTTCCTGCTTTTCTCTGGTTGGTCTGGTTGGCCTTGCCTATTTCCTATTTCCAAGACTAGTCCTTAAACGTATTCATTAATATCATTTTTCTACTTTGTAATGAACTCATGTCTTTTATATAAATAAAAGAAATGGTCTCCTTTGGTTTGTTCTATTATTTGATTTTGTGAGTTGAGTAATTGGTTCATTATTTTTTAGTATTTTTTGTTCTATAATAAAAACATTAAAGACTATGAATATACCTCTGATACTGGCTTTAGCCAGTTATAAACCAGCTACTCAAAAAGCAAGATTATTTTCATATCTAGTAGCTATTACCAGTTAGAAAAGGTACACATACACACACACACACTTCATCTAGGAATAAAATTAAAATGTGCAAGGATCTATGTAATGAAAGTTTCAAAACTTTCTAAACAACGTATGGGAAGTCTTGAATAAATAAAGAAAAATACTTTGTCCTTGGGTTAAAAGTAATCAATGGGATTATACTATTAAATACGGAAATGTTAAAAAGCTATAATATTAAAATGTTAACCGTCTTGGTTCAGATACAAAAATACATACATTGATTAATAAAACAGTCCAGAAAATCCAAAAACAATCACTATACATGTGACTTTAGTACATGATAAAAGTGCCTTCAAATGAATGAGAAAAGAATGAATTATTAAGTAAATATGGATCATTTTTTTAAAAATCACATTTAAGATCCCTACCTCACACTACACAGAGAAACATCCATTTTGATTAAAATGTTAAAAGTTTAAATAGAAGCTAGAAAAAATGCATATATAACTTAGAGATTCCAAGTATGATAACAATGGCAGAAACTATAAAGATATTTAGCCACTTAAATCTAAAACTTTTGTACAAAAGTAAAGTTATGACCAAAATTAAAAGGTAAATGAACGGAAATTATTTGAATTACATATAGAAAACAAAGGTGGAAGTTCTTAATACATAAAAAGTTTGTATAACTAAGGAAAACGAATACATAAAGAAAAAAGTAAAGGGTATGGACAAGAAGTTCATGAGACAGCCAAAAATATTTAAAAAATTTAAAAGTGATCAAGCAATGCAGACGTAGAGAATGGACTTAAGGACACGGGGAGGGGGAAGGGTAAGCTGGGACGAAGTGAGAGGGTGGCATGGACTTACATATACTACCAAATGTAAAATAGATAGCTAGTGGGAAGCAGCCACATAGCACAGGGAGATCAGCTCGGTGCTTTGTGACCACCTAGAGGGGTGGGATAGGGAGGGTGGGAGGGAGATGCAAGAGGGAGGAGATATGGGGATATATGTATATGTATAGATGATTCACTTTGTTATACAGCAGAAACTAACACACCATTGTAAAGCAATTATACTCCAATAAAGATGTTAAAAAAAAAAAAGTGATCAAGCAAATGTGAAATAAAATGTGATATTGTTCATTATTAAAGTTTGTTAATTTAATAGTTAAAGTGATAACCAGTGCTTATAAGAGTATGGGAAAATTAAGTTCTTAAACACTGCTGATGTGAGAGTTACAATTTGAACTTCATTTTTCTTACCTATGAAATTAACATAGTAATGCTGATCTTACAAGGCTGTCTTAACAACTTGGAAATAGCTATCAAAAGATTTTAAAAGATTCAATAAGTCTAATATCTGCCTTAGGAATTATCGAAGTTGTCCACGATGATGGATGTAAGTTTAAGTTATTTAAAAGAGCAAATATTATAAATCCAAATGTCCAAAACTTAGTCTATTTAAAATAACTATCCAGCCAGATGGTAGCCACTGGGGATGGAAGCTGGTTGTGGCTACAGTGGCGGGAACACCATCATGTCCCAGAAGGAAAATTCCGTCAGCACTGTTTAAAGGAAGGAAACTGCAAAGCTTTGAAATATTCATTTTTTGAATGCAAAAGATCAATTTTGGATGCCAGATCAATTTAGAGGATAAAAGGATACTGACAGGATGTTGAAACCAAGACGAAAACAGCAAAAGGATTTATTTACTCTACTCATTAAAACAGAGAAGCCAAAATAGGAAGCATACCTTTTGTCACATCTGTTCCATTGGACCAGCTTTTCCTTCCATGGAACACTGGAGAATATGGATGAGTTCTGTTTTTGAATATGTATAAATGATTCTCTTGCTTTAAGTTATTTTTAGAAGAAAAATTTAATTGAACAATTATGGGCTGAGAGTGTAATAAATTTGTTTCAAGAATTGTTCTAAGGCATATAAATTAAATTTAAATAATTATGGTACAAAGATGGGATGAAATACGATACAGCTATTAAAAATTATAATCTTGCAGCACACAAGAAAACATTAGTTAAATATTAATTTACATAAAAAGGCAACTTATAAAACTACAGTTATTTAATATGTATAATATGGTGTTTAATAACTATATATGTTCCTCCTGTTATATAAGAAGAAAAATTGAAAGGAAATATACAAGAATATAAACAGCTTCTTTCTCTGGTGGTGGGATTGTTTTCTTTTCTATACTTTTCTGTATTTCCTTTTTTTTTTTTTACAGTGAATATATTTTACCTTCTTGAACAACACCAAAAACATTTAAAAACCTAACTTACTGAAGTTCAAATTATGCCAATTTTCTAGGAGCCCATTTTTTGGAAAGTAAATAAAAAAGAGAACAGCTGTGACTAAAAGTCCCCTCAGAAAGGAAGACTGAGGGAATGGCACGCCATACTTGTCTGTAAGAAAATCCAGCTGAAATCGGCACGGCTGGTGACCAGCTGGAATAAGACCAAATGGGCTGTGGCTATAGCAGAGCTGGCAGCGTTCTCCGTGGGAGGCCCTTTGCAGCAGAGGGCGGGAGGCTTCCGAATGGGAGCTTTGGACAGTGTCCTCCCTAGCTGGTGTCCAGCAGGACCACTGAAAGGACTTCAAAGGACAACGAAGTCCATCCGTCACTCGCCCAGCAGACAGCCCACACCCCACACCCCTGCCCAGAGAACCTCGCATTGGTTAACTCGTCCTGCAAGGATGCAAGTCAGTGGTTAACTCCAAGCCCTGAGTGAAATAGCGACTGGGGGTCCTGGCCAAATCCTCTCTCAGGTTTAACTGGTTTCAGCCTCTGAGCTGGAGTCTGATCCCGAGCAGAGCCACCGCCCGTCCCCAGCTGAGGCTGCCAGGGCCTTGGCAGAGTCCTGCGGCTGAGCTCCATCCATGGAGCGAGACAGTTCTGGGCATGGAAAAGCAAGGGGAGGCTGGGCGCCAGCCTCCTCCCCAGCTGTTTTCAATAAGGCTCCACTTCTGAGGTTGCTGGCAGACCTCTGGAAAGATCTGAACCAACCTCACATAATGTTTTCCATCAAACCCACAATTAAGTAATATTCTCTTAACTCATGAACTGCGCATGAAACCTTTTTCCTGTCACTTCTTAGCTCCTCTCCTAAGCAACCTACCAGCAGGTCAGGCTGGGGTTACAGTGCTTTTGCGGGGTCAGCGGAGACCACAGCACAGGCTTCCCGAGGCCATTACTATGCCTCCTTCTGCTACACAAGGATGGAGGGGTTGAACATTTGGCCTCACGATGTACAAGCCACATTATACACATCATTTCATTTAATCCTCCCAATGGCCCTGGAAGGTCAGCATTACTATGCTAATTTTACAGGTAATGAAAATGAAGTTCAAAGAAGATAAGTCATTTGTACAAGATCCCCAGTTCGTGCTTTTTCCACTACAGCCTTCCAGGGAGGTCAAATAGGATTGTGGGCAAGAAAATTCCAGGTATCAAAAAGCTATTCTAAGACCATCTGGTCTTTTGGCAAGATTTAAGCACCACAGCCTTATTTTGTAACTGAATAAATTAGTGACTCCTAGAATGACCTAAGATGGATTCCCACCTTCTCCATGAGGTCTTCTGAGTGCTTCTTGCCAATAGCTTTTATCACATATTTTATAGTATTTTATACTCTGACCAAAGGGCATTAGGTCTTATTTACTGAGGAGGGTTTGTTCATTCGCTCACTTGACAAAAGCTTGCAAAGCACCCTTCCCCGGGACTGCGCTAGTCATTTGTAAGAGATACACAGATGATTATGAACTAGTCTCGACTCAGGGAGTACCTACTCTCAGAGAGGAGATGGAGAAGACAGATTCAACAAAGGAAATCTTATAAGACAAGTGCACACACACTTTACCTCCTTAATCAGGCTGCATCAATGCTTAGTGAACAAGAACCGAGTCTTCAGTGTTTTCCTGCTCATAGGACCTAGCCCTGTATCTGCTGCATACCTATGTTAGAGTCAGTACCGTTGGCCTGGCCCCTATCTTAGGAAGCCCCTTTCTATTGGGGGAGACAGTATCCACCTCTAAGGGCCCCTCCTCTGGGATCCAATGAAGACAAAGTGACAAGTATACTCTGAATAAGGATATGATTCAAAGGGGAAGATTAAAATTAGTAAGTATTTGGGCCAGGACCTGATGTGTGGAGAAGAAAAGGGAAAAAGAAAAACAAGGAGTAGTTCAAGACTTGACCCTATGTGGGTGGTGGAATCTCTGAGCCTGAAACTATGAGATCTAGCCCATCCCTTTCTCAGTCAGTGTCAAGGAAGCTGGCACTAGGAGGTTAAGGCAGAGGCAGATGCAGACTGGGGCCTAGAGAAGGATTCTGGCTCAGAGAGCAGTTTGGCAGATACAGAAAAGAACCAGGCTGTGAGCTGAGGCAGGAAGAAGCTGGAGACAAACTGACAAACTAATTTTGTATCTCACAGATGAAGGAGCGATGTCAAGCCAAAGACCAGCCTTTTGGAAAGCACTAGAGCTTTAAGATGCCCAAAGCCTTTGTCCCTGTAGTCCCTCTACTGCAAACTAATCAACCCCAAGGAAATAATATTAATTATTGAATTGAAAGCTTCATGTATAAGATGTTCACCAAAATTTAATTTGTAAAAGGAAATACTGGAGACCATCTAGATAACTACCAATGGAGGAATGATTCAGTAAATTGTAGCATATCAAATTTAATGGAATATTAACCATTAAAATTATATTGACAGAGTGACTTGAAAAATGATATGTTGGGTGAAAAAACGCAGGATACAAAACAGTATAAACAATTTTTAGGTGGTTTTAGGACAGTATAAATGATTTTTAGAGTGGTGCTATGGGCAGATTAGAGATCCTGATCACGTTACTAGTATAATGCCTACCATTTTACTAGGGAAGTACTGTGTGTTGACATCAACTCTCCAACCAGTAATGCTGTGAGGCAGCAGTTATTATCCCCTGCTCTCTATAGAGCTTAGAGAACAGATCTTAAAGCCTGTGCTCTTTCTACTCCTCCCACTGCCCTACAGCACGGAGGTCCTTGGTTCCCTACCCTACATTTTATGACCATTTAAGCCCTGGCAAGGCCATGTTTACAAGCACAGGGTTGACCATTGCTCCCTGAAGAAGGCAAGATGAACTAGGCCTCCCAGAGGCATTTACCCACATTCTGCCACAGCTGGAGTCCCGTCTCCCTACCCATCCCTCTAACCCACGAAACCTTGGAGAGATCATGCCTCTCACCTGACTAGGGGGAACTGAAAGGTTCAGGGAGCATCAGCAAATGTAGAACAGAGAGCTCAGGGCCACAGGCAGATGAGGTGTGGAGCAACTGGGGGGTGGCCTGAGCTGGTCTAGGAACAAAGAAGAGCAGATGGCTGGGTGATCTGAGTTCCGGAGAGGAGGGGGTCGCAGAGCAGAGAACAACGACAGAGCCAGGGTGCTCCACTCTCCTGCCCAATAGCATCTCTCACTGTCTTTAAAATCAAGACAGTTCCCCTTATTTACACACAGGAAATGTGCGCATATCCCCAGGTACATACCACAGGAGAGCTCCTACTAGTTATGTCCTGTGATTACATCTCCTGAGCAAATGAGCTTACTTTTGAAGGACAAAATGGGTCTTGTACCCGATCATGATTTTTAGGAAGCTTATCGTCACATCTGAAACCCATCTCCGTCAACTCTACAAGACTGTACAACACTCATTTCTGTGTGCTCGTCTTATCCCAGGTCTATTATTCCCTCCCCATATTTTCCCTTTGCTCTTTTCTGATCTCTCACCTCTATGCCAGTAGAGGATTCAAAGCATTATAAAATTTAATTTATACAAGGGCAATATCACCCCTAAGGGGGTGAAAATTGGTTTGGGGAGAAGGGGGCAAAAAACCTTACTCTTTTTTATGTATAAAGCACTATATACATACAGTTCATAAAGAGAGAATACATCCTTGAGAACCACTGATCTCTGTGAGTCAACCCTGTGCTCGAGCCATAAAGAGAACACCTTCCCTTGACCCGAGATCATCAGATACATCATTCCCAGAAGTAAATTACACGGCGCACGCAAGGCTCGTCCCCTCCTGTCTCACAGCCTCAGCCCCACCCATGTGCAGCTGAGACCTGTAGCCGTGACCTTTGCTTCTACCTCCTGAGACCAATGATTTCACATCAGTGGTGTGGAGAAGAGCCTGTGCAGGGCCGGTGTGCTCAGATGCAGACCCCGTGGTCTCACCTCCGTGGGGCTGGGATGGGAACCTCCAAGCACCCCAGTAGCTTCTGATGAACCCCACTTTGAGACACACTCTCTACACACGGTCTCTACCAATGACTTAGGCACCTAGGTATCCAGATTTTTACCCCAAACTCCAAAAAAGTCATGCTCTGGCTGTTAAAAAGGAAGGGGTGGGGATGGGGAGGTGACTGATTTGACTTTATTGTAAGAGCTTTGCCCCAGGTAAGTCATTAATCAAGCACCAGCGTTCCTTACACGTGTGTGGGACCCACCGGTTCTAGGTCATTATGTTCGTCACTTCCAGAAACCAGTGTCTCCCCTCTCCTCTCTGGACTTAACTGTGGCAAGTCTCCCCGTCCTCCGGCCCCACAGGGGATGGCATTGACTGGGGTGGCGCCTGCCCCCGAGTGGCCTGGCTGTGAGGGCCGCAGCCCGGGGAAGCGGCCTCCACGGCCCCGGCTTCCCCGCACTGCTCGCGGATGAGGGTAGGCCAGCATGACAGGCTGTGGAAAGTATGTCCAGGTGTCTGGCTCCCTCGGCCTCATGCCTTTAAAATCAGGATCCAGATTTGATTTGCTTTTCCTTGCCTGTCTGGCTCCAGCTCTTCCAGGCTCATTTTTCACTCCCCTGTCAGGCTTTCCAGGGCTGGGGGGCCGGGCGAGCCAAGTCCTTCACACTCCACAGACAAGCCTCCCCCGCCGCCGTCCACGCAGGCTCCCAGCCTGCTCCCACTGCCTCAGCCTGCCCTGAATCCCGCAGGAGTGTTCTGAGGGGGACGGACCTGCATCTCTTAGAGGAGCCGCTCAGGGACCCAGTGTGTCAGCCAGTGAGAGAAAACGACTGGGCCTATTTCTCATTCTCACACCACTCAGCCAGCCCTGTCAGGACACAGCATCTATTCACTGTCACGGTGCCCACCCCCACCCACCCCACCCCCCTCTCTCATTTCAGAGTGTCCTCGAGCAGAGGCGGAGGACCAGGAGCGACCCTGAAGGAGCCAACGGGTCTGACATCCCACCTTCCCAGATGGCGTCCCAGCCATCTGGGACGTGTGTGTGGAATGAGTGTGGAGGGGCCGATTCATGGCCTCAGCTGACTGAGAGTGTGAATCTCTTTGAATGGAGAGACAGGACGGTCTCCTGGTCCTCTCTGTCATCTTTTTACCCCAGGTGCACCTAACACCCTGCAGAGAGCTACTGTTTGCTGAACTGAGTTCACCTGTAAACCACCCAATCAGGCCAGCCTTCCTGAGTGTCGCAACTTCATGTAGCACTGGGGTCAGCTGGTGGGCACACTAATAAAACCACTAGGTCTCTACTCCAAAATCTTATTTAAATTTTATGTTTATGGAATCATGGAAATGTTAGAGCAGGAAAAGGCATCAGAGTCATCTGGTCCAGCCTCTTTATTTATAAATGAGGAAACTAAAGTCCAGAGGTCAGAGCAAATTAGAGACAAAGACCCAGGTATATGACCACCAGCCCAACCCTCCTGCTAGTGTCACACCATTGGTCCTGAGACAATCCAGCTCCCTATGATGACCAGCAAACTGCCAAGCAAAGAAGTTTGCAAAGGATGGGATTTTAGTATCAGTAGGCTGACTGCAGTTGTATTTAAATTTAAATCCTTGTTAGCTATGATCTAACTACGCCTTATTGAATACCTGCCATGGCAGGGTACCATCCTTGATGCTATGAAGAACACACAAATGAGTAAGAAATGGCCCTTAAAGAGCTCTCATTCTAGTGGCAAGCACATAAATAACCAGAACATAAAGCCAAAGATATACAGTATAAGAAAGCTCCAGGTGATTCAGAAGGAAGGAGAACATAACTGGCAGGGAGAAGCAGGATGGGCTCCCTGGTAGAGGTGACTTTTCAAAGAGCCTGGGTATTACTTATATATCTGGAGTCTAGATTCCAGTTAGAAATATGACAGAAGTCAGGGAGACAAAGCCCAGGACCTGCTCAGGGATGGTGGGCTCAGGTCGTAGGGTGGTTAGGAAAAGCACTGGCCCAGGGGACTGACCCACACTGTGGACAACACTGAATGCCAGGCAGGGAGCTAGGACCCCAAACCATGGAAGGCTCTGGGCCAAGAAGAAGAGCTCATAGAAGAACCTTACAGAAGAAGAAGTCTGGATGGGGCTGAGGGAGGAGCACCCGGGAGCCCTGGCAGGTTAACCCCGCCCGATGGGTGGGCTCTCACCCCTCTAGGGGTGCCAGCCATTCTTCAGCTCTGCTGTCCACTAGTGGATGGGCAGATTCGACTCACAGAAGGTGATTAGAGACCCGGCATCATTCTTCAGTCTAGTTCTCCCTGAGAGCACGGTGCTCTGGGAGTCACTGGGCCTCCATTCATACATTTCATTCCATTTAATCCTGCCTATTCTTTCCCAAGAGCTTAGAAATGGGACACAGGGTGATTAGCACTTTCTACCTTCTAACAAACCTAGAAGAGCTTTGTACATTATAACATGTTATCCAAATGAATGGTGTATTATTAAATATCCATCCATTGATGGATGAATGGATAAAGAAAATGTGTTGTATATATATATATATATATAATGGAATATTACTCAGCTATTAAAAAAAAAAAAAGGAAATCCTGTCATTTGCGACATGAATGGACCTGGAGGGTATTAAGCTAAGTGAAATAAGTCAGACAGAGAAAGACAAATACTGTATGATCTCACTTACATGTGTAACAGAGAACTGGTTGCCGGGGTGTGGGTGGGGGGGTGATTTGAGATAGGTGAAGGGAGTCAAAAGGTATAAACTTCCAGTTGTAAAATTAAAAAGCCCTGGAGGGCTTCCCTGGTGGTGCAGTGGTTGAGAATCCGCCTGCCAATGCAGGGGACACGGGCTCGAGACCTGGTCTGGGAAGATCCCACATGCCGCGAAGCAACTGGGCCCGTGAGCCACAACTACTGAGCCTGCACGTCTGGAGCCTGTGCTCCGCAACAAGAGAAGCCGCGATAGTGAGAGGCCCGTGCACTGCGATGAAGAGTGGCCCCCGCTTGCCGCAACTAGAGAAAGCCCTCGTACAGAAACGAAGACCCAACACAGCCAAAAATAAATAAATTAAAAAAAAAAAAAAAAAAAAAGCCCTGGAGATGTAATGTACAACATGGTGACTATAGTTAATAGTACTGTATTGCACATTTGAAAAGTGATAAGAGAGTAGATCTTAAAAATTCTCATCACAAGAAAAAAAATTTATAACTATGTGTGGTGATGGATGTTAACTAGACTTATTGTGGCGATCATTTTGCAATTTATACAAACATTGAATGATTATGTTGTACTCCTGAGACTAATATAATGCTACATGTCAATTATATCTCAATTTAAAAATAAGACATGATCAGAACAAAATATAAAGAGAACTCCAGGGACTTCCCTGGCGGTCCAATGGTTAAGACTTCGCCTTCCAAAGCAGGGGGTGAGGGTTCGATTCCTGGTCGGGGAGCTAAGATCCCACATGCCTTGTGGCCAAAGAAACAAAACATAAAACAGAAGCAATACTGTAACAAATTCAATAAAGACTTTAAAAATGGTCCACATCAAAAAATCTTTAAAGAGATCTCCAACCCCAAGATGTTGGAACTGAATAAAATAATAATATGTTAAATATGGGAACAACTGTCAAGATTATTTGGTGCAACTCCCAACCGGACTTGTGGATCCCAAATGCTACAGTCCTCAGAAGCTGACACAGCCCTCCTTAAACACATCTGGTTCTGACCAGCTAAAACAGTACCTGGCTCATGGTAAAGTGCTCAATAAACACAAGGTAAATGAATCAAATCCAAACACTCAAAATCTACCTTATATAAAAGCAGAACATTAATGATGCAAGAGATAAAAATTTAGAAAAGTCACAGACTGAACAAATAATCTCTTATTACTGGGCATTTACCAGGTGCTGGGACTGGGACACATTTTTAAAAAATCAGACATGTGAAATAGGGAACAAACAGTACAATATATAAATCATAGAACTTCAGATTGCAAAGGGCCTTAAGGGTCATCTAAATTTATTATAAGGAGGAATCTGAGACTCAGGGAGGTTTGGTGGTTGGTTGAAAGTTTTAAGGCAGCTTCATAGGAACCAGAACCCCAGTCCAGTGTTCTTTCCACAATATATTATGTTATCCATCCAATCAAATCCTAACTTGTAGAATATAACCCTCCTAGAATGTGGTAATAGAAAAGAATACAATGGACTGGAGGATCTGGAAAAGGCTCCAGAGAGGAGGAAAAGTTTAATTCTCCATTACCAAAATTGATAATCCATTAGTTGTGAGATCACTGATGATGGTGATCACGTTTTCTTTTTCTTTGTAGTCCCAGGATCCAGAGCACAGAGGAAACTCAACTCATGTTGGCCAACTTTAAAGAAAGTTGTATCTTAATTAACTTCATTTAAAGTTGGAAGGAAGTTGTATATTATAAGGAATGTGAACATCTCAGGTTCCACAGAAATTGTATCTATGTAAAAAAATAACCAGGCCTGCACAAGCTCTCCCATGCCCATGTAGATTCCCACTGATGAACGCCAAACTGGAGCTGCACACCTGTCCTTTGGGCCACCATGAGCAAACACAGAGAATAAGAAAAGCCGAATCCGGTGTCTCCACCTCTCAGTGCTCATTTTGCCACACAATTTTGTTTCCATTTCAAAGCAGACAGTCAAGTAATTGGAAACATGTTAAAATAATACAGGCCCAAAGGCCTTATTAGTAGAGACAGATGTATCCACAAAGCACAGTCTTCTCTTCCCCGAGAGGTAAACTGTCACCGCAAAATTAAAAACACAGACACATAGAGAACTTACAACAAAAAAAATTCTATTTACATGGTTCCGATTCCTCTTCTAATTTTAGGTAGTGAACACGTAGATGCTTTTAGATGGCAGTGCTCACACTGCATCGAGTCCATACTCTACTTCTCTTTCCACTTTGTGTTATGCACACACGTTTCCATTTAGGGGTATAGCTCCCCAAATGATGTGTTTCTTTAAGTACCTCCTTCTGAGCACAAACTAATTCCTTTTCATCATTTTAAATAGTGCTCTGAACATCCTAGTACCATCTACTTTTCTCCTTCTTCTTTAAGAGTTAACTTATAGTGTCAAAAGCAGAATTCTTGGCAAAGCACATCAACAGTTTTACCATGCCTGTAACATTCTGCCAGTCTGGGCCCCAAAAAGGCTGAAGCAACAATCGGTGCTCCCGGCATGGTTTCCTGTTTCACCTGTTTCCTCACAGCACCAACAGTGGGCTTTTGGCATCTTTTGCGTTGCTAGTTTTTCAGGTACATAAATACTTTAAAGGTATTTTAATTTCCATTTGTCTAGTTGCTGGCAGTGTTGGATAATGTATTTTGATGCAGTGCTATATATTTCTCCACACTTAAACTTTATGTTCCTTTCAATGTAAACAGTGTATTCATCTTTGACCATTTATCAAATAGAATCTGGACATTGAACTCAGTTAGATAGACCAAGTCTTTTTATAGGCAATTTTATTGTGCTCTTTAGAAATTACAGAAGTAATTCCTTTCTACTGTTAAAAAATTTCAAGCTGTAAGAATGTGTACAAGGTAAAAGGTGAAAGTTGAAGGTATAAAATGACGAAAGGTTCATTCCCCTCTCACTCTTTCCCCTCCCTGGAATGGTATCACTTTCCAGATATAACCACTGAAATCATCTTTCTAGTCTTCTTATCATTAAACTCTGTAATTCTAGGTAATATACTCTGGGTCTCTTTCTTGATTTAAGAACTTAGAGAGCACTTAGTGGATTCCCACTATGAATGATGAGAAATTTCACTGGCTTACACTGCCTCCCTCTCACCAGTCTTTTTTTCATTTTTAGATCTTCTATTGGACATTAATGACAAGATCACAAACTCAAACACCTACAGACCCTGGGCAGGATACCCAAGTATAGAAAGTGGGCAGGGACAAGAAATGTCACGAGGCTCTTCCTGCCCATCTATAGCTTTCCCACTGTTAACATGAACGTGGCTAGGGAAAAAGCAAAGTCATAACTGGCAACAGAGCAGAAGCAAGAAAAACTATAATCCTGCAGCCTGTGGAACAAAAACCACATTCACAGAAAGATAGAGAAGATGAAAAGGCAGAGGGCTATGTACCAGATGAAGGAACAAGATAAAACCCCAGAAAAACAACTAAATGAAGTGGAGATAGGCAACCTTCCAGAAAAAGAATTCAGAATAATGATAGTGAAGATGATCCAGGACCTCGGAAAAAGAATGGAGGCAAAGATCAAGAAGACGCAAGAAATGTTTAACAAAGACCTAGAAGAATTAAAGAACAAACAAAGAGAGATGAACAATACAATAACTGAAATGAAAAATACACTAGAAGGAATCAATAGCAGCATAACTGAGGCAGAAGAACAGATAAGTGACCTGGAAGACAGAATGGTGGAATTCAATGCCACAGAACAGAATAAAGAAAAAAGAATGAAAAGAAATGAAGACAGCCTAACAGACTTCTGGGACAACATTAAATGCAACAACATTTGCATTATAGGGATCCCAGAAGGAGAACAGAGAGAGAAAGGACCCAAGAAAATATTTGAAGAGATTATAGTTGAAAACTTCCCTAACATGGGAAAGGAAATACCCACTCAAGTCCAGGAAGCTCAGAGAGTCCCATACAGGATAAACCCAAGGAGAAACACGATGAGACACATAGTAATCAAATTGGCAAAAATTAAAGACAAAGAAAAATTATTGAAAGCAGCAAGGGAAAAACAACAAATAACATACAAAGGAACTCCCATAAGGTTAACAGCTAATTTCTCAGTAGAAACTCTACAAGCCAGAAGGAAGTGGCATGACATATTTAAAGTGATGAAAGGGAAGGACCTACAACCAAGATTACTCTACCCAGCAAGGATCTCATTCAGATTAGATGGAGAAATCAAAAGCTTTACAGACAAGCAAAAGCTAAGAGAATTCAGCACCACCAAACCAGCTCTAAAACAAATGCTAAAGGAAAGTCTCTAAGTGGGAAAAACAAGAGAAGAAAAGGACCTACGAAAACAAACCCAAAACAATTAAGAAAATGGTAATAGGAACATACATAATGATAATTACCTTAAAGGTGAATAGATTAACTGCACCAACGAAAAGACACAGGTTTGCTGAATGTATACAAAAACAAGACCCATATATATGCTGTCTACAAGAGACCCACTTCAGACCTAGGGACACATACAGACTGAAAGTCACGGGATGGAAAAAGATAGTCCATGCAAATGGAAATCAAAAGAAAACTGAAGTGGCAATACTCATATCAGATCAAATAGACTTTAAAATAAAGAATGTTACAAGAGACAAGGAAGGACACTACATAATGATCAAGGGATCAATCCAAGAAGAAGATATAACAATTATAGATATATATGCACCCAACATAGCAGCACCTCAATACATAAGGCAACTGCTAACAGCTATAAATGAGGAAATCGACAGTAACACAATAATAGTGGGGGACTTTAACACCTCACTTACACCAATGGACAGATCATCCAGACAGAAAATTAATAAGGAAACACAAGCTTTAAATGACACAGTAGACCAGGTAGATTTAATTGATATATATAGGACATTCCATCCCAAAACAGCAGATTACACTTTCTTCTCAAGTGCGCATGGAACATTCACCAGGATAGATCACATCCTGGGTCACAAGTCAAGCCTCAGTAAATTTAAGAAAATTGAAATCACATCAAGCATCTTTCCTGACCACAACGTTATGAGATTAGAAATCAATTACAGGGAAAAAAATGTAAAAAACATAAACACATGGAGGCTAAACAATATGTTACTAAATAACGAAGAGATCACTGAAGAAATCAAAGAGGAAATCAAAAAATACCTAGAGACAAATGACAATGAAAACACGATGATCCAAAACCTATGGGATGCAGCAAAAGCAGTTCTAAGAGGGAAGTTTATAGCTATACAAGCCTACCTCAAGAAACAAGAAATATCTCAAATAAACAATCTAACAGTACACCTAAGGAACTAGAGAAAGAAGAACAAGCAAAATCCAAAGTTAGCAGAAGGAAAGAAATCATAAAGATCAGAGCAGAAATAAATGAAATAGAAACAAAGAAAACAATAGCAAAGATCAATAAAACTAAAAGCTGGTTCTTTGAGAAGATAAACAAAAATGATAAACCTTTAGCCAGACTCATCAAGAAAAAGAGGGAGATGACTCAAATCAATAAAATTAGAAATGAAAAAGGAGAAGTTACAACAGACACCGCAGAAATACAAAGCGTCCTAAGAGACTACTACAAGCAACTCTATGCCAATAAAATGGACAACCTGGAAGAAATGGAAAAATTCTTAGAAAGGTACAACCTTCCAAGACTGAACCAGGAAGAAATAGAAAATATGAACAGACAAATCACAAGTAATGAAATTGAAACTGTGATTAAAAATCTTCCAACAAGCAAAAGTCCAGGACCAGATGGCTTCAGAGGTGAATTCTATCAAACATTTAGAGAAGAGCTAACACCCATCCTTCTCAAACTCTTCCAAAAAATTGCGGAGGAAGGAACACTCCCCAACTCATTCTATGAGGCCATCACCACCCTGATACCAAAACCAGACAAAGATACTACAAAAAAAGAAAACTACAGACCAATATCACTGATGAATATAGACACAAAAATCCTCAATAAAATACTAGCAAACAGAATCCAACAACACATTAAAAGGATCATACAACATGATCAAGTGGGATTTATCCCAGGGATGCAAGGATTCTTTAATATACGCAAATCAATCAATGTGATACACCATATTAACAAACTGAAGAGTAAAAACCATATAATCATCTCAATAGATGCAGAAAAAGCTTTTGACAAAATTCAACACCCATATATGATAAAAACTCTCCAGAAAGTGGGCATAGAGGGAACCTACCTCAACAATAATAAAGGCCATATTAACAAGCCCACAGCAAACATCATTCTCAATGGTGAAAAACTGAAACCATTTCCTCTAAGATCAGGAACAAGACAAGGTTGCCCACTCTCACCACTATTATTCAATATAGCTTTGGAAGTCCTAGCAATGGCAATTAGAGAAGAAAAAGAAATAAAAGGAATACAAATTGGAAAAGAAGAAGTAAAACTGTTACTGTTTGCAGATGATATGATACTATACATAGAGATTCCTAAAGGTGCCACCAGAAAACTATTATAGCTGATCAATGAATTTAGTAAAGTTACAGGATACAAAACTAATGCACAGAAATCTTTTGCATTCCTATACACTAACAACGAAAGATCAGAAAGAGAAATTAAGGAAACAATCCCATTCACCATTGGAACAAAAAGAATAAAATAACTAGGAATAAACCTACCTAAGGAGGTAAAAGACCGATTCTCAGAAAACTATAAAACACTGATGAAAGAAATCAAAGATGACACAGATGAAGCGATACACCATGTTTTTGGATTGGAAGGATCAATACTGTGAAAATGACTATACTACCCAAAGCAATCTACAGATTCAGTGCAATCCTTATTAAACTACCAATGGCATTTTTTACAGAACTAGAACAAAAAATCTTAAAATTTATATGGAGACACAAAAGACCCCAAATAGCCAAAGCAGTCTTGAGGGAAAAAAATGGAGGTGGAGGAATCAGACTCCCTGACTTCAGACTATACTACAAAGCTACAGTAATCAAGACAATATGGTACTGGCACAAATACAGAAATACAGATCAATGGAACAGGATAGAAAGCCCAGAGATAAACCCATGCACCTATGGGCAACTAATCTATGAGAAAGGAGGCAAGGACATACAATGGAGAAAAGACAGTCTCTTCAATAAGTGGTGCTGGGAAAACTGGACAGCTACATGTAAAAGAATGAAATTAGAACACTCCTTAACACCATACACAAAAATAAACTCAAAATGGATTAGAGACCTAAATGTAAGACTAGACACTATAAAACTCTTAGAGGAAAACATAGGAAGAACACTCTTTGCCATAAATGACAGCAAGATCTTTTTTGATCCCCCTCCTAGAGTAATGGAAATAAAAACAAAAATAAACAAATGGGACCTAATGAAACTTCAAAGCTTTTGAAAAGCAAAGGAAACCACAAACAAGACGAAAAGACAAACCTCAGAATAGGAGAAAATATTTGCAAAGGAATCAATGGACAAAGGATTAAACTCCAAAATATATAAACAGCTCATGCAGCTCAATAGTAAAAAAACAAACAACCCAATCCAAAAATGTGCAGAAGACCTAAATAGACATTTTCCAAAGAAGACATACAGATGGCCAAGAAGCACATGAAAAGTTGCTCAACATCACCAATTATTAGAGAAATGCAAATCAAAACTACAGTGAGGTATCACCTCACACCAGTTAGATAGGCATCATCAGAAAATCTACAAACAACAAATGCTGGAGAGGGTGTGGAGAAAAGGGAACCCTCTTGCACTCTTGGTGGGAATGTAAATTGATACAGCCACTATGGAGAACAGTATGGAGGTTCCTTAAAAAACTAAAAATAGAATTATCATATGACCCAGCAATCCCACTACTGGGCATATACCCAGAGAAAACCATAATTCAAAAAGACACATGCACCCCAATGTTCATTGCAGCACTATTTACAATAGCCTGGTCATGGAAGCAACCTAAATGCCCATCGACAGACGAATGGGTAAAGAAGATGTGGTACATATATACAATGGAATATTACTCAGCCATAAAAAGGAACGAAATTGGATCATTTGTAGAGACGTGGATGAATCTAGAGACTGTCATACAGAGTGAAGTAAGTCAGAAAGAGAAAAACAAATATTGTATATTAACACATATATGTGGAACCTAGAAAAATGGTACAGATGAACCGGTTTGGAGGGCAGAAATAGAGACACAGAAGTAGAGAACAAACGTATGGACACCAAGGGGGGAAAGCGGCGGGGGTGGTGGTGGTGGTGTGATGAATTGGGAGATTGGGATTGACATATATACACTAATATGTATAAAATGGATAACTAATAAGAACCTGCTGTATAAAAACAAACAAACAAAAAAAAAACAGGCAACAGACGCTTGCCCATGTGTTGGGAGATGACTGGGAATTGGGGTGGGTGGGGACTATAGCAACCTGGGAAAGACATACTTAGATGTAGGGGTAGCACCCACTGACCAAGTGTTGCCAGATCTTATTTTCTGAGAAAAGCCATTCAGAAATGAATTGTATGTGTAAGTTTTCCATTTGTAAATCTTAGCCCCAATGTTTTGAGAACACTGCTGACCAAACATAAAATGTCTGTGTACCAAATATGGCTGATGAGCTGACCATGTTTTACCTCTGTCATTATGGTTTTAAGTCATATACTCAAGCCTCTGTTATTTGATCTATCTGTTTTAGATGGTATCTCCTCACTTCCCACCATGTAAGATGAGGACAGTAGTGCCCTTGTAGTTTTCTTTTCCTCTCTTTCCCTCCTCTACCTTACCATTCAGCATTCCTTTACTTTTGGCTTGCCAAAGCTTACAGAGTTTACCTTCTGTTCTGTAACTCTAACTAACACTTTAGAGCTTTGTCTATAGATTGACTTTAAAAAAAAGAACAGGGACTTCCCTGGTGGTGCAGTGTTTAAGAATCCGCCTGCCAATGCAGGGGACATGGGTTCAATCCCTGGTCCAGGAAGATCCCACATGCCGTGGAGCAACTAAGCCCATGGGCCACAACTACTGAGCCTGCGCTCTAGAGCCTGTGAGACACAACCACTGAGCCCATGTGCCACAACTACTGAAGCCCGCAAGCCTAGAGCCCGTGCTCTGCAACAAGAGAAGCCACCACGATGAGAACCCCGCACAACTCAATGAAGAGTAGCCCCCTCTCACCGCAACTAGAGAAAGCCTGCGCACAGCAACGAAGACACAGTGCAGCCAAAAATAAATAAATTAATAAAATTTTTAAAAAATGTATAAAAAAGAACAATTTTCTTGATAGCAATATTATATTGTATAAATATTTTCTTCAAACATCTGGTGGCCATGAATTAACTATTCACAATCTATGATTGAAGAACTAGCTTCTAAATGGAGGTTTTCCATCCCTTTGTGTAGTCCTATCACCCTGAATGAGGGGCTTGACTGCAAGCTTCGTGTCCGAGTGGGGCACGTCTACCGGTGGGCTTCACTTAGAGTGTCTGGGCATGGAGCAACTGGACAGCAACTGGACATTCAACACATTTCACCTGGTGGCAAAGTAAAAAGACTTTCTTTGGAGATACTGATTAATATCCACACTAAGAGCTTCAGTTTTCTCCATAGAGATATTAACTAAACATCCTTTAATCACCCCGATTTCTGCCCTACAGCCCACTCCTAGTCTCCAAATCCTTTCATCTCAAATATGTGGCTCTCACTTATATGTTATGGTGGGTAGCACTGATGTATCCATCCATGCAAACCCATGGAAATCCCTCATCCACTAATTCCCCTCTCCTGTTCTCAGTGCAACTCTGAATTAATTCTTTTTAACCCTTTATGTTCATTTCAATGGCACATTTGGAGGGAGGAGAAGTTAATAAATCTGTTCAGTCTGGCATTTTGAATCAGAGTGGCCACCAACTTCTGACAACTGTACTTTCAGCATGACTTGCCCTGTCATTTCCCATTCTGCTGCTTTTCCTTTAAATACTTCAGGAACCAACCTCCTTGTCATGAGAATTTCTGAGCCACCTGGAACAGACAGCTATTGAAATTTTGGGGAGCACATTCAAGCTTTCTGGGATACCAAGATTACTACTCTTCAACAAAAATGGAAAACAAAGATTCGTGCATCAAGGGTTTACATTTTTCTTTGAATGATTTTATGCCTGAAGGAAATTCTCAAGAATTTAATGTCCTATTTCTATTGTGAATGGAACAGCCATTGTCAATATATCTTCTAGCTGTGGATCTCTAGTACGTGGGAACTGAATTAAATGCAAGAGCGGCCTTGATCAGCCCTCTCCGATAGCACTTTCTGTGATGATAGAAATGTTCAATAATCTGCGCTGCCCAACACGGTAGCTATCAGCCACACGTGGATACTGAGCGCTGAAAACATGGCTAGCATGGCTGAGGAACTGAATTTTTAATTTTATTTAATTTTAATTCATTTAACCTAAATTTAAGTAGCCACATGTGGCTAATCGCTATCCTACGGGACAACTCTAGACCTCAAACAACTCGTTCGCATTGAGGAAGCAAAAGACAATAAACAATAACTGATAAAGTTGCACATTAATAAAAGGAAAGTGAGTCAGATAAGGAAGTATTCTAGGAATTCAGAGGAGGGAGCAATTGAGGGTCAGAAAGTTCAGGATTAGCTCAGATCTACCTATGAGGTAGATCTATGTGCTACTGTTAAAAAAAAAAAAAAAAAAAGGCCAAAAGATGTTAAGCAAAAAGAGCAAGGTGCAGATCAGTATATGTACATGGGTCCATTTGTATATGTAAAAGCATATACAGATTTATGCTTATATTTGCATAGAATATTTCCGGACAGATACCCAAATTGTTAATGGTGACTACCTCTGGAGAGCAGAAGTACAGGTCAGGGCAAGGAACACTTTTACTTTGCTGGAATTTTTGTTTTAAAAAGAGTTTAACATTTAAATCATTTTTTTTCTTTATAATAAAATTATAGGCACAGAGATGATTAATGAATAATACGTTTTTAAAAGGCCAAAGTAGTCAACTCTTTCCTGCGGTTATTACTCATGAATGATTTTATGTGATTATTGGGAATCTTCCACATCCTATTACCATGGCTCCTCTGTCCTCTACTAAAATGCTTTAAAGAGAAGACATACTTAAGGAAAGTAGCCTGAAGGAGGTAGGGTTTAAATAGGACCTTGATGCTGGATAAGATGCAGTGGGAGAAGGAAGGGCATTCTTGATAAAGGCATGGCCTCAGGTAAAGAAGGGAGCAGGGAATAGGATGGGGGAAAGGGAGACAAGACCCTAAGAAGCATGGGACCAAATCCCTATGGACTTGACTGGCAAGAGGTCTCGAGTCAGACCCTACCAACCTGGTTCTCAAGGGAACCAAACACTTATTGAGCACCCATCATGTGGCAGGCATTGTGCTACTCCTGGGACAGAGAAATGAACAAGAAACAGTCACTGAGTTCAAGGAACCAGATGAGACCTGTAAAAGGGATGACATCAGTGGTGCGAGGAATACAAGATTTGGACCCTAAAGTGCTGCCTCCTTCACTTTCTGACATAACCTTGGCAAGGTTTGTAATTACTCCGAGCCCCTGGGTTCTTCCTCTATAAAAAATGGGGATATGAGGGCATTATGCTAAGTGAAATAAGTCAGACAGAGAAAGACAAATACTGCATGATATCACTTATATGTAGAATCTAAAAAATACAACAAACTAGTGAATATAAAAAAAGAAGCAGGCTCACAGACACAGGGAACAAACTAGTGGTTACCAGTGGGGAGGGCGGGGAGGGGCACTGTAGGGGTGGGGCGTGGGAGGTACAAACTACTGGCTGTAAGATGGGTTTAAGGATGTATTGAACAACACGGGGACTACAGCCAATATTTTGCAATAACTGTAAATGGAGTATAACCTTTAAAAATTGTATTAAAGGGACTTCCCTGGTGGTGAAGTGGTTAGGAATCCGCCTGCCAATGCAGGGGACACGGGTTCAAGCCTTGGTCCGGGAAGATCCCACATGCCGAGGAGCAACTAAGCCCATGCGCCACAACGACTGAGCCTGTGCTTTAGAGCCTGCGAGCCACAACTACTGAGCCCGCGTGCTGCAGCTACTGAAGCCCGCGCGCCTAGAGCCTGTGTTCCGCAACAAGAGAAGCCACCGCAATGAGAAGCCCGCACACCACAACAAAGAGTAGCCCCCACTGGACGCAGCCAGAGAAAACCCGCGCGCAGCAACAAAGACCCAACGCAGCCAAAAATAAATAAACAAATAAATAAATTTATTAAAAAAAGATTGTATTAAAAATTTTTTTTAACTTTTAAAAATGGGGATAAAGCTACTTTACCATGAGGACAAAATGACGAAGACCATATGCCTGGCGCCAATAGGCCTATCACACTCTGCCCCAACTCCTAATCGATAGGGAAGATAAAATGCTTTCCTTGTTTACCCTTTCTCCGAAAAGGTGATACCAGAACAAAGTACGGTTGCGTTTGTGTGGGTGAGCAGGGCTGGGGTGGGCTATAGGGAGGAAGGGAGGAAGGGAGGAAGAGGGGTCAGGGCTGGAGAGCTTGGAGCTGATTGGAAGGGCCTTGTGGGCAGCGCTGAGGAACCTCAGCCAAGGTTCGAGGAGTGAAGCAGGGAGGTGACATAGTCAGACCTGCATTGTCGGAAGGACCAACTGGAAGGACAGAAGTCAAGAAGCAAGAAACCAGTTTCCAAGCCACTGCAAACCTCATCTTAATCTCCTCTAAATTTCTATAGTACAAACTATTTAATTGAACTATTTCAAGCATCTAATTATACTGTCATATCCTACTGTTTTATAGGCACATGTTTTTCTCAAGAACCACATCATTAAGACTTCTGAGGACAGAGAATTCCCTGATGATCCAGTGGTTGGGACTCGGCACTTTCACGCTTTCACTGCCGGGGCCTGGGTTCGATCCCTGGTTGGGGGGGATGGGGACTAAGATCCCGCAAGCCATGGCCAAAAAAAAGACTTCTGAGGGCAGAAAGCAGACCAGATGCTTCCTTCAAACTTCTCTAAGTGGTTGAGCGCTTCTGAGATAGAAGCGAACTGGGAAGAAGTTAGTGGGGGAAGGATACCAATGTGAGTTAAAGTGGAAATTGAGTTATTCACGCTTTCATGGGTCAGGCCTTCCCTGTTCCCTTCCTCCACCCTCCACGCCTTAAACATGTCTTAATGAGGCCAGGCTAGCCCGTTACTGTGAAGCCCCCTTCAGTGAACGCCGAGCCCCTCAGTCTGGACTGAAACCTCATTTGGGCTGTACTTCAAGAGGCACTAAAGTATCAGCTCGTTTGATTCACAGCAGAGCCAGGGCCTATCACTATGTTTGCTTTTTCTGATAAGAATGAATTCCAGGGCAGAAGGGAAGAAATCTCCAGTAATTTTAGTATTTTTCCTACCATCTCGCTCCTTTCACACTTGACTCCATGTTGGGGGAAGCAGCCCATCAGCACTTTAGCTGCCCTCGGGGGCAACAGAGCAGCTGGAGGCATTTCAGTCGGCCCTTGACACGTGGGACTCCGCTATCTGTCCGTGGAGGCCCCCAGCACCCTGGGCCCAGCAATACTCACGAGGCAGTGGCACAGTGCATCCTATGCTGTCAGGGTCCTGCTATACCCGTGGGCGGACAACATATCCCCACATCTGAGTTTCATCTACCTTCTTATCCCCCCAAGCAAACAGCTGCCCCTTGACCATCCCACTCAGGCCTAGGTAAGTCTTCTCACAGGAATAGGCCCACCCAGGCCTTAGAAGTGGGCTCAGGGCTCTTTGGTAGAGAATTCCAGGGTCCTGGGTGCTCAGAACATGGCAGATGGTGTGGCTCCACTGGGTATATCCCTTGAGCAGAGAGATCCCCTGCTCTTGGGCAAGGGTGCAGCCAGATGAAGGAACAGGGATTTCTAGAATGTGGGCTCAGGTTGCCTGGGTCTAAAGGTGGTACTGATGAGATATAGATCCAAAGTTGTATGAGTTCTGGTAACTATAATCTCCTTAAGCTGGCAGAGGAAAAAAAAAAAAAAAAAAGGTGGGGCAGGGTAGGTAGCTTAGCCCTAATCAGTAGACCCTGATCAAATAGTAGTTTTCTGTAATGACATTAAATCACCACTTAACGCCATATGGTTGACTTTCTCTCATAGACCCTAGACCCTGTTGGTTCAAGCCAGATGGCCACAGCCAGGGAGGAACAAATTCCTCTAGAATGCTTTAACTGCACGGCCACATTCAACTCAAGCACTCCCCTCACTGTTGGTAGATTTGGTAAAGGTCTGAAAGGGTTTTTTAGTTCTTCTCTGTGTTATGTCTTCTCCCCTGTTTATTCCCATCATTTAAAGAGACGATATCTCCACATGCATCACATTAGGTGTTGTTTATCAGTTAGGAACACTTTCTATAACATTTCCTGTGTGAAAACCACAGCCAAAGATCCTATCTAGGAAACTCTCTAAGCCTTAGGACTTCTGTCTCTTAGCTGGTCTTTATGCTCCCTCCACAGCTGTACCCCCCCACCCCCTATGCCCACCCCAACCAATCCTTTGTATTCTGGCTTGTTCCCTCATGGTTTTAATATGGCTGCCTGAGCACCAGCCATCAAATCTGCATTCAAGGCAGGAAGCAGGGGAGGGGTGGAATATGAGAGAACCAGTGACTTGTTTTGTTTTAATCAGAAAAGCAAATGCTTTCCTAGGAATACCCTAGCTGACTTCAGCCAAATGTGTCACTGAGCAACTCTTAGCTGCAAAGGAAAACTTCGCAATGACCTCTAGAATGGAAAAGGGAAGGGCAAAGGGGGTTGGTCGTGGGTTACATGTCGGTCCAAAGTATCTGCCACAAAGTGGAAAAACCCTAAAGGATGTGATAGACTGAGACCCACAGAGCTGAACATCTCACAGTTTGGAGCTTCTCAGAAAAAGACAAGAACCACAAGGGTGGTCCTGTCTTAGGGTCATCAAGTCTTTTCGATAGAAACAGGACAGTGGGGAGGAAGGGATTCATTAAGTCTTTGGCCTAAAAATAGGATAAAGAGGAAGTGAGGTGGGGCGGGCAACAGTTTTTACCTCTTTCAGGAATAAAACCAGAAAACACAAGGTTGAACCAACTTCTGATTACCAGCTTCAGAAGGCAGTAGGAAACAAACCTTTATAACTTCCTCACATCTGTGGGGTCCATTGTGTTTCTACAGTTATGGGAGGATCCCGTGCCCTCTGCAGAAGAAGCTGGGACATCCTAGTACCCTCCACACCCAGGCTTTAGGGCTTGAGCTGGTAGTGGCAACTTTTTAGAGGGGTGTGGGGGGAGAGGAAAGCAGACAGAGGCCCTGAGGGCTGCTGCAAGGAAGAGAAGGGTTCCTGCTGGCTGCCATGGGTGCCAGCCTGGGCCTAAGAAGTAGCTTGAAGGCTTATTTTAAAAGTCGCTCCGTTGTAAGAGATTCTGCAAGAGCCCAGTGACTGGAGAGCTGAGGTCCTGAGGTCGCTGTGAAACTGACACCAGGACTTGCTGGTGCAGAATGAGCCTCTAGAACAGGATGCGTCCCAGGGCCCGGAGAGAGGGGTCAGCTGCAGGACAGGTCAAGTGGCCACAGCAGAGCAGGTTAACATGCCCTAGGGGCAGAGAAGCCCTGGCTGTGATCAGGGGATGACCGTTTGGCGCTCGGTCTTTTAAAACTAGAAACTCCTGCTCTAAGCTCGTGTCACGCAGGCCACCACCACCCTACCTTTCCCTTCCCTGAGGGGGCCAGGTCAGGAACACCCGCTGCTCATCTGCATCTCTGTATCCAAACAACCACTTCCTCATCCTGGAGTCACTTGACGTGGCCCTTCCCTGATGCAAGGCGTTCCTTTGCTTCAGTGAGGATACACACTGGCAGCACGCTAGTTTACAGAGCGCTTTCTAAGACAGCCCCTCCCTCTGCGTTTCTCTCTGCAAGTTCTCAGATGGAGTCAGACATTCCACCTAACGTCTCTCTGGAACTGTCTTCCTTCTGTGTCCACTATACACCAGCATGCTCTCAAGGTGCTCTTCTGGGTTAATTCCAGGAAGTTGGTAAGTGGTAACGGAGCTCCGAAGGCTGACCTCTAAGAAACACATTCCCTTTGACCTATAGCCCACAGGTAATACACAAAGTCACCTATTTCCTCAGTACAAGTAAAATAAAATGTTCACATAGAGAATGCTCTACTTTAAGAATACTGCAATCAGCATTGTGAATGCATGAAATGCCATCGAATTGTTTAAGACAGTTAAATTTATGTATATGAACGTCACCTCATTTAAAAAAATACTGTTATTACTACACTTCTTGACTTTATGAACTGCTTTTACCATTTTCTTCTTCAACTCATTTTCTTTTCACATCCCTGCAGGCCAGAAAATATAGAAACAACTAGTTATTTCTTCTCAGATAAGGAAACTGAGGTCCAGAGAAGGTCTGACCTGCCAACCAGAGGATAACTGAGCAACAGAGAACTCCAGTGTGTGGACTCCTGGGCCAGTGCTCATTCTACAAAGGTTCCAGGGCAAACGGCCCAAAGGCTCCGCTCCTTCATGACCTCCAAAGTCAGCAAAGGAAGCAAGGCCTCTTCATCTGTAGAAGCTAAGTCATCTCTTACTCTCTGAATTGAGGGAGGAGTTCATCTCCGACAAGCAATAGGGCAGGAAGGTGGGTATGGATCAGTTTTGCTAAGCCATTTTCCAGAAGTTCACGTTGAATTTTTTAAGTGTAAATCCAGTGTTTTATAACATATTCACAAAGTTGTGCAACCACCACCACTACCTAATTTCTGAACATTCATCATCCCCCAAAGAAACCCTGCACCACTCGGCGGTCACTCCCCACTCCTCCCCGCTAGCCCTCCGCAACCACTCATCTACTGTTAGTCGCTATACTTGTGCCTGTTCTGGACATTTCAGATACGTGCAGTCATTCAATATGTGGCCTTCTGTGTCTGGTTTCTTTCATTTAGCATGTTCTCAGTGTTCATCCACGTTGTCGTGTGCATCAGTACTTCACTCCCATTTCTAAATCCCCAGGGACTCCTCCTGTTGCTTCTTTCCTGCCAGCTGTGGGGATGTGGGGATGGAGGGACCACAGTCAGGGCAACAGAAAAAAGCCCTCATCCTGGTAGAGCCCAGAGAGAAGAAACAGACCCCTCACCAACATTCCCCTTCATATGACGAGGAACGTCAGATCCACCAGCAAACAGTTAACTATACAGGCCTGTGCAGAGCACACAGCCCCTGAATACTCTCCAGATGACCATGCAGCCAAACGTGCCACTTAAGCAGAGGCAAGGCCCAGTGTCATCCAGGAAGAGTGATGCCCTTGACTCCTTCATTCCACAAGCTTTCAGGTCCCTGCTCTTAACTTGTAGACTCATAGCACAACCTATGAGTTCCTCATCACCTCAGCTGTCTTCTGCTCGGATCAAAGCCTTCTAGCTGCTACAGCATTTCCTGGGGGAGATCGTCCGTGTCTAATCCAGGACAAATATTACTTGCACACCCCTGACTTCCACGTGCATCTCTGCATCAAGCTGATGATCTGACTTCCTGGTGGCCTGAGCCAGCAGCTTACTAAAAGTCTCTCCAATGGGGCATAACCTCGATATTCTCACAGCTATTCTTCCCATCTTCCTCTTCTCCTTTCTAGTACAAGGTGGACAAGGAATTATCATTGCCTGTTTGCAGAGGAAGAAATGGAGGCCCAGTAAAGGCAAGAGACCAGTACCCATTAGCAAAAGGTGACAGAACTGAGATAAGGGGTCTTATCTCCCACCCCACTGCTCTGGATGTACCATGTGGATACACGAGAGGGTTAGTTAACCAAACACTCCTTCCAGGTAGAAAGTGAGAGAAAAGTGAGAGTTAGCTCTCAATTGTCAGATTTGAGACTTCCTGCCACCAGCCGCCCTCTTCTTCTCCTAGAATCAGGTGCATGAACCCAGAACACGACTTGCATTCATAGTAAAACATCAGTGCCCCTCCCCACCCCCAAATTCTCCAGCACGGCCCAAAGTCAACCATAAACAAAAGAAATAGGGCCGATGGGCGTATATCCACTTTACTTGTGAGTCCAAAAGGAAAGCAGGCTTTCTGGCAGGTCAACCTGCCGAGGAGAAGGCCGGAGCAGAAGCAACCACCCCGCCCCACATCCCCTGCAAGCCGCCCACCCAGCCTCACTCCTTACCCTCCCTTCAAACTTGGCGGTGGCCCCTTCCTTGATGCAGAGGTTCCGAGGGGGCAAAATGAAAGCAGGGGCCTCGGTCAGGGGCACGGAGCCGACTCTCGAGTGATCCACGGTGAGGGAGGTTTTGGAAACGTGTGTCGAGGCAGCCAGCTTCACATCCCCCATGGTCTGCAAACAGGAAGGAAGATCAGGTCAGACGAGACAAAGTACAGCCCGTCCTCCCTGCAGGCGGCCAGTGTGCCCAGGGTGCTGGTTGAGGCCGCAGTGTCGTGGGCTTTACAGGGAGCCCCACTAGGTCAGGGGCCACCTGGAGCTCCTCCCTGGGAATGAGAGTCCCTGTGTCCCCTACACACAAAGCTGCAGGGGTGAAGCCCAGTCTGTCCCAGACGCCAGCTCCCAGGGCCACGTCCTGGTCTCCCCAAAACCCCATGGAGAACTTCCAGGAAGGGGGCAGCTAGAGCAGGAACAGAGAAACCAGATGTTTCTCGGCGTTTTTACAATGGATATCTGAAGTCATACTTAATAGTCACTCAACCTTCAGAATCTATATCTGCATTAGGCACTCAAGGTGAAAGTAAAAGCTGCTTTTGCCTGAACTGTGAGGGCTCTTGGGCTAAAGAAAAATGGGATCCATAGTCCAAGAAAGAAAAGAGTTTAGGGTTAATATGGCAAGGATCCTGGGTGAGGTGAGGTGAGAGTGTGGGGTTGAAAGCAGGGAAGGAAGCAAGGCTAGGGAGGACCCTAGCCACTTCAGGGGACCGGATTGTGAAAAAGCCTCAAAAGTCATAGAACGTCAGAGAAGGGAGCATTTTAAGGTTATCCAGGCTAACTCCTCCATTTATAACTAAGGCCCAGAGAAGGTAAGTCACTCACTCAAAGAGACAAAGCAAAATGATGGCATCACTGGCAAGAAAACCTCAGGCTCCTGACTCCTGGTCCAGGGCCCCGTTGGGACTAAACAAGATGTCTATGGGGGCTGGCAGGTTGATTGGAACAAAGGGATTTCCTTAGGATTAATTCTAGAAGTGGAATTAGTAACAGGTATGAATCAGTTCTTGCTTGCAAATTACAGAAATGGACTCTGGCTCTCATAAATGGAGAAGGGATCTGTTGGAAAGACGGGGAGTAGGGAAGCTATCAAAGTCCACAGGAAAGGCTGGAGAACCAGGCTGGGAAAACAGGCAGCAATCGAGAGAAGCCAGGTTGTCAGAACCTAGCCAAGGTCACTGGACACCCGTTGCCACCCCCTGGAATATGTCCCAAGTATCCCTGCTCCAGATTTCAAGTCCAGGTAGGAGCCTCACCAGGCTGGGATGGTTCCAGGTTGGGGACCACATCTTACTCAGCGTGGAATCCACGGTACCTGGCCTATCACAGGCCTGCAACAAACGTCTGCTAAACTGAAGAGGAAGAGTATTTCCAGTTTTTATTTTTCTGTTCATTTTCTTGGGATCGTCAGTCACAAGCCTATGTCCCATGCCAAGTGGGGTAAGCTAACAGAAGTGAACAGTGATATCTGGGCATGTAATTAGTTTGTTTAAATTTAATAACATCTAACAAAACTAAAATGGAGGTTACAAGTTAAAGTAACAAAGACCTAGGTTTGTTTTTAACAGGGCACATCCCCTGCTTGACAAAGCCAGCTTTCTCTTTCACTGATGAGGTATTAGCTTTGCAAACAAAATCCTTTCCAAATGATAAGACTCACAGGTTCACTGTAGTTAAGTAACAATAAAAACCAAATTTACGTAGCACTTACTATATACCAGGAACTATTCTAAACACTTTATAAATAATAGCTCAATTGCTCCTTACAACAACACTGTGAGACAGATGATCTCATCATCCCCCTTTTATGGATTAGAAACAGAGGCTCACTGAGATTAAGTCATTTGCCCAGGGTCAGAGTATTTAGTAGGGGGCAGAACTGGCATTTGATCCCAGGTGTCTGGCACCAAAGCTCCTATTCTTAACCACTGGACCCTCTTTTTTTTTTTTAATTAATTTATTTATTTTTGGCTGCGCTGGGTCTTTGTTGCTGTGCGCGGGCTTTCTCTAGTTGCAGCAAGCGGGGGTTACTCTTCGTTGCAGTGCGTGGGCTTCTCACTGCAGCTCTTGTTGCAGAGCACGGGCTCTAGGCACATGGGCTTCAGTAGTCGTGGAACGTGGGCTCAGTAGTTGTGGCACACGGGCTTAGTTGCTCCTCGGCATGTGGGATCTTCCCAGACCAGGGCTCGATCCCGTGTCCCCTGCATTGGCAGGTGGATTCTTAATCACTACGCCACCAGGGAAGTCCCCCACTGGACCCTCTTGCTTCCTATTAGCAGTCAGAGTTGGCTGGTGGGAAGGGGGTCTGAGGTTGGGGTAATAAGCGAGAAAGCTGACAGCTGCTACCACATACACATAACGCTGAGATCTTCTGTATGACACAGCATACCAACGACAACATTAAAAGGCATTTGATGATCTGGGATAAAATGTTTGCAACAAGAATGAAGGACTAGGATATTTTATATATAAGAAAACAGCCTGACAGATAATGGGTAGAGCTATCACTTGGACGGTTCACAGAAGATAGACAAATGACCGCAACACAAATGGAAGCTGCCTAGCCTCAATCAGAACCCAAGAGTGCAAATTAAGGACACGTTATTATTTTAAAAAACTAACCAAACTGACATTTAAAAAGAAAGATAACATACAATACCGGTGAGACTGTGGGTACTCATACCCTTCCGAGGAGTATAAACTGAAGCAATCTTTCTGGAAAGCAATTTGTCAACAAGATTCTGAAAAAAATGTCCATCTCTTTCCCCAGTAATCCTACATTTAGTAGTGTATTATTGGGAAAGAATCAGAGATGCAGCCCCAAATTTATATATGAGAATGCTAATCACATTACTTATAGGAAAATAAATAGAAAAATAATCCAGTTAAATAGAAATAGGAAAAAAAAACCAAACAGTTAAATATCCAACAGTGAGAATTGGTTAAATACAGTAGAATATCAGGCAGTTATATGAGTGTATATTTACAAGGAAAATAATAATAGGAACTTAATGATATAGAAATTTTAAACTAAAAATAAGTTTCATTATGGAAAGTTTCAAACAGAAAAGTAGAAAGAATGATAAAATGAGCACCTCAAATACCTATCACCTAGATTCAACAGTTAACATTTTGCCATATTTATATCATTGTGTTTGTGTATGTGTTTGCAGAACCATTTCAAGGTAATCAGGATATAATTTTAATGGCAAGAATCAGGAGAGAGTCATTCACTCAATTAAAATATATTTATTGAACATCCACCATGTTGCAAGCTAGGTGCTAGGGATACAGCAGTGAACAATTACATGTGCGTGTGTGGTGAGTGTGATAACATGGGGTTCTTATATCCTGCAGAGCCTCCCAGGACCATACCCCAGAGGAGACACTGTTCCCTCTGCCCTCCTCCACTGCCACTGAAGTGAGGTGACAAATACACTCTGTGCTGCCAGAGCCAGGGGTGGGGTGGAGGGAGGGCAGGTATCACAAGGGTCGTCCCCAGCCGCAAGTCAAGGGCACTGCTACTTTCCAGCTATTAACTGGTCAAGGTACTTCAATTCTCCTGGCCTCAGTTTCCTTTTCTATAAAATGAGAATGATAATATCAATCTCACAAAGTTGAGAGGAGGATTTGAATGACAGTATATATAAAACACTTAGTACAGCATAAAAGGCACTCAATAATTGGTAGCTGTCAACATGGTCATCATCCAGCTCCCAAAGGGAAAGCAAGTTCCCCAACCCTGCAGGACAGACCCTTTTCACCAAGGACAGCAAGCCCAGGCCAGCCTGATTATCCTCAGGGCAAGGGTATCTGAGTGGGATTATTGTATAACAGCAGTGGGAAGCATATGGCAGACCATGAGAAGGTGGGTAGGAGGGCCTGGGGCCCCCTGACAGCCTCCGCAGCACTGTCCTGTGTGTCCTAGCATGGAATGGGCAGGGTGCATGCACCCGACATCGTGCTCAGCCCTAATCTCACTCAATCTCCTGGTCCTGCAAGGCAGTTCTGATTATTCTCCTTTCACAAACGAGGACACCCGGGCTCAGAAAACCAACTACACTTGTCCAAGGTCACATAGCTAAGAAGTGGAAACCAAACTGAATTCTGATCGTAGCCACATCCTGTGGGCTTCCTGGAGGGCCCCCGGACCCAGACTAGGCATTTCCTGCCTTCCCCAGTAATGGGAGATGCGATAGGCAGAGGCTTGGGAGTTGCATAAAGGAAGGGGGGCGGGGGAATGTAACACCCCCTTCTGCTCTCAGTTCTGGCTTTCAAAGGCACAAGACTCTTCCACTCTGCTTTCGGGGGAGCTAGAAACTAAGAGTGGTGACATCGGGCTCAGAATCCTCTCTATAAATCCTCTTGATCTTGACCTTCTGAGGTCTCCTGAAGGCCCTGGATGCTATCATCAAAAGGAACATGCTTGGCCCCATACACACAGAAGACAGAAGTCATCCATCCCTGGGCGGGTGGGAAGGTCTGGCTTCAGGTCAGAAACAGAACAGGCAAGTCAATACAGCAAGTGCCCTTCGAGGGGTGGGGGAGGGTGCGTAGGGCAGTTATTAACCACCACACAGGCAGAACCAGAGCCCAATCCCAGGCTGGCCAGGCACACCAAACAGCTCTGCTCGGCCCATCACCCCGCCCACTGCCATCAGCCGCATAAACAGACTCCGTCCACACTGCCAATTAATGGTTACTGGCATATCTGGAATGCTCTACCAATAATAATAATAATAATAATAATAATAAATCAAACCAAACCATCCTTGTTCCCTTCTAACCCCTCATCCAGCCTGTTGACCACACTCCAGTCGAGAGCACCAGAGGTGGCTTCTGCAATAATTTCTCTATCGGCTGAGCAGTACTCAGTGGCTGGAGTCAAATACACCTACCCAGGGGGTTTCGTTCAGCACCAGTTAAATGCAGATCAAGAAGAGACAGAAGTAAGAAGAGAAAAAAAAAAGGAGGAGGGGATCAGAAGAGCAGTGGTCTGAGGGCTGGAAGCCACACCCCGCCATATACACACAATGCTTGGGCCAAAACTCACCTCCAAATAAGGTTTTCACAAGTAGCAGAATTTATTAATCCTTCAAAGCAGCACTAAATTAATTTGACTTTAATTAGATCAAAAGCACTTTCAATTGTCTCTTGAACCCAGAAAGGAACACTTTCAACTGTGGCCAAGAGAGAGGGCAAAAAGACTGAGGCAAAAAGACTCAGAGAAAAGTTTAAAATCAAGAATCAAGTTACACAGCAGAACAAGTTTAGAGAAACCAGCTGCCCCCTTCCCTACCCAGAGTGCATACATTTTAAATGATCGTGGTCCTTAAGCACCTGATCCGGCAGCAAGGCATCCTGGAGATACCATACCTTCCCTACAGGGAAGGGCTCCCAGCGGGCTCTGCACTGGAAGCCTGGCCGAACCCCCGGAGCCACAGGCACACAGCAAACACAGCAAACACAGCAAACCACCGAGGTGCAAATGCCCCAGGCAAAGACAGCTCCCTCTCCCCACCTTAATCCTCTCTCTTCAGAGCATTCAAATCCAGACAAATTCCCTTATCTCTCCTAATCCTGGAACGAGCTGCTCCTTGGCTGTGGGCTGTGCCTGCTGACTTGCTGTGATCCACAGGAGCAGGCAGCGAGGCAGGGTCACACACCAGAGAACAGACACGCCTTACCGTGACCTCTTCCCCGGGCAGCTCTCCCATGAGTTGGGACGCGTGGACGGCCACGCTTTACCACCGTACTGCAGAGACACCTGTCCAAGATCTGTCCGAGAAGGAAGACAGTGAAGGAGAGCCAGAGATGTAGCAGAGCCCAGGGCCAGACTGAAAAGTTAAGGGGCGTTCGTCTGACTGCTCACAGATGTTGCAACTTGCCTTGCCCCGGGCAGCCAACTTCACCCGGTCACAGGGATGTGTGGTTCCAATCCGCCCAGCTGGGGTGACCTTTGAAACCCCTGGCTGTCAGCTGCAGAGGCTCTGAGTGGAGTCCCGGGAAAACCAGGGATGGAAGCTCACAGGTTTTTACTTGTTCAGAGCTGCAGGTTCCAATCTGAGTGTGGAGCAAAGGGAGGACACTGTCAAGCCGAGAGCTGAGTGCTTGGAGGGGCTGGGCACACCCCCAACTCCACACCCATCTCTAGGCACATGTGGCCTGGGATTACCACCCAGGGCTCATGGGACCCTTGCCTCCTGAGACCTAGCTCCCTCCTCCTTGAGCGGAAGAAGCCCTGTTTATGATCCCTGGAGTGGGAGCAAGCTCAGAGAGCAGGTGGATGGGGGACTCCTGTGTTCCTGTCTTAAGGAATCTGGGCTGAGATTTGAACCATGCTCCACAGACTGTGTTCACGTTGAGAACAGGACCTAGCAGCACGGGTCCTGACCCCTGGAGAGCTTCAGGAGTGGTCCCTGGCGCATACTTCTAAAACATGGTGGCGAGGGGATGCCCAATCCAGTCCTTCTCCTCCAGGGGACAGAAGGTATTTCTGTAGTTCCAAAGGAATCTCTCATCCTATGCAACTCACACCTTGGGACAGACTGCAGATGTCCAAATCAGAAATGATGTGGATTTAAGCTTTTCTACTGGCTCATGTCTGATTCTTGAGTAACTGGCCTTCTCCTAACACCTAGCTGACCCCTTAGCCACTAGCTCAGCAGTTCTCAAACTTTTTGGTCTCAGGGTCCCTTCATACTCCTAAAATTATTGAAGATCCCAAAGAGCTTTTGTGTGTGAATTGCTGCTATCAATATTTTACTGTATTAAATTAAAGTTTTACTGTATTAAAACTAAGAAATAGTAGTTCATTTAAAACATCAATAATAAGCCCATTAGGTTAACATAAATAACACTTTTAAAAGAAAAATACATTTTCTGAAACAAAACCAAAAAAACAGTTTAGTAAGAAGAGTTGTTTGTTTTTTGCAAATTTCTTTAATGTCTGGCTTAATAGAAGACAGCTAGGTTTTCATATGTGCTTCTGCATCCAGTTGGTTGTGGCATCACAGTGTTCGTACCTGCTGAAAAACTCCGTTTGAGAGAAAAGGAGAGTGAAAAAAGCAATGACATCTTATTATAAAAAGCAAATGACATCTTATTACAAAAATTATTTAGACCTCCTGGGCCTATGAAAGAGTCCCAGGGTCCCCAGGGCCCACTTTGAGAACCATTGCTCTACCCTATCTCCTGCTCTCTCCATCACCATCTGTTCTTCTGTCCTCCGTAAGAGCACACAAGTGGAAAGGGAATAGTGGTTTTATAGGAGTAGTGGTGTGCGGCTTTGAGGGGCAGGTGGGAGAGAGGGCGAATCAATACCTAATTTGATTCCATCTTTTTTTCCAAGGGGAATGGTTGAACATATGTGGACCAGGGAGATTTGAAGACAGACACTGATGAAGAGAACACCTTTAAGGCAACTGAGTTCTTGGTCAAGACTGAATATGCACCACAGACTCTGGAAGACCTTGCACATGGTAGATAGTTGAATATTTTATGGATAATAAAGGAAGAAATGAATCCAGAAAAACAATGCTCCTCACCCTGAGGAACAGAGATGACTCCAGATCTAGGTCTCCTAGACAGAGGTCTCTGGGGAGCAACCAGAGACTGGAAAGTCATTGTGAATTGGACAGAACTAAGGACAGTAATTCGGACAAAATCATGGAAGGTGTGTCTATCACACACATCATAGTTGGCCACCATGCAGTCATGTGGTTATGTGATTAACATCTGTCTCCCCCACTGGAACATAAGCCCCTCCACTAGGTCATGGGGCCTCTGTAGTTCGCTCACTACTGTATCCCTAATGCCTAGAATATGGATGAGCACACAGTAAGTTCTCAACAAATACTTGTGGAATATATGAGTAAATTGAAAGTTGGGCTAAAAAAGCATAAAAAATCACTTCCAAACTATGGTATCACTTACTTTTGTTGTGGAGCAAACATGTGAACATTAGAGAGAGGATGTAGGGAAAGGAGTGGGCGAACAGGTCACAACAATAAACAGTCTACCTCTCTGGGGCCTGTAGGCATTTGGTTCCAGACACATGGGTACCAGTCCTGGCTCTAAACCTGGCATGTAACTTGTGAATCCTTTCCTCTCTTTGCTTCTCCGGCTGCCTGGGTGTGAAGTGAGCACAATCATACCTGGCCCTGGGTACACTCTCTGGGTTTCCTGCTGGCATCCTTGAGAGACTTGGGCCCAGGTTTCCGGGTTCTTAAGGGATATCAGGTAAAGCCAGCCCACTCCTTCCCTCCCCCCGCCCCAACTGAGTTCTTCCCTGAGCCCACAGGCAGTCCTTCCCTCCCCATGGCGTCCTGGGCCTTTCCTCTTGAAAGACATATTAAAGGAAGGTCGGGCAGACTTCCCTGGTGGAGCAGTGGTTAAGAATCCACCTGCCAATGCAGGGGACACGGGGTCGAGCAGCCTGCATGCCACAACTACTGAAGCCCATGTGCCTAGAGCCCGTGCTCTGCAACAAGAGAAGCCACTGCAATGAGAGGCCCGTGCGCCACAATGAAGAGTAGCCCCCGCTCGCCGCAACTAGAGAAAGCCCGTGCGCAGTAACAAAGACCCAACACAGCCATAAATAAATAAATAAATAAATAAATAAATAAATAAATTTATTTTAAAAAAAAAGGAAGGCTGGGCTTCTACAGGCAGGTGACCTACCCGCTTCAGCCTGGTCACGTCATCAGAGGAGCAGACCACGGGCAGCAGGAGGGTGCCCACTCAGCAGCTCTACCCTGAGTGCCCACATCTTTGGCAGAAAGTTTTTTGTTTTTTTTTAAATTTATTTATATATTTATTTATGGCTGTGTTGGGTCTTCATTTCTGTGCGAGGGCTTTCTCTAGTTGCGGCAAGCGGGGGCCACTCTTCATCGTGGTGCGCGGGCCTCTCACTACCGCGGCCTCTCTTGTTGCGGAGCACAGGCTCCAGACGCGCAGGCTCAGTAATTGTGGCTCACGGGCCCAGTTGCTCCGCGGCATGTGGGATCTTCCCAGACCAGGGCTCGAACCTGTGTCCCCTGCATTGGCAGGCAGATTCTCAACCACTGCGCCACCCGGGAAGCCCAGAAAGTTATTTTTAAATTTTCTTAAAAGGGGATCAAACCAAAAAAACACAGCCAAAGGAACACACAGTGTGAACGAGTGAGGCCTCCTCTCCTGGAGCTGCTCTCTTACTGTTGGGATTCTTGCTTAATTTGAGATTTAAGGAGACCAGCTGAGAGAAGCTTTCTGCAGTAAAAGTCACATGCAAAAAGAAATCAGAGCCAGAAACCCTGATTATGATTAAATTAGCAACATGCACATTCCTATCACAGTCTTCGCAACATCCTGAAGTTCACTCAGCTCGTTAGCAGTGTCATCCCTGCAGAAGCAAGTTTGGGGTCACAGGAGTGTTTATTCAACCATCCCCTTCTCAAATACCTTGCCTCCCCCTCCATCCTGCTAAGCCACGCCGATGTGCCCGTGACATGAGCGCTGTGAGGCCGCAGGCAGGAGCAGCCCCACCTCGGTCCGTGGGAGCCCAGGAAATCCACTCGGGGAGCAGGAACGGCGCTTGTGGCTTCCATCGACAGGGTGCCCCTCAGCAGGGAACAGACCGCTGTGCAGTCAGATGTGCATTCTCCACTGCGAAACTGTGTGGCCTGAGGCAAGTGACAACCTCTGAAAGTCTTAGTTTACTCATCTGTAAAATGGAGCTACTATTAATACTCTCCTACCTGCAGGGCCGCTTATGAGGGTCAGCAATGTGTATAAAAAGCAGCCCGGCCCAGTCTCTGGCACAGAATAAGTGCTCCATCCATGGTGGCTGCTACTGTTAATGTTGTTGGTGTCATTGTTGTTTTAAGATTTCTGTCAGAAGCTCAGAGGATAGAAGCAGCCTTGGCCAACAAGGGGGCCAGCTCAGGAAAACTGGCAGGCAGCACCTGACGGTTAAGTAGCTCAGAGAGTCAGAGGCTCCAGTGCTCACTGAGGCTGCACCCTAGCCACTGTGTGACCTTGAGAAAGCCACTTCCCAGCTCTGGTTCTCTCTCTGACCTGAAGGGCCTCTCTGGACCTTCCTGCCCCAGCTCACCTGTGTCTCTAGGACTGTTGCCAGCTCTCCGTAGGACACCTGGGCAGGTAGGAAAGGTTCCAGCAGGGGGAGCCAAGCCCACAGCAGAGACAAGATGCTTTGGGACACCAGGAGAGGAGAAAGAAGAGACTTCTGTTCCAGGCCCGCCACACAGGGCTTCACAGGCTGACAGGCGCGTCTGGTCCTCGGGGCGCACTTGTGAGACACAGGCACAAGCCAGGAAGACTGAAGCCTGGGCCGGCGCTAGGAATGGGCATGAATGCAGTCATTCCAGCTTCGCAGCCTCTGGCCTCTCCCAGGTCGAGCTTCTGATTCTGTGAGGTCTGTCCAGAGAGGGGCTGGGGCTGAAAGAGCTGAGGGGAAACCCCAGGAAAAAGAGGAGAAAAAGGAACCAATAATGGCTCCAGTTTAGTGAGCACTTATTAAGTGTCAGGAGTGGACTAAGTACTTAAGGTGATTCCCTTAGCAGAGCGGCAAATATTAACAGCAAAATTAATGGGGCAGGGTGCTGGGGAGAGTCATTTGCTCATAAAGCAAGTGGAATATATTCCTTTTCTTTCTACCACTTCATTCTTCCTCTCCTTCCTCCAATTTAGCCAACATTTAGTAATTTATTTTGAAACCGGAGTCTTGGGCAGGGGGAGCACATGGGAGGGGTGGCAGGTGGGCAGGGGTGGTGGGTGCGCTATTAGGGACGTAGTGTCCGAGGGGTGAGAGTGGAGGGGAGGGAGTAAAGGGAAGGGTCCCCACTCTGTGCCCTGAGTCTGTCCGGCCATTCCCCTCCTGGTCTTTAGTGAAGCCTAGGAAAGCTCTGGAAAAGAAGGCCCAGGAAGGGAGTCCATGATTCTGCTGATCACACCCTCCCTGGAGGGACCCTGAGCAGCTTCTCCAGCTCCAGACAGGCATGTCCCATCCCGTCTTTCTGAGCCACTGGAAGCACATGCTGCCCCTCGGCTTTCTGCCGGGAGCTGGCCTTGTGGCGATGCTCTGAGGGGACCGGCCCAGAGGACCCTGTGCCGGGAGGGCCCTTGGGTGCTGAGCACGGCTGCCAGTGAACCGTGAGCGGAGCTCGCCCAGGCCCGGCTACTGAACACGGACCCAGCTTCTCTCCACACAGTTTAGGGGAGTTGCCAGCTCCCCATGGCCTGTTTCTCCTGGGAAGACACTAGCCCTGTGGCTGGACTAATGCCTGGCTGATGCGAGGAGAGAGAATGAGAAAGACCCTTCTATGGGAGGCCTGCCTTTCCCCGTGACAGGCTCAGGCACCGGCTGGAACAGTGTCTTCCAAGGAGAGGGGGAGCGGGAAGCACAGTCGACAGGAGGGTCTGCAGAGATGTGGATGCTGATGAGAACGAGGGCTGAGTCTGAAGACTCTCTCCAGCCATAGGCGTCCACAGCTCCTGCTGGACCTCCTGGGGCCCAAGCTGGCTCCACCACGTCCCTGTTTCCCCGAGCTTCCCTTACTGAGAGGTGTGGGGATCCTTCTTTGGCAAACCCTGACACAGCATGAGAATATGAGGCAAGCCAGCCTGCTTCACCAACTCCTACAGGCTCTGGGATTTGAAATGCGAACTTGCAATTGTTTTCTACTTACTCCCACAGAGGAAACCTGCCTCTTCCAGCTGAAGCCAAAGGCCTGGCCAACAATGTATGCATTTCTAGTTTCTCTCGCACTCTTGGTTAGCACTGAGACAAGGCGGCAGGTGCACAGAGAAGAGGAATGAGGAGGGAGCCAAGACCGGGTGTCTCCAACATGCCAGAGGAGGGAGGGTGCTAAATCCAGGTGGGTTTTTCCCCTGGAATTTTTAGGTTGGCTGCCCCAACCAGAGAGAAATGATCAATTCCTACTTTAAGGTCAAGCCCAGAGCTGAATCAAGAACACTGTTGGGGTAACCGCCAGTCCTGGGACACTAGGAACAAGAAATTGACAATCTAAGAGTAAGCTGGGTGGTGATGCCAGCCAGCGGACTTGGGCAAGCCATCCCATCACAGGCTGTGTAGTCAGACATGCTGCACTTGAACCTGCTTCTGCCACTTAGTAGCCAGATGACCATGGGTGATTTACTTAATCTCTCTAAACCTCAATTTTCCCATCCGTAAATCTGTTCTGTAGGGCTCTGTGGAGATTAGAGGGAAGGTCAAGTATCTAACACAAAGTAGATACTCAGAATACCCAACACACTGTAACTGCAATGCAATTTCTAAGCATGCCTGGCACATAGCAAGCACTTAGCAAATGATGACTCTCTGGTAACAGTCAACTAGGAGGACCAATCAGAGGTATCACATTTCACTTATATGTTCTCATTCATTGAAATATTGCATCAGGGACTTCCCTAGTGGTCCAGTGGTAAAGAATCCGCCTTCTAATGCAGGGGACATGGGTTCAATCCCTGGTCAGGGAACTAAGATCCCACATGCCGCAGGACAACTGAGCCCGAACGCCACAACTACTGAGCTCACGTGCCTCAATGAGAGAGCCCACGTGCCACAAACTATAGAGCCCACGTGCCACAAACTATAGAGCCTACATGCTCTGGAGCCCTCACGCCACAACTAGAGAGAGAACACCCACACACCACAACTAGAGAGAAGCCTATGCCTCAATGAAAGATCCTGCATGCCTCAATGAAGACCCCGTGTGCAACTAAGACCTGATGCAGACAAAAAAAAAGAAATTAAAAAAAAAAAGAAAAACTGCCTCAAACATAGCCTCATCTATCACAGAGAGTAGATTACTAATTCACACTCTTACATTCACTTCTTTTACTCAGTTACTTGTCATTGGCTAGACAATATGCATTGCTCTCATCCCAAATTCTAGCTTCCTGGTTAGAACAGTGGAATACGGCTGGATCGCAGAATGTGAGGGTTGGTAGGGGACCTAAATCATCTAGCCCAACCCCCTCACTTTACAGATGAGGAATTGGGCCCAGAGTGGACTTACGTATCCTCAAAGACTGGAGGAGGACAGGGATCTCTGAAGTTTCCAAGGCACGAGAATTCATGAGAATGAATCAGGATCATCTAAGCAAGTGAGCTCTGCAGTAGAGAGCTGAGCTGGGCAGGGGAAGATGGTGGTACATGTCTCAGTGCAAGGAAACTCACCTGGGAAAGGGGTGGGTGAAGGGAGGTTTTGAGAGATATAGTCATTAAATTGATTGAGACTAGGTTGCAGAGGGCCTAGAGGGTAGCATGTTCTTAGATAATGCTACCAAAAGCTTTTGATTTATAATAAACTTCGAGCTACTGACAATTTATGAAATACTTTCCCAATCAAGATCTCATTTCAACTTCACAACATATTGAGATACGTTACAACCCCATTTTATTGATAGGAAATCTGAGGCTCAAAGACCAAGTGACTTGCCTAAAGTCAATAGCTAATAAAGCAGAACTAGAATCCAGTCTTTCTTACTCCAAATCCTGGCTCAATTTGGTAACATGCTCGGGAAGGATTTAGCAAGATATGTTGAATCTTATCATAATAAACACCATGCCCAAAAGGAAATTTCCAGTATAACAACTGTGTTGGTAGTCCCTCAGATTTTATTGGAATGATACCTGATGGGTACAGATTTGACTAATGTAGTCAATCCCCTGCCCAGAGAAAGCCCCTTTTATTTGTCCCAAACAAATGGATGCCTTCATTTCAATCCCTCTTGCCTGAGGGAGAGACCATGCTTACTGGCTAATCTCTAGCAAGTCTATGTAGGACTCACACCACCATCAGTAGATATGCCTCACCCCACGCACAGAGATGCTCTCTCTTCCCATTCACAGGCCAGACATCTCTGTGTTCTCCCCCAAAACGTGCTGCTCTTCTCCAGACTCCCCTCGGTTCTCCTCCCTCTGTCTGGGCACAACCCCAGACCCTGGCCTTGGGTGCTGCATTAGAATGGCCAGGAGGATGCTTTGGCAGTGTGACAAGCCCTGTGTTTCCACAGGCAGTTCACCCCTTGCCCTTACCTGCCCTCCCATGACATGAGGACCTGTCCCCAGTACAGCCTCCAGTTCTGGATGAGAAACAATGGCTTAGTGTTTCCTGGAATTTACCTGGGGTGGTGGAGAGCTGCCAACCCAACCCAACCAGGTTTATCAGCCCAAGGGAAGAAAGTCAGGCTCAGACACATTCCCGCTCCTCCTTCAGGCTTCTTCAGTCTTCACTCTGAGGGGCTGCATCATCTTCCCTCCTCTGCTGGTGGCACCCACCTAGCACTGTGCAGCCCCACTAGGGTGAGGGGCACAGGGGAGCCTGTCTCTCGAGGTTCCTTTAGGATTCTTGGGTACCAACCTCAGGCCCTTTCTGGAGGAGACTTGCTCACCCTGGGAACCTGAAATTCAGGGCTGGAAGGGACCTTAGAAATGATGCCATTGGGGGGACCTTCAAGATGGTGGAGGAGTAAGACGTGGAGATCACCTTCCTTCCCCCAAATACATCAAAAATACATCTACATGTGGAACAACCCCTACAGAACACCTACTGAACGCTGGCAGAAGACCTCAGACTTCCCAAAAGGCAAGAAAATCCCCATGTACCTGGGTGGGGATTTTCTGGCAAAAAATTGTACCTGGCAAAAGAAAAAAGAAAAAACAGAGACAAAAAGTAGGGGCAGGACCTGCACCTCGGGGAGGGAGCTGTGAAGGAGGAAAAGTTTCCATACACTAGGAAGCCCCTTCACTGGCGGAGACTGAGGGCGGTGGAGGGGGGAGCTTCGGAGCCACAGAGGAGAGCACAGCAACAGGGGTGTGGAGAGATTCCTGCACAGAGGATCAGTACTGACCAGCACTCACCAGCCTGAGAGGCTTGTCTGCTCACCCGCCAGCTGGGACAGGTGGGGGCTGGGAGCTGAGGCTCGGGCTTCAGAGGTCAGATCCCAGGGAGAGGACTGGGGTTGGCTGCGTGAACGCAGCCTGAGGGGGCTAGTGCGCCATAGCTAGCCGGGAGGGAGTCCAGGAAAAAGTCTGGACCTGCCTAAGTGGCAAGAGACCATTGTTTTGGGGTGTGCGAGGAGAGGGGATTCCTTCCCCCTGTGCCCACAGAAGGCAGAGCACCACCTAAGTCAGCTCCAGAGATGGGCACAAGCCACAAATACCAGCTCAGACCCCAAAGACAGGCATAAAACACTAATGCTGCTGCTGCAGCCACCAAGAAGCCTGTGTGCAAGCACAGATCGCTATCCACACACACCCCCTCCCCACCCCACCCCACTGGGAACCTATGCAGCCCTGCACTGTCAGGGTCCTGTGATCCAGGGACAACTTCCCTGGGAGAACACACGGGGCACCTCAGGCTGTTGCAACATCACACTGGCCTCTGCCGCCGCAGGCTCGCCCCGCATTCCAATTATGACTACCGTACCCCCCCACCCCCCTCACCCCCCGGTCTGAGTGAACAAGAGAGCCCTAATCAGCCGTGGCTTTAACCCCCTCCTGCCTGGGCGGGGAACAGGTGCCTGAGGGCAACCTACATGCAAAGGTGGGGCCAAAACCAAAGCTGAAACCCAGGAGCTGTGGGAACAAAGAAGAGAAAGGGAAATCTCTCCGTGTAGCCTCAAGGGCATCGGATTAAATCCCCACAATCAACTTGAGGTACCCTACATCTGTGGAATGCCTGAATAGGCAACGAACGAATCGCCCCAAAATTGAGGCGGTGGACTTTGGGAGCAACTGTAAATTTGGGGTTTGCTGTCTGACTGATTTGTTTCTGATTTTTATGTTTATCTTAGTTTAGTTTTTAGTGCTTGTTATCATTGGCGGATTTGTTTATTGGTTTGGTTGCTCTCTTCTTTTTTATTATTATTATTTTAATAATTAAAAAAATTTTTGTTTTTAATATATTTTCTTTCTTTCTTTTTTTCTCCCTTTTCTTCTGAGCTGAGCGACAGACAGGGTCTTGGTGCTCCAGCCTGGTGTCAGGCCTGAGGCTCCGAGGCGGGAGAGCCGAGTTCAGCACACTGGACCACCACAGACCTCCCGGCCCCATGTAATATCAATTGGCAAGAGCTCTCCCAGAGATCTGTGTCTCAATGCTAAGAACAAGCTCCACCCAACGGCCAGCAAGCTCCAGTGCTAGACGCCCCATGCCAAACAACAAGACAGGAACACAACCCACCCATTAGCAGAGAGGCTGCCTAACATCATACTAAGTTCACAGACACCCCAAAAGACACCACTGGATGCGGCCCTGCCCACCAGAAAGACAAGATCCAGCTCCACCCACCAGAAAACAGGCACCAGTCCCCTCCACCAGGAAGCCTACACAAGCCACTGAACCAACCTTAGCCACTAGGGTCAGACACCAAAATCAATGGGAACTAAGAACCTGCAGCCTGTGAAAAGGAGACCCCAAACACAGTAAGTTAAACAAAATGAGAAGACAGAGAAATATGCAGCAGATGAAGGAACAAGGTAAAAAAACCACTAGACCAAATAAATGAAGAGGAAATAGGCAGTCGACCTGAAAAAGAATTCAGAGTAATGGTAGTAAAGATGATCCAAAATCTTGGAAATAGAATGGAGAAAATACAAGAAACGTTTCACAAGGACCTAGAAGAACTAAAGAGCGAACAAACAATGATGAACAACACAATAAATGAAATTAAAAATTCTCTAGAAGGAATCAATAGCAGAATAACTGAGGCAGAAGAACGGATAAATGACCTGGAAGATAAAATAGTGGAAATAACTACTGCAGAGCAGAATAAAGAAAAAAGAATGAAAAGAATTGAGGACAGTCCCAGAGACCTCTGGGACAACATTAAATGCACCAACATTCAAATTATAGGGGTCCCAGAAGAAGAGAAAAAGAAAGGGTCTGAGAACATATTTGAAGAGATTATAGTTGAAAACTTCCCTAACATGGGAAAGGAAATAGTCAATCAAGTACAGGAAGCAAAGAGAGCCCCATACAGGATAAATCCAAGGAGAAACATGCCAAGACGCATATTAATCAAACTATTAAAAATTAAAAATAAAGAAAAAATATTAAAAGCAGCAAGGGAAAAGCAACAAATAACATACAAGGGAATCCCCAAAAGGTTAACAGCTGATTTTTCAGCAGAAACTCTGCAAGCCAGAGGTGAGTGGCAGGACATATTTAAAGTGATGATAAGGAAAAACCTACAAACAAGATTACTCTACCTGGCAAGGATCTCATTCAGATTAGATGGAGAAATTAAAACCTTTACAGACAAGCAAAAGTTAAGAGAATTGAGCACCACCAAACCAGCTTTACAACAAATGCTAAAGGAACTTCTCTAGGCAGGAAACACAAGAGAAGGAAAAGACCTACAATAACAAACCAAAAACAATTAAGCAAATGGTAATGGGAACATACTATCGATAATTACCTTAAAAGTAAATGCATTAAATGCTCCAACCAAAAGACACAGGCTGGCTGAATGGATACAAAAACAAGACCTGTATATATGCTGTCTACAAGAGACCCACTTCAGACCTAGGGACACATACAGACTGAAAGTGAGGGGATGGGAAAAGATATTCCAGGCAAATGGAAATCAAAAGAAAGCTGGAGTAGCAATTCTCATATCAGACAAAATAGACTTTAAAATAAAGACTATTACAAGAGACAAAGAAGGACACTACATAATGATCAAGGGATCGATCCAAGAAGAAGATATAACCATCGTAAATATTTATGCACCCAACATAGGAGCACCTCAATACATAAGGCAAATGTTAACAGCCATAAAACGGGAAATTGACAGTAACATAATAATAGTAGGGGACTTTAACACCCCACTTTCACCAATGGACAGACCATCCAAAGTGAAAATAAGGAAACACAAGCTTTAAATGATACATTAGACCAGATGGACTTAATTGATATTTATAGGACATTCCATCCAAAAACAACAGAATACACTTTCTTCTCAAGTGCTCATGGAACATTCTCCAGGATAGATCATATCTTGGGTCACAAATCAAGCCTCAGTAAACTTAAGAAAATTGAAATCATATCAAGTATCTTTTCCGAAAACAATGCTATGAGACTAGATGCCAATTACAGGAAAAAAGCTGTAAAAAATACAAACACATGGAGGCTAAATGATACAGTACTAAATAACCAAGAGATCACTGAAGAAATCAAACAGGAAGTCAAAAAATACATAGAAACAAATGACAATGAAAACATGACAACCCAAAACCTATGGGATGCAGCAAAAGCAGTTCTAAGAGGGAAGCATATAGCAATACAATCCTACCTAAAGAAACAAGAAAAATCTCAAATAAACAACCTAACTTTACACCTAAAGCAATTAGAGAAAGAAGAACAAAAAAACCCCAAAAGTTAGCAGAAGGAAAGAAATCATAAAGATGAGATCAGAAATAAATGAAAAAGAAATGAAGGAAACAATAGCAAAGATCCATAAAACTAAAAGCTGCTTCTTTGAGAAGATAAAATTGATAAACCATTAGCCAGACTCATCAAGAAAAAAAGGGAGAAGATTCAAATCAACAGAATTAGAAATGAAAAAGGAGAAGTAACAACTGACACTGCAGAAATACAAAGGATCATGAGAAATTACTACAAGCAACTATATGCCAATAAAATGGGCAACCTGGAAGAAATGGACAAATTCTTAGAAAAGCACAACCTTCCGAGACTGAACCAGGAAGAAATAGAAAATATAAACAGACCAATCACAAGCACAGAAATTGAAACTGTGATTAAAAATCTTCCAACAAACAAAAGCCCAGGACCAGATGGCTTCACAGGCGAATTCTATCAAACATTTACAGAAGAACTAACACCTATCCTTCTCAAACTCTTGCAAAATATAGCAGAGGGAGGAACACTCCCAAACTCATTCTATGAGGCCACCAACACCATGATACCAAAACCAGACAAAGATGTCACAAAGAAAGAAAACTACAGGCCAATATCACTGATGAATATAACTGCAAAAATCCTCAACAAAATATTAGCAAACAGAATCCAACAGCACATTAAAAGGATCATACACCTTGATCAAGTGGGGTTTTTCCCAGGAATGCAAGGATTCTTCAATATATGCAGATCAATCAATGTGATACACCATATTAACAAACTGAAGGATAAAAACCATTCGATGATCTCAATTGATGCAGAAAAAGCTTTCGACAAAATTCAACACCCATTCATGATAAAAACTCACAAGAAAGTAGGCATAGAGGGAACCAACCTCAACATAATAAAGGCCATATATGATAAATCCACAACCAACATCGTTCTCAATGGTGAAAAACTGAAACCATTTCCTCTAAAATCAGGAAGAAGACAAGGTTGCCCACTCTCACCACTATTATTCAACATAGTTTTGGAAGTTTTAGCCACAGCAATCAGAGAAGAAAAAGAAATAAAAGGAATCCAAATCGGAAAAGAAGAAGTAAAACTGTCACTGTTTGCAGATGACATGATACTATACATAGAGAATCCTAAAGATGCTACCAGAAAACTACTAGAGCTAATCAATGAATTTGGTAAAGTAGCAAGATAGAAAATTAATGCACAGAAATCTCTTGCATTCCTATACACTAACGACAAAAAAGTCTGAAAAAGAAATTAAGGAAACACTCCCATTTACCACTGCAACAAAAGAATAAAGTACCTAGGAATAAACCTAGCTAAGGAGACAAAAGACCTGTATGCAGAAAACTATAAGACACTGATGAAAGAAATTAAAGACGATACAAACAGATGGAGAGATATACCATGTTCTTGGACTGGAAGAATCAACATTGTGAAAATGACTCTACTACCCAAAGCAATCTACAGATTCAATGAAATCCCTATCAAACTACCAATGGCATTTTTCATAGAACTAGAACAAAAAAATTCACAATTTGTATGGAAACACAAAAAACCCTAAATAGCCAAAGCAATCTTGAGAAAGAAAAATGGAGCTGGAGGAATCAGGCTCCCGGACTCCAGACTATACTACAAAGCTACAGTAATCAAGACAGTATGGTACTAGCACAAAAACAGAAATATAGATCAATGGAACAGGATAGAAAGCCCAGAGATAAACCCACACACATGGTCACCTCATCTTTGATAAAGGAAGCAAGAATATACAATGGAGAAAAGACAGACTCTTTGGTGTACAACAGAAACTAACGCAGTATTGTGAAGCAATTATACTCCAATAAAGATCTATTAAAAAAAAAAAGAATGAAATTAGAACACTTCCTAACACCATACACAAAAATAAACTCAATACGGATTAAAGACTTAAATGAAAGGCCAGACACTATAAAACTCTTAGAGGACAACATAGGCAGCACACTCTATGACATAAATCACAGCAAGATCCTTTTTGACCCACCTCCTAGAGAAATGGAAATAAAAACAAATGGGACCTAATGAAACTTAAAAGCTTTTGTACAGCAAAGTAAACCATAAACAAGACAAAAAGACAACCCTCAGAATGAGAGAAAATATTTGCAAATGAAGCAACTGACAACGGATTAATCTCCAAAATATACAAGCAGCTCATGCAGCTGAATATCAAAAAACAAACAACCCAATCCAAAAATGGGCAGAAGACCTAAATAGACATTTCTCCAAAGAAGATATACAGATTGCCAACAAACACATGAAAGGATGCTCAACATCACGAATCATTAGAGAAATGCAAATCTAAACTACAATGAGGTATCACCTCACACGGGTCAGAATGGCCATTATCAAAAAATCTACAAACAATAAATGCTGGAGAGGGTGTGGAGAAAAGGGAACCCTCTTGCACTGTTGGTGGGAATGTAAATTGATACAGCCACTATGGAGAACAGTATGGAGGTTCCTTAAAAAACTAAAAGTAGAACTACCATATGACCCAGCAATCCCACTACCAGGCATATACCCTGAGAATACCATAATCCAAAAGGAGACATGTACCACAATGTTCACTGCAGCACTATTTACAATAGCCAGGACATGGAAGCAAACTAAGGGTCTATCGACAGATGAATGGATAAAGAAGATGTGGCACATATATACAATGGAATATTATTCGGCCATTAAAAAGAAATGTAACTGAGTTATTTGTAGGGAGGTGGATGGACTAGAGTCTGTCATACAGAGTGAAGTCAGAAAGAGAAAAACAAATACTGTATGTTAACACATATATATGGAATCTAAAAAAAAAAAAAAATGGTTCTGATGAACCTAGGGGCAGGACAGGAATAAAGACGCAGATGTAGGGAATGGACTTGAGGACACAGGGAGGGGGAAGGGTAAGCTGGGATGAAATGAGAGAGTAGCATTGACATATATACACTACCAAATGTAAAATAGATAGCTAGTGGGAAGCAGCCGCATAGCACAGGGAGATCAGCTCAGTGCTTTGTGACCACCTAGAGGGGTGGCATAGGGAGGGTAGGAGGGAGACGCAAGAGGGAGGGGATATGGGGATATATGTATACGTATAGCTGATTCACTTTGTTATACAGCAGAAACTAACACAACATTATAAAGCAATTATACTCCAGTAAAGATGTTAAAAAAAAAAAAAAAAAAGGCAAAGTCCACAGAAAAAAAAAAAAAAAGAAATGATGCCATCACACCCCCAACCCCGGAGTGGAGCAACTCATTCCTGGAACATCAACTATACTCAAAGATCTGGGGGAAGCATTTCTATATGAGAACCAATGTGTTCACATTGTCGTACCAAATGACAACTATAAGTTGATTTTACAAATTACCCTAAGACTTCAAAGAAATGTGATGCTTTCTGCAAGCTGCTTCAGGCTACACCTCAAGCCCCTACCCTCAGAATACTAGTTCTTTCTCCACTTCCTTGGGGATGGCAGAGTCGGAGAAGCACTACTCCCACCCAAATCCTGTATCACAGAAAGGAAACCTCAGGTCCAGCCAAGTGAAGTGACCGTGAACCACAGTATCTACTATTACTAATAAAAATAATCCATTTACTGAATGCTTACCAGGAGCCAGGTACTCTACTGAGAGTTTTACTTAAGTTAACTTTCATTTTCAAAGCAACTCTATAAGAGGTATGATTTTCAGTTTAAAGATGAAAAGAAGACTCAGAAGTTGAGCAATATATCCCAAATCGCAGAGCTAACAATGACAGCTGCTTCTTATCAGCTGGATTTGAACCCAGGCCTTTGACTCCAAGGTTCAGAGCCTTGGTGAAAATGTCACACTGTTAGTGATGCAAGAGGGAGGAGCTGGGAGTGGGTCGGAGTCCAGGGTGCTGGTGTCTTGTCCTAGATTATTATGCACAGCCCCAGAACACAAGGGGGCCTTAGCTTACCCTCGGCCTATCAATAAGAAAACCGAGGCTCAGAGAGAAGAGCCCAACTTAAGGCCAGAGCCACCGAATTTTAGAGACAGCATCTGCTAACAGTGGGCTCTGGGGGAGTATCCTAACGTCTCTGGGGTTAGAAGACCTCTAACATCCTTCCTGGATGTACCAGTTATAACCTGACTTGCACATTGTGTCAGCCTTTGTGAGCCTGAGCACCTGCAGGGGCCTCATTCACTTTGGTCTGCAGACAGCAGCTCTGACAAGCTACCCTTAACCTCCCTCCAGGGGGCTGGATGGCGGGGGCATGCTAAGGGAACTCGTTTGACAATTGCCAGTCACTCCTGGTTCTGAACCGATCAACCAGCCTGCTAGTCATTAGCTAAGCCCTGTATGCCAGAAATCAGAATGTATACACAGTAGCCAAAAGCCACAGCCACAAGCACGCACGCCCTTCTCAGCAAGGAAATTCCAGAAGTTCATTCATTCCTGTGGTTCACATCTATAAGAATCTTCTTCCAGATCCCAACTTCTTAGGTCCCTGGTGTTGTCTAAAAAGCCTACTCCACATCTGGACAAAAGCATGCTGAAAAGATGCGACTCTGTTGTGACTACTTAGAATATTTACATTATCTGTGGTATCCATGTTGATCGCCTGAGCCAATCAAGCCAGGTTTATCAACACCATGCTCCCAGCAGGGCAGGAAGAACCCCGGCTGAAAGGTCAGAACACACAGTCTGTCCGCATACCCATCACTGTGTGTTTACCAGCTCTGTCACGGACCCCATGGGGCTCTGTGTGTTGGGAGGAAGGGAGCAGAACATCAGGGGGTGAAGAGACAGGAGTTAGAGAAAGTCGAGACTCAGGGAGCAGCTTTGGAAGGGTCAGCACTCCTCACTTTGGCCTTGAGGAGGCCTCTGCACATCAGGAGCCATCAGCCTGCTGGGGAAGAGCCCCACCCGAGAGTAGACAAAGGCAGCTCGCGGCCGCCTGCTTGCTTCCTCCCCAGCCCAGCCCAGCCCCTCAGCTCCCACCCACACTGTTGCAGCTCCTGAGCATGTTGCACGTTCTAGAGTCTCGCCTCCAGCTGTGGCTCTTTAAAGCTGAGCAACTCGAGGTTCACACAAGCCCTACCTGATGTTCTAAGCCTGTCCCGGCTCCCCCCGCAGCTGCTGACTGGGGAGCCCCTCACACCTCTTCTAGACAGGCTCCTCCGGGACCCAGGATGTTGGCTGGGGGTGGGCAGGCCCCCGCCTCTCACCTTCCCTTTCATGCTCCTTGAATAGGCAGGAGAAGCCACTCAAGCACCAGGTGTGCAGGCCCTCGGCTGTCCTGCTGTCCCCTCACGCTGGGCTGCGGCTCAAGGCCCTTCCACACCACACCTGCCTGCCTCCCTTCTTGCCTCCCAAAGGACGCCCTCTGCTTCTCTGTCTCGACAGGCAATCAGGGATGTTGCCGAGAACATCCAGTTCTTACCATCTGCAACAATGGACGATAACAGAGAGTGACGCATTTTCTCCTGTAAGGACTTTTCCCACCAATCATGTCTACCTCCCTTCCTCCTCAGGCGTCCCTGAAGATACTGACAAGGCTAACATGTGTCTCTTCTCCTCTCCCACCCCAAACCTGCTCTGGAGGGGCGCTGTTGAGAAAGAAAATGGTGACCCCTGGGAACCCAGAGGAAAGGGCATGGAGAAAACTGATGGGCAACGGAGAGCACGGTGCATCAGCAGGAACACGGCCAAGTGCGACTGACCCTCCAGAGAGAGGACCGAGCTCACAGGTGTCAGCTCAACTGGCCCCAGAGGGGAGAAGAGGGCCCCTGTCCCTCCAATCTTCTCTTGGAAACAGGGGACCAGCAGGAAGATCAAGGGCTACCCCATGTGTCAGCTGGGCTCACACCTGGCCAGGAGAGCACAGACCTTGAAGACAGGGGACTTGGAATCCTATTGGGGAGGCCAGATCAACAAAGGAGAACAGTATAACCACAGGGGCCAGGAAAGTGGGATTGGAAATAAAACAGCTGGCGGGCCCTGGCCTGTTCACGGGACTTGGTAAACCCTTCATGTTTCCCACTCCTGAACCCCACAGTTCGGCACCCTGCTCAGGACACTCAGCCAACACAAATCAGCAGTTCGTTTCTTAGCATTTGCCTAGAGCGGAGCATGGGCCCAGCATTTATTGGGTGTTAAGTGTTCTCTCTCCCCCGCAGTAATAAGATGGGTACAGGACTCTGAAGGGCGGTACGTTGTTTACCATCACTGCAAAGCTTTGAAATGGCCATCCTAGTTAGAACATTTTCTCCAGGGCAATTTAGGTAAGCTTCCACCCCGTGTACATAGCAGGCAAACAACTAGGCCTCTCCAGGTGTGGTAGATTAGGCCAAAAAAGGACTACTAAATGTGCTTCTCCACACCAAATAGACCTATTAAATTAATAAGGCACTTCTAATTATTCTAATGAAATAATTTCTGATTCATGCTTGAAGTAAGAATCAGTTTTACTCTCACTCTGGTTTTTTATGATTACTCAATTCGGGATTTTTCTGAGAGAAAGCAGTCCCCTGGGACTTCCTAGAGTCCAGTGTTTGATGGGGGGAAATTATTTATACTGAAGAACTCTGCTTCCCCTCACACCTGTTAGCTGGGGCTTGGTTCTATCTCCCCGATGGCTTTGTTCCTCTTGGTCTCTAGGCCAAAGTGAGCTTCTGGGAAGCTGCAATTTGGCACAAGTGCATACTTGCTTGGGTGTCCCCTCTCTCAGCTGATCTTTGCAGGTTCCTGGCAAGTCTCTCTCTTAGTTGAGACAATGCTCCCCCCACCACCCTCTTCCCGCACCTCTTAACTAGAAAAATAAAATAATATCCAGGTGCCAGAAGGTAATTTCTTGCTTAAGCCCCGGAAAAGCCAAAGAGAGCTAGCTTATCCCCACATTTGCCGCCTGCAATGCTCAACCAAACAACAGGACAAACCATCTACGAAAGATCGAGCTATCTCTTCACTTCTGCAATCCCTGAAGCATTTCTCTGCCTGTTCGTGTGCACAGTGAGCTGCATCTGTACGGCTTCCCCATTGACCGGAAGCCCCTCTGAGCTGAGACCGTGAGGAGATGCTGCCTAAAGGACGTCACTTGAGTCCGCTCCCCGAGTCCCGTGATGTCCAGCTGGGCATCTCTGGGCGCTCGGGGTCAGACCAATCCTCCTGTGGGCACAGGGGAGGGGCCTCCTCCACAATTGCACTTTTCTTGCAAGCTGAACCTAAAGCTAGGCTCCCAGGCTGCATCACAGATGGTCAGCTTGGTGCTCTGCTCTGAAAGGGGGTTCCCAGTAAGGCAGCCTTGACAGAGCCAATGGAACACGGGGTAGACACCAAGAAAGAAACAGAGCCCACCCAGGCCGAGTTCTTGTTTGCTTCAAGTTATTTTCTACCATTTCAATGTATTTCTGCACTAGCCATATATAGGTTTTTCTATTAAAAGTCAAGAACTTTTCTAGGGAGAACTGCTCCCAGGTACACAAATAGGAGGACGGCTCAGCTGGCAAATTATCTCTTCTCACTGTAGATACTCTTCTGCTCAATGAAAAAGTTAACGGTCATGCACTCAATTTGTGGGATAGGTAAGGAAGGATGGAAGTGGAAGAGGAGCTCCTGGGTCAGAGTGAAATATGAATTCTAGCTACATGCTACGGCAGCTTAGGAATAACCACTGTGATTATCCTACAACTAATCAGGAAGCAGAGCTATATTCAAATGGGCCACTTCTCCATCAGGCCTGGGCCTGCCTCAGCATCAGGGAATCTTAACTCACCAGCTCTTATGCACTAGAGGCAACCAGCAGAGCAATTACCATCAACCTAGACTGTCCTCCTCCTTCCTTTTCAATAACTAGGGTGACCACATGACATATTACCCAAACCAGGACTCTTCTGAGAGTGAAGAGAGGGACTGCTAACACTTATGCCGGGACTGTCCAGGGGAAATAGGATGTGTGTGACCACCCTAATCACTCCCACCATCTCCCTAAGTCTGGATGTGACACATGACTTCAAGGATGTTTACCCTGGCCACGTTCACTCTGTTCTGGCCAAGCTTGTACTTCACATGCCCTCAGTCCAGGAAACTGTTATGTTATTTCACGCACTGGGTTATATTTGGACATGTTCTCATATCTGTCCTCGCTCCTTTTCTAGACCATCAGTGTCTTAGTTTCTGACTTGTTTTTTTGAACTATAGTTGATTTACAATACTGTGTTAGTTTCAGGTGTACAGCAAAGTGATTCAGTTATATATATATTTTTCAGATTATTTTCCATTATAGGTTATTATAAGATATTGAATATAGTTCCCTGTGCTATACAGTAATCCTTGCTGCTTATCTATTTTAGGTACGGTAGTTTGTATGTGTTAACCCCATACTCCTAATTTATCCCTCCTCCCCTTTGGTAACCATAAGTTTGTTTTCTATATCTGTGAGTCTGTTTTTGTCTTGTATACTGTCTTGTATATAGATTCATTTGTATTATTATTTAGATTCCACATATAAGTGATATCGCATAATATTTGTCTTTCTCTGTCTGGCTTACTTCATTTAGTATGATATTCTCTGTTCATGTTGCTGCAAATGGCAATATTTCATTCTTTTTTATGGTTGACTAATGTTCCATTATATATATACCACATTTTCTTTAACCAATCACCTGTTGATGGCCACTTGGGTTGTTTCCATGTCTTGGCTATTGTAAATTGTGCTGCTATGAACACTGGGGTGCATGTATCTTTTCTAATTAGAGTTTTTGTCTTTTCTGGATATATGCCCAAGAGTGGGATTGCTGGATCATATGGCAGCTCTATGTTTAGGTTTTGAAGGAACCTCCATACTGTTCTCCATAGTGACTGCACCAATTTACATTCTCACCAACAGTATAGGAGGGTTCCCTTTTCTGCACTGTTTGCTGACTTTTTGCATGAACTTTAAACTCACTCTAGTTCCTTTGTTCCATCCACTTTTGTCATTGTTCATAAATAAATAATATTTGCTGAAAGTCTGGTTGTAAGTATGATCGCAAATGACTTTTTCCCTAACATAAATACTGTCGTTTTTAATATATTTTTCCAGTATTTTTCTATATATGTACTTTTTAAAACAAAATTATACATACACACTATCATTGCCTTCATCTTCATACTTTTGTTCAGGCTAAACCACAATATTTTTCCTGGTTACGGAACACTCTTCCTAAGTCTCATTTTTAATAACTTTGTAACATTTCGTCAAGTGGATGAACCATCATTTACTCAATCACATCCCTGTTATTTACCATTTAGGTTGTTTCCAATTTCACTAAAACAGACAACATCACAAGTCACAATTTCATGAACATAACTTCTCCTTCACTCTAGATTATACCTACTCAAGATATATTTCAAGAATTTCGATTACTAAGTCAAAGTGCTTGAAATTTTTATGGCTCTCAAATCTAGGTCCTCTTAATTTCTGTCAATGTACTACCTGGGGTGACTCATGGCTCCCCAAATATTTTGCTCTCCTTCCTCAGCCCCAGTTTGATCTTGAGCTCCTTGATCTGGTGCCAGGGCCCAGGTATGAGCCAGGTCCAGGGATTCCTGTACAGTTTGAAGGGATGTGCACTTTGATATCTGACCAAGTGAGGCAAGACTTGGGAAATGAGGCAGGTATTGAGCAAGACAGGGAAGGATCCCACCCCAAGGAGTCATGAAGTTCAAAACAACTATTGTTATCAAGCAAAACATGGGGCCTCTGCTCTCTCTCCTCTGTAATCCTGCCAGTGGGGGCAGCCCCGGATGCCTCTGAGCCTTTTCTACCCAGCTGAGTCCTACCTTAACCTCAAGGTATCCTCTTCTCTAAGGCCTTCCCAGCAGGATTTATGACACAGGTTCTTGAGCACAGACTCGGACAAACTTTCCAATCTGTGATAAAATATAGGAAATGAGGACAATACGTGGAATTTTTCATAAAGCTCATTGCACATAGTTTAAAAGGCCATCCTTTAATCTCAGTTTATGTCCTTCATACTTTCTTGGAATTAACGTGTTCTTTCATTTATTTGTAAAATTGTCCGTGGCTTTGTTTAATTAGTAGTTCGTTTATTTATCGCATATGTTTTGACAGCTCACTACCTGCCAGGTGCTATTCTAGACCCTAGAGACAGAGCAGCAAACACAAGAGACAAAGGTGCCTGACAACTAGCTTTTCTGATTGTGATATAAGTGCCTGACAGGTAGCTTTTGATTGCTGAGGCCTCCACTTCAAAGACAGCCATTTCGAATAAACACACTGCCAGCTACAGGACTAGATAAAGAGCCAGGCCACCCCAGTCATGAGGTTCCCCTTTTTTACAGAGAGCTCTGGTGACCTAGATAACTGACCGTTCAACGGTTTTTCCCTTCCTGTGCTTTAATTCCTGCTTTTATGCTTTAAATTCACCAATAAAGAGTGAACACTTGAAACCCTAGGTCCTCCAACCCTCGACTCCAATAAAGACAGAACCCCAGGTCTGCTCTATCTCGTGCTCTCTCTCCCTCTCTTCCCCCACCCCTCGCTGTGTGGCCCCGGGGAGGCCTTGCACCCTCAGGGACCTGCGAGCAATAAGCCTTGTCTTTTCTAAGTTCCCTGATGGTTGTTACTGAGCTGCGTCTTGCAGTCTTAATAAGAACCACAAGGGTCGGTCCAGCCACAACATTGGCTCCAGGTGGAAAAATGTCTGTGGGGGGCCACCACAAGTAGCACGGCCCAGGGGAGTGCCCCCAGGCGTCTCTAGCTTACAGGATCACTATCACCAGGCCAAGACGGCCCTGAAACAGCGCCCTTGCTCTGACTGTGGAGGCTCTGTCTCCGCAGCGCCCTGGAGGGTGGGGGGAAGGGCTCAGGTTTGGACATCATTGTATCTCCATGGTGGTGTCCTGCACAGTCACTTCTTATTAAACACTTGCTGGGGACAGGGTTTTATAAAGACACTGACACTCCCTGGAGCATTAGTGGGGACACTTGTGTGCCCAGCAGAGGGCCTGTGGGCAGTTTTTAAAAAGGCATGAAATCAACCAACTCTGGGGCCACGGTGCCTGGCTTCCAATCCCAGCTCTGCTGTAGGACCTTCAGCAAATGCTTTCACCTCTCAGCCTGTGTCCTCACTTGTAAAATGGGCAGGATTGTAACAGTACTTGCTTGAAGAGGCTTGAAGATGGAAGCCCTCCGCACAGTCCTTGGCACACCAGAAGCCCTCAATAAATGTGACCTAGTTGTAGCAATAACAATAGCATCTGGGACTTCCCTGGTGGCGCAGTGGTAAAGAATCCACCTGCCAATGCAGGGGACGCTGGTTCAAGCCCTGGTCCGGGAAGATCCCACATGCTGTGGAGCAACTCAGCCCGTGTGCCACAACTACTGAGCCTGCGCTCTAGAGCCCACAAGCCACAACTACTGAGCCCGCATCAACCACAACTACTGAAGCCCGCGCGCCTAGAGCCCGTGCTCCACAACAAGAGAAGTCACCGCAACGAGAAGCCCGCGCACCACTAAGAAGAGTAACCTCCACTCGCCGCAACTAGAGAAAACCTGTGCGCAGCAACAAAGACCCAACGCAGCCATAAATAAATTAATTAATTAAAAATAAATTTAAAAAAAAGAACTTAAAAAAAAAACAAAAAACAATAGCATCAATTGGGTGCTAAATAAACCAGCTAATAGGTGACTGTGTCAACATTAAACCAGGTGAAAGGTCACAGCCCAGAGAACCAAACTGAAATTGAAGATACATTTGACGGGCCAGAAATGTTAAAGATATAACAGGGAAAATTAAATTTGTATATGAAGGAAGAAAAAAACAAACTGGCCAGACTTTCTCTTCCCTCTCCACATGTCAATGATAGAAACTGATAGGATTTCATTTACGTCAGTGATAGAAACAGGGCAAAATGCTCCTACCAAATCCAGGTTTGTTCAATGATGGGCACATGCCAGAATTCAACCACAAATGGCCACGATGAGTTGAGGGGAATGGAACTAGGGAATAAACACACGAGTTCAGGGACTTTCCTAAAGTATGGACATTCCACAGACAGATAATTTCCAGTGCCACACAGAACTTCGGAATTTAAGAAATCTGAGGGAGGGTGGGATGGGGTAGAAAACAGAATACTGGCCACAACGAGCAGCAGGACAAAGGCCCAAGTTTGCAGAGGTTGCTCTTAGCTCTGTGATTGAAATGCAATGCTGTGCAAACTTAATATCGGCGGCTCAGATAAAAGAATGTCAGCAGACTGGATAATTAAAGCTTTTTGGCTCATTTCTTTGTTCTCTTGCTTTCCGGAGGGAGGTCGATAGAAAAAGGAGATGGGTCCAGTAAACCAAGAATTCCTCAGAGTTTTAAGTATATTTTTAGTTACTCCTGACATCTGGAATAGCAGAGACATTATTTCGGGATCAGAGATCAGATTCTGATCATGCCCTTTACATGGGGCTAAACATCACTCTCTAAAATCCTTTGATGAGGATGTACTTATTGCAAAGATACGCGCAGGCTAATTGAGACCACATTTAGGGTGTCTGTAGCTTCTGACAGAAGATGTTTCTGGCTGAGTGGAACACATGCCATCAAACCAGTTGCCACCATTCCTATTTTTCACCATCTTCCCAAATGCCTTCCTGGACCTGCATCTGGACCAGACCTGTTCCACTCAGGACTGGAGCTGCCCAAGACCAGGGGAGTGACCACGGGTCCACAGCCAGGTCCTTACAGAGCAGCAATGGACCCAACTGCCTGGTCCCACTTGCTTTTTAAAGCATGGGCTACTCGACAAGGAAAGAGTAAATCACAAAACCACAGACACAGTTAAGAGTGCAGGGAGATCTTCGAACTCAACCTCCCATCCAGTAGAGGAATGCTGTTCTGCCCCAAACTGGGCAAGGGTGGGACTGATATGTTTGTGGACAATTGCCAGGACCTGGCTGAGCCATGAGGCTGGTGATTACAGGGATGGAACCAAACCCATCAGGGGTGGAGGGAGGACTTAGCCAAGATCCTGGTGGGTCCCTCCGTAAGAATGCCGGGAACTGCAGGACTAGGGATGTATCTGAGACTAACCTCTCCAGCCCCCTTAGGGCAGGTTGGGGTTCCCTAGAGTTAGAACTCCCCCCGCCCCACTCATGCAGGAACCCTCTCTGGGCATGTCTGACAGGGGAAAATGCTCAGAGAGGAGACAGGAAGGGGTGGCTGGGGAAGGAGTTCCGGTCACTGTGTACAGCAGGGTCTGCTGAGCCCTGATATGGCTTTGCCTAACTGGACCCAATTCTGTCCCCTGGAGTCACATCAACTCTACCTTTCTACAAAACATGGTTACAAATATCTGAAGACAATCATCATTTATCCTTTATCCTTCTGCAGATGAAACACACTCGACCCTTTCAACTGTTCCTACTTGCCATTGCTTCCAAACCGTTTCACATCCTCTGGGTTCATGCTAGTTTCACCAGGACCCCCTTGGTGTGACCCTGAGGACTGAAGAAAGAAGACAGGAGCACAGTGGATAAACCACAGGTTTGAATCTTGGCGCCGTCATCCCCCATGCCTCAATTTCCTCTGCAGTTTCCTCTGCAGCACCTGATAATCTTAGCTATGAGAAATGCATAAGTCAGTTCATAGAGAACTCTTAGAACTGTGCCTGGTGAGGCAGCTGATAAGCAGCTAATTAAGTCTCAGCTATTTCTTAGCACAATGCTTAGCATAAGAAGTATGCAATGCATACACAAATCCTGCAGCTGATACTCCGTTACTCACCAGCTTTCTTACTCACAAAACAACAGTACCACCTCTGAGCTTTGATGAGGTAAGTTGTGAGAAGTCTCCTGGTCAGTGCGTGGTGCAGAAGAAGCAGGCCATATACACTAGCTTCCTTCCCCTTTGTACGGATGCAGCAGCTAGGAGCCATTCTCTATGGGTCTCTCATGTGCTGTATATCCGGCAAGCGCAGGCACTGACTGCCTTTGCTCCAGATTATCTTTTCAAGAACATTTGTATCATAAACAACCTTGGAAGAAAGAGTGTCTTCCTTTGGAGCAAAGATCAGGCACGCTTACTGTCCATTATAAAAGGTTTGAGTTCCCTAATCTCAGGATTTCTCTCCACTGTGTGGGCAGGTGTCACCCTATGGAGATTGGAGCTCAAAGAACCAGTGAGAGAAAATGCTGGTTCTCTGGTCACTGTCATTGTTGTGAATCATAAAGTCCTGTCCCTAACCCATGGAGCTCATCTTCTGCCAGCATTCATGAAACCTTGGCAGCAAACTCACTAGCTTGCCAGTTGGTGAAATCTCAGACCCTCCATAGTTAGTAAAGACAACTTAGAGAAGAGACAGTGACAAAATAACCACCCCCTGACCCCTACAGTAAAGATCTTAAACTATCATCAACCTTATCATAGTCTATCTACACTTAGCTGATTTTCTAAAAATTCTAAGTGAAGAATTTTTATTTATTTCCTTATTTATTCATTTCGATTTTCATCTTCTTGATTTTAATCGAAAGTTGCATTCATTTGAGGTGTCTTCTAAAGCTTTTTTGAGGGGAGACATCTTTTGAACTTGAAGGTCCCCCTTTCCAGTGCCTTTGTCAGAGGTGCACAGACCATAGTCTCTCCTCCTGTTCCACTCACTTCTCCCACCAGATCAGGTAGACCCTCCTTCTAAATCTAGGTTCTCATCCGTAGCATGAGACACCAGTTTGAATTGTATAAAACTCTTGACAAGTTTCTACCTTCATTCAATTTGTGGCTAAGAGCACGGTGAGTTCTACAATCATCCCAGGATGCTCTTCGTTCTCCCCTTACCCTTTACTGAGAGCACTGGGTGAGCCTCTATATTAACACCTCCACTTCCAAAAGGTAGAGATGTGTGACCTATGGGATGTGACACAGCTGAAGATCAGCAGGACACCAGCTGGTGTAGTTAGGAAGAAGAGGTAAGAACACCCACGTCCTGCTGGGAAATCTGGCCTAAAACCACTAAGGCTGTAATCCAGAGCAAGTCGAGATCTGAGAAGGCAGCTGTGTGAATGGGGTAGGGAAGTGCAAATACTGCCCTGTATGTGCTTCAGACTCATCTCTGGCACTAAGAAAGACAGGGGCACGGTTAGGGACAATGTTATGAAATGCAATTTCAACTCACCCCAGGTAGCTTAGTAGGAGGCCGGTAGATATGAAGCTGTCAGTGGTTCCAAATTTTCTTCAGACACCGTAAATTAGTGGGACAAGATCTTTACTCCCATCCTCTACCACTGCCACTACCACTGTCCCTCATTTTCAGATCAAGGATTCATGCACGTGATAAACTCTAGCTCACAGGTACCCGTTGACTATTCAGATAAGCAACCAGTGATTTTCATCGTTTTGTCCCTTGGGTACTTTCTTGCATTTTATAGGTACCCTCCCTCTCCACCACAAAACTGGGTATATCTAGGTCTCAGCATCTGGCATTAAACTATAACATGATTCTTTTCAAAAATAAATAAAAATAAGTGAGCCAAAAAATCTCTTGAACTACAATGCTTTTTCTCTTATTCATCTTTTTAAATTAAGGGGGTTTTATTTTTAGATTTTACTGTCTGAAGATTTCTTACAATATTTTTAAGCATGACTGGGTCTACCAAGATCTCAACATCTGGTCATAAGTTACTTGCAGAACTGTGGCATAGTTTTCTTTCTTTTGAAAAATAATTAATCTGTGATGGCTTTAATGGATATCAAACGAATAAAAACAGCTTTTATCTTAACATAGTTTCAGCAGTAAGCTTGGGCTTTATCAGGCCCCATGATCAAGGATTACCCAGGAACGTTTAGTAATTAGTTTCCCAGGATAACTCCAGGGGATGGATCCTTGGCTTGCAGGCCTATTACCAGCTTAAACTCTCATCCCAGGCCCCAAGTCTCCCTTGTGTTATAGAGGGCTCTCAACTTCTGGTCCTGCCTCCTCAAGGTGGCCTCCCATCTCTGCAAAGCTCTCACAGTGTCCCATCCAGAAACTGCTTCTATGCTTTCCTATGATCCAACGGTCCTCTGGTTTCATTATGTCTGTGTAAGAGACAGGACAGGATCCAAATCTCATCCCAGACTCCGGATTGTCAGAAAACTCATCTCTCTACCTACGCAGATTAACTCCTAATGTATCCAACCCTTAGGGGGTTTTGAGGCTGTTCCACAACAGACTGTCCCCAGTCAGAGATGGCCAGACCTTCACACCTGGTTACCCCCACAGGTACAGATCAATAAAACCCAGTCAATGGAATACTACTCAGCCATAAGAAAGAATGAAATAATGCCATTTGCAGCAATATGGATGGACCTAGAGATTATCACACTAAGTGAAGTAAGTCAGACAAAGTTCATATGGTATCACTTATATGTGGAATCTAAAAAATGATACAAATGACTTATTTACAAAACAGAAACAGACTCAGAAAACAAACTTACAGTTAGAAAAGGGGAAGGGGAGACAAATTAGGAGCTTGTGATTAACAGATACACACTATATATAAAATAAACAACAAGATCCTACTGTATAGCACAGGGAACAATAGTCAATATCTTGCAATAATCTATAATGGAAAAGAATCTGAAAAAGAATACACACATGCGGGACCTCCCTGGTGGCGCAGTGGTTAAGAATCCGCCTGCCAATGCAGGGGACACGGGTTCGAGCCCTGGTCTGGGAAGATCCCACATGCCGTAGAGCAACGAAGCCCGGGTGACACGACTACTGAGCCTGCGCTCTAGAGCCCATGTGCCACAACTACTGAGCCTGCGTGCCACAACTACTGAAGCCAGCGCGCCTAGAGCCCGTGTTCCGCAATGAGAAGCCTGTGCACTGCAATGAAGAGTAGCCCCCGCTCGCCGCAACTAAGACCCAACGCAGCCAAAAAATAAATAAATTTTTTTAAAAAGAAAGAAACATTTGCTAAAGGTCCCTGCATCATCTGTGAGGGGCCCACCGTCTCAGACTTTAAGGGACCCTGGAGAAGGGCACCGAGTTCTGGACAGCCTCTACACCGGCCAGGTTAACGGCTGTGCTCATGAGGCCCCGTTTCCTCACTAAGGAGGAAAAAGAGTACTGGATGATTTCTGCAGCCCCATCTGCTCTAGGTTTTACAACTTCCCTGTCCTGAGCATAAAGCTGGTAACTACACAGAAAGGGCTTCATGCACAGCCCTCTCAGCACCAGAGGCTCTACCTTCAGCCCTATTTTAGCCGAGGCAAACCTGCCTTTAAAATAAAGCGACTTGCGTTAATTTCTCCATCCTTTGATCTTCTGCCTCTGTTGCTTCACAAAGTCATGGCTTTAAGCCTTTGCCTTCCAAGGGAGCCATGCTCAGACATACAGTGTTCACTTTGATCCAGCCTCCCCTGAATACTAAAATAATGCCTCCCATCTCAGATGCAGGTTCTGTATTTTCTTTCAGGCAGCAGTAGGACACCACTACTTTTTTTCTTTATTAGCCACTTTAGAGTCCAACCTCACTGTCATTTTTTTTTAAATTCCTTTCAAGTTACAGGATTTATTTTCTTAATGAAAGAGCAGCCCCTACATACTTTTTTTGCCTTTCCAAGTAGTCTAAGAGGCTACTCTCTCACTTCAGTGATGGGGCCATAGTTCAAAGCAGCTTTAGAACCATGGGGGAAACAATCAGTGCTATAAAATCACAGGCCACGCTTCCTTTCACTAATTCCTCTTTCCCTTCCTCTTCCTTCTCACACTCTTTGCTTCACTAGAATTGGTTGTGGCCCCATCAGCCTCCATTGCACTGAGAGTGAACAGATGGCCCCCTGGCTGACACTGGCTGAGGACCCCTGACGTGCTATAAGCCTGAGGGTCAGCATGGTGGCAACAGAAAACCCATCTCCCTCACTGGCTAAAGCTGCAAAAAGCAAAGAATCCCGCCCCCCCTCAAATAACACATAGGAAATCCCAAAAGATCACCGACATGTTTGAAATACTATTGAGAAATATATTTCAGAATATTATTTGAAATATTATTCACTATTGGATAGCTGCCCAAAGAAGTCCCCATCTGAACACTCACTCTATGTTACCCTAACACAGGACTTCTCACTGAGCAGAGTGGAGATGACCACGTCTGGGCAGCTCTTGGTCAGCACCCGGAATAGCTGGGCCCCCATTAACATGGAATTCTACCTGTGTGTCAACCCCAACAAGGTCTACTTGCCAAGCAACCACAGGGTCAAAGGGGAAATCAAAACCAAATGGAGGGACTTCCCTGGTGGCACAGTGGCTAAGAATCCGCCTGCCAATGCAGGGGACACGGGTTTGATCCCTGGTCCGGGAAGATCCCACATGCCTTGGAGCAACTAAGCCCATGCACCACAACTACTGAGCCTGCGAGCCACAACTACTGAGCCCGTGCATCTAGAGCCCGTGCTCTGCAAGAAGAGAAGCCACCGCAATGAGAAGCCCGTGCACCGCAACAAAGTGTAGCCCCGGCTCGCTGCAATTAGAGAAAGCCCATGTACAGCAATGAAGACCCAATGCAGCCAAAAATAAATATTAATTAATTAATTTCAAACAAACAAACAAACAAAAACAAATGGAGTTCATCACAGCAGCCTCCTGGAGCAGTGGAGGAAGAAGTTTGGGGCAGTCGGGAAGCTGGAACACCACAGTTTGGCAGTACGAATAGCTTCTAGCAGAGGCCAGGGCACCCAGCAGGCTCTTAATCAATCTTGATTCCTGGCTGGCTCCACCGATGGCTCCCACTGGCTTGACCGGTTCTAGAATTCCGACCGGCTAAGCCAAGGTCAACAGATAATGCTAAAGCATGCTGACTTCACCCCCACCTGCCTCGGCACCTGGCCAGGTGTCATCTCACCTTGGGGGCTGTGGTCCCCCCCGAATGGCCAGGAAGGCACACAGTTCTTCCCCTCCGGCAGCTCCTCAGGGTGGACTGAGGGGGAGGGGTCAACAGCACAATTTAAACTCTGCCCACTCACCAATGTCTCCTCTGCTGTTTGTTGTGGTAACTGGGCTGAGAGGACAAGGAAAGAAGTCCTGGAGGTCTGCCTCACCGTGGGGAGCCCTCAGCCGGGACACTCCTGAAGTGTTCTGGACTGCAGCAGGGGCAGCCGATCTGGCAGCCACCTGGCCGGTGCCTGGCGGAAAGGAGGACAGGAAAGCCGAGTCAGGGACAGACACGCAACAGGGAGTGGGTGCGGCAGCCGGAGGACCTTATCACCGGAGAGGCTGGTGGAAATGCCCCAAGGACAGCAACAGTTGCTTTTATGACCACGTGTGGGGGGCTATGGGTTTCGAGTTCAGGAACAATGATTACGAGGAGAACCAGAAAGGTGCTTCCTTCCTCCGCAGAGGACAGATGCAGGAGAGCCAGGGAGGATGGCGCTGGGGTGAGGGTGCAGGGTCTGGGGAGAGGCCCTAGCAGGGATGAGGGAGGAAGGACACCCGGCAGGCCTGTCAGGAGGCCATTGGGGTCTCTGGAGGGGGCCGGCTCCTGGGTAGTCAGGGGCCCGGCTTTGGTGACACAGCCAGGGGAAGGGGATGCCCACAGGACAGGGAGAAAGTACCCACACCTGGGAGAAGACTGTCCTCAGGAATGAGTGAGCCCCCGCCCCCCACTGTCCCAGGACCCAGCCCACGTCCCATGCCCCGCAGAACCCACATGTAGGCAGCCCACGGCGCCCACCCCTCAGCCTGGTCCAGGCCCCTGAAGTTTACCCCTTCTCCCCCCTTCACAAACCTGTTTCCCTCCAGCAGCAAATCTCATATATTCCTTAAGAGGGAAACAAATACTTATATCAAGAGTATGCGGTAAATCCGTTCTCTCAAAGGAACAAATGACTTGTCTCTGAGCCCATTATGCGTTGCCCTTCCAGAAGGTGTATTAGTAAAAGATTCTTTGTAAACCCAAAGGAAATCAAATGCTCATGATGGAATTTCAGCAGAGGAACTTCCAGGCGGAAAGGTCCTTACACATCCCTTCCATCACACAGGAGATCTAGAGGGTGGATGCTCAGTCTAGGGTGGTGGTCCCCCCCACTTTGAGGTGTACATCGAAGAAGAAACGGGAGTGACTGGACCCTCTGAAGAGGGGTGGGATGGGGTGGAACCCTCACCCTGTTACAGGGCCGCAGCTAGACGTCCTTTCCCACCTGAACAGGGAGCTCCAGCAGAGAGCTAATCCCGAGGGTGCCAGCCCCACCTGAACCCACTTGCTGCTGCTGGGAACCCGTGTGGCCACAGGACCAGGTGGGAGCTGAAGCAGGATGGTGTTCCTATAAGTAATGGTTTCTGCGTCTCTCATGGCCTAAGCCAGTCGGTCCCAGCGGAACTTCTCTCCACCCAGCAAGCTCAGTCCATCCGCTGCCCCTCTACTCAAGGATTCTCCACCCTTGGTAAAGGGCTCAGGCACCTGTGGCTTGACCCTGACTCCACCTCCAGCTGGAGCACACGTGGCACCTCATCCTCACCAGCCACTCTTCCGCGGGCTGCCAGCAGGAGGCACCTCCTGGTCTGCTGCTCCTCCGGTGCCTCAGGCCCGCATCCCACCCTGTGCCCACAGGAGCCAGGGATGCTCTGCCACGCCCATTCTTTTGTCCAGCGGATTAGGCCACTTCCGGCTATAATCCTTTCACAGCTCAACCTGCATCAAGGATTGTTTCCAAAAGGACCCGAAGTCACTCACAAGAAAATACAAAATTAAACTGATTATTTAAAAACTAAAACTGTATAAAAGCTGATAATATATGCAAAATGGTTTTCTAATTTTACAAACGTATCAAGCATTACATCTGTCCCCTAAGTTTCATGACACTCATAGTAAAAAAAAGGAAACAAAATGGGTCACATAATTCTCCTTGCTGTGAAGATGCAAAGGCACTTCATCAAGAAACAGTGCTAATCTCTACAGAGAGGGAACTGAACATCACAGGAACGAGTCTACCCATAGGGTTTTCAGAAAGAAATGCTCACTATTTGGCCCCTTTTTAACATCAACACTTATGAAAGTAAGAAAAATATTAAAACATGACTTGAGATTTTTGCAGGGAACTAAAGCAATGTCATTTGGGCAGGGGTCTGGAAGCTTAAATACAAGACACAGTGGTTCTCAGGGCACCTCACCACGCATTCTGCAGCGAAGAGGGGAAGAGGAAGGTTCGAGGGGGAGGGGCACTGGGAAATGTGGTGGGATTATTAATTCCCATATGACTTGGGGGTGGGAGGACAAGAATGCTAATATCCTACATTAAACAGAATACTCATTATAAAGAATTATCTCATCTAAAATGCTAATAGTACCCCTGCTGAGAAACAGTGGAAGGGGAATCAGTAATTAGCATGACTCTTCTAATGCCTTAAATACCAATTAAATCTTCACAGAGAGTTGACAGCAAAGACTACAAAAATGTCTGCTCTGGGAGTACAGATGAAGGGGGATGCAGGCTTCTGATGTGTCAGTCCTGCTGGTGGTGACATGCAGATCATTTTATAAGGGGATTGGAGCCTGATGAGTACTGTTGGCTAGAGAGAGAGCTGGATGATGGTGAGCTATAAGCACGCCTGTGGAAAGGGACAAACCTCTCCCGTTTCTTATTTCTTTATATGTCTAAATGAGGACACAGCTGGGACATCAAACCTGCACATCAACACATCACAGGAGAAACTAGTCTACAGCACTGGTTTTCAAAGTGTGGTTCCCAACTAGCATCACCTGGGAACTTGTTGGAACTACCCCCCACCGGCTGAATAGAAGAAACTGAGGGTGGGTCCAGCCAGGTGTGTTTTAACAAGCCCTCCAGGTGAGTCTGATTCAGGCTCAAGTTTGAGAACCACCAGTCTAGAAGGTTTAGGGCTGAACATGGCAATTGGTCACCAGAGATATTTTAGAAATGCTGGCTCACCCCTGTGCAGAGTCTCTATTAGACTCTGAGAGGGAGGGGGATACTGCAACATGTCTGTTGCAGGCAAATGATCAGAGGCAGGGGGTCTGAGAGGGAAGACCTAAGTGATGAGAAATGGGAGCAAAGAGTGAATTATCAAGGGCCAATTTAAATCTCAAGTCAGATTAACCATGCTAGAAGGATTTTTTTTTATTGAAACATAGTTGATTTACAATATTATATTAGTTTCAGGTACACATAGTGATTTACAGCATTTACAGCATAGTGATTTAGTGTTTTTATATATTCCATTTAAAGGTATTACAAAATAATGGTTATAATTCCCTGTGCTATACAATATATCCTTGTTGCTTATCTGTTTTATACATAGTAGTTTGTATCTCTTAATCCCATACCCCTATCTTGCCCCTCGCCTCTTCCCTCTCCACATTGGTATCCACTAGGTTGTTTTCTACATTGGTGAGTCTGTTTTACTAGATATATTTATTTATTTTTTATATTCCACATATAAGTGATAACACAGTATTTGTCTTTTTCTGTCTGACTTATTTCACTAGCATAATACACTCTAGGTCCATACACATCATTGTAAATGGCAGAATTTCATTCTTTTTTATGGCAGAGTAATATTCCATTGTATACATCTACAGCATCTTCTTTATCCATTCAACTGTTGATGGACATTTGGGTTGCTTCCATATCTTAGCTATTGTAAATAGTGCTGCTATGAACACTGGGGTGCATGTACCTTTTCAAATTAGTGTTTTCATTTTTTCCAGATATATAGCCAGGAATGGAATTGCTGGATCATATGGTAGTTTTATTTTTAGTTTTTTGAGGAAACTCCATACTGTTTTCCATAGCAGCTGCACCAATTTACATTTCCACCAACAGTGTACAAGGATTACCTTTTCTCCACATCCTCACCAACATCTGTTATTTGTAGACTTTTTGATGATAGCCATCCTGACATGTGTGAGGTGATAACTCGTTGTTTTGACTTGTATTTCTCTAATAGCGATGTTGAGCATCTTTTCATGTGCCTGTTAGCCATCACTATGTCTTCTTTGGAAAAAAAGTCTATTCAAGTCTTCTGCCCATTTCTTCTTTGGATTGTTATTTTTTTTTATATTGAGTTATATGAGCCGTTTGTATATTTTAGATGTTAATCCCTTGTTAGTTGCATCATTTGCAAATATTTTCTCCCATTCAGTAGATTGTCTTTTTGTTTTGTTGATGGTTTCCTTTGCTGTGCAAAAGTTTTAAGTTTAATTAGTCCCATTTGTTTATTTTTGCTTTTATTTCTTTTGTATGAGGAGCTAGATCCCCCAAAATATTGCCACAATTTATGTCAAAGAGTGTTCTGCCTATGTTCTCCTCTAGGAGTTTTATGGTTTCACGTCTTATATTTAGGTCTTTAACCCTTTTTGAGTTTATTTTTGTATATGGTGTGAGGAAATGTTCTAATCTCATTCTTTTACATGTAGCTGTCCAGTTTTCCCAGCACCACTTACGGAAAAGACTATCTTTTCTCCACTGTATATTCTTGCCTCCTTTGCTGTAGATAAAGTGACCACAGGTGTGCTGGTTTATTTCATATTTTCATATACCTATTGGCCACCTGGATGTCATTTTTGGAAAAATGTCTATTCAGGGCCCTTGCTCATTTTTTAATTGGGTTATCTGATATCTTTGTGGTGGGTTTTTGTTTGTTTTGTTTTTGCTATTGAGCTATATGAGTTCTTTATATATTTTAGATATTAATCCCTTTTTAGATATATGGTTTGCAGATATTTTCTCCCATTCTGTATGTTGCCTTTTCACTTTGTTGATGGTTACCTTTGCTGAGCAAAAGCTTTTTAGTTTGATATAGTCCCACTTGTTTATTTCTGCTCTTGTTGCCTGAGTTTTTGGTGTCATATCTAAAAAATCATTGCCAAGACCAATGTCACGGAGCTTTCTTCTTATGTTTTCTTCTAAGAGTTTTAAAGTTTCAGGTCTTCTGTTTAAGTCTTTAATCCATTTTGATTTGACTTTTGTGTATAGTATAAGATAAGGGTCTAATTTCATTCTTTTGCATATGGATATGCAAAATTTTCCCAACACCATTTGTTGAAGAGACTCTTCTTTCTCCACTGTGTATTCTTGGACCCCTTGTCAAAGATTAGTTGACTGTATATGTGTGGGTTTATTTCTGGGCTCTCTATTCTGTTCCACTGATACATGTCTGTTTTAATGCCAGTACCATACTTTTTTGATTAGTATAGCTTTGTAATATAGTTTGAAATCAGGAATTGTAATACCTCCAGCTTTGTTCTTCTTTCTCAAGAGTGCTTTGGCTACTCAGAGTCTTCTGTGGTTCCATACTAATTTTAGGATTGTTTGTTCTATTTCTGTGAAAAATGTCATTGGAATTTTGATAGGGATTGCATTGCATCTGTAGATCATTTGGGGTAGTACAGATGATTTAACAATATTAATTCTTCCGATCCATGAACATGAGCTATCTTTCCATTTACTTGTGTCTTATTCAATTTCTTTCACCAATGTCTTATAGTGTTCAGTGTATGGGTCTTTCACCTCCTTAGTTAAATTTATTCATATTTCTTTTTAATGCTATTGTAAATGGGATTGTTTTCTTAGTTTCTTTTTAGGATAGTTTATTGTTGGTGCCTCCAGCTTCTGACACAGGTTTTAATGAAGATGAGTTCCTTCTGCAGGCCCTTTCCAAAGGCCACATCAATTCAGAGAGAAAAACCAAAACAAAAGCCCCACAGCAAGAGACAGGAAGGAAGGGAAGCTATTCAAACTCCTTGTCCCTCTCCTCCATAGCACACAATAGATGAGTCCTCTACTGGAGAATCATGGCTCCAAAAGAATCCCTCTGACCTGGTGTTTTCTGGTTTTAAAGCCTCCGTTTGAGCACTGTCACTATGGCGACAAGTCTGGGATGCTCTACTCTAAGTGAGGAAGCTTATCCTTCAAATATGCTTCTTCAGTTAACAACAAAGGAATTCACTGAACCTCAACTAATCTCATATTCTCCTGGGAGACCTCTCTCAAGAGGCACTTTTCTCCCCTTGCCCTCACAAACCTCCCAGGTTTACACTGTTCAGCTAACAACCACATTTACATAGAGATTTACAGTTCACTTTCACCCATATCACCTCAATCAAGCCCTGAGGAGTCCTCTTCAGTCACATGAGCCTCTTCTACAACAACTAAACAAAATGAGGCCCTTGGTTTTAAGGAGCCCTTCCCCGGAAGGCTAGCAGACACAGGCCCTGCAGCTGAGATAGGACAGAGGAAGGAGGAGTGGGAGCGTAGGGAGCTTACCCACATGACTTTTTCTTTTCCAGAGGGAAGAATCTGCAGTGGCTTCTAACCCTGGCAGGCCTGATGCCCACTCCCCTGAAGCTCTTCTCAGTCTGTTCTGGGCTGTTGTTCTGCCTTGGCTCATGTTCTACATCATTCCCAGCCCCAGCTGTTCCAAGGGTGGCTGTCGGCTCTGGGGAATTTATCCTCCCTGACTTCAGAGGGGTCTTCCTTAAATATGAGTTCTTAGAGTCAGCCCTGGCTTCCTATAACATAGGTGTAAAAGGAAAACTCTCCTTTACTTTTCTCTACTCTGTGATGACATTCTGCTTCACTTCTGGTCACCAAATGTGTAGAGGTTTGCCCCTCACCAAGCAATTCTCTGCAACACCAGCTGAGTGTCCTACAATTTAATTCACTTCTGACACTATCTACCTGGAGAGAGCATCAGATCCCACAGACTGCTCCCACTTCAGATGCCAACTGCAAGTCCAGGTTGTTACCTGGACTTCTGACTGACTGGCTATAAACCAGAGGCTCCCATGACTCCCCTCCTCGAGTTTGATCACTTGCTAGGACAGCTCACAGAATTCAAGAAAACAGTCTACTTATTAGATTAATGGTTTATTACAATGGATATTAAAGAACATGAATGAACAGTCAGATGAAGAGATACATAGGGTGAGGTCCAGAAGAGTCCCAAGCACAGGGGCTACTGTCTCATGGAGTCTGGGGTATACCACCCTCCTGGCACATGGATGAAACAACCCAAAAGCTCTCCAAACACCATCTTTTTGGGGTTTTATGGCGGCTTCCTGTCATAGGCACGAATGAATACATCATTGGCCATTGGTGATTAAGTCAATCTCTAGCCCTTCTCCCCTCCCCAGAGGTCAGGCGGCTGGAACTGAAAGTTCCAACTCTCTAATCACCTGGCTGGCTCTGCTGGCAACTAGTCCCCTTCCTATGGTTTTCTAGGGGCTTTCCAGAAATCACCTCATTAATATAAATTCAGTGGTTGAAAGAGGCTTGTTATCAATAACAAAAAACACCCATTTCATCTTTATGCTCTAGTGCTACTTAAGGAGTTAGGAACAAAAGATGTCCACATAACTCTTATCACTTAAGAAATTACAAAGGTTTTAAGAGCTATTTCCAGGAAACATGACAAATTTATTACATCAGAGTATCACAATAAGCCTACCTCTTATTAGTTTTACAACCTTGGGGAAGTCATTTAACCTTTCAAGCCTGTTACCTCTTCTGTAAGATGGGGGCAATTACATCTATACAGATGGTTCTGATAAGGACTGAAGACACAGATGCATTCTACAATTCTTAGTTCCCTCCCATCCCAGCCCACTCTGCCCTCAGGGGGTAGGCAGTCTCAAATCCTAAGGAGGTTCATAACAAAGAGACAGTATGATGTACCAACCTCGCATTGACCTCTCTACCTTGTGTCTTTGGTCGCCTAAACCATTTCTGGGTGATATGTAATTCTTTTCCTCCGGTTTTCAAAACAAACAAATAAGGGAGGCTGTTCAACCTCATTTGTCTTTATTATGAGAGGCAATGAAGTAGGAACAAAGATCATCCTAGGAGATAAAACTTCTGGGTTCCAGCCCTCCCTGCTCACTGAGTTCCTCAGCTTCTCTGGTCTCCAGGAGTTTCTTTTTAAATACCTTACCTGCCTTACCTCCCAGAGGAAAGGTGCTGGATAGGGTGCTCTGTTAGAGCCCCTTCCTGCTCTAAGATCTCCGAACTTTAAGGGAGTACCAAACATGAAACGGGAATAAATCAGACTTACCAGAGAGACTGGTCTTGCCCTCTAGGAGTGTTCTAAAGTGTTCTAAAATCCACCCCCACTTCTTAAAATAAACATTTCATTTGGGAATAATTTTAGATTTTTAGAAAAGTTGCTAAGATGATGCAGAGAGTTCCTTTAACCAATTTCCCCTAATTTTAACATCTTACGTTACCATGGTACATTTGTCAGAACTACAAAACCAACATTGGTACATTATTTACTAAATTCCAGATTTTATTTGGATTTCACCAATTTTTCCACTAATGTCTTTTTTTTCTGCTCCTGGGTCCAATCCAGGATACCTCATTGCATTTAGGATAAAACAACTTTTAAATGGTGAAAGATTTCCAACATAGAGACAAACAGATCTTCAATAAAAAGAAGATCAGATACACTTGAGGCTCTTTTTGAGCCCTCTCTTCCCATTTTCAAGCCCTTTCCTTTCTCCCTAGAGAAGCATCATCACAAACTCATTGTTTATCATTCCCTGGCATGTTTGCATGGATTCCTAAAAAGACAATATAAGCATAAACACTATTTATTATTGTTTTTCAGACTTTAAAACTTATATAAATATTATTCTTTTCATATCCTTCCATACCCTGCTTCTTTCATTCAACTATGTTTTTGAGATCCATCTGTTAAGAAATATAGCAATAGTTCTTTTTGCTGCTGTGCATAAGATGTATAGCATTTCATTCTGAGTACACCACTATTATCATTCTCCTACTGATGGACATTTAAACCGTTTCTTTCTTTTCTTTTTGTTTTTTTGCTGCAATAGACATTTTAATGCATTTGCTGAAACAGAAGAAAGATTCTCCACCTAGGACTAGAATTTCTGCGTTAAAAGCTGTAACCAGCCTTCTGGCGGAGATGACCTCCCCATGATAACATGCCTCTCGCAAAGGATCTCATTCGTCCCTCTCCAGAAGAGGAGAAGAAGAAACACAAGAAGAAGTGCCTGGTGCAGAGCCCCAATTCCTATTTCATGGATGTGAAATGCCCAGGTTGCTATAAAATCACCACCATCTTTAGCCATGCACAAACAGTAGTTTTGTGTCTTGGCTGCTCTATTGTCCTCTGCCAGCCTACAGGAGGAAAAGCAAGGCTTACAGAAGGATGCTCCTTCAGATGGAAGCAGCACTAAAAGCACCTAGAATCAAGATGAATGGGAAACCATCCCAATAAACACATATTGGATACATCCTGTTTATTGTCTTGTTTTACTGCTAGGAAGTTCCTACCTCACGTATTCAGGGGCAACTTTAGAGTCAGTTGGGGCAATCTGTGAAATCAAATGAAGGCAGTTTCCAAGTCAAAAGTCCACAGGGCTGAATATAAGGACTCCTTACCTAGAAAGAGGAAAGCTGTTGATGCCAACACCGCAAAGAGGGTAAAGAGGAGAATCTGGTAAGAACCCATGAACTTCTGGAGGACACCTGAATCTTCACACTGATCTACGCATTGGCAGAATAAAAGAAGATAATAGTTATTTAATACGTCCAGGACAGACGCTGCATTTAAAATCTTGTGTGGTCCTAAGAGTATCTAGCTGAAGCACTCAAAACCCAGCCTTCTAAGAAATTCTTTTGCTTCTTACCAGAGAAAAAGGGGTGAACTGTACTTGGCTCCTCTACCTCTTTTTGGCTTTTTATCTCTCTAACGTAATAAACTACAATTGTTGAGCCTCTCATTTCTCTTCAGCTTACAGAAGAATATTTCAATTCTCTGCCACTTTAAAATGCCTGTTACCTTTCCTGTGCACTTTAACTCCAGGTGACATGCTTCCCTTCACCAAGTTTGTGACAATGTACGGTGATTCAACTTCTACTTTTAATCCCTCTAACCTAAAACATTTCCTTGGATCACCAATGACCTCTTATATCCAGGGGCCACTTGTCCTTTTTTATTCAGGTGTCATTTCTAGGGAACATTCTGATTTGTATATAACCTTGTCCTCAAAACTTCAGACTTGTGTCTTTGAAGCATTAAAAAAAAAAAAAAAAAGGTGTAACTAAATTGTTTCTTAAAGCTGTTGTACTGATCTACACTCCTTTCAGAAGTGAATGAGTCTGTTGCTCCACGTCCTCATCCATACTTGGAAGGGCATTCATTTTATAAATTAATTTGGCGACAACTGGCATCTTTATAATGAGTCTTCCAGTTCATGAACACTGCCTTTTTTTCCCATTTATTAAGACTTTTTTTCTTTTCAGTAATTGTAATTTCTCCAAAAATATTCTTGTACATATTTTGGTTAGGCGTACCACTAGGTATCTTGAAGCTTTTATTACTATTGAAAATGAGATCCTTTATTTATTAATTTTTCTAATTGGTTATTACTGGTGAATAAGATTTCTATATGTTGATTTTGTGTCTAGGGAAACTGGCAAGCTCTTACTATATATTTTCTACTTAAAAAAACTCAAGAAAATCATATTGTATGCAAATAAGGACATATCTTTCCAACATTCACAACATTTTTCTTATCTTGTTGCATTGGCTAGAATCTCCTGTACAATGCTGAATATAAATGGTGAGAAAGGGCATCTTTATCTTTTTCATGTCTTTACTGAAAAGAAGCCTAGAGTCTTATTGTTAAGGATAGTTTTTGCTGGAATATTTTGATAGATGCTCTTTATCAAGTTAAGGAAATTCCCTTCTAAGTTTCCTGAGAAGTCTATTCAATCATGAAAAAGCACTAAATTCTGACAACTACTTTTTCTGTTTCTTACAGATTGTAGGTATTATTGATCTGTTAACATGATTTATTACATTAACATTTTCTGATGTTGGACCATTCTTAATTTCATGCATAAACTCTACTTAGAATGTAAATATTTGAAATAGATTTGCAAATATTCCATAAGCATCTATGTTTATAAATTGGACTGTTTTATAATTTTCCTTTCTTGTATTCTTCTTGTCTGGTTTGGGTATTTAGGTTATATTATCATTGTAAAAGTAGAGAGCTTTTCCTAATTTTCTATTCTCTTAAACAGTTTGTTAATATTAGGATTACCTACTTCTTAGAAGTTGAATAAAGTACAGATGTAAACTACCTAAGCCTGATATTTTGGAGAGATGAGGTCTTGGTTATCAGCTTAAGTTCTTTAATGATTTTTGCTTTTTGGTATTTTCTATATTTTTTCAAGTAGTTTTGGCAAATTATATTTACCTAGAAAACTATGTCTTTTCCCAATCCAAATTTTGTCATAAAATTCTTCAGAGTATAATCTTATGATTTTTATTATCTATTACACATCTGTAGTTATAGTTCCCTTTCTTTCAAAATATTATTTGTAGCTCTTTCTTGAAAAAAAAAAAAAACTTAACTAGGGATTTATCATTTTATAACTCTTTTTGATCCTCTAAATTGCTTTCTATTTCATTTTGTTTGTCCTCTTAGTTTCCTTACTTTTACTTTTCTAAAGGCTTATTTTCTTCCTTGTCTATCTTCTTGAGATGGACATGTATAGACAGTAATAGTCATCTACACAATATGTATTCTCCCTTTGTTCTTTATTAGCATAACCCCTATTTAGTTTGGGAAAGCAATATGCCAAGCTAAAAAACAAACAAATTATGTTTTTCAGACTCCCCTGCAGCTAGGAAATGCCATATGACACATCTGTTACCAATGACATATAAGTGGAACTCACTGGGTAGGGCTTCCAGGAAAACTCTTTAATTACAGATAGCAGACTCAGCTGGTACATGCCTCTTTCATAACCTGTCCTTTTCTTCCTCATCATGTTTGGAATGTGCATACAAAACTGGAAGTAGAGCAGCCACCTTACAACCATGAGGCAGCTAGCATGAGTATGAAAGCTAAGTTTAGATGAGTCAAAAGTTAGAAGATCCTGGGCTATCATGGCATCATGGAACCTCCATATCTGATTTGAACGGTCTACCTCCAAATGAAATCAAGTCCCCCTTAAAACTGTGTTCCTCTGAGACAGGAGGGAAGAGGGCAGGGCACAACCATTAAAAGAATGATACAACCATTAAGAACAGAATATGACATAAACTGGTTAGAACCTATTAGGCCCAAGATGGTGGAAGATTTGACTTCCAGTAGACCTTGATCCTCATTATACACTCACTGTAATAATTAGCATGCTAAATGACAAACCCACAGGCACCATGACAGTTCCAAGGCCAACCATAAAAGGCCAAAAAGTGGGCAGTGGCCCAATTCCTGGAAATCCCCACCCCTTCCCCAACATAGTTGGAATAATTCCCCCAATTTATTAGCCTATGAAATAACCCAGCCCACAAAAACTAACCATCCCATATTTTGGGGCTGCTCTTGCCTTTTGAGACAAGACTGTATTCTGTCTATGGTATGTGTATCTCTCTAAATAAATCCATTTCTTACCTATCACTTTGTCTCTCACTGAATTCTTTCTGCTATGAGACATAAAGAACCTTAGCTTCATTAAATCCTGAGACCAGGTGTGCGATTTCAATGAAAAGACAGCGGGTTCAAGTCCCAGTCTGAATTTTGGCTGGGTTTGAGTCCCATCTGAGGTGTGATTGGGTTCAAGTCCCAATCTGAGGTGTGCGGTTTCACCTCTGCAAAGTTTATGATTAACCTCTCCAACCAAAACTTTATTTCCTTTTTTATCCTGCACCAGTTTCCCTCAGAATTGAGGATATCAAAGAAAAGGGGGGACTGAAACCGAGCAGGACCCTGCAGCTCCCTCCCGGGTACAAAAGCCTTTCTGTGTCCCCTGTTTCTTGTTTGTAGAAAAAGGCTTTAGTGTCCTAGGACTTCCCTGATTTCCAAAGAGCAGAGCCAGTTACTAATTAGGGAAGTGAGGGAATGCAGAAACAAAGGAAAGGCAGTCAAGAAACAATAGTTCAGCAATCAAACAGAGTCCTAGTTCCTCTTCAAGGGATATAAGTAACCATCTGATGCATATCTTTGAGTTGTTCTGCAGGAACTAGGACTCCCACCCAGGTGGAGGATGGTGACTGCATGCTGTCCACAAGCACAGAGACCCCAGACTGGTTGGAAACAGAAGGTTGGTGATTAAGATTCCTGAAACACAACACTGTTTCCTCACCACCAACCAATCAGAAGAAAATCATGCCCTCCACAACCTTCAGCCCAAATGTTGCCTTTAAAAACCTTATAGTCCAGCCAGCCAGGAAGATGGATCTGAGAAAAACCTATGTCTCATATCTTCTTGGTTGGCACCCTCTCGATCAATAAACTGCTCCGAACTCTGATGTTTCAGTTTGTTTGGCCTCACTGTGCATCGGTACAGGAACTTGAGTTTGACAAAACAAACTTCTTGTAACATGACAAGGTTAAACCTCTAGGTCATTTAACCCATGATCATTTACACACAAATACCATTTTAAATAATACAATATTCAACTATCTTTCATTTTTTAAATTTTTAATAAATGTATTTAAGGTCATAAATTTTCCTGAAAGAAAAGCTTTCTTGACTAAACTGAGAGATCAACTGTGCTGGTCCAGACCAGAAAGACCACCTAGCCAACCCAAAAACTAGTGATATAAATGAAAATGGCCATGGTTTAAGTCCCTAAATTTGGGGGTGGACTGTTATACAGTAAAAGCTAACTAATACAGAAATTGGTTTCAAGAGTGGGGTGCTGCCATAACAAAATCCTAAAACATGTGGTGTTGGCTTTGGAATAGGGCAGTGACCAGAAAATCAGTAAGGAAACAGACTGCAAAGGTTGTAAAAATGAAAAAAAAAACAAACCCCAAAACCCACCTGCTGTAGCAGGTCTGGAAAATGATGACTTATACTACGTAGAGACAGAACAGTTGGTAAAACTGAAGTTGACAGTACCTTGAGAGGAAAAAAAAATGAACCTAATAAACTTTCAGTTACAGCTAAGTAGATCTCCAGAGAGAATTTGGAAAGTGCCACTTGGGTACGCTTAACTGCATATAATAAAATATGGCAAGACAGAAGAATGGGCAAAAGAAGGAAATGTTCAGTTTGCAACCAGAATTTAGATGGAATACAGAGGGTCCAGGGTCTGCTGTGTTGGAAAATAAAACTCTCATCTCCAGTCTCCCCATATCTGAATAGTTTTCAAGTAAAAGATTCTCAAAGTAAAAGGAGACCTTAGGACAAAGAGAAAAGCAAGGGTATGGCCACTTGTTAAGACCTCTGAAAGATTTAAGAAAGTGCCTAGTATACTTTCTCAGCTAGACAAAAAGGCATAACAGAAGCCTAATCCCAAATCACAGTGAATAAATCTAGAGAAAAAATAATTGTGGGTATAGCTTTTGTTGAATAAAGTAGACTATAATCTGTTACACAGAAAGCCCAAACTGTTAAAAAAACAAAAACAAAACAAAACTATACCAGCAAAAGCACCATCAGCTTGGACTAGAGGGAACTAAGATTGATTAAACTGCGAAGAAGTCTCTAGGCTCTCAACTACCTATGGGCAGGAAACCAGATGAGAAAGCTGCTGAACTGTTAACATGGCCATTTCTTACGGAAAGGAAAGATTTCTCAAGATGGGGAACCAAGGGACTAGAGAATGGAGTCCAGGGCCTTGGAGAACAATGGAATGGGAAGGCACTCCCAGGAAGCAGAACTGAGCCCTAATCAAGGGCCTAGGGGGAATTTTAGACCAGTGATTGTTATGTATCCTCTGATCTTCCCCCTTTTGAAGGGACGCGTCTATTCAGTTAACCTGCCTCTGTCTGACCACTGTACGTCAGGTGTGTAGTGAGAAGATGACTTGTCATTTTAATTCACAGATCTCTGAATCAAGAGGCGCCTTACCCAAGGAGCCACATCTAAGGATCCTCATTCATCCTGATGTGATAAGATCATGAGATCACATCCTTCCAGCCTGATGCTATATGTAGGATGAGACAGAAAGCCTGAAATGAGGATTAGCAAACTTTACATGTGGGAGAAATGTGAATAATTTGTGGCCAAGGAGCAGACTGTGGTAGATTCTAAAAGCAGCCACACACGTATATACAATGGAATATTACTCAGCCATAAAAAGAAACAAAATTGAGTTATTTGTAGTGAGGTAGATGGACCCAGAGTCTGTCATACAGAGTGAAGTAAGTCAGAAAGAGAAAAACAAATACCGTATGCTAACACATATATATGGAACCTAAAAAAAAAAAAAAAGGTTCTGAAGAACCTAGGGGCAGGACAGGAATAAAGAAGCAGACGTAGAGAATGGACTTGAGGATACTGGGAGGGGGAAGGGTAAGCTGGGACGAAGTGAGAGGGTGGCATGGACATATATACACTACCAAATGTAAAATCGATAGCTAGTGGGAAGCAGCCGCATGGCACAGGGAGATCAGCTCGGTGCTTTGTGACCACCTAGAGGAGTGGGATAGGGAGGGTGGGAGGGAGGGAGACGCAAGAGGGAGCAGATATGGGGATATATGTATATGTATAGCTGATTCACTTTGTTATAAAGCAGAAACTAACACACCATTGTAAAGCAATTATATTCCAATAAAAATGTTAAAAAAATTTTTTTTTAATTAAAAAAAATAAAAGCAGCCACAAATTCTTTTCCTCCTACCAAGGGGTGGAGTCTGTTTCTCCACCCCTTGAATCTGGGCTTGGCCTCGTGACTTTTTTTTGCTAACAGGACATTAGTAAATGTAATACAAACGGAAACTTAAAAAGTGCTTGCACAAGGAGGCTTGCTCCCTGGCTGCATTTGGAAGCCTGGACCATCATGTGAACAGCCTCAGCAGACAATCTGGAAGATGAGAGGCAATTTGGAAGAGAACTAAGGCATCCCAGCATGCAGGCCGTCAACTTCCAGACATTGAAGCTATCCTAGATCATCTAGCCAGCCACCAGCGCATCACAGATGTGTGTAATAGCCAAGATCAGCTGAGCTGGCCCAGATTTTTAAAACTACAGCTACCCCAAAGATTCTAGAGCTGAATAAGATAGTGTTTCTTTTAAGCCATTAAGTTTTGTAGTGGTTTGTTATGCAGCAAACCTCAACTGATACAATTATAATTTTTCTTTACATAGTCCATAATTATCATCTTCCTGACTCTGAATATGGCTTTAACATCCCTCCCCCCAGAATAGCCTGCCCCATATTGCTATTGTCACCTAATTTTCATTTTAATCATATTTTTAAATCACACACACACACACACACTCAGGAATTTTTTACATAGGTTAACAGTTAAATGAATATAAATATATTTAATCAATTTCTGTGTTCACTGTTGTTTCTTATATTGTGCATCCTTTCTCATTGATTTTTTTCCTTCTAAAGTATATCTTTTAATAGTTCTTTTAATGAGAGTCTTGAGTTTATACCTTTGGTCTTTATTTTTCTCTCACTGCTGTAGGATAGTTTATCTAGGCATAGTATTCTAGGTCCAACACTTAGAAGTTATAAGTCTGTTTTCTTACTTCTCCTGCTGCTGAAACATCTATTAGCCATTTATTTATACATGACATATTTTTAACTCTGATTTTTAATTGGTTGCTATGGACTGAATGTTTGTGTCCCCCCTAAATTCATATGATGAAGCCTCAACTCTCAGTGTGACTGTATTTGGAGACCAGACCTTTATGGAGGTAATTAGGGTTAAATGAAGTGATAACAGTGGGGCCCTGATCAGATAGGACCAGTGTCCTTAGAAGAAGACACAGGAGAGAGCTCGCATTCTCTCTCTCCCTGCTACGTCAGGACACAGTGAGAGGGCGGCCACCTACAAGCCAGGAAGAGAGTTCTCACCAGAAACTAAATCAATTTTGATCTTGGACTTCCCAGCCTCCAAAACTGTGAGAAATAAATGTCTGTTGTTTAAACCACCCAGTCTATGGCATTTTGTTATGGCAGCCCAAGCAGCTTCATATACTGGTCTCCCCCCTGCCCTTGATAGTATGCAGTTTCACTGCAATATGTGTAATTGTGGGTTAACTTTTATTTAACCTCCGTAGTATTCGGAGATACTTTTGATCCAAGAACTCATAGTTAGTCAACTCTGGAAAATTATTAGCATTTATTTAAATATTACTTCTCTTTCAGTCCCTCTGTTCTCTCTGTAACTTTTATTAAAGAATGTTGAAGCCTGTCAATTTATCTTTCATATCTCTAAACTTACAGGGTAAGTTTCTCTGTACTGTTTTCCAATCTGTTAACTTACTTCAATGGTATCTAGGAATCCGTGTACCCTATCTATTTTATCTTTATTTCAATAACTACAGTTTTCATTTCACATTTTAATTTTTTATATATATCTGATCTTATTTTATTTATGCTTTTTTTTCATAATTCCTTATTTAGTTTTTTTTTTAAATAAATTTATTTATTTATTTATTTTTGGCTGTGTTGGGTCTTCGTTTCTGTGTGAGGGCTTTCTCTAGTTGCGGCAAGCGAGGGCCACTCATCATTGCGGTGCGCGGGCCTCTCACTGTCGCGGCCTCTCCCATTAAGGAGCACAGCTCCAGACGCGCAGACTCAGTGGTTGTGGCTCACGGGCTCAGTAGTTGCTCCGCGGCATGTGGGATCCTCCCAGACCAGGGCTCGAACCCGTGTCCCCTGCATTAGCAGGCGGATTCTCAACCACTGCACCACCAGGGAAGCCCAATTTCTTATTTTTTAATGAAACTTATGCCTTTTTTTTTAGGGCAGGGCACATCCTCTACCTACTTATTATAAAGTTATTTTCAGACTAGTCTATAAAATTAATTTCATTTGGGATAATTTCTTATTCTTACAGTTGATTCTGTTACCTGATTTATTTGCAATTTTGGAGTGGCAAGTTCCTTTTGAGTCTGTTCTTCTCACTTTTGTTATTTTGTTCCTCTCTCTCTGACCCCATTTCTCCTTGACCCTCCGGGCCCCCAGTGCAGAAGCAGGTTGGGTGTTACAGTCGCACAAGAACATGGCAGCCGCAGTCACAGAACCAGCAGGCAGCTGGGCTCAGTTCCTGGTAGCAAGGCTATGTGCTTGTCCTTGCCTTCCTTAGCCCACAACTCCTGTCCCAGTCTCCTCCTTCCCTCTCACACACCCAGACTTCCTTCATGACTTGGTGAGCTCTTCTTCAGCCCTGGCTTCAAGCCTTACTCTGGTTTCTCAATGCCTGCAGAGCACTCTTATTTTTTTGGTCCCTTTATTTCATAGGAGCCAAACTCTTCATAGCCACTGCCTCCGACCAACCTACAGCACAAGAAACTTCAGTCTCTGATCACCTTTTTGCATTTCTCTTCTTTTATGATCCACAGAGATGGTTACTTCACATCTGAGGCTGGTGATGTTCATTTTTTGTTTCTCTTTCCTTTTGTCCCTCAGAGATATGAGTTTGGGGAATCAGTTTGCAAAATGTAAACAAAATGTAAATTAGGAACCTGGTCCTCCTTCCCAAAGTTGCCCATGCCCCCAAAATGAAACTTTAAAAAAGGACAAGGGATCATATGTGAATACCAATCATTTCTCTCTTGAGCCAGAGAAGCATCTCCACCTCACTAAAGCCTCTCTGTGCAAAAGGCAAGCATGGTGAGGAAGGCAAAGAGAACCACTGCTCTTGGCTACCATCTACCCTGGAGATCTGGGAACTTCTCCTTTTAGGTCTAAGCTATTTATTGATCAAACGAACCAGAACAGAGGACTTTGGCAAGAACTTGAAAGACTAATATAATCTTTCCCATTCATTCAAAAACTTCAGTTAGAAAGAATGGGATGGAAAGAGGACACTAAATATTGTGATGTGGCATATTCAAAACTACAAGTCCATTCTTTTTGGAACAGAACTTGCTACACTGGGGCATGGGCACCTGAGTCTTCAGTGTCTGTGATGTTGTCCTTACAGTTACTGGACAAATAAAGGGATATAACTTAGTGTGGAATCAATAAATGGAGAACGCATAACACAAGTAGCTTTCTTTCCCCTTGACCTGGAAAGAGACTTCTTCCTTGCCTATAAGCATATAGGGAGAAATTTCACTTTCAGTTGGAACAACTCAATTTGGCATTCCCCTATAACATACCACCACGACTCTCATCTGTTTATCCACTGGGAACTTCCCCAAATTGGTCTCATCAGGGTACCAGGTGGGATGAGATGAGGCACATCAATTTCAGCACTAACTTCCAGGGGTTTACTTTGTATGTGTGCTTATTTGGGGGTTTGCTTTTTGCCAAGTCTACCCTAACACAGCCAGTTTTCCATTTAGCTACACGACTCATTCAAATATTTATTGAGCATTTACTGATAATAACAGCTCCTATTTAATGGGGACCTCTGTTTGCATGACAGTGCATTTTACACACCCATTTAATCTTCACAACAGCTAGTCATTCAAAGTAGGCACTGTTATCTTCATTTTTCAATAGAGAAAACAGGCTTAGAGAAGTTCAGTAGTTTCTCAAAGTCACACAGGCTGGAGCTTGAATTTGGATATGACTCCAAAACCAAAAATGTTTTTCTTATTGCAACCTGAGGACACCTGTTCTTTCCTATAGAGAAACTGTGTGTTACAGGCTATGGCCCTAAGTTTTCTACACTGAGGCAAGGCCAGCCTAAAACAGCCTACTCCGGAGCTGTCCCCTGGCCTGTGTATATTCATTTTCCCCTTCCACCTCAATTCTGCCATTTGTGCTTCTGGGGCCTATGACCTGACAACTCTCAGCTACAGGCAGAATCAGACAGAGGCAACAAGAACTTTTGGGTCGCTGTTGGTATTGGATTCTGGGCCCTTCTCAGTCAGGGCCCCGAGGTTTGGTAGTTTTCCTGCTGCCGAAGCTCTGGGGATTTGTCTCCTTGTCAAGCTTATTTTTATCACTTGCAATGGTGCCCAGATCCCGTGGTATTGGCCTTGGCCCTGAGGATGGTATATAATAGGCAGAAAAATGCAGTGGGACTTGGAAGAACTGAGAGGTCTCCAGAAAGGGAGAGGCCTTAAAGTACCAAGGAAAGGAAAACTGGAGCTGGTTTCCCAGAAATGCGGATGGGCTCTAACCTTCCACTCACTCCTTTGGCCTCTTTAGTAATTCCCTGGATAGCCTGGGAGGGCCATGGGCCTCAGCTCACCAAAATGCTTCTCCCCACTCCATCCTGACACCTAACATGCTAAGCGCTTTGTGTGCATTACTTCATTTAATCCTATGACATCCTATGAGGTACAGGTGCTATTATCTCCATATTATAGATGAGAAAACCAAGGGAGAGAGAAGTTTTATCATTTACACAAAATCGCACAGCTAGTAGATGACAGAGCTAGGATTTGAAACCAAGCAGTCTGATGCAGAGGCTGTATGCTAAACTACTATAGAAATAGCCTCATAGAAAAAACAGAAAAGATGGATGTAAAATATGTGTCTATAATTAGTTACAGGGATTTGGGGGGATCGGGTAATGCTTGGTCAACACCATATTTTGACTGGTGAAAGGGTTAGGCTCTGTGACCTTCCCACACACTGTCCTCTAAAGGATGCCCGTTCAGTTGGAGGGGACAGAAGGGTTCTTGGCCCACAGCGCATTTGACTCACAGCATTCACTCAATAAATGTTAGCTAGAGTAGAAGCCCTTTTAAATAACCTCCACTTACCAGAATACCCTTTTAGGCAACATTCTCCATCCCCTCTGTACCGGATCCTGACTGATGCCACCATGCTGACTGCTCAGGGCTACTAGATATTCTCTAGTACACTTGAACCCTCTGCTCCTTCCAGGTAAGCTGTTTGCAAGAGTCAGCTGGCTTGTCCCCCAAACCACTTTCTCCAGTTGTATTTACTACTTAGATTATATAAGTGAACTCACATATAATTCAGCCTGATTCAATCATACCAAATGCCAGCCATTTCCAAAAATCTAACCCATGTTCAAAGGTTGAAGTGTCGGGCTTCCCTGGTGGCGCAGTGGTTGAGAGTCTGCCTGCCAATGCAGGGGACACGGGTTCGAGCCCTGGTCTGGGGGGATCCCACATGCCGTGGAGCGACTGGGCCCGTGAGCCACAATTGCTGAGCCTGCGCGTCTGGAGCCTGTGCTCCACAGCAAGAGAGGCCACGATGGTGAGAGGCCCACGCACCGCGATGAAGAATGGCCCCCACTTGCCGCAACTAGAGAAAGCCCTCGCACAGAAACGAAGACCCAACACAGCCAAAAATAAATAAATAAATAAAAATTAAAATATATAACTTATAAAAAAAAAAAAGATGAAGTGTTATAATACAAGATCTTGTGTCATAATACAAGATGTTAAAAAGACTGTCCAAATATCACTATCACATAAAGAGGTTCTATAACTCAAGAAGAAAAAGACAAATAATTTAATAGAAAAATGAGCCAAGGACAAGAACGGTTTACAAATAGCCAGAAAACATGGCAACATGCCCAGTCTTACCAGAGGTAAGTAAAAATTAAATCAACACTGAGATAGCATTTATTATCCATTAGACTAACAAAAATTTAAATGACTGATATCATCTGGTTTTGGTAAGGTATGGGCAATCAAACAATTACCAGTAATTTCTTGTAGGTAGTAGAAACAATAAATTCATATACATAAATACATTTTTAATGGGATTTTCAATGTTTTCAGATGCAGCTAAATAAAAAGCAAAACTCACCCTCAGAAGGAAGAAGGAACTGTTCTAAACCTTGAACACTATTCTAAAACTGAAATTCGAAAAACATTTATAGCAATGTGGCATCACCAAATAAAGAGGTGATAATACGCACTCTCCAAAGAGGACTACTGTGATTTAGACGAGGACTTCCTAGTGTGGTGATCCTGACACCCTTCTCCCAACTCTGCTGGCCTATCTCGGCGGGTGTGGCAGCGCCCATCTCCAGCAGGCCCAGCACAGGACGCCATGCTGTTCAGCAACACCCCTGTCTCTCTTCCCCACTCTCTCACGTACAAGGCTCAGGTTGCACTGGGGTGGACAGTTTGCCTCTCACATTCTTTGATCAGAACATTGCTGTGTCTCCGACCTCTCATGCTTGAAACAGACTTGCTGGTAGTTGAGCCCTTAGGACACCCAGCGCCTGCAATAAAATAAAGACTCAGCTTCTCTTGGAGACCCACTGAGCCAAGGACATAGTGTTCTATCTATACAATGAAATGCAGATTTCCCAATAAAAGGCAAAATTCTTGACTTCGGGAGGTTGAATAGGATGGAAAAGAATTCCAGCTGGTTAAAGTTACAGCACTGAAAAAATCCCTGTCTGAGAATAATTCTTGTGTCTGAGGCCAAGATGCTGTCATCTTGCCACAGACAGTTAAAATATTCACTCATGGCGTGCTCCAATCCTCAAAGCTATGCTCCGAGACAGTCTAAATTGGTCAATAAACACAGTGGTTCAGTCTTGCTGCCTTCTCTTCTGAAATTAAGAATATTTTAGCTGAATTAGTGCCAGGGCAAAATGTACAGGAGGCTGTATTTAGTTAAAAACTGGTTGGACACTGTGATTACATGTTAAGATCATGAAAGAAATGTCAAGAATCCTCCTTCCTGCTGTATAGTTGAAAGAAGAAAGCCATAAAACAGTCAGGTGTGCCCTGTGGGCCTAATAAGGTGGGCTCTGGGGTGAGACTACGGGGTTTCCTTCACAGCACCATCACTTCCAGCTCGGTGACCCTGCCTAAGTCTCCTGGCGTCTCTGTCCCCCCATTTCCTCGTCTGAAATATGGGGATGCTAAAAGAGCTCACCACATAGGGTCATCAGAAAGGGCAATGAGTTAATCCATTTAAAGTGCTGCTCTCCAAGGAAGCACTCAAATGTTAGTCATCACCCCTGGAAGGGAGAAGTGGTGGGCTGGAGAGAATGCTGAAGGACTTGAATGTCTATCATTGGTTTGACAACCCGTGTAGAAGGCATTTATTCATGTGCTCTGCCCAAGCTGTCCTCTGGCCATTTCACGTGTTCAGCCATTTACCTCTGACACTTACCTCGTAGCTCTTTGGGTGTGTGTCACCTCCCTAACTAGATGGTGAGCTCCAGAAGTGGTGTCTTCACCTCGCACAGAGTCTAGTCCCCAGTAAGCGCTCAACAAATATCTGATTGACCCTGCTAGCTGTTCATATGCAGAGTGAACTGGACTCAAAATTAATCACACAAACTCCATTTAAATGGGCTTTTCTAGAAGTGCAGCTAAACTTTGCAGGATACAGTCATCAAAACCAGAGATAGAGATGGGTCTCTGTGGTCCACTGGACAGCAGCACTAGAAGGTGCCACCCCCGCCACAGGCAGGGCGCTCTCTTACTCGCTGTCTGGGAGCTCTCGTCGCTCTCAGCAGGAGAATCCTCCCTGCCCACAGCAGAGCTCCAGGCCTGCAGAGACCCCGTGCAGAATCCAGGCAGCAGTCTGCATCTTTCCCCAGGAAGGCTTTAAGGCCCTGTTGGCTAAGCCCCGGCCATCTGGACCGGCTCCTGTGTCACCTGGAATATTTAGAGACCAGCCCCAGTTCACAATCCTAGCTTCGTACTCTGACCTCCTGGCCACATGTTCTCAAACTGCCAAGTTGTGCAATTTAAGTTGGAGAATCCTGTGTCTCTGGAGGTCATTTGTTCATTCAGCAAACTTCCCAGAGGGTCTTCTATATTCCAGGTACTAACCACGTTCTTAAAATACTGAATCGTAATAAAAATGACTAACATGCCATTTACTGAATATTGAGTATGTGTCAGATACTGTGTTAAGTGTCCTCGGTCCACTGTCTAATTTAATTCAGGGAGGTTGGTATTATTTTACAGATGAGGAAAATGAGACACAGAAATGAAGTAACTTGCTTGCACTCCCATGGTTAGTGAGCTGCAGGGCTGGATTAAGGCCTGAAGCCAAGTCAGTTTGAGAGTAGGCACTCTGATCACGATGCTTGCTGACTCTCCCTGCCTCACTTAATCTATTTCTCTTCTCGAGCTTTATGACTCTTGCTCACATCACCCTTACCACCTAGATTCAAAAGATCTAAACAAATTGGATCTTGCCTATTTCACGGGCTCTTCTGGACCAGGTTTGATATGACAGGTTACCAAACCCCTGACACTAAACAAAAAAGGTGAAGTTCAGGTTGGGCCGAATAATACTGCCTTTCAGCACCTCTTGCATCCCTCCTCCCTTGTTTACCTCCCCCTTCCCTACTTGTCCTTCCCTCCTTTTTCTGTCTGCTTCCCAATACACCCACTCAGGTATCCCACGGGCTTCCCAACTCAACCCCAAATGAAACTCACCCTGCTTCCTGACTTCTCTGCCACCGCTTTACACTTAGCTGCCTGGCATTCAGGTCGAAACCTCAGAGTCATCAGCATGAGAAGGAAATAGAGCATAGTGAATAAAAATACAGGCTCTGGGTTCAAATTCTGGATCTGACTCTACCAGCTGCAGGACCTAGGAACAAGTTACTTAATCTAGCTCTGTCTCAGTTTCCTCATCTGCAAAATGAGGATAAAAACAGCACCTACCAAAAAAGAAAGTGTTTTGCCACAAATGCGGCAGGAACAACTGGATATCCATTAGGGGAAAAAAAGAATTTTGACTCCCCCATTTCATATGCTACACAAAAATTAATTTGAGATGGATGATAGATCTAAACATAGAAATTAAAGCTATAAAGCTTCTAGAAGGAAATATAAGAGATGATCTTTGTAATATGGGAGTCAGCAAAAGTTTCTTAGGATATGGAGAAAAGAACAGCCTTACAAAGAAAATAATAGAGATTAACCAAGATGGCAGAGTAGAAGGACGTGCTCTCACTCCCTCTTGCGAGAGCACCAGAGTCACGACTGGGTGCTGGACAATCATTGACAGGAAGACCCTGGACTTCACCAAGGAGGATACCCCACATCCAAGGACAGAGGAGAAGCCACAGTGAGACGGTAGGAGGGGCGCAATCAGAGTAAAATCAAGTCCCATAACTGCTGGGTGGGTGACTCACAGACTGGCGAACACTTATACCACAGAAGTCCACCCACTGGAGTGAAGGTTCTGGGCCCCACGTCGGGCTTCCCAACCTGGGGGTCTGGCAACGGGAGGAGGAATTCCTGGAGAATCAGACTTTGAAGCCTGGTGGGAATGGATTACAGGACTTTGACAGGACTGGGGGAAGCAGAGGCCCCACTCTTGGAGGGCACACACAGAGTAGTGTGTGCATTGGGACCCAGGGGAAGGAGCAGTGACCCTGGGGGAGACTGAACCAGACCTACCTGCTGGTGTTGGGGGGTCTCCTGCAGAGGCGAGTGGTGGCTCTGTTTCACCGTGGGGATAAGGACACTGGCAGCAGAGGTTCTGGGAAGTTCTCCTTGGCGTGAGCCCTCCCAGAGTCTGCCATTAACCCCACCAAAGAGCACGGGTAGGCTCCAGTGTTGGGTTGCCTCAGGCAAAACAACCAACACGGAGGGAACCCAACCCCACCCATCAACAGTCAAGTGGATTAAGGTTTTACTGAGCTCTGACCGCCACAGCAACAGGGAGGGAACCCAGCCCCACCCATCAACAGTCAAGTGGATTAAGGTTTTACTGAGCTCTGACCGCCACAGCAACAGTCAGCTCTACCCACCACCAGAGCCTCCCATCAAGCCTCATAGATAGCCTCAACCACCAGAGGGCAGACAACAGAAGCAAGAAAAACTACAATCCTGCAGCCTGTGGACCAAAAACCACAGTTACAGAAAGATAGAGAAGATGAAAAGGCAGAGGGCTATGTACCAGATGAAGGAACAAGAAAAAACCCCAGAAAAACAACTAAATGAAGTGGAGATAGGCAACCTTCCAGAAAAAGAATTCAGAATAATGATAGTGAAGATGATCCAGGACCTCGGAATAAGAATGGAGGCAAAGATTGAGAAGATGCAAGAAATGATTAACAAAGACCTAGAAGAATTAAAGAACAAACAAACAGAGATGAACTATACAATAACTGAAATGAAAACTACACTAGAAGGAATCAATAGCAGAATAACTGAGGCAGAAGAACGGATAAGTGACCTGGAAGACAGAATGGTGGAATTCACTGCTGCGGAACAGAATAAAGAAAAAAGAATGAAAAGAAATGAAGACAGCCTAAGAGACCTCTGGGACAACATTAAACGCAACAACATTCGCATTATAGGGGTCCCAGAAGGTGAAGAGAGAGAGAAAGGACCAGAGAAAATATTTGAAGAGATTATAGTCGAAAACTTCCCTAACATGGGAAAGGAAATAGCCACCCAAGTCCAGGAAGCGCAGAGAGTCCCATAGAGAATAAACCCAAGGAGAAACACGCCAAGACACATAGTAATCAAAGTGGCAAAAATTAAAGACAAAGAAAAATTATTGAAAGCAGCAAGGGAAAAATGACAAATAACATACAAGGGAACTCCCATAAGGTTAACAGCTGATTTCTCAGCAGAAACTCTGCAAGCCAGAAGGGAGTGGCATGATATACTTAAAGTGATGAAAGGGAAGAACCTACAACCAAGATTACTCTAGCCGGCAAGGATCTCATTTAGATTCGATGGAGAAATCAAAAGCTTTACAGACAAGCAAAAGCTACGAGAATTCAGCACCACCAAACCAGCTCTACAACAAATGCTAAAGGAACTTCTCTAAGTGGGAAACACAAGAGAAGAAAAGGACCTACAAAAACAAACCCAAAACAATTAAGAAAATGGTCATAGGAACATACATATCGATAATTACCTTAAACGTGAATGGATTAAATGCCCCAACCAAAAGACATAGACTGGCTGAATAGATACAAAAACAAGATCCATATATATGCTGCCTACAAGAGACCCACTTTAGACCTAGGGACACATACAGACTGAAAGTGAGGGGATGGAAAAAGATATTCCATGCAAATGGAAATCAAAAGAAAGCTGGAGTAGCTATACTCATATCAGATAAAATAGACTTTAAAATAAAGAATGTTACAAGAGACAAGGAAGGACACTACATAATGATCAAGGGATCAATCCAAGAAGAAGATATAACAATTATAAATATATATGCACCCAACATAGGAGCACCTCAATACATAAGGCAACTGCTAACAGCTATAAAAGAGGAAATCGACAGTGACACAATAATAGTGGGGGACTTTAACACCTCACTTACACCAATGGACAGATCACCCAGACAGAAAATTAATAAGGAAACACAAGCTTTAAATGACACAACAGACCAGATAGATTTAATTGATATATATAGGACATTCCATCCAAAAACAGCAGATTACACGTTCTTCTCAAGTGCGCATGGAACATTCTCCAGGATAGATCACATCTTGGGTCACAAATCAAGCCTCAGTAAATTTAAGAAAATTGAAATCATATCAAGCATCTTTTCGGACCACAACGCTATGAGATTAGAAATGAATTACAGGGAAAAAAACGTAAAAAAGACAAACACATGGAGGCTAAACAATACGTTACTAAATAACCAAGAGATCACTGAAGAAATCAAAGAGGAAATCAAAAAATACCTAGAGACAAATGACAATGAAAACACGACGACCCAAAACCTATGGGATGCAGCAAAAGCGGTTCTAAGAGGGAAGTTTATAGCTATACAAGCCTACCTCAAGAAACAAGAAAAATCTCAAGTAAACAATCTAACCTTACACCTAAAGAAACTAGAGAAAGAAGAACAAACAAAACCCAAAGTTAGCAGAAGGAAAGAAATCATAAAGATCAGAGCAGAAATAAATGAAATAGAAACAAAGAAAACAATAGCAAAGATCAATAAAACTAAAAGTTGGTTCTTTGAGAAGATAAACAAAATTGATAAGCCATTAGCCAGACTCATCAAGAAAAAGAGGGAGAGGACTCAAATCAATAAAATCAGAAATGAAAAAGGAGAAGTTACAACAGACACCACAGAAATACAAAGCATCCTAAGAGACTACTACAAGCAACTTTATGCCAATAAAATGGACAACCTGGAAGAAATGGACAAATTCTTAGAAAGGTATAACCTTCCAAGACTGAACCAGGAAGAAACAGAAAATATGAACAGACCAATCACAAGTAATGAAATTGAAACTGTGATTAAAAATCTTCCAACAAACAAAAGTCCAGGACCAGATGGCTTCACAGGTGAATTCTATCAAACATTTAGAGAAGAGCTAACACCCATCCTTCTCAAACTCTTCCAAAAAATTGCAGAGGAAGGAACACTCCCAAACTCATTCTATGAGGCCACCATCACCCTGATACCAAAACCAGACAAAGACACTACAAAAAAAGAAAATTACAGACCAATATCACTGATGAATATAGATGCAAAAATCCTCAACAAAATACTAGCAAACAGAATCCAACAACACATTAAAAGGATCATACACCACGATCAAGTGGGATTTATCCCAGGGATGCAAGGATTCTTCAATATACGCAAATCAATCAATGTGATACACCATATTAACAAATTGAAGAATAAAAACCATATGATCATCTCAATAGATGTAGAAAAAGCTTTTGACAAAATTCAACACCCATTTCTGATAAAAACTCTCCAGAAAGTGGGCATAGAGGGAACCTACCTCAACATAATAAAGGCCATATATGACAAACCCACAGCAAACATCATTCTCAATGGTGAAAAACTGAAAGCATTTCCTCTAAGATCAGGAACGAGACAAGGATGTCCACTCTCACCACTATTATTCAACATAGTTCTGGAAGTCCTAGCCACGGCAATCAGAGAAGAAAAAGAAATAAAAGGAATACAAATTGGAAAAGAAGAAGTAAAACTGTCACTGTTTGTGGATGACATGATACTATACATAGAGAATCCTAAAACTGCCACCAGAAAACTGCTAGAGCTAATTAATGAATATGGTAAAGTTGCAGGATACAAAATTAATGCACAGAAATCTCTTGCATTCCTATACACTAATGATGAAAAATCTGAAAGAGAAATTATGGAAACACTCCCATTTACCATTGCAACAAAAAGAATAAAATACCTAGGAATAAACCTACCTAGGGAGACAAAAGACCTGTATGCAGAAAACTATAGGACACTGATGAAAGAAATTAAAGATGATACCAACAGATGGAGAGATATACCATGTTCTTGGATTGGAAGAATCAACATTGTGAAAATGAGTATACTACCCAAAGCAATCTACAGATTCAATGCAATCCCTATCAAATTACCAATGACATTTTTTACGGAGCTAGAACAAATCATCTTAAAATTTGTATGGAGACACAAAAGACCCTGAATAGCCAAAGCAGTCTTGAGGCAAAAAAATGGAGCTGGAGGAATCAGACTCCCTGACTTCAGACTATACTACAAAGCTACAGTAATCAAGACAATATGGTACTGGCACAAAAACAGAAATACAGATCAATGGAACAAGATAGAAAGCCCAGAGATTAACCCATGCACCTATGGTCAACTAATCTATGACAAAGGAGGCAAAGATATACAATGGAGAAAAGACAGTCTCTTCAATAAGTGGTGCTGGGAAAACTGGACAGCTACATGTAAAAGAATGAAATTAGAATACTCCCTAACACCATACACAAAAATAAACTCAAAATGGATTAGAGACCTAAATATAAGACTGGACACTATAAAACTCTTAGAGGAAAACATAGGAAGAACACTCTTTGACATAAATCACAGCAAGATCTTTTTTGATCCACCTTCTAGAGTAATGGAAATAAAAACAAAAATAAACAAGTGGGACCTAATGAAACTTCAAAGCTTTTGCACAGCAAAGGAAACCATAAACAAGACGAAAAGACAACCCTCAGAATGGGAGAAAATATTTGCAAATGAATCAACGGACAAAGGATTAATCTCCAAAATATATAAACAGCTCATTCAGCTCAATATCAAAGAAACAAACACCCCAATCCAAAAATGGGCAGAAGACCTAAATAGACATTTCTCCAAAGAAGACATACAGACGGCCACGAAGCACATGAAAAGATGCTCAACATCACTAATTATTAGAGAAATGCAAATCAAAACTACAATGAGGTATCACCTCACTCCTGTTAGAATGGGCATCATCAGAAAATCTACAAACAACAAATGCTGGAGAGGGTGTGGAGAAAAGGGAAACCTCTTGCACTGTTGGTGGGAATGTAAATTGATACAGCCACTATGGAGAACAATATGGAGGTTCCTTAAAAAACTAAAAATAGAATTACCATATGACCCAGCAATCCCACTACTGGGCATATACCCTGAGAAAACCATAATTCAAAAAGACACATGCACCCGAATGTTCATTGCAGCACTATTTACAATAGCCAGGTCATGGAAGCAACCTAAATGCCCATCAACAGACGAATGGATAAAGAAGTTGTGGTACATATATACAATGGAATATTACTCAGCCATAAAAAGGAACGAAATTGAGTCATTTGTTGAGACGTGGATGGATCTAGAGATTCATACAGAGTGAAGTAAGTCAGAAAGAGAAAAACAAATATCGTATATTAATGCATGTATGTGGAACCTAGAAAAATGGTACAGATAAGCCAGTTTGCAGGGCAGAAGTTGAGACACAGATGTAGAGAATGGACATATGGACACCAAGGGGGGAAAACTGCGGTAAGGTGGGGATGGTGGTGTGCTGAATTGGGCGATTGGGATTGACATGTATACACTGATGTGTATAAAATTGATGCCTAATAAGAACCTGCAGTATAAAAAAAACAAACAAAACAACTAATACTAAACTTTCATTGGGTTATTTGTATGGAAATATGTTAATATAAATGTTTCAGACATTACATGAAATTTCTAAAAATCTTATATTTGTATTTGTATGGAAATATGTATGGAAATATGTTAATATAAACGTTTCAGACATTACATGAAATTTCTAAAAATCTTATATTTGTATTGGTATGGAAATATGTTAATATAAATGTTTCAGACATTACATGAAATTTCTAAAAATCTTATATGTTCTGGTATAATGTTATAAGTAATAATCCTAGTTATTACTTTAAAATGTATATCTCAGAAATAACTAATTTTCTTGTCAACTGCATTATTATGAACTTTCATCAAATCTTTAACCGTGGTCATTTTTAAGTCTTTTGTCATTTACAGACAGTTCTGGGTGTACTCTGATGATTTTGCAAATATGTTCCTATAAAAGGGTTTCATCTTCAAAAAATTCATGGAAAAGACTCTGACAAGTACAGGTTTCTGGTAACTGACTGTACTGCTGAACTGAATGAATAAGCATTTTCAGAACTCTAATGAAAAACTGATGAACTCATAAAAGTGCTAACAAAAGATCAAGATGAAAAAAAAAAATTAATTACATGGGACTGAGTGAACTGATGAGGATGAGTATAATTTTTGTGACTTTCTGTTTGAATTAAAAAAAAAAAAAAAATCCCACAAGGACTCAGAGGCAAAGAATATACAAATCAATTTTCACTGCAAAGTAAAGGAGCTGTTACAGTGGAGGATTACTGGACTGAATGTCAATATTATGACATAGTATAGTATGAATGTGTTTCATGTTTGGTAATTGCAATCATTGTTGCTTTTGTTGTGGTCATCCATGTACAATGCTTGGTGTCAGTCTATTTATCTCTTGTAAAAATAAAATACAGTGTGTGTGTGTGGAAAAAAAAAAAAAGAAAAGAAAATAATAAATTAGACCTTGTCAAAATTTAAAACTTCTATTCATCAGAAGACATTTAAGAAAATGAATAGGCAAGCCACAATTAGGAAAAAGATTTGCAAATCACATATCTGACAAATAAGGAGTATTCAGAATAAATAAAGAATCCCTAAAATTCAATAAGAAAAAGACAAAAACCACAATTTTTAAATGGGCAAAATATTTGAATAATTTGAACAACACTCAGAAAGAAAGATATAGAAATGGTAAGTACATGAAAAAGTTCTTAGTATCATTAATCATTAGGGAAATGTAAATTACAACCATTTGGGGATAGCTACATATCCATCAGAATGGCTAAAATTTAAAAGTCTAACAATACCAAATGTTGATGAGGATGCAGAGTAACCAACCAGACTCTGATACATTGTGGAAGCATAAAAACGGTACAACCACTTTGGCAGTTTCTTATAAAGCTAAACATAGACCTATCCTATGACCCACTCCCAGATGTTTACCCAAGAGAAATGAAAAAATATGTCCACCAAAAAAAAAAGACCTGTACAAGATGTTCATGGCAGCTTTATACAGAAAAGCCAAAAACTGGAAACAGCCCTGTGTCCATCAACCGAAGAATGGAGACACAAAACTGTGGTACAGCCATACAATGGAATACTATTCAGAAATAAAGAGGAAGGAATTACTGATACACGCAACATGGATGGATCTCAGAAACATTATACCACGTGACAGAAACTTCAAACCAGAGAGTACATACTGTACAATTCCATTTATATGAAGTTCTAGCAAAGGCACAGGAATCTATGATTTAAAAATCAGAACAGTGGTTGCCTCTGAAGAGTGGGGACAGGGACTGATTGAGAAGGAACATGAAGGAATTTTCTGGGATGCTGGTAATGTCCAAATCTTGAAAGGGGCTTGGGTTGCACAGTTGCATGCTTTTGTCAAAAGTCAGACAATGGTACACTTAAGATTTGTGCATTTCACATATGTAAATTTTTCTCAAAAGGAAAGTAATGTAAACAACTATTGAACTCTAATTAAGGGTACGTGTGCTTAAGTATTTAGGGAAAAATGTACTAATGTCTGCGACCTAATTTGAAATGCATCACAAAAACAAGATGGTCGGATGGATAACAGCGGGATGGATAGATTCGTGACAAAGCAAACACAGCAATATGTTAATTTTAGAATCTAGGTGGAGAGTATATAGGTATTCACTGTACATTTGTTTCAACTTTGCTGCATATCTGAAACTTTTCATAACGAAATAACAGAAAATAGTACCTACAATATAAGATTGCTATACCATCTTTTACCCTCTTTCCTGTCACCGTTCACATGGTCTCCAACACCTGCTACCTTTACATCACTCACATTCCTCCCTTTGCTGGCTCTTCTGCAATCTCCAGCCAGGTCTAAGCCATGGACTCATACCTGGATTGCAGACCTACTGTCCTCCCTACTGCTGGTGTTCCCTCACTCCAATCCATCCTGAATGTCAATCTTCTCACTCACAGCTCTTATTATGTGAACGCTGCTGCTCAGCAACTTTTGATGACTCTCCATTAACAATCTCAAAACTCTCAGCCTGCAACAAGGCCCTTGCATTCCGGCCTCGTTCTATCAATATGATTGCCCTATGGAAATACAGAAATTCTTGGCTACAGTCAAACGAGATAACTACTTATCCCCTAACACAACGCACACTTCCTATCCCAACACCCTTGCCTCCTCTCCAGGAATCTATTCCTGGGTGTCCAGGGGCCCAGCTACAGGTCTCAGCAGTTCAGCATATGAACAGAAGCTGGTCAGAAAACCTTGGCCTTGACAGGTATGAGTTTCAAGGCCTCCTATAGAGACTCAGCAGTGTTATGCCAGCACAGAAACACCTACTCCCTTTGTTCACTTGTTCGTTCATTCATTTACTCTCTAACTCACTTGCTAAGTACTTACTATGTGCCAGATAATCTGCTAGAGGCTGCAAAGGAGGTAAAGTGACAGGACCCCAGCCTGAAGAAACCCAATTAGTGAGAGCAAGATTGAAGAATAGTCATAATTCATAGTAAGTCCTATCTTGAAGGTGGCAGTACCAGAAATCTCACTCAAGGTTCACTCCAGATTGAGGCTGGTGAAAGTGTAGTGGGATCCCTGTGGCAGTTTCAAAGCATGGCCTCAAAATCTTTGACACTCCTCCCACTGAGGTAGGGGAGAATCTGTGTTCCCTCCCCCTTGAATCTGAGCAGGCTTGTGACTGTCTTGAACAATAGAGTACAGGAAAAGTGATACTGTGTGACTTCTGAGGTCAGGTAATAGAAGACCAGGCAGCTTCCACCTGGCTCTCATGGAACGCTCATTCTCCAAAGGCTCCTGGGGACACTCCCTCTTGGAACCCAGCCATCATGTTGTGAAGAAGCCCAAGCCACACGCAGAGGCCACATGTAGGCACTCTGGCTACATGGGCCCCAGCTGACCCCAGCCTTCAAGTCATCTCAGCCTAGGCACCAGTCTGTAAGTAAAGAAGCCTCCAGTGATTCCGGCTCTTAACCATTTGAGTCACCTGAGCCATCCAGGTCTTCAGAAAACATCCCCACCATGTCCTGTTCAAATTCCTGACCTGCAGACCTCCTGAGCATAGTAAAGAATAATATTTATTAGTAGTATTATGCTGAGCATAATAATGTTGTTTTATGCTGCTATGTCTGGGGGTGTTTTGTTACAAGCAATGGATAACTGGAACAATCCCTTCAAAAACAAGTGCTACTCATGGCAGGGCCCTGGGCAGCCTAGGCCGGGGGCCTGAAGCCAACAAAGAATGACGCCCCCAAAGATTATAACTGGAACATCCCTTTAAATATTTTACCCCATTTATCAAGTTTATAATACCTTCAATTATTCAACATTCAACAAATAATGTATTAATTGCCTAGATGTGACAGTTACTGTTTAGTATTAGATAAAAATCCCTGCCCTCCAGAAGCTTACTGCCTAGTGGAGAAACAGACAGTAAGTGAGACAAGTAAGGAAAATATAAACCATGTTGGACAGGGGTTAAATATAAGGAGAGAAAATAAAGCCGGGAGAGGGGCTATGAAATATCAGGTGTGGGATCAATATTTTAGAGAGGGTGGCCAGGAAAGGCCTCATGGAGAAGGTGACTCAAACAAAGCCCTGTTGGAAAGTCCTGGGATGGGAATACCAGGCCCCCATGGCTGTCTCCTTCTACGCACCCTTCCCATGTCACTTGCTCATACCCCATCAGCTAGACAGACCTCACAAAAATCCATAGGGTCAAGGAGCTTCTCCAACACAACAACTCTCAAATAAGAATTATGTGATGCCAAAGCAGGAAGGGCCCTCAGAAGCCATCCATTCTCACCCCCTCACCTTTCAGTGGAGAAACTGAAGCCATGGTGTTCCAGCTGGCCTAAGACTTAACCTGAGACGTGCATGTCTGCCCAGTCCTGTGCTCTTGCTCCTACTCTCCAATGATTACTGGAAAACCACTCTCCCTTGGTAACTAAGCTCTTTGTCCCTTGGTTGCATCACCCCAGCCAGATGCACCTGATCCTCCCCATCTGTCACTGACACAGTCTGAGACCAGTCCCCAGGGGGGGTGGGTAAGGGAATCCAAGATTAGAACCAGCACTGGCCTTAGACAACTGCCAGCATTCCCACTGATAGCGCTACCAATGTCTATAACACCTCCAGCAACAGCCCCTCCACAATGCAGTCAGTGACACAGAAAATGGACATCTTCCACTTTCTCTTCTTAGCCGTTCTGTTGTGGGTTGAACTGGGTCCTCCAAAAAGTCATGTTGAGAGACCGGTTCAAGATGGCGGAGTAGAAGGATGTGCGCTCATTCCCTCTTGCGAGAGCACCGAAATCACAACTAACTGCTGAACAATCATCGACAGGAAGACACTGGAACTCGCCAAAAAAGATACCCCAGATCCAAACACAAAGGAGAAGCCGCAATGAGATGGTTGGAGGGGCGCAATCACAATAAAATCAAATCCCATAACTGCTGGGTGGGTGACTCACAAACTGGAGAACACTTATACCACAGAAGTCCACCCACTGGAGTGAAGGTTCTGAGCCCCACATCAGGCTTCCGAACCTGGGGGTCCGGTAATGGGAGGAGGAATTCCTAGAGAATCAGACTTTGAAGGCTACTGGGATTTGATTGCAGGACTTTGACAACACTGGGGGAAAGAGAAACTCCACACTTGGAGGGCACACACAAAGTAGTGTGTGAATCAGGACCCAGGGGAAGGAGCAGTGACCCCATAGGAGATGTAACCAGACTTACCTGCTAGTGTTGGAGGGTCTCTTGCAGAGGCAAGGGGTGGCTCTGGCTCACCATAGGGACAAGGACACTGGCAGCAGAAGTTCTGGGAAGTACTCCTTGGTGTGAGCTCTCCCAGAGTCTGCCATTAGCCCCACCAAAGAGCCCGGTAGGCTCCAGTGCTGGGTCACCTCAGGCCAAACAAACAACATGGAAGGAACCCAGCCCCACCCATCAGCAGACAAGCAGACTAAACTTTTACTGAGCTGTGCCCACCAGAGCAACACCCAGCTCTACCCACCACCAGTCCCTCCCATCAGGAAGCTTGCACAAGCCTCTTAGATAGCCTCATCCACCAGAGGGCAGACAGCAGAAGCAAGAAGAACTATAATTCTGCAGCCTGTGCAAGGAAAACCACATTCACAGAAAGATAGACAAAATGAAAAGACAGAGGAATTTGTACCAGATGAAGGAACAAGATAAAACCCCAGAAAAACAACCAAATGAAGTGCAGATAGGCAACCTTCCAGAAAAAGAATTCAGAATAATGATAGTGAAGATGATCCAGGACCTCAGAAAAAGAATGGAGGCAAAGATCGAGAAGATGCAAGAAATGTTTAACAAAGACCTAGAAGAATTAAAGAACAAACACCTAGAAGAATTAAAGAACAAACAAACAGAGATGAACAATACAATAACTGAAATGAAAAATACACCAGAAGGAATCAATAGCAGAATAACTGAGGCAGAAGAACAGATAAGGGACCTGGAAGACAGAATGGTGGAATTCACTGCTGCGGAACAGAATAAAGAAAAAAGAATGAAAAGAAATGAAGACAGCCTAAGAGACTTCTGGGACAACATTAAAGGCAACAACATTCGCATTATGGGGGTCCCAGAAGAAGAAGAGAAAGAGAAAGGACCCGAGAAAATATTTGAAGAGATTATAGTCAAAAACTTCCCTAACATGGGAAAGGAAATAGTCACCCAAGTCCAGGAAGCTCAGAGAGTCCCAGGCAGGATAACTCCAAGGAGAAACACGCCGAGACACATAGTAATCAAACTGACAAAAATTAAAGACAAAGAAAAATTATTGAAAGCAACAAGGGAAAAATGACAAATAACATACAAGGAAACTCCCATAAGGTTAACAGCTGATTTCTCAGCAGAAACTCTACAAGCCAGAAGAGACTGGCATGATACATTTAAAGTGATGAAAGGGAAGAAACTACAACCAAGATTACTCTACCGGGCAAGGATCTCATTCAGATTCGATGGAGAAATCAAAAGCTTTACAGAAAAGCAAAAGCTAAGAGAATTCAGCACCACAAAACCAGCTCTACAACAAATGTTAAAGGAACTTCTCTAAGTGGGAAACATAAGAGAAGAAAAGGACCTACAAAAACAAACCCATAACAATTAAGAAAATGGTAAAAGGAGCATGCATATTGATAATTACCTTAAACGTGAATGGATTAAATGCTCCAACCAAAAGACACAGGTTCGCTGAATGGATACAAAAACAAGACCATATATATGCTGTCTACAAGAGACCCACTTTAGACCTAGGGACACATACAGACTGAAAGTGAGGGGATGGAAAAAGACATTCCATGCAAATGGAAATCAAAAGAAAGCTGGAGTAGCAATACTCATATCAGATAAAATAGACTTTAAAATAAAGAATGTTACAAGAGACAAGGAAGGACACTACATAATGATCAAGGGATCAATCCAAGTAGAAGATATAACAATTATAAATATATTTGCACCCAACATAGCAGCACCTCAATACATAAGGCAACCGCTAAGAGCTATAAAAGAGGAAATCGACAGTAACACAATAATAGTGGGGGACTTTAACACCTCACTTACACCAATGGACAGATCATCCAAACAGAAAACTAATAAGGAAACACAAGCTTTAAATGACACAGTAGACCAGGTAGATTTAATTGATATTTATAGGACATTCCATCCCCAAACAGCAGATTACACTTTCTTCTCAAGTGCTCACGGAACATTCACCAGGATAGATCACATCCTGGGTCACAAGTCAAGCCTCAGTAAATTTAAGAAAATTGAAATCACATCAAGCATCTTTTCTGACCACAATGCTATGAGATTAGAAATCAATTACAGGGAAAAAAATGTAAAAAACACAAACACATGGAGGCTAAACAATACATTACTAAATAACGAAGAGATCACTGAAGAAATCAAAGAGAAAATCAAAAAATACCTAGAGACAAATGACAATGAAAACACGATGATCCAAAACCTATGGGATGCAGCAAAAGCAGTTCTAAGAGGGAAGTTTATAGCAATACAAGCATACCTAAAGAAAAAAGAAAAATCTCAAGTAAACAATCTAATCTTACACCTAAAGGAACTAGAGAAAGAAGAACAAGCAAAACCCCAAGTTAGTAGAAGGAAAGAAATCATAAGGATCAGAGCAGAAATAAATGAAATACAAACAAAGAAAACAATAGCAAAGATCAATAAAACTAAAAGCTGGTTCTTTGAGAAGATAAACAAAATTGATAAACCTTTATCCAGACACAACAAGAAAAAAAGGGAGAGGACTCAAATCAATAAAATTAAAAATGAAAAAGGAGAAGTTACAACGGACACTGCAGAAATACAAAGCATCATAAGAGAGTACTAAGAGCAACTCTATGCCAATAAAATGGACAACCTGGAAGAAATGGACAAATTCTTAGAAAAGTATAACCTTCCAAGACTGAACCAGGAATAAACAGAAACTATGAACAGACCAATCACAAGTAATGAAATTGAGACTGTGACTAAAAATCTTCCAACAAACAAAAGTCCAGGACCAGATGGCTTCACAGGTGAATTCTATTAAACATATAGACAAGAGCTAACACCCATCCTTCTCAAACTCTTCCAAGAACTGCAGAGGAAGGAACACTCCCAAACTCATTCTACGAGGTCACCATCAAACTGATACGAAAACCAGACAAAGATACAACAAAAAAAGAAAATTACAGACCAATATCACTGATGAATATAGATGCAAAAATCCTCAACAGAATACTAGCAAACAGAATCCAACAACACATTAAAAGGATAATACACCATGATCAAGTGGGATTTATCCCAGGGATGCAAGGATTCTTCAATATATGTAAATCAATCAATGTGATACACCATATTAACAAACTGAAGAGTAAAAACCATATGATCATCTCAATAGATGCAGAAAAAGCTTTTGACAAAATTCAGCACCCATTTATGATAAAAACTCTCCAGAGTGTGGGCATAGAGGGAACTAACCTCAACATAATAAAGGCCACACATGACAAACCCACAGCAAACATCATTCTCAATGGTGAAAACCTGAAACCATTTCCTCTAAGATCAGGAACGAGACAAGGATGTCCACTCTCATCACTATTATTCAACATAGCTTTGGACGTCGTAGCCATGGCCATTAGAGAAGAAAAAGAAATAAAAGGAATATAAATTGTAAAAGAAGAAGTAAAACTGTCACTGTCTGCAGATGACATGATACTATACATAGAGAATCCTAAAGATGCCACCAGAAAACTACTAGAGCTAATCAGTGAATTTGGTAAAGTTGCAGGATACAAAATTAATGCACAGAAATCTTTTGCACTCCTATACACTAACAATGAAAGATCAGAAAGAGAAATTAAGGAAACAATCCCATTCACCATTGCAACAAAAAAAATAAAATACCTAGGAACAAACCTACCTAAGGTGGTAAAAGACCTATATTCAGGAAACTATAAGACACTGATGAAAAAAATCAAAGATGACACAGATGAAGAGATATACCATGTTCTTGGATTGGAAGAATCAATATTGTGAAAATGACTATACTACCCAAAGCAATCTACAGATTCAATGCAATCCCTATCAAATTACCAAGGGCATTTTTTACAGAACTAGAACAAAAAATCTTAAAATTTGTATGGAGACACAAAAGACCCCGAATAGCCAAAGCAGTCTTGAGGGAAAAAAACGGAGCTGCAGGATCACACTCCCTGACTTCAGACTATACTACAAAGCTACAGTAATCAAGACAACATGGTACTGACACAAAAACAGAAATACAGATCAATGGAACAGGATAGAAAGCCCAGAGATAAAGCCATGCACCTATGGTCAACTGATCTATGAGAAAGGAGGCAAGGATATACAATGGAGAAAAGACAGTCTCTTCAATAAGTGGTGCTGGGAAAACTGGACAGCTACATGTAAAAGAATAAAATTAGAACACTCCCTAACACCATACACAAAAATAAACTCAAAATGGATTAGAGACCTAAATGTAAGACTAGACACTATAAAACTCTTAGAGGAAAACATAGGAAGAACACTCTTTGACATAAATCACAGCAAGATCTTTTTTGATCCACCTCCTAGAGTAATGGAAATAAAAACAAAAATAAACAAATGGGACCTAATGAAACTTCAAAGCTTTTGAAAAGCAAAGGAAAGTACAAACAAGATGAAAAGACAACCCTTAGAATGGGAGAAAATATTTGCAAATGAATCAACGGAAAAAGGATTAATCTCCAAAATATATAAACAGCTCATGCAGCTCAATATTAAAAAAATAAACAACCCAATGCAAAAATGTGCAGAAGACCTAAATAGACATTTCTCCAAAGAAGACATACAGATGGCTAAGAAGCAAATGAAAAGCTGCTGAACATCACTAAATATTAGAGAAATGCAAATCAAAACTACAATGAGGTATCACCTCACACCAGTTAGAATGGGCATCATCAGAAAATCTACAAACAACAAATCCTGGAGAGGGTGTGGAGAAAACGGAACCCTCTTGCACTCTTGGTAGGAATGTAAATTGATACAGCCACTATGGAGAACAGGATGGAGGTTCCTTAAAAAACTAAAAATAGAAATACCACATGACCCAGCAATCCCACTACTGGGCATATACCCAGAGAAAACCATAATTCAAAAAGACACATGCATCCCAATGTTCACTGCAGCACTGTTTACTATAGCCAGGTCATGGAAGCAACCTAAATGCCCATCAACAGATGAATGGATAAAGAAGATGTGGTACATATATACAATGGAATATTACTCAGCCATAAAAAGGAACGAAATTGGGTCATTTGTAGAGACGTGGATGAATCTAGAGACTGTCATACAGAGTGAAGTAAGTCAGAAAGAGAAAAACAAATATCGTATATTAACGCATACATGTGGAACCTAGAAAAATGGTACTGATGAACCGGTTTGCAAGGCAGAAATTGAGACACAGATGTAGAGAACAAATGTATGGACACCAAGGGGGGAAAACGGCAGGGGTGGTGGTGGTGGTGTGATGAATTGGGAGATTGGGATTGACATGAATACACTAATATGTATAAAATGAATAACTAATAAGAACCTGCTGTATAAAAAAATAAAATTCAAAAATTCAAAAAATCATAAGTAAAAATAAAAGCAAAACAAAAAAAAGTCATGTTGAAATCCTAACCGCCCCCCCCTCCCATCCAACCTGTGAATATAACCTTATTTGGAAATAGAGTCTTTGCAAGTTAAGATGAGTTCCCACGGGAGCAGGAGGCTCCCTAATGAAATGACTGGTGTCCTTACAAGAAGCGGGAAATTTGGACACATACACAATACACAGAGACACAGAAGAGAGACAGCCACATGCAGATGGAGGCAGAGATTAGAGTGATGCATGTGCAAGCCAAGGAATGCCAGCGGTTTGTCAGCAACCCGCCAGATGCTAAAAGAGACAAGGAAGCAGTCTTTCCTAGAGCCTTCAGAGGGAGTGTAGTTCTGCTGACACCGTAATTTCAGACTTCTACCCTCTAGGACTGAGAAAGAATAAATTTCTGTTGTTCTAAGCCACCCAGTGTGTGGTAGTTTTGTTACAGCAGCCCTAAGAAACTAGCACCCTTGCATATATAAAACATCTGGAGGTACCCGTGGTCCCCATACACAGGCTTTCTCCTTGTAATTCCAGGTCAGGCGCTCAGAAGCAGCTCCCACCTCCCCCTTCACCGCTCCTCATCCTTCATATCTACCAGCAGTGCATGTACCGAGTCCACCCAGGGAGCCTGCAGGAAGCAGGTGAGAAGCCAGTCATGCCTAGGGTTTTGGGTACAATTTGCTGACCACCTTGGTCTATGTCTTGCTATGGGCACAACCTGTTTTATACGGTTTGGCTCCAACCAGTCTAGGATCTGTTGGCCTTTTTACCCTACTTAAGAACAACTGATGGTCCCTGTGACAGGCTGAGAGGTCACAGGGAAGTACCATCCACAGAAGACCGATCACTCTCATGGGTCCGATAGCGACCTGTTAAACGGAAATCATCCCAGTAATAGGCTCTTTGGCAATATGGAACAAAAGCAAAAAAAAAAAAAAGAGGATCGTAATGTACCTTTCAACCTGGTAATGCTGTTCTTGGAATACCAAGGAAATGACACAACAGAAAAAAAACAAACGATTTGGACGAAGATAATTATAGCAGTGTTACTCATAACTGTGGAATAAAAACTGGAAACATTAATTGCAGAACAGTTAAAAAAGAGAGTGTCATAATAATACCTAACATTTCCTGAGCCCTTACTATATGGCAGACAATACACCAAATGTTTTGCTTGGATTATCTTATTTCACCCTCACAAAAATCTTATGACAAAGCTGTATTATCCCTTTTTTAGAGATAAACCTGTTCAAGGTCACACAGCTAGGAAGTGGCAAGTGACCACTATGTTATGCCCTCTGCTTAGTTAGAGTAGTGACTTTACCATGGCCATGTGAAATAGGACAAGTTCTTTTAAACTTCCCTGAGCCTTAGGCCCTCAACTATAAAACAGGAACAAGAATAACATCATAAGACTGAAAAAATTAAATGCAAAATGTGTGAACCATTAAGTTAACTATAAAGCATTATCCAAATGAAAAGTACTTGCAGACTCAATGACAACTGAATATCTCATGGGGTGGGAGTCCAATTGTATCCTATTTTGCATGCCGAGTTGAACAGTTAGAATTTTATCTTTCATGTAGTAGAAGATTAACACTGTTTTTTAACCAGGGATGTTACATGTTAATGTTGTTTTGAGGTACGATTATATAAAATCATCTCAGGATGACAAAACTGGAATTTTATTTAATTTCCAATCCTCAACAAGTTTTATGAGCTCTCTAGTAAAAGCCCTGGTCTGATTCCTCCAGAGGGTGGGCAGGGTGGGCCTGGAAGCAGCAGTTTCCTTGATTCACTGATTTCCGGCAGGAGACACAGGGGTCTCATCCCCTAACAACTGTACTCAGGGGTCTAGAATGCCGGCAAAGGAAAGCAGAGGCCCCAGAGCACACAAAGAGGTGGGGGCGTCCTGATGGCATTTGGGGAGAACTCTCCTCACCCCTCCCGCACGTCACTGGGCAGTAAGGATGGTACAAATGTGTTCTGTCCACAGTGAGGACCTACACATGTATAAAGGAGGGTTATTACTGTCACCAGGTCCTAGGTGACAAACACCAGGCAATTATGCAATTGGTTCCACTCACCAGGGTCTGGCACAGTCCCAGGACCCTGTTCCCATCCCAGTGAACCAGGCTGAATAAGGCAAAAGCACCAAACAATCCAAGGCCCCACCCAGACCTGGCAGTCGGCCCCTCCCTACTCCAGAGCAAAATCAGACACTCAGCCCCTGAGTCACCCCTCCCCAGCCTTCAGTCAAAAAATACCTGAGGGGGCTTCCCTGGTGGCGCAGTGGTTGAGAGAGAATCTGCCTGCCAATGCAGGGGACACGGGTTCGAGCCCTGGTCTGGGAATACCCCACATGCCACGGGGCAACTGGGCCCATGAGCCACAACTACTGAGCCTGCCCGTCTGGAGCCTGTGCTCCACAACAAGAGAGGCCACGACAGTGAGAGGCCTGCGCACCGCGATGAAGAGTGGCCCCCGCTTGCCGCAGCTAGAGAAAGCCCTCGCACAGAAACTAAGACCCAACACAGCCAAAAAAAAAAAAAAAAAAAAAAACCTGAGAAGGGAGAAAGTGACTAACACCCCTCTCCATACCCTAGATGTCTAGTGGATTTTCCCATCATGTTTGTAACTTGTTTTGCATTTCTTTTGCCCACCACTCCCTGCTTAATATCCTTCAGAGTCCCCCCTCATCTCTCAGGAGAGGGGGTGGGGTGTTTAATGTAACCCTCGCAACAATGCTGGGAGGTTGTGAGCATCTTCATTTTAGAAATGAGTGAAGGGAAGTTCAGAGTAGTTAAATAATTTCCCAGGCTCACCCATCTAATAAGTTGCTGAGCTGGGATTCAAACCAGGTGTGTGAGCTGCAAAGCCCGGACCTCCCCATCAACCACACATCTGCTCTCCCAGTCAATGAGAAGAAGTAGCTGAGATGGACTCTGCAACCTGCCTATACAAAATCTGTCTGGTGCACCAAGCTGCCATGGCACTATGTGGTCAACACATAGCTGCCAGAGACACAAAGGTCAGGCGAGCTCACATTCAGGAGCCAGACAGGCCCCCCCTCCTGCTCCGGCTCTCCCACACACTGGCACACCCTCTGTAAGAGGAGACCAGGGCCCTGGAAAGGGGTCAGTCAAGTCCTTTCAGAACACCAGCACTAGGCTGGCATCTGGATGCCTGACTTCCTGTGTCAACCACAACTCTTAGGAAAAGGAGAGAGTAATTAGAAAGCAGCGCCCCACAGACCAAACTTAAGTCATGTTTCCAAAATAGACTCCGAAATGAAAGATCAGCCTGTGCCTGCAGTGACAGCACTTGGGCCCAACTCCTCCACACAGCCCCCATTTCCTCTGAGCCCCTGAGGGGACCATAAAGGGAGGTCAGCAGGGGCACCATGGACACGCACACTTCTTTCCATCAGCCACAAATATTTACTAACCATCCACTATATGCTTGATGGGAGATAAGAGGTGGTACTATACTATGACCCTGCTCCTGAGAAGCTCCCAGCTCGGTGACAAGCTAAGAAACAAAGACACAGACAGGTGCAGACCAGATGCTCTAAACTAAGTGAAGCTTATCTCGGGAATGCAAGGCTGGTTCAACATTTGAAAATCAATCAATGTAATTCACCATATTAACAGACTACAGCAGGGGTGGGCAAACTATGCCCCATAGGCCAAACTGTCTGTTTTTGTAAATAAAGTTTTATTGAAACACAGCCATGACCATTCATTTACATATTATCTATGGCTGTTTCCATGCTACCAAAAAAAATGCAGAGTTGAATACTTGTGACAGACATTATATAGCCTGCTAAGTTGAAAATTTTTACTACTGGCTCTTTTCAGAAAAAGTTTGTTGACCCTTGATCTAAATATTGGGAGAGAGCCCTTTCACCCATAAAACTACAGCAACTCCAACTCCCTCTACTCTCTGTCCTACAGACCAGGTTGGGAAGCAGATGCGAGCATTAGGGTCCCAGACTCTCAGGGCTGGAAGACCAGGCCATTGCCTTCCACAAGGAAAACAGTCCAAGGTACGACTTTCAATCCTCCCTCCCACTGGTCCCACTCCCAGGTAAAAACCTCAGGGCTCTCTGGAAGAATCTGGCAAGGCTTTTACTAAAGCTTTCATAATAAATGCTTGTAGGTGCAGAAAAACTCCTTCTATACCTCCATGTTCACCTTCCCAACCCAACTACCCCCAAAAAGGAGAATTCTGGAGGTCTCAAATCAGTGATCTAAGCTTCCACTTTAGCAAACTAGTAAAGGAAGAGCAACTAAACCAAAGCAAGCAGAAGAAAACAAATAATAAAGAGAAGAAATCAATGAACTTGAAAACAGAAAATTAACAGAGAATGATCAATGAAACCAAAAGCTGGTTCTCTGAAAATATCAATAAAGTTGACAAACCTCTGGCCAGAATGGCAGAGAGCAAAAAAGATACAAACTACAAATATTAGTAATGAAAGAAGAGACATCACTATAATCCCTAAAGACATTAAAAGGATAATAAGCAAATATTATCAACAATATTTGCCCATAAATTCTACATTTTGGATGAAACAAGTTACCCCCAAAGCACAAACTATCAAAAATCACTCAAGTTGGCATGGACTTATATATACCACCAAATGTAAAATAGATAGCTAGTGGGAAGCAGCCACATAGCACAGGGAGATCAGTTCAGTGCTTTGTGACCACCTAGAGGGGTGGGATAGGGAGGGTGGGAGGGAGACGCAAGAGGGAGGAGATATGGGGATATATGTATATGTATAGCTGATTCACTTTGTTATAAAGCAGAAACTAACACACAATTGTAAAGCAATTATACTCCAATAAAGATGTTAAAAAAAATCACTCAAGGAAAAAAAGATGACCTAGATAGCCCTACACTTATTAAATAATTTAGTTTGCAGTTAAAAACCATCCCAGAAAACACACCAGGTTCAAATGGCTCCACAGGAAAATTCTACCAAAAATTTAAGGAATAAACAATAGCTACCCTATCCAACTCTCCCAGGAAATAGAAGTGGAGGAAACACTTCCCAACTCCTTTTATGAGGTAACCAATACCCTGACACCAAAATCAGACAAGGGCATTATAAGAAGAGAACTAGCCCAATATCCTTCATAAGTATAAATGCACACACACAAAAAACCTCAATAAAATGTTAGTAAATTCAACCCAGCAATATACAAAAAGATTAATAATATATCATGACCAAGTGGAGTTTATTCCTGGAATGTAAGGCTGGTTAATCATACAGAAATTAATTAATGTAATTCAGCATATCAACGGACTAAAACGAAGATCAGCAAACTATGCAGCCTGTCTTTGTAAATAATAACTACTGGAACACAGCCATGCCCATTCATTTATGTATTATTTATGGTTGGTTTCATGCTGCAATGGCAGAGCTGAGTCACTGATTAGAGACCTTGTAAGAGTCGAGTAGAGACCCTATGGCCCACAAAGGCTATAATATTTACTCTCTGGCTGCTATGATCTGAATGCTTGTGTCCTTCCAAAATTTATATGTTGAAATCCTAACCCCCAAAGATGATGATATTAAAAGGTGGGACCTTTGGGAGGTGCTTAAGTCATAAGGATGGAGCTCTCATGAATAGGATTAGTGCCCTTATAAAAGAGACTCCAAAGAGATCCCTAACCCCTTCTACCATGTAGAGGACACAGGAAGAAAGTGCTGGCTATGAACAAGGAAGAGGACACTCTCTAAAACTTGACCATGCTGGAACTCTGATCTTTAACTTACCAGCCCCCCGAACTGTGAGCAATAAATTTCTGTTGTTTATAAGTTACCCATTCTGTGGTATTTTGTTATAGCATTCTAAACAGACTAAGACACTTGCCCTTTAAGAAAAAATCTGCCAACTCTTGGACAAAAAAAAGATATATATGATCATTTCAACAGATCTACAAAAAGCACTTTAAAAAAATCATTATCCATTCAAATTAAAAAATCTCAACAAGCTAGGAGTAGAAGGGAACTTCCTCAAAATAATAAGGAATATCTACAAAAATCACACAGCTAGCATCAAACATAATGGTATGAGACTGAATGCTTGCCACCTAAGATTGGAAATAAGACAAAGATGTTTATTTTCACCACTCCTTTTTAACATTATACTGAAGATCCTAACCAGCACAACAAGGCAAGAAAAATAAATACAAGTCAAATAAATTAGATTGAAAATAAAACTGCCTTTATTCACAGATCACATAATACTTGCACAGAAAATCCCAAAGAATCTAAAAAAAAGCTACTAGAACTAGTGAGTTTAGAAAGGTCACAAGATACAGGGACTTCTGTGGTGGCGCAGTGGTTAAGAATCTGCCTGCCAATGCAGGGTACATGGGTTCAAGCCCTGGTCTGGGAAGATCCCACATGCCACGGAGCAACTAAGCCCGTGCACCACAACTACTGAGCCTGCGCTCTAGAGCCCACGAGCCACAACTACTGAGCTCACATGCCTAGAGCCCGTGTTCCACAACAAGAGAAGCCACCGCAATGAGAAGCTCACTCACCGCAACCAAGAGCAGACCCCGCTTGCTGCAACTAGAGAAAGCCCGCGCACAGCAAAGAAGACCCAATGAAGCCAAAAATAATAAATAAATAAATAAATTTATAAGAAAGGTCACAAGATACAAAGATCAATATACAAAAATCAATTGTTAGAAAGAGAAAAGCTCAGGGAAATAGTTAAGAGGCAGAGGAGGGTTGAAAATTGGTTCTATAACTCAGCCTCCTAAATTACATATTTTTATGGTGTTGGTTAACTTCAAACAATTATATACCAATTATATTAATTTCCAAATTGTATAGGTACATATTTTGGTACACTTTATCCTCTGATTTAAATCTTTTTAAAATCCACTGAAATAACATGTCAATTGTGTTTACAGTTGACCCTTGAACTGGGTTTAAACTAAGTGGGTCCACTTATACATGAATTTTATCAATAGTAAATACTACAGTACTACATGATCCTCAGTTGGTTGAATCTGCAGATGCAGAACCTTAGATAAGGAGGAACCACAGATACAGAGGACTGACTCTAAGTTATACACGAATTTTCAACTGCAAGGAAGGTCAGTACTCCTAATCCCCAAGTTGTTCAAGGGTCAACTGTACGAGCAATGAACAACTGGAAAACAGAATTTTACTGAAAGTGCCATTTACAATTACACCAAAAATATGAAATACACAGCTATTAGTCTAGCAAAATATGTCCAATATTTACTATGCTAAAACTACAAAACACTGATGAAGAAATCAAAGACCTCAATAAGTGCAGAGATGGAGTTTATTTATGTATTAGAAGACCCAAAGTTGTTAACATGTCAATTCTCCCTAAACTGATCTACAGATTCAATACAATACTAATGAAACTTCCAGCAGGATTTTATGCAGAAACCAATAAAATGATTTTAAAATATATATGAAAGGCAAAGATATAGAATAGTCAAAACAATTTGGAAAAAGGAAGAACTAAGTTGAAGGATTCACACTACCTGATTTCAAAACTTAAAACAAACCTACAATAATCAAGACAGTGTGGTATTGCTGAAAGGATATACACATAAACCAATGGAACAGAATAGTCAGAAACAGACACACACATATAGTCTCAACTGATTTCCAACAAAGATACAAAGGCAATTCAATCTTTCAAGGGGAAGGATAGTCATTTCACTATGGTGCTAGAGTAACTGGACATCTGTATGCAAAAAGAACGTCTATCTATACCTTGCTCCATGTACAAAAAATAACTCAAAATGGATTAGACCTAAATGTAAAACCTAAAACTATAAGACATCTTAAAGAAAGTACTGGAGAAAATCTTAATGACTTCATATTAGGTAATTCTTAGATACAACACCAAAAGAATATATTTTTTCAATTGATAAATTGGACCTCGGCAAAATTAAAAACTTCTGCTCTGCAAAAACAGACTTTGTTAAGAGAATAAAAAGACAAGCTATAGACAATGAGAAAATATTTGCTAAACATGTCTGGACTCATGTCCAGAAAATGAAAAATTATATCTCAAAACTCAAAATGAAACAAAGATGCTCAACATTATTAGTCATTAAGGAAATGCAAATTAAAACCACAATGATAAAAGTATACCTATTAGAATATCTAAAAATTTTTAAAAGTCTGGCAATACTAAGAGCTGACAAGGATGTGGAAACTGTAACTCTTGTACATTGCTAGTGGGAATGCAAAATGGTAGAGCCACTTTGGAAAACAGTTTGCCATTTTATTATAATACACCATATCACCCAGCAATCCCATTCCTATTTACCCAAGTGAAATGAAAATCTATGTTCACATAAAAACCTGTACACAAATACTCATAGTGAATTATTCATTATCACCCCAAACCGGAAACAGCCCTAATGTCCTTCAACTGGCTAATAGAGAAATACATGCAATGAAATAACACTCAGTAGCATAAAGGAATGACCTACTGGTATACCCAACAACACAGATAACTCTCCAACACATTGTGCTAAATGAAAGAAGGTAAACTTAAAAGGCTACGTACTATATGACATTCTGAGAGAGGCAAAATCATAGGTACAGAAATCACATCAGTGATTCCCACTTAGGGTCTTCAGGTGGTAGAAGAGTTGACTATAAAAGTGCCCAAGGCGGGCTTCCCTGGTAGCGCAGTGGTTAAGAATCCGCCTGCCAAATCAGGGAACATGGGTTCAAACTCTGGTCCAGGAAGATCCCACATGCCACGGAGCGACTAAGCCCATGCACCACAACTACTGAGCCTGCACTCTAGAGCCCGCAAGCCACAACCACTGAAGCCTGTGCACTTAGAGCCCATGCTCTGTTACAAGAGAAGCCATGCAATGAGAAGCTCGCACACCACAAGGAAGAGTAGCCCCTGCTCGCCGCAACTAGAGAAAGCCTGCACACAGCAATGAAGACCCAATGCAGCCCCCCAAAATTAATTAATTAATTAAAAAAAAATTTTTTTTAAAGTGTCCAAGGCAATTTTTGGAAGTGAGGGAAATATTCTGTATCTTGATTGTGGTAATGCTTATATGACTATCTATGTTTGTCAAAATGTAAAGTTGTACACTAAAATAAGTTAATTTTATTATATGTAAATTATACCTCAATTTTTCTTAATGAGAAAAAAATGTCTTAAAAATGATTCCGGGGACTTCCCTGGTGGCACAGTGGTTAAGAATCCGCCTGCCAATGCAGGAGACACGGGTCCGATCCCTGGTCCGGGAAGATCCCACATGCCACGGAGCAACAAAGCCGATGCGCCACAAATACTGAGCCTGCGCTCTAGAGCCCATGAGACACAACTACTGAGCCTGTGCTCTAGAGCCCATGAGACACAACTACTGAAGCCCACGCGCCTAGAGCCTGGGCTCCGCAACAAGAGAAGCCACCGCAACGAGAAGCCTGTGCACCACAATGAGGAGTAGCCCCCACTCGCCGCAACTAGAAAAAGCCCATGCACAGCAATGAAGACCCAATGCAGCCAAAAATTTTTAAAATTAAAAAAAAGAAAAGATTCTGTCATGATACAGCATGGAAAGGAAAAGTTATTGTGTAACTAAAACAATGCCTACCACTTGTCAAGCAATGGAATCAAAGGCAATAGAAACTGCCACATTTTTCAGAATAAAGCATAGACTTTTCAAAGATAGGAAAAGTTGGTGTCACTAATTCATGTGCAACACATGATCAGTTGGGTACTGAACAATAGTTTTTTCAAAGCTTCCAGTTAACTTTCAGAAGAAGACATTTAACTTTTAGCAACATTATTTTCTTATAGAACTAAACCAGAGCTAAAAGTTTAACCTAAATGAAATGTAGATAAAACCCTGGTATACTTTAGTATTCCTCAGAATTATTTTGTCGATCCTAAAGGGGCTGAAGATGCCAAAATTGTGGGCACACACAAAATCAGCCAAGGAAAGCAAAGGCAGTTAATAGTTCTATCTCACTTATGACCGTAAATGCAAAAAAAAATTCCAATAAAGCGTTAGAAAATCAAAGCCAACAAGGTGTTTACAAAAACTATACATGACCAAGTATTTACTCAAGAATTTATCTTAGGAATTCAAGGATGGCTCAACATTCAAAAATCATGAGCACAGATCATCAAAAACAGCATTTTATCTTGAAGTCTTGTGTAATTCTGATAGACAAACACAATTCAGAAGGATCTGAATACTTTGTGATAATGATGAAGAAAGTGAATATGAATAAAAGCATATTGAAATTTAGAAATTTTTCTAAAATTGTGTATATTAAAGGAAGTGTTTTTTTTCCCCTAAGAATCTAGAAAGTGATATGAATCTTACAGCCTATGGTAACTTGAAATCAAGAAAATATGGGAATGTTATCTCCTTTCACTATACAACTATTATCTTTTTTTTTCTCTTCAACTAGCCTGAGTTGGTTTCTGTTAATTTTGAAGAATCTTTCCTAATACACAAATCAAAGAAATAATTACATAGTGAAAAAGCAACCAAGATTGATTCTCAAATCTGGGTGACATTGGAAACACCTGGGGAGCTTTGTAAAAACAGAGATTCCCTGACCCCACCCAGGTCTAGGCTGGGGACTAGGAGGCATGGATTATTTTGCCAACAAGGCTCCCAAAGGAATTTTGTTATTAATGGGTTCTGGAAGACTGCTATTAGGAGATAAAGGCTTTAGGCATGTCTTTCCCTTGAAGTTTTTTCAGTGTGGTTGTAGATATAAAAATTTTAGCATGAATAAAACTAAACAAGTAAACTTTCCATAATAATATATGACTTGTCACCATCAAAAGAATTTTACAGGAACCAATTCAAGGTTCCTACGGAAGTTCAAATGAGGAGGAGAACTTGAAGCTCAGGAGGTCAAAGGTAGTCTCCATTTTGGGGCAGTGCCTGACATGTATTCGGAACTTAATTCATTCCCTGAACAAATATTTAAGGATAGAAGAACTTGTCAGACAAAGAAGCAAGCGAAGGATATTCCTGGAGAGGATAAACTCATAAAGGCAAAGATAGGAAAGTGGATTCAGGGACAATAAGTTAATAAGTCTCGTTGCCTTGGAGGTCAGATTACAGAGGCCCTTGCGCTTCAGGTTAAGGCGATTCGGTGAGAAGCAGGGAGCCACTGAAGGTTTCTGAAGGTGGAGTGACACAGCCAGACTGGGCTTTAAGATTAACAAAGCAATCAAGTATAAAATGTATTTGTGCCACAGAGAAGCCAGTTTATAGTCCAAGTGTGAGCTAGCAAAGGTCTGGTCGTGAGCAATAGCAATATGAAAGTAAAACCCAGGGATTCTCTCTGCCTGGGATAACCAGAGGAGGGGGTAACCACAGGAGGAGGGGCTGAGTGGCCGTGGTCATCTGCAACCAGCTGGTGCCCTAGGTGACTGTCCAATCACAACAAAAAGCCTGAGAACCCCCTAAAACACTTCAGTTGAAATGCCATGGGGTAAAATCAGTAGCAACTGCATTAACTGTCTCATGGCCAGCATGAGGCCCTACGATGAAGACAGAAGCTTCGGTAGTAATAAGAGGAAAGTCATAGGCACACTGAAACAGCCTATTGCCTCTTCTTGAACATATCCATTTCCATAAGGTTACCAACCAAGCAACTATGCTCTGTTGACACTAAAACAAAAATATGGAATGAGAACTTAACCTGGATAATGAGGAAGGGTAGAAACAGGTCCGTTTTAGGCACATTCTCTGAATAGGCTTAGTACTCCGCAGGAAAAATGCATAATGTTTAGGAGAAAAATAGAACAATTGTGCCTAACCATGAGGTAGATGAGTAGAAAGTACCTTCTCTGGCAGCAGCAGATGGGAGATGCCTTAGGATCTTTCTTGAACACTCCCACTCACTCACTAGCCAGGCCTTCAACCCAGATGTCCAGGCACCTGTGGCGTGCCAGGTACTAAGACTACTTACTGGTCTAAGAGTAAGAACACGGAGACGAACCATGGCCTTTGCCCTCAGGAACTCGAAGCCTAGTTCCTAGGGCCACCACACCTATGACTGCATCGCAATAAAAGTTACCAAGCACTTGTTCATCTGCCCACGGCCTCCTCAGGCAAGCAGAGAAGGGGTTCCCCCCTCCATTTATATATGTCCTTGCAGAGACCTGGACAGCGCTGGAGCTGACTCCAAACCACGGCCTCTTCCTGGTTTGTCACACAGCCTCAGGAGACATTCTACCTAGTCCAGCCCTAAAAAAGGAGAAGAGCATTCCTGCCAGGGTCAGTGCAGATGGCCAGAGCCTCCAACTGTTCATAGGGTGAAAATTCCTGCGAAAGATGGTACATTCCAGAGTCAAGGCAGACCCAGAAGACAGTGTCAGCCACAGGTGTCGAGTCTAGCTATTAGGTGGGATGGGGGCTATGACTTCAGGGATGGGTGGAAGCTGTGTGGGCAGATATAAGGTACACAGGGGCCCTGGCAGCAGACAGATGGCAGTGATCACAGAGTCAGGCCAGATAAGGAACACTCACCCCTGCTCCCCAGGGCACCCTCAGACTAAAGAGGACAGCCTTCAGGGACTTTGGAGAACCTGGTGGGACAGATGATAGAACCGACATGCATCCATTTCTCTGGCCGAGGTCAGGCCTTCCCACCCCATCACCATCCTCCAGCAGGGTGGAGCGATAATAACTCTGGCTGTTTCTGGTTCTGCCACCCAACACCTTGGCCTCTTAGACGAGGTTGTCCACCTCACTATAACGCAGGTGTCAGGTGGACTGACAGAAATGAGGCATGAGGAAAGAACACAGAGCCCCGGGAACCCAAAAGTCTTCATGGGATGGGCTTTCACTCTGGCTATAGATTTGCCTCACATAATTTTTGATCCAGTATAAAGTGAAAACAAAATTGTTCCAGGAATATTCTGGGCAGCAGAGGGAAAACACCCCTAAAATAAATCTCAGGACAAGCTGTCCTGCATGGTTGAGAGCTCACCACAGGGTCAAAGGTTCTTCACCAGGTTCTAACAAAGGAGGAGCTGAGAGCGTCTGGACACTGGAACCAAGTGTTCCCACCTTCTTCTCTTCGGGCCTGTACCCACCTTCCCTCCTCCTCATCTTCGAGGCCTTTCCTTATCACTCCAGCCTCTGAAATTCCCCCAAATGAGTCTGTACCACAGAACTTATCCCTGTTTTCTAATTATATATGTCATACATGTTAGCTGTTTCCCCACAAAAACCCAAAGTCTCTTGGGCATACTACCTTCCTTTTATAATCCTCCACAGGGCTTGATTGGAGAGGAGGTCTGTAATTCATGTTTGTTGGCTGATGTACAGGTCATTCCACAGACCTAGCAAACACTACTCAATATGTGGAATAATGGATATTCCTTCTTTTGTGCCTCCTTATATTCACATATTCATTTCATTTTTATAACCACCTTCATTGTCAGAAGAAGCAACTGCAGTCAGCCCACAGAGGTTAAATACCATACCCAGGAGCATCCAGCCAGTAAGTGAACAGCATGGCTCTAAACCCAAGTTTAACTCCAAAGATCACATTCTACTCTCTTGCTGCCTGTCCTGCCAGAAATCTGACGGAGAGCTACTCTGTACCAGAAATAGCAATCTCTGAAAACAAAAAACATAAGCAGCATCCTCAACGATGAAAGCTCAACAGTGTGGCTATTTGGTTCCTGAAAGATTCTGAGAACTATCTCATAAGGTCCTGCATTAACAAATCAGCATCCATCCCGATCTGGGGGCCCAGAGTCCGGGGTTGGGGGGAGGAGGGCGGAATCAAGCAGCAGATCTGAAAGAAAAGGAAATCCTCTCCTCATCCCGTTTCTTTTGTCTCCAGAGGGCCCAAGGGAAGAGGGGAGGGGAGAAAGGGGGACAGAAGTACCAACAATGGGGGGAGGGGACAACAGTGGGATATTCAAGAAGCCAGATCTATACATAAATTCCCACAGCTCCCTTGTGGGGTGTCCATTGTGAGCATTCACCCTCAGATAAAAGGGACGGTGAGCAGGAGGACAATGTGAGCATCTGGAAACCCAGCCTTATCCCCACAAGCTACAAACAGGGAGCAATTCTTACTGCCTCTCCTCCATTTCACAAGGGCTGCAGCCCTGACAACAGGTGGTGCATCCAACAGGGCAGGAGGGATGCATCTGCTGACCTGTAGTGACAAATACTGAGGTCCACCCACCTTGAGACTGTAAGAATTGCATTTGCTCAACCTGTTGGCTTAAAACAAATGGAAAAGTATGAAGCCAGAACTCAATAAAGAGACAAGGGCATTCATCTGCGAACGGCACAGGTGGGAGAGGCTCACACAGCAGACCCCGGCCCAGCACACTCACCTTTCAGTGCTTGTGGAGCAGGAGGCTAAGGGAGCAGAAGGAAGGGGGCAGAAGTCACATGGTGTCCACATGCAGACAGTCCTACCTCGCGTCCTCTGGGTGCACTCTCTGGCGGTCAGAGGAGAATGACAAATAGTCAAGTTGGGAGAGGACAACGTCTTCTGTTGGGAAAGGTTACTTTCTAAGGGTTATGCTCTAAATTTCCCTACATTTACAGAAAGGATAGGACAGGAAGCTTTTAAGAATGAACAATTTCCCAATCAGAGTGTGTTGGTTTGAACTGGGGGAAGGGCAGTTAGGCTTCCAAGCGGCCCTGGTGTATATTTCCAGAATACCAAGAAGTGTTGTTCTCAGAAAGATACTAAATAAAAGTCCACGTGTTCATGGGATCTCTGTACCCCTACCTCCAGGCTGGGCTGCATTCTCAAATTGTCACCTCTTGAACCTCTTAAAAGGCAAAGAGCCAATAAATCAACTGTTTCACAGACTCAGACTCATATTTTGGAGGAGAAAGCAAGGGGTCATTCTTGTAGACACTGAGTACACGGTGACCCCAGAGCATTCACAGTCTATTCCCCTCAGGCTGGGGCAGAACTCCCCAGATACGATCAAAACCCCTCCTCCACTTGTGGCACTGCAAGGGCCTCTCTCCTAACCCCAGCACCATCTGGGGCCAGCCTCCTTTGCTGACAAGCCTTCCCAACAGACTCCCCTGCAGCTGCCAGCCAGAGGCCCCTGCCCTATGGTGACTACACCTGTCTGTCTAAGGTCCAGGCAGCAGGTGAGTCCACCTAAGCTTACCAGTTAGACCAGGAACTTCTCCAGGGCCTAGTCTGCTCTGTACATGTCCCCCAAGATCTAACCCCTGAGGAAAAAGTCTCCTGATGAGAGGATCAGCAAACCTCATATAAAGAAAATACTCCAAGGCCCCAGCTACCCTCTCCTCAGTTATTTAGTTACTGCACAAAAGAAACCAAACACACAAATCCTTTGCCACTGTGGGGTAGTTTTCCTAGCTCATGCCTAGTAGTGCATGAGGACCAGCATTATTTTGTATCATGAGTGAGGGGACAGAGAGGCCCATCTTGGTGAAAAGGCTCTTGTGCAAGTCCCTAGAGTACCCACTACCCCATCCAGTAGCCAGCGTCCAGCCACTCCCCACCCAGGGCCAAGTGCCCAGGCTCCTCCCTGCTCTGGATGAAGGCTACTGGCCCACTTAGGATGGGAGACAAAGAGCCAACCTCACTCTGGGCATGAAGAAAGAACATTCCATACCAGCCTAGGGCACTATGGTGCCAGCAGCATCACCTTCTACATCCCTGCAGTATGCAGGGCAGGGAAAGAGACTAAGACAGAGGATCCACCGAAGAGAGAAGGGACAGGGGTCAAGAATTTAAAAGTACAGAGATGGAGGGGAAGAGGGAAATAAAGTGAAAAAAACAAAAATAAAAAACAAAAACAAAAACTATTTTACTAGAACCTGAAATGCCTTTTAGGCACCCAGAAGCACCTACACTTCCCCCAGAGACTTGCACTGTGGATCCCCAATGCTTTGAAGTGTGAGGGGTTCCCTAAATGGTCCTCTCAAGCCCCTCATTTGCAAATAACTCATTGACAAGTTGTGCATTTTGACAAAAGATTGCACTAAATCAGGGAAGAACCTACAGCCCCAGCTGGAAGGGGGATGCAACGCTAGGCAGTCTCCCGAGGGCTTGGGGGGCGCAGGGGCGGATTGCACATACTCTGCTCTTTGCACTTGGGGAGAGGAGGGATGGTAAAACCAGCGGCCTGAGGCCTGGCACTATTCCCACTGCCCGGGTGTTCCCCCACCAGGGCCCAGCTCCTTCAATTGCAAGGGCTATTTTTACCCCTTCTAGGACCCAAAGAAGCTGGGTCTTTCTCCTTCAGGTTACTATATAGAGGATGTGCTCTCCCAACAACAAAATGCTCTCCCCATCAGCCCGTCTTCACATCTGCAACACCACTCCAAGAAATTCAGCCCTTTGGGTCTTGAAGAGTGTAAGTAGCCACAGGTTCCAGGGAGGAGTTCTGCCTTAACCATAGACAGCTAACACCTGGGAATTAGTTTAGCCTAAACTTTCCAACCGCAATGATCTGCGAACAAGGGTCCTTCAACCATGAAACTCCGCTTGAAGACAAGGAGGCAGAGCAGGCGAGGGGCTTCAGTGAGGAGCAGGGAGTGAGAGCAAGACTGTGACGCCCGACGCCCCAGTTTTGCCTGGGACGCCGGGGCTGCCGCCACTGCCCTCTCTTCCCAGACTCGCATTTAGGCTAGGAGGACTTTCACGTGGCACCTCCGCCCCCGCAGCTGGGAGAAGAGCCCACCTCTCTTCCTTGAAGGCTAGCGGCGATTTGCAGCCCTCAAATCAAAAGCGCCCCCTTCGGATGACGCCTATAGAGACAACCGCGTAACTGTCCCCAAGCACCTCACCTTTCAAAAGAAAACCGTGCTGCCTGAAAACGCTGGGGTCGCCGCCTTACGCGCCACACCCCGCCCCAACTCCTCGCCGCACGTAGGAACCCCTCTCGAACAGTGGAGCCAAGGGCAGGCTCCCGAGGGAGGGGGTCCCGACCCCAGGACCCCCGCCCTCGGGGAGTGACTCCCAGGGACCGCGCCGGGACAAAAGCGTGGGGCGGGCTCACTCACCCGCGCGGCGAAGGCGGCCCGGGAGCCGAGGCACGGCGCTCGGCGGGGGCGTCCCGGCCACCGGCGCGCAGCGCAGGTTCAGCGCTCAATCCGCCGCCGGCTGCGGAACGGGAGGCGCGGGGAGCCCGCGAGGCAAGTCCCGCACGGGACGGGGCGGGGCGAGGGTGAGTGGCCGCTGAGAAAGCGAGCAAGTGGGAGAGCAAACGCGAGCGTGCTAGCGACTGAGAGCACGACGCTCCGAGTCCAGACCCAAAAGGCCGCCTCTGGCTCACACGCGCTGATTTGCATGTCATTTGCATAGCGCTCTGGGAATGGACCTGCGGTCCTTCCGCCACGCCTACCCGCCCTCCTCCCCCGGGTCGGGAGAGGAGAATCCGGAGCGGAACCGAGCGCTGGACGTCAGTCCACCTCGCCCTTCCCCCGACACCGCCCCAACTCCTCCTTGCACACCGGACTGGTGGCCTTCAGGGTGTTTTCTCATGTTTTCCCGTGGAAGACCACTCGATACACAAAAGAAGAACACACACTTGAAAAAGTCTGTAGACTTTAAAATTAATTTTTTCTTTGATGTGGCTATCAAAAACAACAACGAATCGAGTAGATTCCCCCAAATGAATGCACTTTTGGTTTTTGGACAAAGTATCGCGAAAAACTTGCTCATTTTCAAAATTGGACACAAGGCGCAATTTTGTTCTGCCTGGATAACATAGTCCTTAAAAAGGCGGGTTCTGGAGTTGAGAACTCTTACCCCTTACTTTACAGCTGCAAAATTTTGGGCAAATTACTAATCTCTGTTACTCCGTCTTCTTATCTCTAAAATGGGACAGTCTGCCTCATAGGAATGTAAGGCTTCAGTTGAGATAAGCCAGGTAAAGCGCTTAGGATAGCGCCTAACAGAGTTTACTTTTTTTTTTTTTTAATTTATTTATTTATTTATTTATGGCTGTGTTGGGTCTTCGTTTCTGTGCTAGGACTTTCTCTAGTTGTGGCAAGCGGGGGCCATCTTCATCGCGGTGCGCGAGCCTCTCACTATCGCGGCCTCTCTTGTTGCGGAGCACAGGCTCCAGATGCCCAGGCTCAGTAATTGTGGCTCACGGGCCCAGTTGCTCCACGGCATGTGGGATCTTCCCAGACCAGGGCTCGAACCCGTGTCCCCTCCATTGGCAGGCAGATTCTCAACCACTGCACCACCAGGGAAGCCCCAGAGTTTACTTTTAAACGTGCGAGTATGATCTATATCTACTTAATGGAGAGGCAATCAGACCAAGGCGAGGCAAGAAAGAGGAAGGGAGAGGTAGGGGAAGAGGCTATAGAAGGCAAAGAGAGAACGGCCTAAGATTAGAGACAGTCTCTCAAAGGTTCAGGCCAGGGTTCCCCCACCCAATTCTGCTGTTAGGCTAACCAGACCCAGCTCTGAGAAAGCATTTCTATATCTTCTTTCCCCGCAGAAGATCCAGCTGTGAATGCATTTTGAAACGTTATCATGGGATGTTCTGGAGAAATATTAAAAATGTTCAGCTCAGCTACTTCTTAAAAAAAAAAAAAAATTGAATCTAAAGGAAGCAAAGTCTGTTCTGTGGTGGAGAGTCCCAGATTGGGAGACCTGAATGTTAGACCTGGTTCTGGCACTAGCTTCGTGGAGCTTGCGGGAGTCACCATCTCTGGCCCTCAGTTTTCTAATCTGGAAAATGAGGAAGCTCCTTGGGATGTTTTTTGTTTTTTTGTTTTTTTCAGGCATCTTCCAGCTCTGAAATTTCAGCCCCAGGGTTCCTCTGATATTTTCCTTTGTTGTGTGTTAAGAATCCCTCATTGGTTTGGAGGATAACTACACAGCCTTTTCAAAATTAATATTTTTCCTCTTGCCTAATATTTAGTTTGCATCTGATATGAAATATTTTGTAGAGCTTTCTGATCTCTTCATTTGGACTCTTTCCTTCCCCCCCCCAAACTGTTTATTCCAGGTAAAGGAGTACTTATTATGCATTTTATAGTAATATAAAACACAAGTACAGAAAACCACACAAAACAAATATATAGATTATATAGACTGGTGAATTTTTATGAGGCAAACATCCTTGCAGTCACCACCCAGGTCAACAAATAGACCTCTGCCAGCCACCCCAGAAGCCTCTGCATGTGCCCCATCCCTATCCCTATCACTTTTGCTAGTTTCTTTACATAATTATCTCCCAAGTTGCATCTTGCCCTTTTTTTTTTTTAATTTAATTAATTTATTTATTTATGGCAGTGTTGGGTCTTCGTTTCTGTGCGAGGGCTTTCTCTAGTTGCGGCAATTAGGGGCCACTCTTCATCGCGGTGCGCGGGCCTCTCACTATCGCAGCCTCTCTTGTTGCGGAGCACAGGCTCCAGTCGCGCAGGCTCCGTAGTTGTGGCTCACGGGCCTAGTTGCTCCGTGGCATGTGGGATCCTCCCAGATCAGGGCTCGAACCCGTGTCCCCTGCATTGGCAGGCAGAGTCTCAACCACTGCACCACCAGGGAAGCCCAACCATTTATTTATTTATTTATTTATTTTTAACTTGATGTGCCTTTTAAGCCTTTTGTTACAGTTTATCTGTGGAAGGACAGTAGGCCTTTTGACCTGTGGAGTTTCCCACAGTCTGGGAGCTGTATTTCAATAGGGTACTTCAGCATATTCCTCTGTCCTCTGCATTTCTTGCAAACTGGCAACTGCCCCAGAGGTTTCACCAGTCTGAGGTTCCATCTGTCTGGCAAAACTGTAGATGGTGGTGTGTTCTTTCATCAGGAGGTTGGTAATGTCTGGTTTTGCTCTTTTTCTTTTGAGGCTAGCAGGTGTTCATGCTGAATATTCCTAGAACCCTGAATTAAGTCACTGAGGGCTGCAAAACGATGATATTTTAATTCTATAATTTTGTTTTTATTTATTAGCTGAATAAGTTTATAAGGAGATGTTTCCTCTCATCCAGTATTTTGTTACCATAAGTTCATAAGAGAAAATTTGGATAAATACTTACTTTTTTCTTTTAATTTACACCAGTTTTCAAGATAATGAATTGGTTCTCTGTCATCCTCAAAAGGTGACTTAATTAGGTTTCTTAGTGTCATTATAATTCATGGATTTACACATAGTTGATGTGTTTCAATCTACTGTAATTCTAATCTTTATTAAAGCTCAAATTGTCCAATCTTTGGCCAGTAGGTATCTTCCTTGCTACCTAGTATAACAAGATGTTCCAGGCTCATTTTGTACATTTGCTGCTCCAGACCTGGAATCAGCCATTTCTCCAAAAGAAGCACTAATTACGTTTATTTATTGATACCTTTATTGATATGGACACTAGGGGGTGTTCATTGCTACTAGGTTGATAACTGTTTCTATGTCTTTTCAATAGGTAGAATTATGATAGAATATGTCACGAGTTCATGTTACTATTTCTAATTCAATTTCAGGACTACAGTGTTTTAAATTAACCCCTGCTAAATTACATCAGGATCTCAGAAGAAATTCCACATGGAGAATTCCGGTTCTCAAGAATTTACAAATCCACCAGAGGGCAGACAGCAGAAGCAAGAAGAACTACAGTCCTGCAGCCTGTGGAACAAAAACCACATTCACAGAAAGATAGACAAGAAGAAAAGGCAGAAGGCTATGTACCAGATGAAGGAACAAGATAAAACCCCAGAAAAACAACTAAATGAAGTGGAGATAGGCAACCTTCCAGAAAAAGAATTCAGAATAATGATAGCAAAGATGATCCAGGACCTCAGAAAAAGAATGGAGGCAAAGATCAAGAAGATGCAAGAAATGTTTAACAAAGACCTAGAAGAATTAAAGAACAAACAAACAGAGATGAACAATACAATAACTGAAATGAAAACTACACTAGAAGGAATCAATAGCAGAATAACTGAGGCAGAAGAATGGATAAGTGACCTGGAAGACAGAATGGTGGAATTTACTGCTGTGGAACAAAATAAAGAAAAAAGAATGAAAAGAAATGAAGACAGCCTAAGGGACCTCTGGGACAACATTAAACGCAACAACATTCATATTATAGGGGTCCCAGAAGGAGAAGAGAGAGAGAAAGGACCCAAGAAAATATTTGAAGGGATTATAGTTGAAAACTTCCCTAACATGGGAAAGGAAATACCCACCCAAGTCCAGGAAGCACAGAGAGTCCCAGGCAGGATAAACCCAAGGAGAAACATGCTGAGACACATAGTAATCAAATTTGCAAAAATTAAAGACAAAGAAAAATTATTGAAAGCAGCAAGGGAAAAATGACAAATAACATACAAGGGAACTCCCATAAGGTTAACAGCTGATTTCTCAGCAGAAACTCTACAAGCCAGAAGGGATTGGCATGACATATTTAAAGTGATGAAAGGGAAGAAACTACAACCAAGATTACTCTACCCAGCAAGGATCTCATTCAGATTCGATGGAGAAATCAAAAGCTTTACAGACAAGCAAAAGCTAAGAGAATTCAGCACCACAAAACCAGCTCTACAACAAATGTTAAAGGAACTTCTCTAAGTGGGAAACACAAGAGAAGAAAAAGACCTACAAAAACAAACACAAATCAATTAAGAAAATGGTAATAGGAACATACATATTGATAATTACCTTAAACGTGAATGGATTAAATGCTCCAACCAAAAGACACAGGCTCACTGAATGGATACAAAAACAAGATCCGTATATATGCTGTCTACAAGAGATCCACTTAGGATCTAGGGACACACACAGACTGAAAGTGAGGGGATGGAAAAAGATATTCCATGCAAATGGAAATCAAAAGAAAGCTGGAGTAGCAATACTCATATCAGATAAAATAGACTTTAAAATAAAGAATGTTACAAGAGACAAGGAAGGACACTCCATAATGATCAAGGGATCAATCCAGGAAGATATAACAATTATAAATATGTATGCTCCCAACATAGGAGCACCTCAATACATAAGGCAACTGCTAACAGCTATAAAAGAGGAAATCGACAGTAACACAATAATAGTGGGGGATTTTAACACCTCACTTATACCAATGGACACATCATCCAAACAGAAAATTAATGAGGAAACACAAGCTTTAAATGACACAATAGACCAGGCAGATTTAATTGACATTTATAGGACATTCCATCAAAAACAGCAGATTACACTTTCTTCTCAAGTGTGCATGGAACATTCTCCAGGATAGATCATATCTTGGGTCACAGATCAAGCCTCAGTAAATTTAAGAAAATTGAAATCATATCAAGCCTCTTTTCTGACCACAACGCTATGAGTTTAGAAATCAATTACACGGAAAATCCATAAAAAACACAAACACATGGAGGCTATACAATATGTTACTAAATAACCAAGAGATCACTGAAGAAATCAAAGAGGAAATCAAAAAATACCTAGAGACAAATGACAATGAAAACACAATGATCCAAAACCTATGGGATGCAGTTTTAAGAGGGAAGTTTATAGCAATACAAGCCTACCTCAAGAAACAAGAAACATCTAAAATAAACAATCTAACCTTACACCTAAAGGAACTAGAGAAAGAAGAACAAACAAAACCCAACGTTAGCAGAAGGAAAGAAATCATAAAGATCAGAGCAGAAATAAACGAAATACAAACAAAGAAAACAATAGCAAAGATCAATAAAAGTAAAAGCTGGTTCTTTGAGAAGATAAACAAAATTGATAAACCATTAGCCAGATTCATCAAGAAAACAAGGGAGAAGACTCAAATCAATAAAATTAGAAATGAAAAAGGAGAAGTTACAACAGACACCACAGAAATACAAAGCGTCCTAAGAGACTACTACAAGCAACTCTATGCCAATAAAATGGACAACCTGGAAGAAATGGACAAATTCTTAGAAAGGTATAACCTTCCAAGACTGAACCAGGAAGAAATATAAAATATGAACAGATCAATCACAAGTAATGAAATTGAAACTGTGACTAAAAATCTTCCAACAAGCAAAAGTCCAGGACCAGATGGCTTCACAGGTGAATTCTATCAAACATTTAGACAAGAGCTAACACCCATCCTTCTCAAACTCTTCCAAAGAATTGCAGAGGAAGGAACACTCTCAAACTCGTTCTACGAGGCCACCATCACCCTGATATGAAAACCAGACAAAGATACTACAAAAAAAGAAAATTACAGACCAATATCACTGATGAATATAGATGCAAAAATCCTCAACAAAATACTAGCAAACAGAATCCAACAACACATTAAAAGGATCATACACCATGATCAAGTGGGATTTATCCCAGGGATGCAAGGATTCTTCAATATACACAAATCAATCAATGTGATACACCATATTAACAAATTGAAGAATAAAAACCATATGATCATCAAAAAAAAAAAACCTTTTATATATTAGCAAATAAAATCCAGTAAAAAAAAAAAAAAGGTTAATATATCAAGTAACTGACCAAGTAATGTTTATATCAGGAATGCAAATTTGGTTTTACATTTGGAAATACATTTCACCATATTAACAGAATAAAGGAGAAAATCCATATGATCATCTAAATAGAGGCAGGAAAAAACATATAACAAAAATTTAACAACAAATTTGTGAGAAAAACTATCACCAAATTAGGAACAGAAGAGAACTTCATCAATCTGATAAAGAGCTTCTACAGAAAAATATAGCACTGACGCCATGCTTAGTTATCACACTGAATGTTTTTGCTGTAAAATTCGGCACACGGCAAGATTGTCCGCTCTCATCAGTCTTATTCAACATTTCAGCAATAACGTGTAAAAAAGAATTAAAAGACATTCAGATTGGACAGGAAGAAGCAAAGGTGTCTTTATTTGTAGATTTCATAATTGTTATTTTAAAAATGCTAAGAAATATACACCAAAACTATTATATTTAATAAATAAATTTACCAGCATTAGAGAACAATAGGTTAATATAAAAAGATTAATTTTATTTTTAGTTACTAACAATAAACAATTGGAGATAAAATCTATTGAAAAAAAAGAATTTACGGGATGATGAAATTAGAATATCCCAATTTACTACTTTGTTTTATTTCATATTAAACACACAACAATGTCAAAATAACAATATTAATACTATCACCACCAATTCTAATTGTTGAAAACAGTTAATTTTTGCATATATTATCCATTTTATTATAATTGGGCTCTAATAGTTGTCAGCTTCTATAGCTAGCCCGTGTGTACTATAATCTTCCTCATTTAGCCCTTATTTAATCTTTTTTTTTTTTGGCCATGCCGCACAGCATATGGGATCTTAGTTCCCCAAACAGGGATTGAACCTGTGCCCCCTGCAATGGAAACGTGGAGTCCTAACCACTGGACTGCCAGGGAATTCCCAGCCCTCATTTAATCTTAGTTCCATAGGTAAACATATATTTAATCCTCATCATTAATTCCTTATGTCTCTCTAATCTAGCCATTTTGGTTGTCTGAAAGCTTGTCCTCTGTAGATTCCTTAGGATGGGCTTATGGAAAGAGTATTACCTGAGTTCTTTTATGTTGATTACAATATGTCTATGCCATTTATACTTGAAGGTCAATTTTACTGGATATTTTACTTGACTTGCATTTTCTTTCCTTGAAAATCTTAAATATGTTTTGCCACTTACTTATGGCATAAAGAATTGCTGTTAAAAAGTCTGATAGTCTACTTTTCTATCACTTTTAAGTTACATGCTCTTTTTGCATAGATACTTAAAGAACTTTATCTTTTTTCATTAAAGTCCAGTAATTTTACTAGAATATGTATATTGATTATTCTGGTTTGCTATTTCTCAGGTAGACAGTGTGTTCTTTCAAAATGTAGCTTTAAACATATATATTAAGTTTCTCTATATTTACATTATATATTTAATTTCAGGAAAGTTTTTCTTTAATTATAATTTTTAATATTTGTTCTGTTCCCTTGCTTTAAGTTGCTTCCCTGGGAACTTCCATTATCTGTATGTTGGACCTCTTTTGCCTGTCTTCGATATTTGTTCCTTTCCCACAAATACTTTGAATTTCCTTCTTCATTTTTTTAAAAAAATTAATTAATTAATTTTTATTTTTGGCTGCCTTGGGTCTTCATTGCTGCGCACAGGCTTTCTCTAGTTGTGGTGAGTGGGGGCTACTCTTCGATGTGCTGCATGGGCTTCTCATTGCAGTGGCTTCTCTTGTTGCGGAACACAGGCTCTAGGTGCACGGGCTTCAGTAGTTGTGGCACGCAGGCTCAGTAGTTGTGGCACATGGGCTTAGTTGCTCCGCGGCATGTGGGATCTTCCCGGGACAGGGCTTGAACCTGTGTCCCCTGAATTGGCAGGCAGAGTCTTAACCACTGTGCCACCAGGGAAACCTCCTTCATTTCTTTTTGATTTTAAAACTTTCTCTCCTTTTCACCTTCTCTTTCAAGGTTTTTCTTGTTGTGTTTCTTTGCTCTTGTGTCACTTATAGTTTAATCTTCATTTCTCAAATTTTTTTTTTTACTATTCTAATTCTTCTTTGAGTTCTGATCCAATTTCTGAGTTTCTCTAATTCTGATGTATGTTGTTCTTATGTCACTTTTTCAATGACTTTTAGCTCTCTTAGGATATTAGAGCTTTGATTTGTTTTTTGAGCATATCTTTCTGGCAGGTATTCATTGTAGGGATGTTAATCTGATCTGATCCTTATTCCTTTTTTTTTTCTTAGTTTTGCCTGAGAGTTGACCTTGACTCTTTTCTGTTGTTCATTTTAACATGAATTTTATTTTCCTGAACTTTTAGAAGGAGATTTAATCCAGATAGCTTTTTTAACTTCACAGAACTCTCCATTTTGTTGTTTCTGTGGAGTGTTAAAAAAATTTTGGTGGCTGGATTTCTGAGATTTCCTGGCTTTGCTCCTCTCACTCACTTTTATCTGGCTCTTCCTTTTCCTTCAGCTCTGTTTTCCCTATCATGTCAATTTTTTTTTCACTTTTTAAAAATTGTGGCAAAATATATATGATATACCATTTTAACCAGTTTTAAATGTACAATTTAGTGACATTAAGTACATTCACAGTGTTGTATAACCACCACCATTATGTATTTCCAGACCTTTTTCATCATCCCAAACAGAAACTCTATGTACATTAAGCAATAACTCCCCATACCCCCTTCTCTCCAGTCTGTGGTAACCTCCATTCTACTTCCTGTCTCTATCAATGTGCCTAGTCTAATAGATACCTCATATAAGTGGAATCATACAATATTTGTCCTTTTCGTGTGGTTATTTCATTTAGCATAAAACAAGGGTCATCTATATTGTACCATGTATCAAAACTTCATTTCTTTTTATAGCTGAATAATAATATTCCATTGTATGTATAAACCAAATTTTCTTTATCCATTCATGTAGTGATGGCCGCTTGTTTCCACTTTTTGGCTATTGTGAACAATGCCATTATGAATATTGGCATACAAGTATCTGTTTGAGTCCCTGTTTTCAACTCTGTTGGGTATATATCTAAGAGTGGAATTGCTGGGTCATACGATAAGTCTCTTTATAACTTTTTGAGGAACCACCAAACTATTTCCATAGTGTCTGTACCATTTTACATTCCCACCAACAATGCACAGACGTTCCAAATTCTCCACATCCTCACCAATGTTTTTGAGATTTGAGATTTCTTATTTGACCTATGTGTTATCTAGAAGCATATTGTTTAATCTCCAAGTATTTGGGGGCATTTTCCAGCTATCTTTCTGTTATTGGTTTCTAGTTTAATTCTATTGTGGTCTGAGAGCAGACATTGTGTGGTTTTTATTCTTTTGAATTTAAGGTGTGCTTTAAGGTCCAGAATGTGGTCTATCTCGGTGAATGTTCCATGTGAGTTTGAGAAGAATGTGTATTCTTCTGTTGTTAGATAGTCCATAGATGTCAATTTTTTCCAGGTGATTGATGGTGGTGTGAATTCAACTATGTCCTTACTGATTCTACCTGCTGATATATCTATTTTTGATAGAGAGGTGATAAAGTCTCCTACTGTAATAGTGGATTCATCTATTTCTCCTTGTAGTTCTATCAGTTTTTGCCTCATGTATTTTGTTGCTCTGCTGTTACGCACATACATGTTAAGGATTATTATGTCTTCTTGGAGAATTGACCCCTTCAGCACTATTTAATGCCCTTCTTTATCCCTAATTTTCATTGCTCTGAAATCTGCTTTGTGTGAAATTAGTATAAATACTCCTGCTTTTCTTGATTAGTGTCAGAATAGTATATCTTTATCCAACCATTTACTTTGAATTTGTATGTGTCATATTTAAAGTGGGTTTCTTGTAGACAGCATAGAATTGGGTCCTGTTTTTTGATCCACTCTGACAATATCTGTCTTTTAAGTTGGTGCATTTAGACCATTGACATTCAAAGTGATTATTGGTATAGCTGGGTTAATAAGTTACCATATTTCTTACTATGTTCTATTTGTTATCCTTGTTCTTTCCTCTGATATTCACTGTGAGAACCAACTTGGGGTATTGAAGGTGAAGCACAAAAGTGTAGGCCACTTCCCCACTCCATGTCCGGGTGCCCCTAAAGTTTTTAACTCTTAGACACATCTATACTGAGCTTCCATCAATTTGTAAATTCATGTCAATTTGTCAATTGATGTCAATTTGACAATTGTCAATTTGTCAATCCAGGTTTTTCCTCCCTGGTGCTCATTCCTGCAGAGGTGTCTGTTCATGGGTTTTTGCTCCAGTAAGTTGTGATTCTTTGTCTCCATCTGTTTGTCCCTCCAATATTGGAAGCAATGGTTTGCCCTGTGAGATCACTTCTCTTACAGATCTAAGAAGCGTTGTTAATTTTTCAGTTTGTTCAGCTTTTTATGTGTTGTCAGGGTGGAGATGTCCACACTTCTTACATTCCAGACCAGAAACTAGAAGTCTCTCATCAACATTTTAAGTTTTCTGTGATTTTTTTTCTTTTTCTTTTTTATAATAGCCATCTTAGCAGTTGTGAAGTATATCCCATTGTGGTTTTGATTTGCATTTCCCTGATGACTAATGATGTTGAGCATATTTTCATGTGCTTATTGGCCATTTGTATATCTTCTTTCGAGAAATGTCTTTGAATTCTTTTGCCCCTTTTTAAATTAGATTGTTGGGTTTTTTTCATCATTGAGTTTTAGGGGTTCTTTATATATTCTGGATACTAATCCTTTGTTGGATATATGATTTGCAAATATTTTCTCCCATTCTGTGGGTTGCCTTTTCACATCATTGTGTCCTTTGATGCCAAAAGTTTTAAATTTTGATGGATTCAATTTATCCATTTTTTCTTTTGTTGCCTGTGATATTGATGCCATACTTAAACTATTGTCAAATCCAAGGCCATGAAGATTTTCTCCTATGTAAGAATTTTATAGTTTTAGCTATTGCATTTAGGTTTTTAATCGATTTTGAATTAATTTTTGCAAATGGGGTAAGGTAAGGGTCCAACTTCATTCTTTTGTATGTGGGTATCTAGTTTTCCCAGTGCCATTTGTTGAAAAGACTGTTTTTTCCCCATAGAATGGTCTTGGCAGTCTTGTCAAAAATCAATTGGCCATATATGCAAGGGTTTATTTCTGGACTTTCTATTCTATTCCAATGGTCTATATGTCTGTCCTTATGCCATTCCACACTGTTTTGATTATTGGAGCTTTGTATTACGTTTTAAAATCATGAAGTGTGAGACCACCAACTTTGTTCATCTTTTTGAGATTGTTTTGGTTATTTGGGGGTCCCTTGAGATGTCATATGAATTTTAGGACCTTTTCCCCTCCTATATTTGCAAAAAACCATTGAGATTTTGAGAGAGATTGCATTGAATCTGTAGATTGCTTTGGGTAGTACTGTCATCTTAATAATATTAAGCCTTCCAGTCCACAAACACAAGATGTCTTCTCATTTATTTTCTTTCTTTTCTTCTTTCATTTCTTTTCGCAATATTTTGTAGTTTTTGGTGTAAAAGTCTTTCACCTCCTTGGTTAAATTTATTTCTAACTACTTTATTCATTTTTGATGCTACTGAAAATGGAATTGTCTTCTTAATTTCCTTTTCTGATTGCTCATTCCTAGTATATAGAAATGTAACTGATTTTTGCTTATTGATTTTATATCCTGCCCTATTATGACAATTTTATTCCACTTCCAAAAATTTATACTTAATGTGAAGTTCTGTCCTGAAAGGGAATCCTGGCTGGTCAGTTTTAAGAGTTAATGGGGGCTGGACTGTACCAGTCCTTATAAACTATGGCTAATGACTAGAGATCAAGAGGGTTTGCATAAAGTTACAGGAAATATATCACTTAACCTGAAAAATACCATGGTCCAAACACACAAACCTAGTGCATGATGGCTGGTTTGTCAAGATTAAATAAATCAGCTTCAGAGAGAAATTTTTCTGTTTGTCCCCTTTGATGTCCTGAAATAATGCAAGTTAGCCCCATTGCCCCACAGCAAGACACTAGTTGTAGAAAATATTCCTTTGCTTGATGGGGATGGGGTTTCCATTTATTTTTACTGCCTTCCTAGGAAGTTTAATCTGCAAGTCCTGGCCTCCATCTGTCTGTGCACATCCTCTGCACTTCCTTCCTGTCTTTGGATCCCTTCTCTGGCCTGGTCCTCTTCATTGCTGGGCCCTTATTAGGAAACCAAAGGAGAAAGAAAGGGAAAAAAGAGAAGGTAAAATATAATTTATTAATCTCTGACAAGTGTCAAATATTAAATAGCTCACCTTAGTTTATGAATTCATTAAATCCACCTAGATCAGCATTAGTGGATTAAGGTTAAAGACTTGCTGGATCTGAAGTCTGGCTGCAAGTTGGACCCACCTGTGGAGCTTTTTAAAAATACTTATGCTGGGGTGCCACCCACAGAAATTGATTCAGTTGGTCTGGAGTGGGGCTTGGGGAATGATTTTTTTTTTTTAATTCCCCAGTAATTCTGATGTGAGATCAGAGCTGAGAATTATTATAGCTTAGGTAGAATTCACAGCAGAAAGAACAATTTGTAAATTAACCAACAGTGCTTTTGTTTGGCTAATGATTTCTAAAAAGACTAGTGCCTCAACCAGAGGTATTAACATATGAAAAAATACACTGAACTCCATAATGCGTTTGTGGATTTATTTCTCTAAGTATTTACTGTAAATTGATTTTCTGTACTTTAAATCCTATTTTGTCATGCATTATCATTACATAGTTGAAAAGCTTATTTTTGAGGGAAAATATTTGACTACAAAGCCATTAAAGAAAATAAAATTCCAAATTACAGAAAAAAATGTTTAATTTTTTAACCATTAAAGTCACACATAATTGCAAAAAAAAAGGGAAGGAAGAAAAGAACACTATAGAAGGTAGAAAGTAAAAAGTAACTGTCATCTCCCCCATAGCTGTACCCTGCAATCCCACAAGTCTCCTCTCTTGAGAATTTCTTGGGCATCTTTTAGGAAAGGGCTATTTTATTAGATCACTTATTATAATAATAATTCTAAAATTTAGTTCAAAATGTTATTGTAAAGTTCCTATGGTTATTATAATGTTAGAAACAAATTTAAGTTCTAAATCAATGATTTCAAGCTGCAGAATCCCCAGATTCCAAGGAGGTGACGGGGGGAATGGAGTGGGAATTGGGGCCAGGTCCCCAGACCCCGACCCGTTCCTTGTCCAGAGCAGCTCTGCTTTTCTCTATTTCATGTATTGAGCTTTTGTGTAAAACTTTGCAGAACACTTAAATCCACTGTTTTATATAGTCTGAAAGAATAGCAACGACAGTTTAAATGGACAAATAAGAACTCAAGTGATCACATTCTGTCATTTCACATTCTATCATTCTTCCTCACATTCTACTGCTAATAACCTATAGGGTCTCTATTTGCTCCTCCTCCCCCACAGACACACTGTAGGGGTTTATCTTAGAAACCATAGAGGGAAGTGCTATAAAAACCCAGTATAGCAAAGACCACATTTAAGGACAAAATGAGCACATGAAAATCATGGCTGAGAAATCTATGTATTGCAAAGCAAACTTGGGGGTGTTTGTATGTAAGACTGTTGATTTATAAACTCCGTAAACTCAGTTTTCTGCATAATGAGAATCTATGGCCAGATGATATCATCTATTAAAAATCCTTTGTTTTTCAGAGGTAGAAATGGAGGTTAGAGAATAAGTCATACATTTCCACCTCAAATTTGTTGTGTGAAGGGAGTATAGTTTAGTGGTAAGATCTTCTGAGTCAGCCACTTGGTTTGCAAGGAAGCCTTGTCATTAACTACTTGTGTGACCTTGGACAAGTAAATTCTTCTGGGCCTTAATTTACTAATTGTTAAAAAATGAGATACAAACGAAATAAACCCTGTCTACTTCATGGTGTTGTTTTGAAACTTGAATGAGAAGATGCACTGCAAAGCGTATTAACTCTGGCCTCCAGTGGGCTAGAATTCTTTCCATTATTTGTGAATACACAAAGTGAATGAAGGAGTACATTTATTGTAATTATTTATCTGTGGAAATAAACAACGACAAAAAGGTATTCATTGCAAAACCAAAACAATCAGACTACATCATAACAGCAAAATGGCATTTCTAAGAGGAAAAGAACAAATAGAAGAAAACCTTCCTTGGGAAATTTTTGCCCTGGATTATCCCAGCATGTTTTATAATGGTCTCCTACACGTCTATGTACCCACTAGAAAAACTGGCTAATTAAGTCAAGAGCCCTCACATGAGGGCTGACATTAGGATGTTGGCTAAAACAGCAACATTCCAGATTCCTCTTCTTTGTGGGTCTTCCAGGACTCATCTGGTTCCCTCCCCCAACCTCTTAGCAAGACCTTACGTAAATGATCTTAGAGAGATGCACATCCACCTTTCCTTCCTGATAATATGAGAAGGAGCTTTTAATTCAATTACAAGTTTCAGTGACTGGACAGTCTGTCTAAAAAGTTCTTTCTTTTGCCTTTATAATCTTCATGCTGCTAATAAAAATCCATTCAAATCATGTTAGTGACAAAAATTCTAAATACTATAAATAAATTTAACAAGATAGACTCAAGATCTATATTGAAACAAACTGAGGGAGAAAACTATTAAAAGACACAAAATAGGATTTTAATAAATTGGAAGTCATATCATGTTCCTAGAAGGAAAGACAATAAAAAACTGTTAATTCTACAAATTTTAATATATAAATTTAATGTAGTTCCAATTAGAATTCTAACAAGGTTTTTCTTGGAATTAGATAAAATGATTCTAAAATTCAATAGAAAAAGAATGCCAAAGAATAGTTAACACAACTATAAAAATGTAAGAAAAGACAGAGTGGGTATGTACAGGGGCTTACTAAGATATCAGTTGTACTATAAAGTTTATGTATTCAAATCAATATGGCATTAGTAAGGGTCTATAAAAATGTATTTGTGGAACAGAATAAATAATTGATAATTACATTACAGTGGCTATTGTTTGTGTGCCAAACTGGTAGTTCAATGGGAAAAAGATGAATTCTTTTTTTTTTTTTAAAGTGCACGCATAACGGGCTACCCATCTGAAAGAAAATAAAAACGGACTACTATATTATACTAAATTCAAAAGTAAACTACAAATGGATTAAAGAGTTTAATGTAAAAGAAAAAATATTTTTAAACTTGAAGAAAACTGTCTACGAGATTATATGTACAATCTATGGTTTGGGGAGACTTTCCTTACCAAGAACTAAGAAACTATAAAATAAAAGGCAAGCATATTTGACCATATACAAATAATTTTTTTTTTTTTTTTTTGGTTTGGCAACTAACTAAGACAGTTAGTTGCAATCAATATGTCTGGAAAAATGTTTGTGCTACTATATTCTCACAAAGGATTACTTTCTATACAAAGCACCCTTAAAAACTGATAAGACAAAACCAACAATGGGAATAGAAAATTGTGCAAAGGATACAAATAAACAATTCACTAGTGAGTAAAGCCAAAAGGCCCAACAAACACATGAATATGGTAAAATTCATTCATATGGTAGAAATCAGGGAAATAAAAATGAAAGTAACATAAAATTGCTTGACACCCATCACACTGGCAAACACAAAAACAGCCATAGCAAAGCTTCCACTGATCAAATGTGGGACAGTTTAAGTATCAATAAGAGTCATAACAACAGTGGATTAAAACACATCAATAAATTTAATCCATGAATTCATAGTGATACTAAAAAACAATTCACCACTTAAGGATACTAGGGAACCAATTCATTATTTTGAAAACTGGTAAGTAACTGGAAAGAATTAAGCATTTTTCTTATCTTATGTAAATGAACTGTTGGGTAACCAAATAGCAGATGGGAGGAAGTTTTTCTTTATAGATGTATTTTGTGTCACAAATGAAAAAGGATAGAGTTGGACGGTCATCATTTTGCAACCCTAATGGATCTGGATATTGACAATCAGTGGTTGCTAACATCACAAAGGGACAGACAACCAGACATTATGTGTGTCCCAGTGGAGGAACAGACATCATCTATGAATTATTCTTGTCATAAAGGTCAAACCTGAATTTGACCAAGCCTCTAGATTCCACTACCAATTCACAGGAAATAACTAGGATAACATTCCACTACAACATAGGGATGCAACCTACAAAATTCAGACTGCAAGAAACTTCACGGCACTGAGAACCGAGTTCTTTTAACAAATAAATTGTAAGGAACAAAAAGATGGAGGGAGAGACTATAAATTAAACGACACATAAAACATTTTAATTCGTTGCAATTTGTGGGCCTTATTTGAATCCTTACTCAAATAAAATGTAAACACTGGCTGAATATTTAATGAATAATTATTGTTAATTTTTTAGATGTTATAATAATATTGTGTGATTTTATCTTTTAGACATACATTTATACTTATATTTATAAATGAAATAATATGGCATCTGGAATTTGCTTTAAAATAACATAAAACAGGGGGAAGTAGGGACAGAATCAGCCATGGCAGATGGCGGTTGAGGCTGCCAGATAGGAACATGATAATTTATTATATTATCTGCTTACTTTGTGCATGTTTGAAATTCTCCACAATAAAAAGCAAACACACACACACACACAAACACACCAAGCCATCGTTCCTATTGCTGACTGCGTGGTATGCATGAAGGCAATTCTCACACATGGCTGGCAGAAATGTAAAGTGTTACAACCTTTTCAGAAGGCAATTTGGCAAGATCTATTTTTTAAAATACATATATCCTTTGTCCCAGAAATTCTACTCCTGGGACCCTATTCCTCAGGAATAGAAGTAGAAATCCACAAAGCCACAATACAGGTATGTTTACTGTGAAACTGTTCATAGGGGAACCCAATCTACAGCCATCTACAGTCTACAGCAGATTTGGTAGACTAGTCCACTCTCCCTCTAGTTAACCATTTTCTTGTGTGTCTTTCTATTTTGCAGAGGCTGAAAAACTAAAGACATGGTTCCCAGACTGCCTTGAAGCTAGTGTTCTAGGTTGTGATTTAATTTCGCCAGTCAGATGTACTAGTGCAGCTCTAACAGACGCAGTATGGGTCTGGAGTCAAAAGTTCTGGTGGTAGCTTCCTAACCCCCCAAGTTGCAGGTAGGGTGGCATGATTCTGGAACCTGCAGGTGGGACAGCAACTTCCTGACTGTATGGATGTTGTAGCTCCCTTGGGGGGGCAGGTTCTTTGGGACCCTTGTGGGAGTCATCCTTGGAGGCCCAGCCTAGAGCCTGCTATTTGGGTCCCTCTAACGATTTACTAAGTCCCAAATTTCCTACATTAAATCACTTTCTACTTAAAATAACTAGTTTCTGTTATATACAACTGATCCAAATTATTGAGTAAATTGTAGTATTACATCTCCATATCATAGAATATTAAAAGAATGAATTAGATCCATATAAATGACATACTAGTCATCTAGAGGGATTTTCATAGGTACTTCTAAGTGTGAGAAAATAAAAATACAGAAAAATGAGTATCTTATGACCCATTTTTGCAAAACAATGATCAACTCCCTGAAATTTCTATAAATACAAGGATCCATGTAGGATTTTATGAGCATGGAGAAAATATTGGTTATGAATATAGGTTACAGGTGTGTGGCTAGGGAATACGAAAGGGGGTAATATGGGAATAGGAGGTGTAGAATGAATGTTGATGAAAAAAAGCAAGCATGGTATGATCTTACATATGTACATTATTTGGTCAAAATAAAAGTTAAGCGACACATAGGTTTGAAGTAGAAGCTTAATAGGAATCAAAGTGGAGAGAAAAACAAATTACAAGGAAATATTTGAAGAAATAATGACTGAGAATTTTCCAGAATTAGAAAAAGATGTACGATCACTGATTTAAAGAGCTCATAGAGCACTAACAGGAGACATTAAAAACAGAAACAAAACACTGTCATATTCATTGGAGTGAAATTTAAGATCATCAAAGCCAGAGAAAATTTTAAAGGCTTCCAGAGAGAAAAATTATGTCACCTTGAAAGCAACAAGGCTCTGGTCCATGACAGTCTTCCTCATAGCCACTGGGAGCCAGAAGGCAACAGTGTAATGTGCAAAGTGCTGAAGGAAAACAAGTTTGAACCTAGGATTTCATATCAAAACCACTATGTTTTTAAAGCTGATATTCCCTCATCCTACTGTCAATTTTGCCTTCATTTCTGAGGTGGCTTAATTTTTTCCTTCCATTTCTTTCCTGAACTCTGCCAGCTTCTGCTTCGTTTCCTCTTGCTGTCTCATTGCCTTGTCCCTAATTTTTTGCTTCTCTGTTCAATGTTCTTGATTTGAATAAATATTCGTTAAAATCAGTTTTAAAAGTTCATGGCCAGAGACTTCACTGGTGGTCCAGCAGTTACAACTCTGTGCTCCCAATGCAGGAGGCCCGGGTTCGATCCCTGGTCAGGGAACTAGATCCCACATGCTGCAACTAAAGATCCCATGTGCTGCAACTAAGACCTGGCACAAACAAAAAAAATTTTTTAAGTTAAAAAATTAAAAAAAAAAAAGGTTCATAGCCAAATATTTAGTCAAAACTTTATGGCAACATTTTTTTTATAAGTGTTTTTATTTATTTATTTATTTATTTTTAAATTTATTTTTGGCTGCATTGGGTCTTCGTTGCTGCATGCGGGATTTCTCTAGTCGCGGCGAGCAGGGACTACTCTTCCTCACGGTGCGCGGGCTTCTCATTGTGGTGGCTTCTCTTGTTGTGGAGCATGGGCTCTAGGCGGGTGGGTTTCAGCAGTTGTGGCAGGCGGGCTCAGTAGTTGTGCTCACGGGCTCTAGAGCACAGGCTCAGTAGTTGTGGTGCGCGGGTTTAGTTGCTCTGTGGCATGTGGGATCTTCCTGGACCGGGGATCGAACCCATGTTCCTTGCATTGGCAGACAGATTCTTAACCACTGTGCCACCAGGGATGTCCTTGATAAGGTTTTTAATTTACAGTTTTATTTTTCTATTTCTTTTCTCTTTTTTTCCTAAAAATATTCTAGTATAGATCCTCTGCTGGTCCTTCTTGATGACTGATTTTTTTTTTTGAAGCAGATAAGGAAGGTTTTCCTGGATCAGCTATTTGCAGAATGCCTGTGTATAAGAAGGGTTGGAATTTTCCTTAATCTTCAGTTTTGTGCAGTGATTTGTTTAGCGTTACTTCTCTACATGGCAATAGGCATCTATATTTTTCCCCTAACATAAAGCTTATGGAACTTCTTTCCATTGTCATAAACTAAGGATTTACAACATTTCCCTCTGGGTGAGCTGTTCATCACTAAGAAGTGTACTCTGCTAGCTCTTTCTGCTACGTGAAACCCATGGCATCCCCTCTCTGTTTCCTATCATATGTACCCTGCTTGATAACTACTGCTTTTGGCAGTTCTTCTAGCTCATCTGTGGCTTGGTTTTAGAGCTGCCTCCTAGTTTTCCCCACAAATGGCATTTGTACTTCTCTTGTTTTTGATTTCTACAAAAGAAGGGGGGAAAGGACAACTTTACACTTCCATCTTCACATTGAAATCCAATGGAAACTATAGTTTAAATGTGAGGGTGACATAAAAATATTCAAGTCCTCAGAAAGTCACCACACAAAGATACTCTTTAAAAGTATCATCTAGAAGAAAAATAAATATGGAGGGCACCTAAGAGATGAGTATTAGAGGAAAAGAGAAAAAACAGCAATCCAAAGCTAAAATTCTGTATGACACCAACATGGTGTGAGTGTCCATCAGCACTATGTGTCTAGTTCCTACAGTGTTGCAAACCATCTCCTTGGAAGTTGTAGCATTTTGAGCTGGAGAGAGTCTTTGAGATCATATTTCCTCATTCTTTCAGGTCCTCGGGCTCTAGGTCCCTCAGAGGCACACTTTGTCTTGTGTTTAAATACTCAGTGTGGCACACACCAGAGAGCTAATAAATTATAAATGGTTGAAGGTCACAAAGACTATGAAGACAGACTCACTTGGTCACCTGACTCCCAATCCAGGGCTCATTCTCTTCTAATGCACCATTATTAAAATGAACTTTCCCATAGACTTAAATATCATTGCCTTTTCAAGTGTCTTACATTCATCAGTGATCTATCATGACCTTTTCTCAAACTTTGGCCAGAGATACAAAACGACAATTTAAATTCTCATACTCTTTCTGGGTAAGTTAGGGGACAAGAGGAGCTGTCTTATGTGTTAGTCATCCATCATTACCGAAATCTGACCAGATGGATTTTTAGACCAGTTGGGATGGTGGGGAGGGAAGAGGTGATGACAAGTGGTCTGAGTCTCTGGTGAAAAAAATGATCATTAGCTCTGTGGCAGGGGAAGGGTGGAGTGGTGGCATATGGGTCACTGCTCTAAATGGTGAGGACCTACTTACTCAAATATTTATTGGCTTGTTCTAGTTTGTGTACCATCTTCCACCAATCTATCTCCCTATCCTAAGACAGCAAGTCTGACAGTATTGACCTAAAAAAAAGAAAAAGAAAAAAGATTAATTTTCTCTCCATCCGTTGAGGCTCTGGATTTAAAATTTTATTTTTCCTTTACTCCTTTCTTCTTGCCAAACCACAAACTACTACCCTCCAAAAGGATCTGTTCTGCTTGCTTTGGAGCTGCTGACTTTTAAAATACTTGATTCTGGTCTCCAACTCCATTCTGGGGCTAGAGCTCACAGCCAAGTGCAGAATAATCTGGAAAGGATGGTGGGGTGAAAATATGTACCTTGGCTGTGTGCTCCCTACTGGGCAGCGGACCTCATTCTTTGTTTTAGGTTTGAACAAATGTGTCAGTCTCCAGCTCCAAAGGGGACCACATTTTCCTGCTGGATAGTCTGTGATACTTCTGCATGTCTACTTGAGATCTCCAAGGAAAATGAGCCCTCTTACTCTCCAGCTGAACAGGAGATATTGCTGGGGTCCTCGAAATGTCCGAACTCACTGTGAATGCCAGTGTTGATGGGAGAAAGCTCATGTAACTTTCTCTCTCCACTTTAAAAGCAAGTTTAGAGAATGACTTTTGATGGAAATGGCCAAGTGGGAAAATTGTTTTACTAGCATTATGCCACATGCTAAACAGAGAATTTAAGAACATTGTGTGTCTTTCATAAAGCAAAAATGAAACCTTAAGTGTCTAGCACAGTACATGCACATATACATGTAGACCAACTATATATAATTAGTGATCATTAACAACTATTTACCACCGACTGTTTGCTAAGCATTTTTACTTATCTAATCCTCATGATAAATTACAGAAGGAATTCCTTTATTATTAGACCATGCTAGTAGAGAGAGAATGGCATACAGCTAGATTCTGGTGACAGATTTGGGGCCCCAGGGGTTCAAGTGGTCATGAGATTCACCTGATATCAATGAGACAGCATAGTGAAGAAAGTAGACTGAGAATCACAATATCTGGTTCAAGGTGTTAGCTGTGGGGCCTTGAGCAAACGTCTTTAATATTTTTGTTTTCAATTTCCATATTTCTAAATTATCCTTGCACTGGTGACAGTTTAAGTTTCTGCCCTATCTCCCCTCCTGAAGATCTAGGAATCTGTGGCTTCTGCACAGCACAAGCAGTAGTGTGCAACTGTTTTCTAAACAAGTGAATTTTGCTTCAGAAGTTAATAATAGGTATAAAGAATAAAAGTTACAAGGAGGCTAACGCTAGCTTAGATGTATGTAATAAAGCTATAACAAGCTATTGCATGAACTTGCCCACACCAGGAGGAAGTTAACTGAAGCCTCGATGACCATTTGTCAGGGATTTAGTTAAGTCCAGCAGTAGTTATTAACTGACTACTATATAATAGGTACCAAGTGTCACGGGGTGTCAAAGATGAATAAATCCTGGTCCCTGCTCTTACGTACACAGGGCAGGAGAGGCTGAAATGTAAACTGATGCATCAGTAGAGGTATATGCAAGGTACAGAAGTGGTACTGTGGGTTTGAAGAATGAGTAAGAATTTGTCAGGAGCCTGAGGAAAAGGGTGGTCCAGGCAAAAGGTACATTTGGGATATTACCAGTAGTAGGTATCACGGTAAAACAGATTCCCTCTTTGGGTATGAGAGTGAGAGAGAAGACTTTTATAGATAGAAGTGCTTTCGTAAACCAATTTTAAGCCCTTCAGAAGTCCCTAAGATCTTACCATCTCTGATAATAATTCTCTGGGAGGTCATACTAGGGCCAACTGCTTTAAATAAAATATGCCCAGTTCTCTACACATGATATACTAAAACACCAATATATAAGTTATATAGTCATAGAACACATTTGTTTAAGCAATTTTAGGCAGAAGGAAAGCAAGAATTAACAGATTTGAAAAATGATTAAGGGAGTGTTAGCTCGTATATCAAATTCAACTTTAGTGTAATGCTTAAATTCTAGACTCCTAAAAATAATTTTTGAGAAGGGGCCTCTTACTCTAATAATTAAAACTTTAACCAATTCTGTCATTCTTTGTGACCTTACCCCATTTTTTTCTTCACAGCACTTATCCTTTGCTTGTGTCACACTGTAACATAAGCTCCTTGAGGGTAGAGAATACCTGTCTTGCTCGCTGTTGTTTTCTCAGAACCCAGAATAGTACCTGGCACATATTAGAGCTTTCATTTCCTTTATTCATTGAATGAATGAATGAATCTTTAGCTGAAGGGATTGCCCCACAATATGAGCACTACATACACTTAAGTTGTGATTTGGCTGCATGCCCTTTCTACCTAACCAGGCTTTGCAATTCTGCCCTACTTTCTATGTGGTTGAAGGCCTTTATTTTTAAGGCACTTGACATGAATGCCACCATTAGTAAAAAGTAAAGATTTCTGGACAATTCACTAAACTCCAAGGGTGGCAAGAATAAGAGAAAAATGTGCACCAAGTACTACTTTGGCTTCTTTAGCCCTGATCCTAGGATCCCTACGCTTGATCAAATAGAATCAGATTCTAATTTTCATCTTCAATGGTATTCACAAATACTAAATCCATTATGAACAACCCATACATTACCTCCACAGATCCAAGAAAGGACCGTAGAATAGTGACAAAATGCTGGAGAATAGTTCCTTCCTATTCTACAGCCAGTACCTATCAGGAGACACTGAATTCATCCTTTCAGAGGTTAGGGGACAGTCCATGTTTTTCACATTCTGGGACATCAGAAAAGGTTTTGTGAGAGCGCTGGGATTTGGGACTAGAATGACCCTACTGAGACGATGATGAGGCAGTCACAATGACTCCTAGTGTGAAGATCAGAACTACTGAGAATGGGCACTCTTCCTCTCCTTTTTAGCCCACTCTCCATTATCACTACCGTTATCAAGACTTACATTGGAATTTGTTAACTTTGAACTTAACCAAGAACTTGATTTTTCATTTTAGACAGTGCTTGCTCAGTGTGACTTGAACTGATCAAATTAAAAACCTGGGCGTCATCTTTGATTTCTCCTTCTCTTTCATTTCCTATTAAGTCACCAAGCCTATTGAAAACTTTTCCATTTGTCTCTCCTTTTTCACTCTTATTGCTAAAGGCCTATCAGTTTATGTCTGGACTACTGCAACGGCTTTCTAAGTAGTCTCTAGCCTCTCTCTCCTCTAATCCTTCTTATTTACCATTACTCTATGCAATTTTAAGAACATCCGGTTTCATCTGGTGATCCTCAATTTAAAAAAAAACAACCCCAGGATACCCTTACACCCAATCATTTCATAATGTATAATGGTCATTCCTCAGCCTGGAGCTCAAGACATTCTACAGTCTGACCCCAGCTCTTCTAAATTGTGTTACCATCATCTATTACTACCATTATCATAAAGGAACATCAACCCTCTATTTTAGTCAGGTTGCTGTACCTAACAATTCTCTGAATATACCACTCAACCTCCACATTCTGATGATGCTGACTTTATAGGGGGTTAACATTTTGAGGATATTTACAGAATTATTCAAATCCTATACATTCTTTAAGATCCAAATGAAGTTTCTTCTCTTCTAGGTCTTTCTCTATCATTTTGGGACTTCTTTCTACTCTAAACTTCTATGAAACTCACTGTCTATTCCATACATTTTGCTAGGGTCATATTCCACCCTAAAATTTAACCAAATTCTTTCATGTTTCTATGCCATGTGTATGTCTTTAATCAAATAAACAGTAAGCTCCTGGTAAAGGTCCCCCAAGGATTTTTCTAGTCTCATTTGTTCTTCAATCAAATTATTAACCCTTAGTTAACTGAACCCATAAATATTAAAAATGTTTCTTTGCACATAAGGATGCCTGTCTTATATTAAGGGTAAAAGAGGACAATCTTCTTGGATATCATATAATAATCTTAAGAATTTACTTCTGCATATGAATAACAACTGAATATTTAGGAATACACAGATGACACAATTTTCTCCCTTGCTTTATTATTTTCTATTTCTGAACTGTACTTCTGAACTTGTGTTCAAGGGTTGTGAACTGTTACCTCCACATAAAACAAGGAATTAATTTATGAATACTGGAAGCAAGAAATTAAAAATATTAATGGACAATTCTGTGAAAATAGCTTAGAATTCATTTAATATTTAGACCTAAGAAATCTCTTTCTATAAAATCTGAACATGTCAAAGAGACTATATCTGGGCCCTTTAGATTCTGAGCCCCAACACTTAAAAACCAGCAGGAAGAGGTTCTGGGACCAGCAGAACACTCTTTAATGCTAAAGCCTGCCCAAGCACTAAATACAATGACACCAGGGAGGTGACTTGTATGACGTATCAGTGATAGCACACTACGCAGTTTTCTAAGAGTTAAAATGTGCTGTTTACATGGAAGGAAATGATACCAAGTAGTTAGGGAGTGCTAGTTTAGAGAAGCACAGACCAACCTAATTCATATTATTTATAGAATAGAGAATGTTCTCAGCTAAAGTGTTGAAAAAAAGAAAAAATTGGTCCAGAAAGGCAGAATTACAACCAGTGCAAGATTTATAAAATCCATCATGTTCAGGGACTTCCCTGGTGGTCCAGTGGGTAAGACTTCGCGCTCCCAATGCAGGGGGCCCAGGTTTGATCCTTGGTCGGGGAACTAGGTCCTGCATGCATGCCACAACTAAGAGTCTGCATGCCGCAACTAAGAGTTTGCATGCTGCAACTAAAAAGAGTCCACATGCCACAACTAAAGAGTCCGTGTGCTGCAACTAAAAGATCCCGCATGCCACAATGAAGATCCCATGTGCCTTGACTAAGACCCGGCGCAGCCAAAATAAATAAATAAATAAATATATTTTTTAAAAAGTCCATCAGGTTCAAATATAATGACAAAAAACAAACACTTCTTTATTTAAAAAACCAAATTTCCAAAACTAAAACTTCTTTGTTAGCATTTCTTTATCAGTCTTTTACTTTCTATTGGTCTTAAATGCATTTGTGACAAAAATAAAGTGCCAAAGTTTTAAGAAACCATATGCTAACTTAGGATGTTATCTATATTTTCTTGGACCAATCAATGATTTTTTAAAATAGAGATATTGGCACTTTTTCTCTTAAAATAAATGTTTATATGTCTCACCAATAACACCAGCCTGTAGCACAGAGCATCCCACATAAAAACACAATGCCATTAAAAACCAAACAGGAATCCTGAAAGAGAAAAGAAACTCTAGTTTTAATATAGTAAACTGTACCCAGAGACTCCCTTCCCATTACCCTTTAGAATAACCAGAGAATCCTTCCAACCTGCACCCTGAGCCCAGCGGAGTAAGAATAAACTCTAATTGATAAATACTAAATTAAATATTATTTACAATACTTACAATATTTTCCTAGTTACACACATCTTTCTTCTCTTAGCAAATGTCAATTTCTTAAGATGACTTGTTTTTAAAAGCTCCAGTGTCAATATATTCCAATAATTTACTATTCATACAATTTATTATTTCACACATAATTAATATAAAACTTTAAAGAAATTTAAAATATATATTCAATGTAGCCAAGTTCTATTCTTAAAAACAACTTTTCTTCTGAGTTTACTTCTCCAGAAGACCAGTCCTCAAGGACTTCTGGAGTCTAGCAATGTTGGCATCCAGTGCTGCAAGGCCATTTCGGAAGTCTTGTTCATCATGGGAAGTGAACGTTGAAAAAGAAGACATGCTCCAGTCAGAGGTTAAATCAGAATTTAAAAAGCTACCATCAGAGACTGCACTACTCTTCACTTGAATGCTGCTGTTCTGACAAGTGGAGGGCCCATGACACGCAGCCAATTCCTCTGGCTCCTCAGCGGCAGGAGGTATCTTGCAAATGGCTTCCTTTATTTTCTTGAGGAGTTGCTTGTCCTCCATATCAGCTGTTCTGGAAAGTTTCTCAGGTGCAACTCCTTCCTCTTTGGAAGCGGAACAAACTCCAGGTGCACACGATTTATTTTCTTTTTCAGCAACACGTCCACTGACCGTCTGCGGTGGAGCAACAGTGATCTGTGGCTGGGGGGATAATCTCTTAGATGGTGGTGATTTCTTTTTAGAAGTGCTTCTAGCAAACGGAATGTAAACTGTCTTATCCAAATTACACTCATCTTCTATTAAAGTTGTAACTTCACTCTCCTCATCAGAGTCCTGTTTTGAAAGGGCAGAAATGATTCCAGGGGCTGATGCTTCCACCATGTTCCTAGCATTAGTATGCTGAGGGCCTTTAGAGGGCAGAACATTTTCATAGGGTCTATCTGGCACTGTGTTTTCCTCATCGTTAATTGTAGAAAGTGGCTCTGAACGTGTAGTAATAGTGTGAACTGGTTCTAACTTATTTAGATAGCTCATTATGGAAGTGTGAGCAGGGATTGGGTCATGTTGAGGTTGTTTTTCATAAAAGTTCAGAAGTGATTTCGTAAGATTATTCCCAGGCTTGCAGCGAGCAGCGTCCATACTAAGATCTGAGAGAAGCTTTGCCATACTGGCCTGTAAAGTTCTGTTAAGAAGAATTTAGTACACTAATTATCTCTTTGTACCCATTTCTTTCATTTATTTAAATATACCTCATCTTTAAAAGAAAGTATTTGAGGCAAGCACCTGGTCCTCAATACAGGAAAAAGCAACTAAAAGCACAAAATCACAGAATATGCTCTGGAAAGAGTAAATTAAAATAAGAAATGATAAAAGATCTTGGTCTGCCTCAAATCGATTATTATTATATCTAAAAATAGAGGCTCAGAAAAATTTCTCTCTTAAGGTACAGAGATGCTTTCTTTTTGAGCAACATTGTAAAATGGTAAATATACTACTCATTTGTTAGTGGACTCTGTTAGTAATTAAATTACTTTCCATTAAAAATATATATGCAAAGGACGCTGGAATAATGCTGGGTAAAAAAAAAATGATAGTTAGAGATAATTATCTAGTATAATTAGGTAGCAACAGCTAGGCTCCAGGAAAAGTGTGATATAAGGAAAACCACACAGGGTTTGAAGTCAGACAGAAATGGAATCGTATCTTCACACTATTGCTAGCTGTGATCTTGGGCAAGTCACTCAACCTTGCTGAATCTCAAGTTCTTCAATTGCAAAATGAAGGTAACTACTTCAGAATTAGAGTGAACATTAAATAACATAAAATAGTAAAACATAAGGGTAAAGTGCCTAGCACAGTTTCAGGCTAAGTGGGTTTTTATTTCGTGGCAGCTTTTATTAGTAGTCCTATTAAAACCATTTTATACCAAGGCTTTAGTCTATTTGAATTGAATCATAATACACTCTTAAATACAGATAAGAAAAAGAAACACACCAGTTTTAAAAAAAGATACAAAGAACATCAACAGGTAATTTTAAAAGACTACAATTAGCCAATCAGCATGTTTTAAAAGTTCAACTTTTATCAGAGAAATTCAAATTTTTTAAATGTGATTTTTTTTTTTTTTTTTTGGCCTATCAAGCTAACATAGGAAAATAAGAATATCCATTGTTAGAGAAGCTTGGAGAAGCAGGTATTACTAAGTGGGAGTGTACACTCTCCGAGCAGACCAGCAATATATCAGAAGCCTTAAAGATTTGTATATCCCACACCTTCTGACCCACCAAGTTGCACTTCTAGAAGTTTATCCTACTGATATTCACCAAGAGGCTGTACCCAGAGATATATTTACAAAGATGTAATTTATAATAGAAAATAAATGGGGTTAATATCCTCAAATACTGTGTACTGATTTAGGTAAACTATGGTCTTACTGCATCAGAGCCATCTATAGCCATGTTGTAAAGAATATTTATTGATAAGAAAATGTCCATTATACCAGGTTAAATTTAAAAGATCAGACCATAAGCAACACAATAACAATATTATTTTTGTAAAAACAGTTACACACATCCAAATAAAATACTAAAAGGAATCTTTATATGAAACCGTTAGCAGTGATTATATCTTTGGATATAGAATGAATGATACTTTTCCTATAAAAGGAATAAAATAGTTTTTTTCCAACCTGGCTTTCACTGTCATCTTAAATATGCTATGTTTTGAGTTCTGATTACCATTCAAATGGCAATGGCTCCAGCCACTTTTTCCTCATACCTCTTTCAAGAAGCTAATGAGCTACTATTAAAAGATTAAAAAATATGCTATAGAAATGTATATTTAAAGAAATGCTGTAATGAATAATGATCCACTAGTTAATTCAACAAGACTGCACACTGCCATTTTTATTTTTATTTATTTTTAGTAAGGAAATCCTTATGTTGAAGTTCCTTTCCAGACTTAAAAATGTTATCTCTGCTGTGCACAAAATCTGCAATACAGAAAGGAAGGAAGGGACAATATAATAAGAGTTTAATCTCTGGAAATTAATAGCAATCACTAAGCTTCTCATGTGTAAACAAAATGTGACTCACCATTGTCTTTGAAATTAAATCTCTGTAAGTAAAGTAAAAATATGCCAAAATTTAAAAGGAAGCAATACAAGCACCTAGATAGCTATAAAGTAGTTATATGTGTGTTTCTATTATATGAGACTCAGCTAAACACACTGATTTTTAATGCTTGGAAAACTGGCACACTTTCATAATAAGAAATGTAAAGATCTTTCTTGGCTATTCATAAAAATATACTAATTTAAATAACTATCAGCACTTGTAAGAATGCTCTCAGAAGCTATTAGAAGAATATTTACTTCTTATTTACTGAAAAATATATTAATTTTCCTCACATTTTATTGGTTTTATAACATGTATTCTAGTAAAATCTTTAAAAAGTGATAAAGATGTATTTCAAAACTATTGAAGGTTGAAGAAAGAAATGGTTTAGGAAATCTGTTCAGAACTTGTATGTGAAACTTCTAGTTCCATTATCCCTCCCCAGTAGTCTGAGAAAGGCATTAAAAAATTCTGTGAAATCTCTGAGACTATTTAACACACACACAAAAATATATACCTATCTGAGGTGTATAGCTATAGGGAAAAGATATGGGATAGATGAACATGAAGATTTATCTGTATTGTCAGATGTCATTGCTTTACTCTCTAATGTCAAAAGTAAAATTTAAATGGTCACAGTTAGCCCAGCTATAGTACTGGAGATGTTCCTAATTAATTGGATTACACAGGGTACCACCAAACATATCATAAATTGCCAGTGTGGGTGAATTTTGACAATTGAGCTCCAATAGCATTTTTTTTGTTGTTTTGCTCTTTAACTTAAAGGGCAAAACAAAAATTGCCATCAGTGAGTATATATACTTAGCATTTTGAAGCTAGTACTGAATCTTCAGAAAATGCAGTGGTAGAACTATAAGACACTGTGCTAAGCCTGCCTACTATGTTTCTATAATCATTTAGAGTCTAGTTAGTCTGATTAATAGGTGAACTAGTAGTCATGAGGCAGGATTCATGCTCAGCATAAAAAGAAAAGGTCCTTAACAACAATGGGAAAAAACTGACAGCAAAGTTCTTGAGAGTCTTAAGAAAAGGAGAACAAAATGTCTATATCTAACATTTTAGACACAGTCTTTTCTAAAAGCAGATAATATATAAGAATTAATGACCTTTCTCAGTTTCTATGTTAGGGTAAATGTTAAGAAAAGGCTCCAATTGGCAAACGAATCCATTTTCGTTCCTAATAAACACTGGAAAAGGCACACTGTGTGTTATTTGGGAAGTATGAGCAGGTACTAAGGTATCTTCTTAAAAAGGCAGAAGAATCTCTTAATAATGGGTCATCTTCTCTCAGAGAGAAGCTGTCCTTTTCAAAACAGGAAGTAAGGCTAAAGAGGGAATCTGAAGTCTTGGCTGAAGTCCAGCTCATGTCCCAACTAGGTGTGAGAGTCAGGTATGTGCCTTCATTTCTTTGGACTTCCATTTATGCTAATTTCTAGAATAACTGTACTATTACTTACTCTGAAAACTGTTCTTACATTTTTGCTATCAATTTTCTTCACAAATGTACCACACATGTTAAATAGTATTTAGTCCAGTTTATCCTTAAAAAAAGATGTTATTTCCCTTCATACATCATCAAAGAACTAGAATAGCTTTTTGCTTAACGATGTGGATATTTAGCAACTAAAATGATTAAATATTTTTGTGTGTGTTTTACACTCATATATTTGGACCACAGTATACAATAAATGTTTGTTGAATAAATGAATAAACAAATGAACCCATCCATTTATCCATCCATCTCCCCGGGGAAAAAATGCTAAGGTTTACGTAGACTAGATTAGGCACGGAGTCGTCACCAGGAATAAACTGTTTTAGTTAAGACCATGCCATGTATGAGGGTGAAAGAAAACCTGGCTAGGAATTAAGAGGTGTGAGTTCTAGTCCCAGCTCCGTTATTAACTCTCTATTAATATTTAACTTACATGGCCCCAGTTTCCCCAACCATGAAAATGCAGATATTTAAATCTTCCCTCCATAGATGAGGACAAATGAAATAATAGAGAGAGGACTTTGAAAAAAATCCAAGTGCTTTATAAATAAAAGATAACATCAGCTTCTAATGTCATGCCCGTAAAGGAGCTGGGTTTAGTAGTATGAAAAAGAAATTGAGGGAAGAAAACTCCCAGGGAGCTAGATCTTCTGCTTGGGGCCGACAACCATGCCCCTTAGAATGAGGAGATGCTGCCAGTGACACCTAAGCAACCACTCACGGAACCTGACCATGTTACCTTGCTGTCCTGTTTTTCTTTTCCAAATTGACTATATACCATATATACTTTAATACATATGTTAAAAAAATATATGTATTAAAAAAGTTATTTTTAACTTAAAAAGTGTATTGATATATAATTTATAAACTATAAAATATGCCCTTTTAAAGTGTACAACTTAGTGGGTTTTTTGTCTATTCATAGAGTTGTACAATCCTAACCTCTACCTAGTTTCAGAACCCTCACAAGAAACTGTGCCCATTAGCAGTCAATGCTCATTCTTCCCCTCTTCTTCCAGCCCTTGGCAACTACTAATCTACCTTTTGTTTCCATGGGTTTGCCTATTCTGGACATTTCTTAGAAATAAAATCATATAATATGTGGCTTATTGTGATTGGCTTCTTTTACCATAAATATTTAAAAATAACAGAATTTTTACCCCAAATTACTCCTGAGGAAAAAGAAGACGCTTTTCTTTGGAGACCTTATAAAGACTTTCATAAGAAGGGACATTCTCCTAATTACTTCACTTTGAACAAGAGTGGTACAAACCAATTTTTAGAAACTCTGACTAGAACCTAATTAATTATAATACTACATGGATACAAGAAGTGTATTTTGTTTTTTTCACTGTTCAATACAAGTTTGAGTGAAATTATTCTGTGAAAGATGAATGAGGAAAAAAAGTGATATTTCTATATTAACAATAGCTTTTATAAAGTCACTTCAAATATGTTTACAAAACAAAATTAATATTATATATATTATGATTTATATATATATTTCATCTATTTCCCTAAAAGTTTATAGTTCAAAGTTGGGAAAAAAAGTTTGTAATTCAAAATGGGTCTTCTCATTTGAAGTACGAAGAAGATTGTTTTATGTTTAGAACTATGAATTTCCAGCTTCATTCAAAGGCATGGTCAGATCTGATGATATTCAGGCCTAAAATAACTGACTTCTCTAGGATTTAAAAAATTAGTAGAAAATCTAATTCTTGTCAACCATCCCAAGAGAAAACTGAACTTTATAAGTGCATATCATTCAAAAATTGAGTGAGGTGGTTTTATTTCTGTAAGACATGTTAAGGAATAAAGGGATCTTAGAAGTTGCTGCCAACTCCCTCATTTTACTGATGAAATGAATGAGGCTCAAAGAGGCTAAATGACTTACCCAAGATCTTATGAATGAGGGCTTACTGTGCTAAGTGCTTTTCATGAATGATCTCTTAGTCCTCCTATCAACCCTAATCATGTCCCCACTTTACAGGTAAGGTTTAGAAAGGTTAACTATCTTGCTCAGAGTCATACAGCTAATACATGGTAGAGCTAGGATTCCACTCAGGTTTCTCTGGCTTCAGAGAGCTCTTAACCATTTTGCTAAATAAGTCTTTAGCTCCTCATCAGAGGCCTTTTCACATGGTTTAAAAAAGCAGTTAGGGCTTCCCTGGTGGCGCAGTGGTTGAGAATCTGCCTGCCAATGCAGGGGACACGGGTTCGAGCCCTGGTCTGGGAAGATCCCACATGCTGCGGAGCAACTAGGCCCGTGAGCCACAGCTACTGAGCCTGCGCGTCTGGAGCCTGTGCTCCGCAACAAGAGAGGCCGCGATGGTGAGAGGCCCACGCACCGCAATGAAGAGTGGCCCCCGCTCGCCGCAACTAGAGAAAGTCCTCCCACAGAAACGAAGACCCAACACAGCTAAAAATAATAAATAAATAAATAAATAAATAAATTTAAAAATAAAAGAAGAAAGGAAAAAAAAAAAGCAGTTAACCATGTTTGGAATTTATCTTAATTAGAACAGAAGAAAACATCATTAGAAATTCGCAAAAACATTGAGAAAAGGGTAGGGGTAAGAAAGCAGGTCCGAAATTATTTTGAAGTTTATAAATACATCTAACAAAAGGCATAAGTTATTCAAATGATGTCAATATTACCTGGTTAATTCTCTTAGTCGAGTCACCTCAGCATCACGCTGACGTAATGTTATTCCCAAAATTTGATTTTCCTTTTCTGCAGCTTCTAACTTAAACCGGGAGCTTTTCACATTGACTAAAGCTTCCTCCAATTCTAAAACAACAAAAAAGTTTTAGTTTCCCTATTACTTTTTAAAAAGTGACCATAACTGTAGTTCAAACACATACCAATTTTCATTCTTGTTGTCTCAATGTCAAATTGCTGTTTATTTTCAAGTAAAGTTTGATCTTTCTCTTTAAATATACCAGCAAATTTTTTGTTTTCATCTTTCTGACTTTGTATCACTTTTAAAAGCTCTTCATTTTTACTCTGTAGTAATTCTTGGCTCTTTAGTGACTCCTGTAATTGATTTTGCAGTGACTTGTTCAATGATTGAAGAGAAAACACTGTAAGACAAAATAGATCAAATAATTATTACCCTAATTTAAAAACTACAAACCTGGAAGAGCTCTGTTTTTTAAAAAGAAAAGGCTTGGAATTTATTGATTTTGCTTAACCATTATATGCTTGAGCAGTTCTATGTAAATACTAAATGTATTTTTAAAAACTGGTTGGCAGAAGTCACATCTTTCTTCTCCAATTGATATTTCAGGCATTAATCTTTTTTAACCATTTTTAACAAAAAAATAATATATATACAAAGTAAAAAAAATTCAAACATCATGAAATACCAATGATACCAAATGATTCTCAATGAAAAGTCTCCCTTCCCACCCCACCTCCACTCTCCCCCAAGAAGCAAGCAATATTAACTTTGATATCCTTCTGGAAAATACTTTTGCATATAACATATATTTAAGCATAAATGAATCATACTATACCCATAGTTTCTAACCTTCCCTTTCCCCCCTCCATAAGATTGTTATGTATCAGCACAGAGATCTATCACATTCTTTCTAATGGCTATAAAATGGCACCTTTCATTTAACAGTTGCAGCCTTGAGTGAAGTAGAATCTGGGCATACAGTGGTGAACAACAGAGACATGGTTCCTGCTCTCATGGAGCTGATAGCAAACAAGTAATTATGACTAGTAATACACGCTCTCAAGGCAACAAGAAGGGAAATGGTAGAGAATAAAAAGAGATAGGCTGCTTAGAATGGCAACCACTGATCTCCTCACTTTCCTTCTTGGCCTCCTCTCTCCCACCCATCCCCATGGTTTATTCATAATGGAACCAGGGTGATCTTTTCCAAAATTACTCTGGTGAAGGTGAACGCGTTTATGAAGTGCGTGTTCTGTTGGGTGCTCATATTTTTAAAATTTCTTTGTAAGAGATATTTTTATATATTAGGAAAATCAAGCCTTGGTCATATCACACAAAAAACATTTCCCCATTTGTTGATGCTTTTTGAATGTATTTATAATTTTGTTGTGCATAAAATGAAAAAGATTTCTGGGACATGCTTTATCAATCTTTCCTTTGTAGCATGTGAGTTTTTGTTGGGCTTAGGAAAAGTTCCTAAGAATACAAAAAAAGTTCTTATCTTTTCCTCTAGTACTATTAGTTTTTTTTTCTTTTCTTTTCTTTTACTTTAAGCTCTATGATCCATAAGGACAACTTGGCAATATCTGTCAAAACTGCAACAGTATATACCCTTTGACTCATAAATTCTACAGCTATAATCTACAAAAACAGTCACACATGTGCACAGAGACATAGGTACAAGGATTTTCGTTGCAGGATTATTTCTACTGGGAAAATGAGGAAAGTATCTAGATATCTATCGGCAGGGGACTTTAAATACATTATGACAGAACTGCATAAAGAGAATATCTACACAGTTCTTAAACAGAAAGAAACATATTTATGTATTTTGACAGAGAAAAATGTCTACTACATATTACGTGAATAAATACAAGCTGCAGGAGTATATACAGTGTAATCTCATTTTCACAAAAGAAGTACATATATAGTTCTATTAGTGCCCATCTGTTAGTAGATACGCAGTATTTATGAAATAAATCAATTATATATGAACAGGAGATATGTGAAAGGAAATACAGTCTTTTTTTAAAAAAATAGAGGTATTGGGACTTCCCTGGTGGCACAGTGGTTAAGAATCTGCCTGCCAATGCAGGGGACACGGGTTCGAGCCCTGGTCTGGGAAGGTCCCACATGGCGTGGAGCAACTAAGCCCGTGTGCTACAACTACTGAGCCTGTGCTCTAGAGCCCGCGAGCCACAACTACTGAGCCCTCATGCCACAACTACTGAAGCTTGCACTCCTAGAGCCCGTGCTCTGCAACAAGAGAAGCCACCGCAATGAGAAGCCCGCGCACCACAATGAAGAGTAGCCTCTGCTTGCTGCAACTAGAGAAAGCCTGTGTGCAGCAACGAAGACCGAATGCAGCCAAATATAAATAAATTAATTAGTTAATTTTTAAAAAATAGGGGTATTATTGGGAAGTCACAGCACGAATCTCTTATTTTTGTGTTTCTGCACTATTTTAAATTTTAATGAGTATTATTCTTACTTTCTTAATGTTAATTGTTAACAAAAAGTCCACTTAACACAAAGTAATTAAGAAAGTTCAATTCTTTATCAACATTTCCAGAGCCACAAAGAATTTACCATCAGTTCTTAAGTTCTTTTACCTACATTCAAGGTTGCATTCCAGAGAACCAGATGACTTTTGAGTTTTTTCTCGTTCTCTAAGTTGCTGGTTCAAAATTCTCAATTGCCTAAATGAAATAATGAAAAACATGAATGCAAGAATCCCAAGCTCATTTAACAGTATACATTTGATAGTCTATTAAAATAGACAACACAAATAGTGGCTAGAACAGCAGAACTCCATCTTATCCTCCAAACATAAGACAAAAACCAAATAAACAAAGCAACAAAACCACACTACTGCTATTATTAGAAGGCCTGAGATAATTTTTAAAAGATTGTCTGGGATAGCATAAAACCACCCTTCACTAGAAAAAGGTTAATTTATTTTTCCCCTTCCCTTTTTTGTTCTCTTTTCAGTGATTTCATTGTTTGTTTCTATTTCTTTCATTTCTATCTCCTCTTGCTATTTTCTTCTTCTGTCTTCCTTCTCAGGAAGTATTTTCAATACTGTAGTAATTATCTACTTTTTAAAAGATCTGTCATAACTATGAACCAGAATACCTACAGGGACCGACTGCTATCAGACATCTATCTGCTCGGCTTGTCATGCACTGTAAAAATTGGAAAAGACAAATTTATGCTTCTACTAATTTCTTTATTAGATGTAAAAGTTAATGGCTTTAAGTAAAGAGAATGCTAATAAGCAGCAACTCTTTCCCACAATGAACTTCACAATATGTAGCTGCTTCACAAATAGGAACGTACAAAAGGAAGTGTTTACTTCTAAGAAGTTAATACTTAAAAAAAAGGTATCTCTGGTATCTTTCCAGAATTACTTACTTGGAAATAATCAACACTAAAGTATTATTGTTACGAAATCTAAAATTATAGATTCTACCTCACATCATTTGTATGTATTAATTCAGAATGGATTAAAGAGCTAAACATAAAATATAAAAACGAACAAAACTTAACTATACAAGGTTTAGGTGGAAATCTACATAATCTTAAAAAGTGGGAAGGGCATTCCTAAGCAAGACTCAAAATCCAGCAACCACCAAGGAAAAAAAATGAAGGATTTAACTACATCAAAATTTGAAACTTGTTCTAGAATTAGCAGTCTGGAAGAAAATACCTGCTACACATATAACAGACAAAGGGTCTGTAACATTTAAGAACTCCTACAAATCAGTAAGAAGGGCAATAAAATGTGACAAACGATAAGAATGGGCAATTCACATAAGAAATAGAAATGGCCAATAAGCATATGAAAAATGCTCAGCCTCACTAATCTGAAGAAATGCAAATTTACAACAGGAGATACTTTATGGCCACAGGATTGACAAAAATGAAAGGAAATAACACTTTTCGTTGGTGACGGTATAGGGAAAGGGATTATCTCAATTGGTGGGAGTCTACTGGTATAACCATTTTGGATGTCAATTTGGCATTATCCAACAAATGTAAAATGTTCACAATCTGTGACAAAATAATTCCAGCTCTAAGTTATCTAGCCTCAGAAATAGTTGTATATGTGCAAAATTATCTATAATCTTGTAGATATATATAAGGATGTTCTCAACAGCAATATTTAATAGAAGTTGGAAACAAAATGCTACATAAATTATGATATATCCACACTATGAAATACTAATATACAGGTATTTTAAAAAAGAGACTGGCTTCCCTGGTGGCACAGTGGTTAAGAATCCACCTGCCAATGCAGGGGACACGGGTTCGAGCCCTGGTCTGGGAAGGTCCCACATGGCGTGGAGCAACTAAGCCCGTGCGCCACAACTACTGAGCCTGCGCTCTAGAGCCCGCAAGCCACAACTACTGAGCCCGCAAGCCACAACTACGGAAGCCCGCATGCCTAGAGACTGTACTCCGCAACAAGAGAAGCCACCGCAATGAGAAGCCTGCGCACCGCAACGAAGAGTAGCCTCTGCTTGCCGCAACTAGAGAAAGCCCGCACGCAGCAACAAAGACCCAATGCAGCCAAAAATAAAAATAAATAAATATATTAAAAATAAATAAATAGAGACTGTCATGGAAAGATTTCCAAGAGACATTATACAGTGAAAAAAACAAGCTACAGAACAATAGTATAACATGATCTCATTTTTGTTTTAATAAAATTCAGCTTTTCTGAAAAGGTTTCTCCTTTACAACAAAGAGGGCAGATCTAGAAAAGGCAGCATAGACTGGTAACCCATAACTCCAACTGGAATGCTTCTTCTGATATTTTCCAGAAAAACAGCAGGTCCTTGTACACACCAAGTGTGTGACAGAAGCTTTGCTTGACAAGTCTGTATGTCCCTGGTCAGATTCTTCTCTCCTCTTCTCTTTTACAAGTTCATGGGCCTGAGCTGAGAAGCATAATAAAGCTGCTCCCACATTTAGGAAAACATTCCCTCCAACCTAACTGTACCACTAGCTACTCTCTTCCCTCTCATTCCCAGTTTTTGGGGCCGGGCTTTTAAAAAATGATTGTTCTATAAAAATGATACATGATAATAAATAAAAGAGTCTTTTAAAAATGGATAATGTTACACATGCTATTTAAAAGTATTATGTATTATATTTAAGTTTACTTTCCATAATGGAAAAGAATGTGAAAAAGAATGTATATACATAACTGAGTCACTTTGCTGTGCAGCAGAAACTGACACAACATTGTAAATCAACTATACCTCAGTAAAATAAATTTTTAAAAATTATTCCTAAACAGCCTAAAATAAAGGAAATAGGATATGAAGAACATTGATTTTGGAATTTTTACTGTCAAGATTACTAACAGTCTATTCTGAGCCCATAATTCCAGTTGTTTTAGTTCTATGTATAGATTCAATGTTCATCTCTAATCTACTCCTTTACCTGAACTCACCTCTTGGTTGGCTAGACTTTGCCATTCAAGAATCTTTGTTTCTAAAGGAGGCCAAGGGTGCTGGTATTTCCTAAGTTTTCCCACACTTTAGAATACGACTATTACCTTTACACTAAAAGGATCACTGGACCACATATTTTCTTTTCCCTTAGAACTTTGTAAATGATGTTCTATAATCTTCTGACAATTAATATTGCTGTGAAAAGGCTGAGGCCAATTTGATATTTTTCTCCTTATGATTTGCTTTTTCTTTTTAGTGTCTGTAAAAGCTAAATTTTTTTGTCCTCAAGGTGTAGTAACTTCACCAGCATGTCTTGGTATTGATCGTTTTGCATAGTTTTTCTGAGAACTTGTATACCCTATTGATCTGCTGACACAGATCTTTAGATTAGTAAGTTTCCCTTTATTTATCTATCTTTTAATATTGTCTTTAATCTATTCGTTCTCTTCTCTTTTGCAGGAACACTATGCCAATTTTGCATCTCTTTTGTTTCTCTTCCATGTATATCATGTTTTTAATAATAATTTTTAGATCAGTCTTTTTCTGTTTTTTTGGTATGAATTCCTGAAGCTTATCCACCACGCATTCAGTCATTTAACAAGTATTTATTAGAGTGAGTGCTAGGCACAATTCTCAGCACTAGAAACACAGCAGCAAACAAAAAAGACAAAAATTCAGGCCTCTCAAATTCGTTGAGACAAAAAAGAGCATTGAGGTTATCAGGGGCTGGGGGGAAGGGAGAAGGGGAGTTACTTTTAGTGGGCACAGGGTTTATGTTGGGGATGAAAAAGTTTTAGGTACAAACAGTGGTAATGGGTACACAGTACTGTGAATGTATTTAATGCAACGTACACTTACAAGTAGTTAAAAAATAAATATTATGTCATATATTTTACCACAATAAAAATAAATTAATAAAAAATATTTAAGGGGTTTGTAAAAAGAAATAAGATAAGGTTTACAGGAGACAGTGAACTATGAATTTAGTAGCAACTGAAACAGAAATATTTGGGGGGGAAAAGCAAAACACAAAAACCAACAAAACAACAACAAAATTCAGCCTTCATATTGCTTAGCTTCTTTTTTTTTTTTTCTTTGTTTTTCTGGCTGCATTAGGTCTTAGTTGCAACACATGGGGTCTTCAATGAGACGTGTGGGATCTTTCGCTGCGGTATGTGGGGTCTTTGTTGTGGCGCGTGGGCTTCTCTCTAGTTGTGGCGCGCAGGTTTTCTCTCTAGTTGGGGTGTGCAGGTCTTCTCTTTAGTTGTGGCGCGCAGGCTCCAGGGAGTGTGGACTCTGTAGATTGCGGCATGCGGGCTCTCTTGTTGAGACGTGCGAGCTCAGTAGCTGTGGCACGGGGGCTTAGTTGCCCCACAGTGTGTGGGATCTTAGTTCCCCAAACGGATCGAACCCATGTCCCCTGCATTGGAAGGTGGATTCTTTACCACTGAACCACCAGGGAAGTCCCCTGCTTAGGCTCTAATGGAATACAATATCCCTGACTTGATGTTTGTTTGGTGTTAATTTATTTGCTTCTAACAGGGCTTTCATTTCTGTAATTTTTAGCTTTTTTATTTTTCCAAGGTCACCTAATCCACTTTTCTCCTCTTACTGTCTTTTCTTCTTTAAGCACTCTCTCTTTTCAATCTCTGTCTTCCTGCTCCTAAGAGAGACTCTATTATATTTAATTTCCTTGAAACTACAGAATACTGTTTCAAGTCTTCCTGGGTTTTCTTTGGGTGATCTGTCTTGTGATGTTTATTCTTGACCTACCTTTGTAGCTTTTGTCAATTTGTTTATTTTGAATGTTATACAAACATCTCTCCCCTTCCATAAATTCTTTCTTCCCATAGCTTTCATGGTATCACTCTCTCCCAGTTTTCCTGATACTTCGCTACTTGCTCCTTCCTGGGTTTCTTTCACAGGCTCCTCTTCCTGTGTTCTTTCCTTAAAAAGCTGTTATTCCCCAGCAATTCCCCTTTGGCGTTGTTCACACTCTATACCTTCTAGGGGAATTTACCACTTACACGCTGATAACAAATCACTTGCTTTTAATTATTATTGTCTCCAGGGTCTACACAGTGCAGGACCTGTAGTAAATGCTCAATAAAAACGTGGTCAGTGAATAACTCCCAAGTCCATTTCTATCCTGGATCATACCATACATGTCTCCAGATAGTCTAAATGATACATCCAGCATATCTAAATCTTAACTCACTGGCTCTCCCATTACATTTTCTAACTCAAAAATAAAGTGACAGATTGGTTCAAGATGGCGGAGTAGAAGGACGTGCTCTCACTCCCTCTTGCAAGAGCACCAGCATCACAACTAACTGCTGAACTATCATCGACAGGAAGACACTGGAAATCACCAAAAAAGATACCCCACATCCAAAGACAAAGGAGAAGCCACAATGAGACGGTAGGAGGGGTGCAATCACAATAAAATCAAATCCCATAACTGTTGCGTGAGTGACTCACAAACTGGAGAACACTTATACCACAGAAGTCCACCCACCGGAGTGAAGGTTCTGAGCCCCACGTCAGGCTTCCCAACCTCGGGGTCCAGCAATGGGAGGAGGAATTCCTAGAGAATCAGACTTTGAAGGCTAGTGAGATTGGACTGCAGGACATTGACAGGACTGGGAGAAACAGAGACTCTACTCTTGGAGGGCACACACAAAGTAGTGTGCGCATCAGGACCCAGGGGAAGGAGCAGTGACCCCAGAGAAGACTGAACCAGACCTACCTGCTAGTGTTGGAAGGTCTCCTGCAGAGGTGGTGGGTGGCTGTGTCTCACTGTGAGGACAAGGACACTGGCAGCAGAAGTTCTGGGAAGTACTCCTTGGAGTGAACCCTCCCAGAGTCCGCCATTACCCCACCAAAGAGCCTGGGTAGGCTCCAGTGTCGGGTCGCCTCAGGCCAAACAACCAACATGGAGGGACCCCAGCCCCACCCATCAGCAGACAAGCGGATTAAAGGTTTACTGAGCTCTGCCCACCAGAGCAACACCCAGCTCTACCCACCACCAGTCCCTCCCATCAGGAAACCTGCACAAGCCTCTTAGATAGCCTCATCCACCAGAGGGCAGACAGCAGAAGCAAGAAGAACTACAATCCTGCAGCCTGTGGAACAAAAATCACATTCACAGAAAGATAAGACAAGATGAAAAGGCAGAGGGCGATGTACCAGATGAAGAAACAAGATAAAACCCCAGAAAAACAATTAAATGAAGTGGAGATAGGCAACCTTCCAGAAAAAGAATTCAGAATAATGATAGCAAAGATGATCCAGGACCTCGGAAAAAGAATGGAGGCAAAGATCGAGAAGATGCAGGAAATGTTTAACAAAGACCTAGAAGAATTAAAGAACAAACACCTAGAAGAATTAAAGAAAAAACAAACAGAGATGAACAATACAGTAACTGAAAAGAAAAATACACTAGAAGGAATCAATAGCAGAATAACTGAGGCAGAAGAACGGATAAGGGACCTGGAAGACAGGATGGTGGAATTCACTGCTGCGGAACAGAATAAAGAAAAAGAATGAAAGGAAATGAAGACGGCCTAAGAGACCTCTGGGACAACATTAAATGCAACGACATTCGCATTATAGGGGTCCCAGAAGGAGAAGAGAGAGAGAAAGGACCCGAGAAAGTATTTGAAGAGATTACAGTCGAAAATTTCCCTAACATCGGAAAGGAAATAGCCACCCAAGTCCAGGAAGCTCAGAGAGTCCCAGGCAGGATAAACCCAAGGAGAAAGACACTGAGACACATAGAAATCAAACTGACAAAAATTAAAGACAAAGAAAAATTACTGAAAGTAACAAGGGAAAAACTACAAATAATATACAAGGGAACTCCCATAAGGTTAACAGCTGATTTCTCAGCAGAAACTCTACAAGCCAGAAGGGATTGGCATGACATATTTAAAATGATGAAAGACAAGAACCTACAACCAAGATTACTCTACCCAGCAAGGATCTCATTCAGATTAGATGGAGAAATCAAAAGCTTTACAGACAAGCAAAAGCTAAGAGAATTCAGCACCACAAAACCAGCTCTACAACAAATGCTAAAGGAACTTCTCTAAGTGGGAAACACAAGAAAAGAAAAGGACCTACAAAAACAAACCCAAAACAATTAAGAAAATGGTAACAGGAACATACATATCGATAATTACCTTGAATGTGAATGGATTAAATGCTCCAACCAAAAGACACAGGCTCACTGAATGGATACAAAAACAAGACCCATATATATGCTGTCTACAAGAGACCCACTTCAGACCTAGGGACACATACAGACTGAAAGTCACGGGATGGAAAAAGATAGTCCATGCAAATGGAAATCAAAAGAAAACTGGAGTAGCAATATGCATATCAGATCAAATAGACTTTAAAATAAAGAAAGTTACAAAAGACAAGGAAGGACACTACATAATGATCAAGGGATCAATCCAAGAAGAAGATATAACAATTATAAATATATATGCACCCAACATAGGAGCACCTCAATACATAAGGCAACTGCTAACAGCTCTAAAAGAGGAAATCAACAGTGACACAATAATAGTGGGGGACTTTAACACCTCACTTACAACAATGGACAGATCACCCAGACAGAAACTTAATAAGGAAACACAAGCTTTAAATGACACAATAGACCAGATAGATTTAATTGATATTTATAGGACATTCCATCCAAAAACAGCAGATTACACTTTCTTCTCAAGTGTGCACGGAACATTCTCCAGGATAAATCACATCTTGGGTTACAAATCAAGACTCAATAAATTTAAGAAAATTGAAATCATATCCAGTCTCTTTTCTGACCACAATGCTATGAGATTAGAAATCAATTACAGGGAAAGAAACGTAAAAAACACAAACACATGGAGGCTATACAATACATTACTAAATAACCAAGAGATCACTGAAGAAATCAAAGAGGAAATCAAAAAATACCAGAGACAAATGACAATGAAAACACGACAATCCAAAACCTATGGGATGCAGCAAAAGCAGTTCTAAGAGGGAAGTTTATAGCAATACAATACTACCTCAAGAAACAACAAATATCTCAAATAAACAATCTAACCTTACACCTAAAGCAACTAGAGAAAGAAGAACAAACAAAACCCAAAGTTAGTAGAAGGAAAGAAATCATAAAGATCAGAGCAAAAATAAATGAAATACAAACAAAGAAAACAATAGCAAAGATCAATAAAACTAAAAGCTGGTTCTTTGAGAAGATAAACAAAATTGATAAACCATTAGCCAGATTCATCAAGAAAACAAGGGAGAAGACTCAAATCAATAAAATTAGAAATGAAAAAGGAGAAGTTACAACAGACACCGCAGAAATACAAAGCATCCTAAGAGACTACTACAAGCAACTCTATGCCAATAAAATGGACATCCTGGAAGAAATGGACAAATTCTTACAAAGGTATAACCTTCCAAGACTGAACCAGGAAGAAATAGAAAATATGAATACACCAATCACAAGTAATGAAATTGAAACTGTGATTAAAAATCTTCCAACAAACAAGAGTCCAGGACCAGATGGCTTCACAGGTGAATTCTATCAAACATTTAGAAAAGAGCTAACACCCATCCTTCTCAAACTCTTCCAAAAAACTGGAGAGGAAGGAACACTCCCAAACTCATTCTATGAGGCCACCATCACCCTGATACCAAAACCAGACAAAGATACTACAAAAAAAGAAAAGGACATACCAATATCTCTGATGAATATAGATGCAAAAATCCTCAACAAAACACGAGCAAACAGAATCCAACAGCACATTAAAAGGATCATACACCATGATCAAGTGGGATTTATCCCAGGGATGCAAGGATTCTTCAAAATATGTAAATCAATCAATGTGATACACTGTATTAACAAATTGAAGAAGAAAAACCATATGATCATCTCAATAGATGCAGAAAAAGCTTTTGACAAAGTTCAACACCCATTTATGATAAAAACTCTCCAGAAAGTGGGCATAGAGGGAACCTACCTCAACATAATAAAGGCCATACATGACAAACCCACAGCAAACATCATTCTCAATGGTGAAATACTGAAACCATTTCCTCTAAGATCAGGAACAAGACAAGGATGTCCACTCTCGTCACTATTATTCAACATAGATTTGGAAGTCCTAGCCACAGCCATTAGAGAAGAAAAAGAAATAAAGGAATACAAATTGGAAAAGAAGAAGTCAAACTGTCACTGTTTGCAGATGACATGATAGTATACATAGAGAATCCTAAAGATGCCACCAGAAAACTACTATAGCTGATCAATTAATTTGGTAAAGTTGCAGGATACAATATTAATGTACAGAAATCTCGTGCATTCTTATACACAAACAATGAAAGATCAGAAAGAGAAATTAAGGAAACAATTGTATTCACCATTGCAACAAAAAGAATAAAATACTTAGGAATAAACCTACCTAAGGAGATAAAAGACCTCTACTCAGAAAACTATAAGACACTGCTGAAAGAAATCAAAGATGACACAGATGAAGAGATATACCATGTTCTTGGATTGGAAGAATCAATATTGTGAAAATGACTATACTACCAAAAGCAATCTACAGACTCAGTGCAATCCCTATCAAATTACCTGTGGCATTTTTTACAGAACTAGAACAAAATATCTTAAAATTTATATGGAGACACAAAAGACCCCAAATTGCAAAAGCGGTCTTGAGGGAAAAAAAGGGAGCTGGAGGAATCAGACTCCCTGACTTCAGACTATACTACAAAGCTACAATAATCAACGAAATATGGTACTGGCACAAAAACAGAAATATAGATCAATGGAATAGGATAGAAAGCCCAGAGATAAACCCACGCACCTATGGTCAACTAATCTATGACAAAGGAGGCAAGGATATACAATGGAGAAAAGACAGTCTCTTCAATAAGTGGTGCTGGGAAAACTTGACAGCTACATGTAAAAGAATGAAATTAGGGCTTCCCTGGTGGTGCAGTGGTTAAGAATCTGCCTGCCAATGCAGGGGACACGGGTTTGAGCCCTGGTCTGGGAGGATCCCACATGCCACGGAGCAATTAAGCCCGTGCGCCACAAGTACTGAGCCTGTGCTCTAGAGCCCACGAGCCACAACTACTGAGCCCGCGTGCCTAAAGCCTGTGCTCTGCAACAAGCAAAGCCACCGCAATGAGAAGTCCATGCACCACAACAAAGAGTAGCCCCCGCTCATGGCAACTAAAGAAAGCCTGCGCACAGCAACGAAGACCCAAGGAAGCCACAAATAAATAAATAAATTTATATAAAAAAAAAAGAATGAAATTAGAACACTTCCTAACACCATACACAAAAATAAACTCAAAATGGATTAGAGACCTAAATGTAAGACTAGACACTATAAAACTCTTAGAGGAAAACATAGGAAGAACACTCTTTGACATAAATCACAGCAAGATCTTTTTTGATCCACCTCCTAGAGTAATGGAAATAAAAACAAAAATAAACAAATGGGACCTAATGAAACTTCAAAGCTTTTGAAAAGCAAAGGAAAGTACAAACAAGATGAAAAGACAACCCTCAGAATGGGAGAAAATATTTGCAAATGAATCAACGGACAAAGGATTAAACTCCAAAATATATAAACAGCTCATGCAGCTCAATATTAAAAAAACAACCCAACACAAAAATGCCCAGAAGACCTAAATAGACATTTCTCCAAAGAAGATGTACAGATGGCCAAGAAGCACATGAAAAGCTGCTCAACATCACTAATTATTAAAGAAATGCATATCAAAACTACAATGAGGTATATCACCTCAGACCCGTTAGAATGGGCATCATCAGAAAATCTACAAACAAATGCTGGAGAGGGTGTGGAGAAACGGGAACCCTCTTGCACTGTTGGTGGGAATGTAAACTGATACAGTCACTGTGGAGAACAGTATGGAGGTTCCTTAAAAAACTAAAAATAGAATTACCATATGACCCAGCAATCCCACTACTGGGCATATACCCAGAGAAAACCAGAAATCAAAAAGAGACATACACCCCAATGTTCACTGCAGCGCTATTTACAATAGCCAGGTCATGGAAGCAACCTAAATGCCCATCGACAGACGAATGGATAAAGAAGATGTGGTACATATATACAATGGAATATTACTCAGCCATAAAAAGGAACGAAATTGGGTCATTTGTAGAGACGTGGATGAATCTAGAGACTGTCATACAGAGTGAAGTAAGTCAGAAAGAGAAAAACAAATATCGCATATTAATGCATACATGTGGAACCTAGAAAAATGGTACAGATGAACCGGTTTGCAGGGCAGAAATAGAGACACAGATGTAGAGCACAAACATATGGACACCAAGCGGGGAAAGTGGCAGGGGGTGGTGGTGGTGGTGGGATGAATTGGGAGATTGGGATTGACATATATACACTAATATGTATAAAATAGATAACTAATAAGACCCTGCTGTATAAAAAAATAAATAAAATAAAATTCAAAAACTAAATAAAAAGCTAAAAAAAAAAAGTGAAATAAAAACAAACAACTTATTCTTCCGCTAGTAACTTCCATCTGGAAGAATTATGTTACCATATGTCAAATTATCAGGCCAAAAGACTGAGGGCCACACTCCAGCTCCTCCCACTGACGTCCACTTCAGCTTTTGTTCTGCGTGGGTACACAACGGTCTCATATTTGAGTCTAATATCAGGAAATGGTCATGAATTCTAACTTGCCCTTTGAATATTAAAGTCCCTCTCTAGCTGAACTGGAACCCCCACAACCCTCATCCAGGAAAGTTTGGAACGTGCCAGGCCTTTTGGTGGTCACAGTGAATAGGGCACTACAGACATTTTATGGGTAGGGACCAGGAAGGCTAAATGTTGAGTACTGTGTCAGGAGTCTCACATAAAAACTGCCCAGACCCAAATGCCAAAGAAATAATGCACCTAGCTATTTTTTTTTAAGCCACAAGATGGCAATAAACACCAAGAAAGTCCTGAAAGATCTTCTGGCCATAAAGGAACAGGAAGTTTCAAAATGCCCAAAAAAGAATGAAAAAAATTTTTTTGATTGAAAAAGCTGAAAAACACTTTTGAATAAGCCTATGCATTCCAACTTTCATTTGTAATGGAGATTATGGATGTTTCTTTCCAAATAAAGATTACCAGAGAGTCAAAAAAGTTCCTATACTTGTGCTGGAAATCTCATTCTGCTAAAGAGTATCTGACAAATTCCTCATTTTTCAATAATTTCAATTTTAGAAGGTCAGGTAAACAATGGCAGTAGCATGCTATTTAATCTTTGTCCTCTAAGGACACAGCCAAAAAGCTTTGATGCCAAGTCTGAAGAATTAGGTTAGACATTAAAATAATACCTTTAAAAAAAATTAATGACAAGCAGTGACCAATAAAGTATTAAGTCTCATTTTCTTAAGTGGCTTATAAATTAGCTCCTAAAGCAATTTTAAAATGTTCTAAGGAATATAAATAAATAACAACTACTGATATTTCCCATGGTCACAATGCTAAAATAGATAATATCTGGAGACTAAGTTTTATTATGCTTATTTAAGAAACTAATTATTTGATAGTCATACCTTTAAAAACATATGTGTTCATTTTAAATGGATTACAGTATGTTCTTTTGTTCCACAAAACACACATAAATACTGAAGCATAAATAAGTTAGTCTCTACTTCCTAGCAGAAGCAATGCAGAAGCATAGAAATTAAGATCAATGTACTCTAAAATCAAACTGCCCAGGTTTGAGTCTCGTCTCTGTTACATCTTAGGTATGTGACCTTGGGTTAAGTTACATAACCTCTCTGTGCCTTGGTTTCCTCATCTGAATAAGAATAACATAATACCTACCTCATAGAGCTGCTGTAAGAATTTAAAGAGATGACACATAAAGGATAATATATGGCACATATTATATTATGTCTTATGGCCTGGCACATAAGAAACATTCAATAAATGTTAGTAGTAGTATTGGCTATTACCATTATTATTATTTATACTTGGTCTTGCTTTTGAAAAACTAATGCTACTATAGGGATCCCTCAGGTCAGGACTAAAGACAGTATTATTAGAATTTAAACCAGCAACCCCCACCATATACCACAGTATCTAAAGACTAATGATCTTTAGAGAAATAATCCTAAACGAGTAAATCTCACTAGGTGTTGTGCCTTTGCAGGCTCCAGATCCATGAATTTAAGCTATCCTCCAACTAGGAATCCTATTTCGTTGCTTTCCAGTTTTTTAAAATGTTTATGCAGGTCCTTGCAGTTCCCATCTGGTACAATGTCTATAGCTCACGCAACTGTAATGCCCTCTCAGGGCACACTCACACACTGCAGTGCTGCAGAAGCACCTGAAAGTGTCCTCCGATCCTCTGCAAAGTGTACTGATAGACACTGCAGCAGTGGCCTTGGTGATCACCACTGAAATGTTCAAAGTTAAGATATTATTGATAACGTGTAAGTGATTTCTGTATTTCAAGATTCGATACCTGGTTTATATCTTTTCTAAACAAATTAAGGCCATAATATCAACATTAAGTTAAGACAGCCAAAAGAAAAATTACCTAAGAATTTAAATGCGTTTTTTCCTATGTCTGAATGTAGTGGGGCGACTGGTGCTCACCCATATTAGGTTCTCCTTTCCTTTGGAGGATATGGAAGTATGAGAAAATTTCATGTCCCAGATCTTTATATTAGGCAGGGCCATATTTCTCATTTTAGCCTATAAAATATAAGTAGAAGTGAGACTATCATACTTCTGGGCCAGGGCATGTAAGAGTTGGTTTGCCATATCCATGTTCTCTTCTTCCTGAAAAACATATACTGAGACGGTAGATCCTAAGACGGAGGGAACCTAAATCCTGAGTCACAGGATAGCCTCAGATGACCCATGCTGGTCTTGGTGTGAGGGAGAAATAAACTTCTGCTGTGCTATGCCATTGAGATTTTGGAGTTTGTTACTGTATGGCCTAGACTGGCCTGATAAATACCCTGAGGTAGTTCATTTTCCTCTCCATTCACTACCAACCAAGTGATAACGGATGTAAAAAAAAAAATGTACTAGTGGGCAGAAGTAATGGAAGAGTTAGAGAATGCCAGCAATATTTGGAAAATAGGGAAGAAAAAGTAGAAACACAGTAAGACAGTATATATCTATTTTCCTTATGAAGCCCTAGATATCTCGTTAGGCACTTTTGTTCTGGCCACGGGACATCTTTGCATGGAGACAAAAAAATTCAAAGAGCAATTCTTACCTGCGTAAATGAGCATTTTCACTTCTTAGTGGTTGCATGGCCAGTGCTATTTCAACCTGAATATTTGTGTTTCCACTTACTGTTGGAAGCAGAGATATATACAACTCCAGTTCTGTAATCAACCTCTGAATTTCTGAATCTTCTATAAAAGGCAGAAGAAATGAGTAAAGACAATATTATAAATTATTTTTAGATAAGATTATTCATATGTATTACTAAAAAAGAAAATATTCCAGAAATATACATACATGCTATAAACAAACTCAACTCAGTTATATATGAATTTATTACACAAATCCTATTTTCCTCTTTCCTGCCGCCTGCATTTCCTTATTGAAAAGAATTCTAAAGACATTAAGTTCAGTAAACTAAAGATTAATCTTAAGTCACAGAATTATTATATCAGTGATTTTTTCAGTTAAAGTGTCTAGTAGGAAGATGGTTTATATATATCTCCTAGTTCACATTTACCAAAAGACTATATTAGACTCCTATAATTGCTAAAGGGTTTCCTATAATTAATTACAGTATTAACATTTATAATACAACCTTTGATCCTGGCATAAACAAATAATTCACTTTAGGTGATTCAATTTGGCAACACATTGAGGAAAGGTCTACTAAGATAAGGTTTTATTATTTAATTTTATAAAGTAGGTTAACACAATCAGCTACACTTCATTTGATGTAGCATCAGAAGCAGTTATCATTTTTGTTATTAATTGTGGGAGTGGATGGTTTGGGAGGTGCAAACAGCCACAGGTAGAAGGTAGATTTTAGATCTTTTGTCCTTTTATTTTTGTCCCCTCATTTCTATTCAAATTTTCTGTGAACTGACAACATTTGATAAATATAATATTAACTGTCTGATATCCAAAAGAGGTAAAGTATATTCTAGTTACAAAAATTTACTCAATTCCATGAGTATTTTAACACCCTGATGGAATGTTCACATGCACACGGTAAACAACTGTGCCCAATTACAGAGCAGACTTCTACCAATCCTCCATAGAGGGGTTTTACTTGTAAGCATTGGAGGCCGAGACCTGGGCTCCACCATTTTCTAGCAATGTACCGTAGTCAAATTACTTAACTCTTGAAGCCTAGGTTTCTTCATAGTTAAATGGAGATAACAACAGTACCTCATGGGGTTGCTGAGAGGATTAAATGAAATACTGTTCTGCAAGCCTCAGTTTCCTCATCTGTAAAATGGGGACAATAACAGTACCTCATAGGGTTGCTGTGAGGATTAAACGAGATAATGCATCTAAAACACTTAGCACAGTGCTGGGCACATGGTAAGCCCTCAGTAAATGATATTGTTACTATTATTATTGTTACCAATGATTAAGTGTTTGGTTAAGAAAATAGTAATAACCTGGAGATTGAAGGGCACTAACTCCTAGTTGTTCTGCAAGGACTTCCTTTAGGACACACGTTCCTGCCCTGCCTTCCCTCTACCAAGTGTGCAAGCCCAAAGCTACATGACTCAAGATGGCAGACATTCTACAAGATACAAGAACAATTCATAAGGCCTCTTGTTTTAATATGATATGAAAAGCTTGGGGTTGCAGTTAATAAACTCAACCTGAGTGGCCAGTGTGATGTGATGTAGGCGCCAATATTAAGCATGATCTTGGCTTGCACTGGAGAGACGTAGCATTCACAGTTAAGGAGCTTTTAGAAGCTGCCTGAATTCCTTGGTTTGGGGCTCCATCCTCCATCTTCAAAACCAGCAGCAGAGGGGCTTCTCTGGTGGCGCAGTGGTTAAGAATCCACCTGCCAATGCAGGGGACACGGGTTCAAGCCCTGGTCCGGGAAGATCCCACATGCCACAGAGCAACTAAGCCCATGCACCACAGCTACTGAGCCTGCGCTCTAGAGCCCACAAGCCACAACTACTGAGCCCGGGCGCCACAACTACTGAAGCCCGCGTGCCTAGAGCCCGTGCTCCGCAACAAGAGAAGCCACTGCAATGAGAAGCCCGCGCACCACCACGAAGAGTAGACCCTGCTCGCTGCAACTAGAGAAAGCCCGTGTGCAGCAACAAAGACCCAACGCAGTCAAAAATAAATAAATGAAATAAATTAAAAAAAAAAAAAAGAAAATAGTGATAAACTTAAAGTCTAAAAACACAAGAGATTTTAATATATTAAACCACTGGATCAACAGTGCTACAATCCTTTAGATAAATTTTAAGATTTGGTACTTTTTTTGTCAGCCTGCAAATATTAGGTATTCAATCAGTGCTTCCACAATTAATTACTGTGTTTTCTAGATGACAAATCTGTAACTCACTCCAAATGAAAGCCATTATTTAGAACATATACCCATAATGAAAACATATGAATATGACCTGGCTCAAATGTCTCTTAACTCCACCCAAGACATTTTTCTTGATTTAATTAAAAAATCCCAAGAGTGAATTTAAAAGGGCATAAAAAGTTTTAGGTTCCTTCTCAAAGTGAGATTTGTTAAACATTATAACAGTTGGTTATTAAAGAAATGATGAGAGGAAATTTTCTGCACCTTTTTAAAATAGGAAAAAATTATCATTCTATTCTAGGGAGTTAATCATGTTTAGGGTCCTCTAACCCCTTAAAGTTTATCTCTATAATTGGCTCTTTTCAAGGTCCTTTGAATCAAGCAGAATAAATACACACTTGCAAGTAACAGACTGTTTGATATTCCCTAGCACATTTCAAATCCACAGGAAACAAGAGGGAGCAAAACCTAAAATATAAGAATAAAACAGACAAAATTCATTTCCTCATTAGCACAAGACATAGTTCTATGGAAAATATCACAAATTTAAATTTAAATGACATGCCACAGGGACTTCCCTGGTGGCGCAGCGGTTAAGAATCTGCCTGTGGGCTTCCCTGGTGGCGCAGTGGTTGAGAATCTGCCTGCCAATGCAGGCGACACGGGTTCGAGCCCTGGTCTGGGAAGATCCCACATGCCGCGGAGCAACTGGGCCCGTGAGCCATAATAACTGAGCCTGCGCATCTGGAGCCTGTGCTCCGCAACAGGAGAGGCCGCGATAGTGAGAGGCCCACGCACCGCGATGAAGAGCGGCCCCCGCATGCCGCAACTAGGGAAAGCCCTCGCGCAGAAACGAAGACCCAACACAGCCAAAAATAAAAAAATAAATAAATAAATAAATAATAAAAATAAAGGAATTCCTTTAAAAAAAAAAAAAGTAAAATAAATATCCTTTAAAAAAAAAAAAAAAGAATCTGCCTGCCAATGCAGGGGACATGGTTTGATCCCTGGTCCAGGAAGATCCCACATGCCGCGGAGCAACTAAGCCCATGTGCCACAACTACCGAGCCTGCGCTCTAGGGCCCATGCCACAACTACTGAGAATGTGCGCCACAACTACTGAGAATGCGCACCACAACTACTGAAGCCCGTGTGCCTAGAGCTCGTGCTCCACAACGAGAAGCCACCGCAGTGAGAAGCCCACTCGCTGCAACAAAGAGTAGCCCCTGCTCGCAGCAACTAGAGGAAGCCCGTGCACAGCAACAAAAGACCCAATGCAGCCAAAAATAATAATAAATTTAAAAAAATTAATTAATTAATGCTAAAATTATTAAAAAAATAAAATAAATGATGTGCCACAGAAAATTATAAAGAAAGTCTTTATCTACCTTGTTCTGCTACCAGGGCCTTGAGCTCTCCCAACAAATACTTGATAGTTCTAACTTTTTCAGCACTCTGGTTCACATTTTTTGCATTCTGCACATCCTTTATTCTTGTATCTTGCACAGGTATGTTTAAATCCTTTCTTTCACTTCTGACCTCTCCAATTTGTTCTTTAATATATTTTTCTTCATTAGTAGCCAAGAAATCTGGCTGTAATAGGGTGGGGCTGCAGCAAGTCTGACTGTCTGGATGAGAACGCAACAGTTTCGTATATGTTTGGAAACCCTTTAGTAGGTCTGGTTCCTTAGGAACTCTTTGTTGTGGCAGAATTCCATTAGCAAGACCCAGTTGCTGCAATGTTGGAGTAGCTGGTTTGTCAGTTTGGGGCAGGCTACAGGGAACTCCAAGACTAGTACTGAAGGAATTCCTTAGAACATCATCAGTACAGTTCACAGGACTTGTTCTACCCTGTGATGCAAACTGATTGTCACCATCAGTCTGAACTTCCTAAAGAAAGAAAAAAACAAGTTAAGGCTTCAAAAATGTGAGCACTGACTTGTAGGCATTAACTATAATAAACTCAAACGAAAAATGTTAGAAGATGACATTTGCAGGATGGAGTTATAGATTACCAGTAAATAAACTGAATTTCCCCTCAGCACAATATTCTAGCTTTTTAAAGCTTAATTAGTTCACTCTGCAATATGAGAACATTATAAAGCCATGACTAAAATAGATCGTTTACAAATATCACACATGGTTTAAAGGCATCAAAAATTAGTCTACTTTGGGACTAAAACAAAATTCCACTTTGGGAAATTACAATGTAAGAAAATAAGGTGAAAAAGCTTTTGCACAAATATATTTAGAGAAATGTTATAGCGGTAAAAACTTCCTTAGGGCTTCCCTGGTGGCGCAGTGGTTAAGAATCTGCCTGCCAGTGAAGGGGTCACGGTTTGATCCCTGGTCCGGGAAGATCCCACATGCCGTGGAGCAACTAAGCCCGTGGGCCACAACTACTGAGCCTGTGCTCTAGAGCCCACGAGCCACAACTACTGAAGCCCGCACGCCTAGAGCCCGTGCTCTGCAATAAGAGAAGCCACCGCGATGAGAAGCCCACGCACCGCAAGGAAGAGTAGCCCCCACTCACTCGCCACAACTAGAGAAAGCCTGTGCGCAGCAAAGACCCAACACAGCCAAAAAAATAAATTAAATAAATAAATAAAATTAAAAAAAAAAAAAAAAACACTTCCTTAAATGTCTAACCATAGGTGAGTAGTTACACAGACCATGGTATATCCACTACATAGAGTATTAACAACTTATTAAAAATTTACAAAAGGTAAATTACAATAAAATGTTAAGCGAAAAAAAGCAGTATATAAAACTGTATAAAATTTAATTATGATGATATTTTGAAAAGAAAACTAACTTAACAAATTAAAACCAGAAAACAAAACCTACACAGAGAATTAAATAACTGGAACATGCTCTATCAACGTGTTAACAGCAATTATGCCTGGGCGGTAGGTATGGGTGATTTCTTTTTTTTAGTAATCTCTTTCCCTTTCCCCCTTCACCATTGTCCTTAATTAACAGGTAAAACTTTTCTAATAAAAAATAACTTGAAAAAATAATTGGTCTTTACATCCTAGGGCATTAAGATACAATCAGCAAATTCAATTTTCTCTCAAGATGACAATTTCTAAAAGCAAATTACTACTTACATAGTATATAAACTGTACTCACAGAATGAACCATTGGAGGGCAGGGTGGTTGCTGAGGTAACTGGACTGGGGTAGAGGTGGATAAGCTATAATTAGAATATGGAGATGGCTGAGATTCTAACAGGGAAAAGGGAAAAAAAAGTCATTCACATCTCAGACTGCTTATACAAATACCAGGCAACTTAATTAGAGCTTATAATCATGCTTTTTAAAAACGTCATTCATACTAACCAGAACCAGACACAGTGTGGCAAGGTGCAGTAGGAATTCCTTTAGGGTTGTTCTTTGAAGCCAAGTTATTCATCAGTGACATTTGAGTCTGCACATGCTCACAGAGGGCTTGGTATATTATGGGTGAATATATTCTATAATGATCTTGTAGTGACCAATTTTCTGGTATATCTGATGAGTCTCTTTCACTTCCAGCAGAAGCATCATTAGGAATCTGTTTCTTATTGTCTGAAGATACTAATGTGGAAGAAGGGAAAAAAGTTCTTAAAATACGATTCTTCAAAAACCTTTACCATAAGATATTAGGGAAAAAAGGACTCTCAGAAGTAGCTCAATTTATCACATACTTTACAGAACAGCTTTACCGCTATCACCCCTAAAGAAAATCACCTCAAATGATTTTTTTAAAGTAAGTAATGAATTAGGTTCTCCAGTCAAAAATCATCTACACTATGTCTTTAAAATCTTTATTAAACACTACTAATAAAATCTCTCCAATTATAAAGACCTCTCTTAGGGGGGTTATTTCTCTCTAAAATCCAGTAAAACTCTTTCACCTTGCTCCTTGTCCAGTTCATGCTCTTGACAGGGGGAATGCAATAGGAAAAAGACAGATACCTTGTACAAATCTGATGCTTTGACAATAATAATAATAATAATGATAATGATAAATAAATCAGAGCTTTTAGAGTGAGAATAAAAGTAGATTTAATCTACACATTGGGCTCTCAGACAAGACCTTAACCTGACATTTAAAGTCTCCAAAGCTTAACCACGACATACTTTTCCAACCATCTTCCCATCACCCTCAACTAAGAAACTTTTCATTCCAGTCAGGCCATTTTAGACACCTAAAACAAGCTTTTCTCACTTTCCCAAAACATTACTCATGATGAACCATTCTTTCCAATTCAATTCTACCTACTCACCAAAGCTCATCTGAAGGCTCCTCTCTCCCACGAAGCCTTCTCCAGTCATTCTAGTCTAGTGACTGCTCTTCACCATCCCAGAGCACATATTGTCTATACAAATCATATATCACTTGCATATTGTACTATATTGCTTATCTTTCATTCTCTTGTCTACCTGACTAAACTATAAGCTTCTTTAGGCAGGACTGTATCTTATACTTCATTACTTTCTCCCACAGAGTCTTGTATTAATCTATGTACAAAGCAGTACAAAGTAGAAACCTGGTATTAATAAACTAATGCATGAAAAACAACAGTTTTCTACATAGCACTACTCTATAGATCACTATCAAAATCTATTTCTTTGTCTAATAAGATCCCCTTCCCAAATGTTTTTTTAAAGACTATTGATAGAAATGAGAGTGTTCTTGGTAGATCATAGGTTATCAGAGTACAAAGTAAGTTTAGAAAAATATACAGCTTTTGGCAAAAGCTTACCAAAGCTAAATATATATTCTATGACATAGCAATTACACTTCTGGGTATATACCTAACAGAAATGAGTGTTTATGTCTACTAAAACAGAGGTCCCCACCCTTTTTGGCACCAGGGACCGGTTTCATGGAAGACAATTTTTCCACGGACCAGGGGGCGGGGGGGGGATGGTTCAGGCTGTAATGCAAGCAATGGGGAGCCACGGGGAGCGGCAGATGAAGCTTCGCCGGCTCGCCTGCGGCTCACCTCCTGCTGTGCAGCCTGGTTCCGAACAGGCCGCGGGCGGGGGAGTTGGGGACCCCTGTACTAAAAGATGTGTATGAGACTGTTCACAACAGCTTCATTTGCAGTAGCCAAAAACTGAAAACACCCAAATAGCCATGAATAGTAGAAATGGATGAATTGTGGTATAGTCATCTGAAACTATACAGCAATGGAAAAGAACAAATTACTGATATACTCAAACTACCTATATGAAATTAACAGATATGATGTTGTGTGAGAGTCAGACACAAGACTACATAGTGTACAACCTTATTTACATGAAGTTCGAAGATAATAGAACTATCCAATGGAGACAGAAGTCAGAAAAGTGGTTACTCAAGGATGAGGAGATAGGTGGTAGTGAGAATACTGAGGGGTAGGAGCCTGGTAGGGTACTGAAAATGTTCTATATTTTCATCTGGGTGGTGACTATATGGGTGTACCCCATATGCAAAAATTTATTGAGATTTATGCACTTGCTTTATGAAAGTTACTCCTTAATTATTTAAAAAGTGAAAACAGTTAAATTTTTAAAAATGGTATGGAATTCCCCAAATACATATACAATTTATTGAAAATAAAAACATTGCTAAAAGTATAAAACTTCCAAGTAAAAACAAAAAGTTAAAGGCAGATGAAATATTATAACCAATAAAGATAGAAAAATACTACTAAATTAATATTTGACTATGAAAATGGTTGGAGATATTGGATGCTTCCATTTTGACTTGGGCTATACTCTTCCTTTTGAGATAATCTATTGCTGTGAACATATTTCCTTGGCCTGAATATGAGCTCTAACAGTTACTAGCTGAATAACTTCTGGCAAATTATTCAACCTCTCTTGGCCTCCTCTTCCTCATCAGAAAAATGATGATAAGAGCATCACCTATTTCATAAGATTGTTGTGAAAAGTAAATAAATAGCACATGTAAAGTATCAATGTCTAGCACATAGTGAGAACTCAATAAATGTTATATCTATTACCAAATGGCTACAAAGTCTTAATACAGACAAATAAATATTTCACATTCACAAATCTTCCCAACTGCTAACAATAAAATACTCTAACTATGTCCCCTCTGAGGTGACATGCAGTAACAATTATTCTTCACTCTCTGAATATATGAGCTACAACAAATTGGTTAATAAACATTTCTGTAAAAAAAAATTATTTCTTAGTGAAAATACAATTTTATAATAAATCACATGGAAAAGTATCCTCCTAAAATAGTTTAACTTTGAAATCTAAAATGATGAAGGGTGCGATCACAGGCAGCCCACGGCCATCCAGCACATTGCTCTTCCTTTCCTCCTGATTCCTAGGTCTCTCTTCTGCTCCTGGCCTTTCCTCCTGATTCCTAGGTCTCTCTTCTCCTTGGTTTCTTTTGGTCCCATAAGATAAGAATTGTCTGGTTTGAGGAATTCTCAGATTTTACACTCATAGTTCCCAAGCATTGGCACTCATTCACTTTTCAAGGGATGGTTTTCACAATCTCTGATAAAGCTGAGCTACAATATTAGGCCTTTGCCAGCAGATGGCATCATCCAACATAAATTAATAAACCTCAAACACTTCTTAAAATTCAAAGCTTTAGAATTAACATGACTTACTTTGCTCCTTTATTAACTCACTCTATGTGAAACTCTACTGAGAATGTTGTATATCTGTATTTAAGAGACAAAATCTTAAAGCAAATTATCTAAGACAAGTTAAAAACCATAAATGGATACACAATTTTAAAATTAAAAAAAAACAAAACACCACCACCAACAAAATAAGCCTGTTACTACACAAATACAAATGAAGTATATTTTCTTGCTCTTGTTCACTATAACAAAGCACCCTACGTAAACATTTTACCAAACAGCTTAGGACAGCAATGCCTAATTGGTGTCAGTTGATAACTATTTATTCAGTCCACAAAACTTTTTCTGTCCTTGAATTTTAGCTGCTGTACAGCACTGCTGCTTGGATGTACAAGCATTGTGTGACAGGTAAGATAATTCCTGCCACCGAAATACAGAACAGACATCTACTGGGGATAAGAGCTGCTGGATGCCTATTATAATGTGAAATACGTAAAAGAACACCTGGCCTTGATACAGGCAATCAAAGCTCAAAATATTCTGCCTGTAGCAGTTTATTTCCCCAAGGTGAGGGCAGAAATATATACATGATGCTGAAAGTAGGGTCACGTGCCCACAGCATTCAACACAGTTATCAAAATGTAAAAAGTTGCTTATTAAAAACATGCCTTTTTTCTTTGAGTGTCAGGAGCACTCTCAAGTAAGCTCTCAACGCATTTCTGGAACTGCCTTTCTGCCTCCTTCCTCCCAGTATGCAACGGGGTGGGTGAGCGTGACTCCACAGACACTCTGTGATCAGGCAGGTACCAGACAGAAAGCAAATAAGGAGCCCAAGCCCCAGAAGACAGTTAACACGAAATAGTAAGATAATGTATGCCAAAGTTAAAATGATACATAGATACCAGTTAACATGCTATAATAGATTCCTAAAGTTCTAGTTATGATTATCTCACTTATGGAGAGATGGAAAAGAAAGCAAGTGCTGAGTTTGGTTTTTGTGTATTTTGAGCACTGTGCCAACAGAGCAAAAATCCTGTACTGGTTAACAGCTGCTAACCACAAAAAAGAAAAAAAAGATGATCCTTTCTAGACAGTGCTACAGTTTGGTAAACTAAAAAAGAGTAATTTAAGCAAAGGGAAAGAGGCTTCTGCTTCTGAAGAGTCAACCTTAGGAGTAAGTCAATGAGAACCACTTCTAATACTGCAACCCTAAAGGAGACTGTCCTATGGGATAGAGGTCCTTCCTTCTGAGGATGAAGGTGTAGGGGAAATGACAATAAGAATATTATATCCTGATCACAGGCCAGAACTGCTGATCTGACTCTAATCCAAAGAAGAATTTAACGCCAGGGACCCAGAATGCTAGATCTCTCTCATTTGCTTCCCCAAACCCGTCTTCTACCCGTCTCCACCCTGCTCTGCTCTCTCTGGGATGCTAATCTGTATGGATTACATTGTTAAGAGACATTCCTTCATGGGTCTCTTCTGCTCCTACATGTCTTGCTGGGTCTACCAAAAAAGTAAGGCCTTGACCCAAGCTCTTTACCTGGACCATTTCTCAGGGTTGTGTTTGTACTGAGCAACTTTGAGGGATAAGGTAATGTTTCCCCCTGAGACAAGTACAGGCTTGCTTGCTGCTTACTACAAAATCAGTGGATTCCCCAAGCTCAGCGGTCTTCAGCTGAAGCTTAAACCTACAGCATGTGCAGCATCCACCTGGGTCCATCCCATCATCCCAGTGGGAAATGGCAGCGAGGGAGAACCAACACAAATATGCTGATGTGCATGAGTAATAAAGTCCTTTGTCTCTGACCCAGTCTCGTGTCTCCTGTCAACATGCATGACACAGTAAGGCTGAATTATTAGTTGTAAGAATGAAAATCAAATCCCAGACCAGATATACAACAGGGTTCCAGTTGGGTCCAATCCAATGGGAGTCTCAGCATTATCAAGCAAAGGAAGAAGCATGAATTCAAAGTATTTATTCCCAACTCCCTCTCTATGAGGCCACCTTGGGCTGGCTTTGTCACTGCTCTTCTCAAGGCAGCCTACTCTACCCAACAGTATCTCTTGAGTCCCAGTACCCTCTTCCTCACCTCACTCCTTAAGGCCTAAGGATAATAAAAGCTCTGTTCCTGCTGCTAGCACTGGGCTAGCACAATCCCTTGTGGTTTCCGTATACTCTGTCACACCTTTGTAATGAGTTTCTTTGTAAATAAACCATCTTAGAATTATCTTAATTTGAGTGTAGCCATCTATTTTCTGTTGGAACTCTGGTAACAGTTAAGCTGGGATCCAACAAGTTGCTACCACGGCACCATTGCCAGCCATGTACATTCTGAATGAGAGTTCCCTGAGGAAGGGTGCCCTGGACAAAAAATAACCTGCCTTGAGAAAAAAGTAGGAGACTGGAGGAATAGGTAGATGGCGCTACCACTCCTTTCTTTGTCCACTGGGCCCCAAAAATAGGCTTCTACTTTAAGAGCTAGACCAGGGGTTAGCACACTTTTTCTTAAAAGGCTAGAGAATAAACATATTACACTTAGCAGGGCCGACTGTCTCTGTCACAACTACTCAACTCTGCCACTGCAGCACAAAAGTAGCCATAGAAAATACATAAATGAGGGACTTCCCTGGTGGTCCATGGTAAAGAATCCGCCTTCCAGTGCAGGTGATGCGGGTTCGATCCCTGGTCGGGGAACTAAGATCCCACATGCCGCCGGGCAACTGAACCTGCGCGCCACAACTGCTGAGCTTGAGCACCTCAAGGAGAGAGCCCACGTGCTGCAAACTACAGAGCCCGCGCACCACAACTAGAGAGAGAAAACCCGCACACCACAACCAGAGAGAAGCCTGCGCACCACAATGAAGAACCCGTGGGTCGCAACAAAAGATCTCACGTGTCTCAATGAAGACCCAGTGTGCCGCAACTAAGACGCAATGCAGCCAAAAAATAATAATAATAATAAATAAATACTTTAAAAAAAAGAAGAAAATACATAAATGAATTAGTATGGCTGTGCTCTGATAAAACTTTATTTACAAAATAAATGACTAAACATTATTTATAAAGCAAAACTGGCTGTAGTATGCTGACCCTGGTTTAGACCAATGTTGTCCAATTGAAATATAATGTAAACCATATATGCAATTTTAAATTTTCCAGCAGCAATATTAAAAAAATTAAAAATGGGTAAAATTAATTTTCATGTTTTATTCAAATCAATATAGCCAAAATATTAACATTTCAATATGTAATTAACATTAAACATTAAGATATTTTATTTTTTGCATTAAATATTCTAAGCATACTGTGTATTTTACTATAAAGCACATCTCAATCTGGATGGTAAATTTTCATCAGAAATCCTTGATCTGTATTAGATTTAATAAAATTTACAGTTGAAAAAAGTAGATTCATGTACCCAAGTTATTCCAAACATACTTAAAAGTTTTCTAATAACTGGATCAAGTACCAGTTTTCAAATTAAAATTAAATTTAATTAAAATTAAATAACATTTACAATTCAGCTCCTTGGTTGTACTAGCCATACTTGGAATGTTCAATGGCCACATTTGGCTACAGACTGCCATCTTGAGCAGAGCAGGTCAAGACAATACGAGGCTAAATGCGACTGGCCTCCAAGATAGGTTAGTAAGTTGTTTTCTCTGCCTTAGTTCTCTGACTCAGGACCACCTGCAACATCAACCTCTAGTCCTATGAACGTTCTGCCCTCATTTTCTCAGCCTCTTTGCCTGGATCCTGATCTCTTAATACCCAGGGCTATCGCTGTAGATAATTTTCTAGACTTCACTCGTTGCCTAAGCTGAATCTAAGCGTGCACTGCTGTGTTAACATTTTTGGCCCACCTGAACTGTGGAACTAGCTGGTTCCATTCTTGACCATCTGAATTCCCATTGTGGACTTTTATTTTTTCTTTTTAAATAAATTTATTTATTTTATTTATTTATTTTTGGCTGTGTTGGGTCTTCGTTGCTGCATGCGGGCTTTCTCTAGTTGCGATGAGTGAGGGTTACTCTTAGTTGCGGTGCACGGGCTTCTCGTTGTGGTGGCTTCTCTTGTTTTGGAGCACGGGCTCTAGGCACACGGGCTTCAGTAGTTGTGGCTCGCAGGCTCTAAAGCACAGGCTCAGTAGTTGTGGCACACAGGCCTAGTTGCTCCATGGCATGTGGGATCTTCCTGGACCAGGGATTGAACCCTTAACCACTGCGCCACCATGGAAGCCCCATTGTGGACTTTTTCATCTCCATTTTGGGCTATCTTGCTCTATAGGCCTCTATGGAACAACATAATCAAAACTTGATTATTCTAAACTGCTTGCTGAATTATTACACTTAACTAAGTCAGCAAGATTAACTGTGAGGGTATAAAACATCCTTGGCCACAGTCACCATCAATCAGTGGCAGGCCTTCTTTCCTTACATATCTTATCCAACTTGGAATTTTACCTTCCTATTACCATGTCTTCTAACTGTGCAGCTCAAAAATTGAGCTACTGAACCTACTTAAAATATATATATATACATAAAGTATTTTTAAAACAATAAATATACACATGAAACCCAACCAATTTGTGAATATCTATGAAAACAAGGGGCAGGGAGAACAAAGATAACTCTATATACTTCCCAAATGTCAAAGTGAGTTTGAACCTTTTCTCCTACAAACCTAGCCACTTTTTTTTCTACTTTTCTTCTTGGGAAAGTAACTACTCAGTGATTAGAAGCTCAATAGAGGAAAAAAAAAGCACAAGCACACACACACACACACCCCTGAATAACCAATGTTATTAAAATGAATCCAACTCCATAATCCCAATAATTTATCAAAACCCCCGGAATTAAGTATTATATTTAAATAAATAAGAGAAAAAAATACTTACAAATTTCCTTCCAGACTACCGGAGGTACAGTACGTTTTTCATGTCCTTTCTTTTTAGATCCATATCGTTTGCTTTCTACAGGTCTGGGGTTATATCTATTTTCTGAATATGCTATTTCTGAACCTACTAATAATTAAAACAAAAATTCATTAGCATTAAGAGAACTACTTAATTGAGAAAAGGTGATCAGCAAAGAAGCATTTAAAAAATAAAACCTGAATCTTCATTTCTCAAAATGTCCCGCAGCAAAGAAGCACAACCATCAAGCCCTTGTACAGTTTCAGTCTGCAAGGAGAAAGTCATTTAGAAATTTGTACACAAAACTTTAATGCAGGAAAAAAAAATTCTGTAATTTAAAAATTTCCTTATTTAGAAGCAATTTATTATTGGTAGAAGACTTGTTTTAAAGCAAAAAGTCTTTATTCTTCATTAGAGCAATTAATACTTTACCTTTGAATTTTTATTCCCACTTCTTAGCTTTTACCTGAAAACTAATTAAAATAGCATATATTGTATCTATTCAGTTTAATCTTACCTGACTTTCTGAATCAGAATGAGTGGGATAGCCAGAATCTGCATTAAAACGGGATATCTTTCTCAAATGGGTCCTAGAAAACAAGTTTGTTAATATCTTTACATATGACACAAAAAGTTTTTTTCCCAAAATATATTATAAATAGACATTCTCTTTCCAGCGAAGGTTGGATAAGAAAGTTTGTCCAACCATGTAAAAGATGGATTTATGCAGGACTTTATGAAGATCGTAAAGACTAAAATGATCAACATGGGTAAGATATGAAAGGTTCCTCCCCAGACTCTTGTGAAGGTAGAGACCCATCTAGTTCTATGGGGTAGGAAAAATTTAGTCTAGCCCAAACACTTGAAAATCTCTTGAGATTTCCTGAAGTTGTAAACTTCTTTACGTACTTACCCTTTCTTTCCATTTGTTAATTTAGCAGGTCCAGTGTGTTTTCCTGAAGATAATACCTATGACATAATGCATTATATTGTAGTATATATACAAATATTTTTTCTATTACATTCTCAGTATGCTGTTTGGACAAAACCTGAAATGTTATTCATTGTTTCCGTTCCCTTTTTTACTGTGGTAAAACATACATAAAGTAAAATGTACCATTTAGCCATTTTAAAGTATACAGTTCTGTGGCATTAAGTACATTCACATTGCTGAGCAACCATCACCACCATCCATCTCAACTTTTTCATCTTCCCAAACTGAAATTCTGTGCCCATTAATCATTAACGTCTCATCCCCTCCTCCCCTAAGCTCCTGGCAACCACCCTTCTATTTTCTGTTGCTATTAATTGGCTATTCTGGGAAGTTCATATAAATGTAATCATACACTATTTGTCCTTTTGTGACTGGCTTATTTTGCTTAGCACAATATCTTCATGTTGTAACATGTACAAAATTTCCTTCCTTATTAAGGCTGAATAATACTCCATTTTATATATGTACCATGCTATTAATTTTTAATAAAACCCACAATTACAATTGAACTCTTATAAATTATTTGTTCTATATAGAATGTCAAGCAAGCAACACATACATTTGTGTCTTAAGTCTATTTAAGCTGAAAAAGAAGGTGAGATATTATTTTAATCAGAAGTATCTATTATAGTAAGTTTGGACTATACTCAACCACTGAACATGTTCTACATTCTCCAGTTCTTCAAAACATACAAGTTAATTCAAGATACAGGGCAGAGTCCATAACTCTGATTCTATTTATCCACGTTCTTTAGAATGCCTGACAAGACTAGCACATGAAAACTCTACCATTCCTCTTTATCTATATCTCATTCTCTCAATCTTTCTTTTTAAACTCATAAGTTGTTTTTTAAATTTTTGATTTAAAAAATACCTTAGGTGGGCTTCCCTGGTGGCGCAGTGGTTGAGAATCTGCCTGCCAATGCAGGGGACACGGGTTCGAGCCCTGGTCTGAGAAGATCCCACATGCCGCGGAGCAACTAGGCCCGTGAGCCACAATTACTGAGCCTGCGCGTCTGGAGCCTGTGCTCCGCAACAAGAGAGGCCGCAACAGTGAGAGGCCCGCACACCGCGATGAAGAGTGGCCCCCGCTCACTGCAACTAGAGAAAGCCCTCGCACAGAAACGAAGACCCAACACAGCCAAAAATAAATAAATTTATTAAAAACAAAAAAACAAAAAACCTTAGGTGGGCTACCTTTTGTGTAGAATAAAGAAAAAAATTTGCTTCTACATGCATCCAATACCTTGAGAGTTACAAAAGAAACAGTTAATTGTAGTTGCCTCCGGGGAGGGAAACAATCTGGGAGACAGAGCAAGAAGGGAAACTTTCCATGGTATACCTTTTTATATCTTAAAAACTTTATATCATATAAATATAATCTCTATTCAAAATATAACTTTTAAAAGACACAATTAAATTCCCTACTCACTCCCTCATTTTAGCCTTCAGGTGTAGTCACTGTTGGCAGTTACACTTAGGAGTTTTCTTGACATGTTTACATATTTCATCCCAAGACAGCTTTGAGCGCTAACTATTAAACTTTCTGGAGTTATACAATATTCTATTATTTGCTTGAATATGTACACTCTCCTTCTAAGAATGCTACTGAGAATACATTTTTTTAAATTGGGTTGATAAAAAGTTTTACTTCTCCTTAAGATAACTTAGAATATGATGGAGTCATAAAGCCAGCAGTGAGAACCAACATTGGCGGAAGTAAGATCCCATGTAACATAACTCCACTGGCCCCTGCATGACCCCCTCAGGGTCTTTCCTTTCACAATATCTATGTCGGTGTCCTGGCCAGGACCACAATAAAAAGCCAAACCATTGTGCTGCTAGGTCTAAAAACAACTACCACAATAATTATCTTTCAAAATTAAAATTAGTATACTGAGATAAATAATGGCATAATGGCATAATTGTAAGATTATATACAGCATTTCTCCAAAAAGCACACACATTAAGTTATATTACAGAAAACCAGGTAAAGAAAATTAACCAAAATAAAGCACCCTGTAACAGTATCATACTGGCACATTTCCTTCAAATTTATTTTGTACTCTTTATTTTGAAATAATAGTACAAATAATTGTATACATGTCACCAAGATTCCCCAACTGTTGACATTTTACTACATTTGCCATGTTCTCTCTCAAAAAAAAAATGTATATAATTACTTTTTGTCTGAACCATTTCAGATTAAGTTACAGACACGATACCACTTTATATTTAAATATTTATTCCTGGAACTTCCCTGGTGGAGCAGTGGTTGGGAAGCCGCCTGCCAATGCAGGGGACACGGGTTCGATCCCTGGTCCGGAAAGATCCCACATGCCGGGGAGCAACTAAGCCCTTGTGCCACAAATACTGAAGCCCACGTGCCTAGAGCCCGTGCTCCACAACAAGAGAAGTCACCACAATGAGAAGCCCGCGTGCTGCAGTGAAGAGTAGCCCCTGCTCGCTGCAACTAGAGAAAGCCCGTGCGCAGCAACAAAGACCCAACGCAGCCAAACATAAATAAATAAATTTATAAAAAAATATTTATTCCTAAATATTTCCTAAGGACAAGGTCACTCTCTCATATAACCAAAGTATAATTATCAAAATCAGGGAATCAACACTGAAACCATACTATAATCTAATCTACAGATCTTATTCACATCTTGCCAATTATCCCAACACTGTACTTTATAGAAAAAAAATTCTGGCCCCCATCCAATCGAGGATCATATGTTGTATTTTAAGTTGTCCTCTTTAGCCTCCTTTAATCTGGAACAGATCCTCGGGTTGTCATTCATTGTCTTTTACAGCCTTGACATATTTAAAGAGTATGAGCAGTTACTTTGGTAGAATGTCCCTCTGGACATTTAGACTTGTCTGCTTTCCCATGATTAGTTTCAGGTTGTGCTTTTTTGGCAGGAATACCACAAAAGGGATGTTGTATCCTTCTCAATACAATATGAGCAGCATATGAGGTCAGTTTGTCCCATTACTGGTGATGTTAAGTTTGATTAAAGATGGTGCCTATCAGAGTTTTCACTACAAGGTTACTGTTTTTACCTTTGTAAATATTAAGCATTTTCTGGGGAGATACTTTGAAATTACACAGACATCCTATTAATCAAACTTTCATCCAGTAGCATCCATTGAGGATTCTTGCCTTAATCATTTGTCAAATGGTGATTTTTCTAACTTACATCATTCCTTCTACATTTATTAGTTGGCATTCAACCTTAGTGAAGTACTTCTTCATTTGTTAGTATGGACTTACTGATTCCTATTTTACTTAACGGGTTATGATGCATTATCATCATTATTTATACTAACGCTCAAATTGTCCCAGATTCTGTCAGTAGGAGTGTTTTCAAACCGGCTCCTGTATCTTTTTAACATGTCCCCATTATTTTTTGAGCTATTGCTTACAATAACCTGCTCCAGGTTTTTTTTTTTTTCATTGTGGTAACATGAAATCTACCCTCTTACCAAACTTTTAAGTGCACAACATAGTATTGTTAACTATAGTATGATGATTATAGCAGATCTCTAGAACTTACTCATCGTGCATAATTAAAAGTTTATACTCATTGAATAGCAACCCTCCATTTCCTCCTCCCTCCAGCCCCTGGCAACTACCATGCTACTCTCTGCTTCTATGAGTTTGACTATTTTTAGATACCTTATATAAGTGGAACGATGCAATATCTGCCCTGTGACTGGCTTATTTCACTTAGCATAGTATCCTCAAGGTTCATTCATGTTGCATATAGCAGGATTTCCTTTCTTTTTTTAAGGCTGAATAACATGCCATTGTGTATCTACTAATCCATCAATGGACATTTAGGTTGTTACCACATCTTGGCTATTGTGAATAATGTTCCATGAACACAGGAGTGCAAATATCTCTTCAACATCCTGTTTTTAATTCTTTTGGATAAATATCCAAAGGGGGACTACTGTATCACATGATAGTTCTATTTTTAATTTTTGAGGAAACTTCACATTGTTTTTCATAGCAGCTGCACCCTTTTACGTTCCCATCAACAAGTGTACAAAGATGCAAATTTCTCCACATCCTCACCAACACTTGTTATTTTCTGGATTGTTTTTGCTGTTGTTGTTTTGTGCTTTTTTTAATAATAGTTATCCTAACAGGTGTGAGGTGATATCTCATTGTGGTTTTGATTTGCATTTCCTTGATTAGTGATGTTGACCATCTTTTCATATACCTGTTGGCCATTTGTACGTCTTCTTTGGAGAAATGCCTATTCAAGTCCTTTGCCCATTTTTCAATCAGGTTATTTGGTTTTTTGCTGTTGAGTTGTAGGAGTTCCTTATATATTTTGTTTATGAACCCCTTATCAGACATATGGTTTACAAATTCTTCTCCCATTCCATAAGTTGCCTTTTCACTCTGTTGTTTCCATTTTATTTTTATATATCTAAGTCTCAGCCCTAGAGTTGACCATTTCTCCCAAAAGTCATGGTTCCTTTTAGTGGACAACAGTATTTAAAAACCAAGATCTAGGCAACAGCTGTGCTATTTGCTACTGGGGCTTCATATGGATTATTTATTTAGTCATCATGACTAGATAGTTGCAATTTTGAGTCTTGTGTTTTTACTTTTAAGTCTTTTTCCATATTAACATAGTCTTCAAATTTTTTAATGGTTGTATAGTATTTCCTTGAGTGGAAGTAATATAATGTGCCCTTGGTTTGCTTCATATTTTTCACAGTCAAAAAACAAACCTGAAATAAATGTTTTCATATACTGAAAATAGCCTTTCACATTCAAGATTAAAAGCTTAATTATTTGATAACAGGTTATTAGTTGTTTAAAGGACCTAGATACAAACTGCAAAAGCACTTTCCAAAACAAGTGCCCCAAATGGCAATGCATGACAGAATCAGTTTGCTTTATCTCACATTTACTCCCGCTAAGTATTATCATTAAACTTTCTACTTTGCTATTTGAGAAAATCGTAAATATTTCTTAGGAGTCATATCTCCTACCAACCAAGTGCAAGATAAAATTATATTTGTGGAATAATTTAGTGTACTAAAGCCTTACATTTCCACTTAATCCACACCCTGTGAGTTGTTATTACTTCTGTGAGATGGGAACCTAAATTTCAGAAAGGTGGCTTGTTCAAAGTCATATATCTAACTAAGAGATGTTTAAAAGAGTAATGTTTAAAAGAATGGACTCTGCCACCAGCTATGTGGGTCTCAATCCTGTCTCCACTGCTAACCAGTTGTGTAACTGTAGGGAAGTTATCTGAAGTCTCCATCCCTCAATTTCCTTATCAATAAAATGAGAAGTATTATCTACTTCCTAAGACTATTGTGAAGATTAAATGAGAAATTATATGTAATATCTGTAGTAGTGCTACCCAAATGTTAGCTATTATTATTGAGATGGTAATAAACTGTTTTTAAGGGGGCTAAATTGTGTTGCACAATTTATGCCAAGTGTGAAACAGATGTTTTACCAGGTTCTCTCATTTAATCTCCCCAATTCTTTGAGGCAGAATTTTACACCTATGTTATAGATAAGAAAAAGGAGGCTCCGAGAAATAAAAAGTACTTTGCTTACTATCACTATGACAGTAGTGGCAGAATTGGAATTTGAATCTGAAGGTGACTGTGACTACAAAAACCATGTTTTTCCCCCTCGCTGACTGCACGTATTCTGCGCTCATTCAGTATAAAAGAAAGATCTATAAGGGTGGGGCTGCTCCGGAAGTACTCATGAAGAAAATCTGGAGCCAGGTTTTGAAAAAAATGTAAAATTCACGTTAATGGGGAAGACAGCATTAACAGTGAGTTGATAAATGAAGGAAGACCAAACAAAGGGGTGCGTGTGTGGATATACTTGAGGAGTAAGATCACTCTAAGTAGAGAGTCTGAGTGAGGACTGACTGATTCCTATTGGTTGACTGATTACCTGAAAATACAGAGATAAACGGTTTAGTAGCGGAGGAAGACGAGCACTGTCTCTAGGCTGAAAAATGGCTTGATAAGGCTTAGCAAGGGCACAAAAGGGGCGCTGAGGGGCACCCAAACGATGGAAATGTGAGTGTTAGACAAGACTTCTGTAAGCGGTCCTTGAGCTGAGGGACAAGAGACGGAAAGTGGAGATTTCAGGCAGACAAGGGCATTCTAGGCAGAACAAAGAGCAAAGGCACAGAGGCCTGAGAGAACACTGGCGCCCAGGGCACTGGAGAACACACAGGTGAAGAGCTCTGGGTATTACTGGAATGGGGGTGGAGGCTGGTAAGGAATGCACGGGCCCGATCGAAAAATGGCTGTGTGGACGGGCCAAAGAACTGAGATTTTATCTTGGAAAAAAAACAGAAAGAAGTGTTCCAGAGCTGGATTCTAAGCAGAAAAGAGAATCGATGAGGGGCGTGCATTTGAGGAGGGGTAAGGCTAAATGCAGGGACACTAACTGGGAGAGTTGTGTCGTTTTTTTTTAACTAGGAGTAAAATACCAGCAACTGTGACGGAAGATCCAACTAGTAGCGGCACTTGTTGGAAAAGCCGAGAACCTGTAGTTGATGCAACAACGTCCTGAGGCTCCGAGAGGTCAAATCACCCACCCGGCGGCGGAGGCTGCACACGAACCCGGGACCCACACCAAAGCCAGCGCTCAGGTGGACCCCAACGATTACAACAAAATATACATCTAAGGGCAGAGCGGCTGTGTTAGGGTGTTACGATTAGGTCCCCACCCCACCCCCGCCTCGTCTCCTCTCCCAGCACTTATTTTTAGTGCGGCAGCACTGTCTCGGTTTTTACTTTTTGTCCCAGGGAGCTCTGCACGTCTCCCGGCCCGAGGACTCCCTCCGTCCCTCTCCACCCTCACAGTGGACTCATCAGGTCCGCAGACCTCACCTGGCCCGGTCGAGATCCGGACCTGACCATCTCTCGCAGCTTCAGAAAAGCCCAAATGGAGTGAAGCAGAGCCGCACTGTAAAAGGAATTAACCGCCGCAGACTCCCCATCCCCCTTGGCCCGCCCCCCGAGCTTCCGCTTCCGGGAAAGAGCCCGCCGAACGCCGCGCCTCATTGTCTCCGGCGCGCAGCCAAAGTTTCTCTCCTACCCGCAGCCCGGCGCCCTGCGCTTGCGCAGTAGGTGCCTCCCGGCCCCTGCTCGTCACACTCCAGCGGAGGGTGAGAGACGCCCACAGAACGCCGGCGAGCTCGGCGTGGCCAGGTGCGGCGCGAGGAGGGGCGGGGAGTGGCGGGGAGGGGCCGGGAGGGGCCGGGAGGGGCCGGGAGAGGGCGGGGCCGGGGCAAGGCCGCGCCGGGAAGGGCCGGGCGAGGCGCAGGAGCGCTGGGCGGAGCAGGATTTCGGATCACCTGGGAGACCTGAGTTCTCCGTCCTGCGTCCCTGCAGCGAAGGTTTCCATGGAGGAGCGCTGGCCTGCATCAGCTGGGAGAAGTGAAGAAGGGGACCCGCCGGGACTAGAGGAAGGGACTGCGGTAGAGGGCGAACAGGTTTCTGAAGGAATTCCTCTGGCTCTGGGTTTTGACTGTATTTTTAGTTGATGTTTAGTATACCATTTTGAATGTATTTGTTCTTGATAATCAATAAAAATCAATCCTCGGTCTTGTTATCTCTGCGTAATTCTGATGGCAGTTTCAAATTTTTCATTTTGTGGCCTTCGATCTCAGAACGGCGCTCATTAGTTGCGATTTTGGTTTTACTTCCAAGCATAGTTGTTTACTCTTCAGTGGAGGTAATCGCTATTAATAAAGAATAACAATATTCTTACCACTGACATGCTGCACGAATTTTAATGTGAATGTCTTTTTGTTTTTTTAAGGCATTTAGTTTGGGGTTAATGTTTTAAATCAAGTTGGGGAGAAATTAAAAACCCAATTGATTTCATTTCTTTTAAAGGAAAAAAATCTACGTTTTGAAAGTCTTAATTAGAATTAAAATAACTCAGAAACTGAAATCTGTCCACCAATATATTGCACACTCATACTGAGTGATTTGGGGAAACTAGGTATTTAATAAATTAAGCTTTGAATTAGATTAAATTGTGAAAACCTCTCCCTTCTTCATCCCTCTCCTATAAGTGTTTAACATATTCACCTGAGATTTCAGATGTTTTTCTTAGTTGACTTGACTTGTCAAAACTTATTCTGATTTTTCTTAATTACTACATGCTTATTTTAAGAAAGCATGTATTAATTAATACATGCTTATAGATAAGAAATAAAAATCACCCATGATCCCACAACCCAGGGAACACCACTCTTAACATTGGTGCATTCCTTTCTAGACTTTTTCCAACTGTGTACAGACAGTCCACACTTATGATGGTCCGACTAAGGATTTTTTGACTTTATGATGATATGAAAGCAATATGCATTCAGTAGAAACTGTACTTTGAATTTTGGATTTTGATCTTTTCCCAGGCTAGCGATGTGAGGTAAAATACCCTCTCATGATCCTGGGCAGTGCAGGAGCCTCAGCTCCCGGTCAGCCACGCAGTGAGGAGGGCAAACGATGGATACTCTACAGTGTACTGTGTCTGAGCATGTTTAATGTAGGCTAGGCTGAGCTATGATGTTCAGTAGGTTAGGTGTATTAAATGCATCTTTGATTTTTGATATTTTCTTTTTTTAAATAGATCTTTACTGGAGTATAATTGCTTCACAATACTGTGTTAGTTTCTGTTGTACAACAAAGTGAATCAGCCATATGCATACATGTGTCCCCATATCCCCTCCCTCTTGAGCCTCCCACCCACCCTCCCTATCCCTCCCCTCTAGGTCCTCGCAAAGCACCGAGCTGATCTCCCTGTGCTATGCTGCTGCTTCCCACTAGCTGTAACTATTTTACATTTGGTCGTGTATATATGTCCATGCCACTCTCACTTCGCCCCAGCTTCCCCCCCGGCGCGCCCCCCCCCACCCCCACCGTGTCCTCAAGTCCATTCTCTATGTCTACGTCTTTATTCCTGCCCTGCCACTAGGTTCATCAGTGCCATTTTATTTTTATTAGATTCCATATATATGCGTTAGCATACAGTATTTGCTTTTCTCTTTCTGATTTACTTCACAACAGTGCACAAGGGTTCCAATTTCTCCACATCCTCACCAACACTTATTTTCTGTCTTTTATTTTTTTGTTTTTTAAATTTACTTATTTTATTTATTTATTTTTGGCTGCATTGGGTCTTTGTTGCTGTGCACGGGCTTTCTCTAGTTGCGGCAAGCGGGGGCTACTCTTCGTTGCAGTGCGCGGGCTTCTCATTGCAGTGGCTTCTCTTGTTGTGGAGCACGGGCTCTAGGCACGTGGGCTTCAGTAGTTGTGGCACACAGGCTCAGTAGTTGTGGCACGCGGGCTCTAGAGCACAGGCTCAGTAGTTGTGGCGCACGGGCTTAGTTGTGCCGCGGCATGTGGGATCTTCCTGGACCAGGGCTCGAACCTGTGTCCCCTGCATTGGCAGGTGGATTCTTAACCACTGCACCACCAGGGAAGCCCTATTTTTTTGTTTCTTTAATAGTAGCCATCCTAACTGGTGTGAGGTGGTATCTCGTTGTAATTTTGATTTGCATTTCCCTAATGATTAGTGATGTCGAGCATCTTTTCATGTCCTTATTGGCCATTTCCATATCTTCTTTGGAGAAATGTCTATTCAAATCCTTTGCCCTTTTAAAAATTGGGTTGTTTGTATTTTTGTTGTTGATTTTTAGGAGTTCTCTACATATCTGGGTATTAATCTGTTGCCATATATATGATTTGCAAATATTTTCTCCCATTCTGTGAGTTGCCTTTTTACTCTGTTGATATTGTCTTTTGAAAAATGAAGTTTTTTAATTTTCATGAAGTTTCCAATTTGTCCTTTTTTTCTTTTGTTACCTATGTCTTTGGTGTCACATCGAAGAAATTATTGGCATATCTAATGTCATGAAGATTTGTCCTATGTTTTCTTCTAAGATTTCTATACTTCTAAGTCTTACATTTAGATCTTTGATCCATTTTTAGTTAATTCTCATATATGATGTTAGGTAAGGGTCCAACTTCATTCTTTTGCATGTGGATATCCAGTTTTCCCAGCATCATTTGTTGAAAAGACTGTCCTTTCCCCATTGAATGGTCCTGGCACCCTTCAAAAATTATTTGGCCATGTATGTAAGGGTTTATTTCTGGGCTCTCTATCTATTCCGTTGGTTTATTTATCTGCCTTTATGCCAGTACCAAACTGTTTTTATTATGGTAGCCTTGTGGTAAGTTTGAAATCAGGAAATGTAACTCCTCCAACTTTGCTCTTCTCTTTCAAGATTGTTTTGGCTATTCAGGGTATCTTGAGGTTCCATATGAATTTCAGGATGAGTTTTTCCATCTCTGGCACTGGGGTTGTGATAGGGATTGGAATTGTGAATTACTTTGAGTAATAGTGACATCTTAAAATATTTTTCAGTCCATGAACATGGGATGTGCTGCATTTATTTATGTCAATTTCTTTCATCATTGTTTTGAAGTTTTCATTGTACAAGTCTTTTGCTTCCTTGGTTAAGTTAATTCCTAATTATTTTATTCTTTTTAAGGCTATTATACATGGAATTATAATATGTATAATATTATACATAGTGGAAATTTCCTTATTGTACATACATGGAAATTTCTTAATTTTCTTTTCAGATTGTTCATTGTTAGTTGTACAGGAATGTTACTAATTTTTGTGTGTTGACTTTGTATCCTGCTACTTTGTTGAATTCATTTATTAGTTCTAACAGTTTTTGTGTGTGTGTTGAATCTTTAAGATTTTCCCTGGGCATGCATGGTCACGTTCTAATTTTCCCTGTATAGCAACAATAGTTGCTTTTGAATATCCCAGTCTTTAATGTCTGACTCTCAAAAGAGGAAAAAGAGAAAAATGAAAGGAGGAAGAAAGGGTGCCAGCCCTTTAAATCCCATGAGTCACTTCAACCAGAGGGGGAGGGGCTTACAACAGTGGAGGGATGTGCAACAACAGTGGCCACCTACCTCTTTGTCTGCATCTCTGTGATCAGAAACATCAATCAGTGATCGGAGCACAGATATGCAGTATTTGGAGGACTGGGAGATTTTTGCCCACCCTGGCTCCCACAAACTGTGTGCAAGGATGGCATCACTCAGAATTGCGTTTCAGCTTTAGGTCTTGTTTAGTCAATAGGAGTCACCTGGCAGAAGATAAGAGGGAAAGAGGAGAGAGATTGGAGAATTCCTCCCCTCTTAGCACCATTCTGGCTGATGCCTTGGCTCTCTGAGACTGCAACTCAGAGAAGCCACTGGGCTCCAGTTCTCTCCAGGCTCCAATAAAACATTTGCTCCCCTTGTCCCTTCAGGATGATAATGTTTTGCTACTCTCTGGGTGTCTGAACACTCCTTGTTGGTTTCCTCATCCACAACTCTGTCATTAGAAGTCTAGCTGAGAGTGTTTTCTGTTTCCTACCATGATCAGACTCATAAAAAGCCACCATATTGTCCAGAGGAAATACATTAGTTGCTAGAATAGAGGGTGGTGTGTAGGAAGATGTGAGAGAACAGATGTGAGAGAAGCATAGGAGGTAAAATGAACAGGACTTAGTGATAAATTTGGGAAGTAAGGCAAAGGGGAGGTGTTTACATTGGCCTTGGTTTCTAGGTTTTGCATCTGGATGGGTAGTGGGAGAGATGATACTTAGGAGGGAAGTTTATGAACTCTTTTCCCCCCAACATTTTATTATGACAAAAATTACAAACTAGGAACTCTCATTTTGGGGCATGTAGATTAGAAGTGCCTTGGAGTCATACAAGTAATAATATCAAGTAGGCTACTGGTTATTTGAGTCTGGAGCTTGGTGGACAGATCTGGGCTACAGAAACACATTTCTCAGTCATCTGTGGTAACTGAAGCCATAGGCTTCTGAGTTTGCTCTCTGGTTACTTTCTCAAGAAAGCCTTTCCTTCCACCCCACTCCTGCAACCTAGTTCGTGTGCCCCTATACTGTGCTGTTACAGCATCACTTTTCACTTATGTGATTAGTTATTTAATGTCCGTCTTCCCAAGTAGAATTTAATATCTATGAAAGCAGGAAAGTTATTCAGTGTAGCATCCCTAATACCTAGCATAATGCCTTGCACAGAGTTGGAATTTTTAAATTGTTGAGTAAATAAATGAACCAACCAGCGCTTGGACTGCTTTGTTGCACTGGGGCTGCCAGCCACTTGAATGCTCCAAGACTCAGGATTATTCAGGACTCAGCACTTTGAGCCTGATAGCGAAGTTTTGTATCATGGTTAACAACTCAGCTTGGTCTAGGCAGTATTTTGTAATTTAGTACGTTGGACCTGTGGCTTTATCCAGTCGGCTCGCCTCTAAAGTGTGAAAGCCTTTGTTCATGTTTAACCATGTTCCAGTTTATAGGAAAACACCAAAGTTGCAAAGTATATAAAAATCTAAACTAAAAACACAGTTAAGATCTGTAGCTAGGAGACAAGATTCACAAAAGCTGTGGGCTGAATAATAAATTAAATGTTAGGAACATGAGCTCAGTTCTGCTTGGAAAGATCTGAGACTGCCCTACTGCTTTTCCTCAAGCCATATGGTCACATCCGGAATTATTTCTAACACAGGGTTCTTAATCTTTTGAAATCCTATACAATTTTGAGAATTTGCTAAAAGCTTTATAGTTTTTCATCAGGAAAATGCTGATGTGCACATTTATGAAACATATTGATGTATACAATTTTATCAGAGGCATTCAGGAGCCTCTCCAAGAATTTCAGGTTAAGAATCCTATTCTTACATAATTCAAAACCAGCTTTCCACACTTGAGTGTCCAGCGCCTTCTGTTGCAGGGCCCTCGTGATCTTGGAAGCTGTTGGTTAACAAGGGAGAAGGAGGTGCCAGATTGAATAGCATCAAGGAGAGAGAGGGCATGGAGCACAGAGAAAATGGAATTGAGCCATAATCTTTGCACTTCCAACAGAAGCTTTAAAAGTATCTGCAGTCTTCACTTTAATCAAAATAGCTTAATTTAGGAAAGAAAGAGCCCACTTCTTTTTCTTAAAAAAAAATCTTGGTTTTATTGCTTCCTGAGTGTTGTTCTTTTTAAAGGAGAAATACAAACCATATGTTACAGGGGTCTCAGTTTGACAGCTTAACTGAGGTCATGCTAGGATTCAGATATTTCTGGTCATGATAGGAAGGCCAGTGGGATGGGTCTCACGCAGCAAGGATCAAGAGAGCCCCTTTGGAATGATCTCATCTAGGGAAGTTACACAAAGTAGCTGGTTTGGGACAATGTGTCAGGTTTGAAGGTCAAGCGTGATTTTACTACAGCACAGTGTCAGTCACTTATTGCCCTGCAGCCCCTATGGACTTGTCCCTTACCGAAGGAGAGAAACAGTAGTGATTAAAATGCTAAAAATTATTTAAATCTCTGTAAGGCATTGTGCAGAGGTTGCTGGCACCCGTCCATATGCTTTCAAAGGTTGCTTATTGTGTACAAATGTAACTTCCTACCTAAGAGCTTTTTTTCTGGAGCAAAAGGAGCAAGCTCAGGCCATGAGCTGGGCAAGCTGTTAATGCCGGAAAGTTAATGGCCCTGGAAGAAGCCCTCAGTCAATGACAGATGGGAACAGGGTGAGGAAGCAGCCCTTAGCCAGTGATGGAGAACTTTCTCACCGCTCAGGTTGGGGTAACTCTGAGGTGTGTTCTGCACTGTCTCCCAGAGTCCTCCAGCAGGATTGGGCTCCAGGGATAACTGGCTTGATAACACACCTCTATTTGCTTTCTTCCGTTCACCATCTTACTTTCCCTGCTCCCTTTCCACTGTTCCTGGGATTGCCTCCCAAATAAACTGCATGCACTTAAATCCTTGTCTCAGAGGCTGTTTCTGGGGGGAAACTCCATACTAACATAGGCAGTGTGCATACAGGGCAACACAAGTTTGGAATCAGACAGACCTGGATTCAAATTCCTTCTTACCAGCGACAATGAATAGCTTAATTTCTCTAAGACTGTTTTTTCATCTATAAAATGGGGATAATCGTACTGACTTTGTAAGGTCAGGTCATAAAGAAAAATTTGAGAATGTATGTAAAGTGTTGTCCACAGTGACTTGCACATAGTAAGTGCTTAATAAATGTTGGCTATTATCATTACCACAGTATTCTTAGTATTGTTAACACAGCATAGCGCAGGTAGAGGGAAAAGTTTTACATCCTTGGGGTGACTGCTGAAGCAGGTTGATTTGGGAGACGTGCTGGGACCTGATGAGCATCTGTGGTTTAGCAATATCAGTGGCTTAGGGAAGCATTGCCACAGTGAGCCAGAGCAGGAGAGGAGGAAAACGGCGGACACCAACTGGTGGCTTTGAAGACAAGCAATGGGCAGTGCCCCACTGGTATTGCCAATTGCGCTTAGTCTCAACCGGTGGCTATAGTATCATCAATGACTTCATATCTGTGTTCAGGATTCACTCTGATGGCTGGGGTTTCATTAACTTCACTCTTCAGGGATTATGCTCAGGGCTATTCAGGTTTAGTTTCTAATTTCAAGCTGTTTTTCTCAAAGGTGCAAAGGATCTTTTAACTTTTATTATTTTATGAACTTGTTGTCTTAGAGTCTTTCACATTGGGGCAGTTCCCTCTGCTCCCATTCACTCCTCACTCCCAGGCCAGATCATATTTAAATTCTTTGACCACAGTGAAAGAGAAACAGAGAGACTGAGGCAGGTTAAAGGATTTCACTCATTCTCTAAACCTGGTTAATTAGAGCGCAGGGTTTCACTTGCAGTGCTTCAGCCTTTCAAACAGCCAAAGGTCCCAGAGTGGATGCAACTGATGGGCCACTTTGGCTGACAGCAAACAGCAGGGAGGAGTAGTTGTTCCCCGCCCCCTGCAGGTACAGCAGATGACTGTGGGGGTAGACTTCTTTTCAGCCCTTTTTACGGTTTCACTCTAGGTCAAAATCAAGGGCCTGTGGTGACATCCCATCACAATCTTCTTTTACTTAGTTAGACACTAATAGACAAAAATGTCCCCAATTCAGTAGAGAGATGCATATATATGAAAAAAGCAACCTAAACATGATTTTTATACAAAAAACAACTCTGAAGAGGGGATAGTACTACAGATAGGAGGGACTGGGCAGCCTGGGAACACCTGGCCTTAAGAACAATAACCACACAGCCTGTGGTTCTCATTGCTTCCTGGGAGAAAGAAAAATCTTCTGATGACCTTGTCAGCAGGTCTTAAGCTCATGCAGGGGATTTTCCTGAGAGGGTCTCATTACATCTGGATATGGTGTCAGACACCTTAATATGGACACTTCAATAATCATCTCTGAAATGCTTTTTTAGTATCTCTGAGGGCCACTTACGTTAAAGTGATTTAAGTTTGTGTCTTATCTTCACGTTAGACTGTGAGCTCCTAGAAGGCAGAATTCACATATGATTTATTTGTATAGGCCCAGAAGCCAGCATAGTTCCTGGCTAGGGTTGCTAGGTGTAGCAAAAGAATAAAACAGAAATTCCTAAAAAATTATTGTTTATCCAAAATTCAAATTTAACTGGGTGTTCTGTATTTTATCTGGCAATCCTATCCCTGGCATACAGCTAACCTCAATAAATATTGGTGAGTGAGTGAATGAATGAATGAATGACCATCAAAGCAACAAATGAAGAAATAAACGGGTAAAAACATGGATTGACCATGTAAAAGCTACTCATGTAAATCATGCCTAACAATTATAAAACATCAAAACTGTGTCTGGATAACATTCTACCTTTGAAAATCTGACAGCCTGGCTTTCACCTGAGATGCATTTTCTATCAGTGCTTCATCAGCCACTTTACTCAGTGTCCCTGTGGGAAGAATACTAATCTTCTGTTAATGGATGTGTTTTGTTCCAACAGTTTTACATCATAATTCCACACATTTCTGATTTCATATGTTTGCTTAATTGTTTATTAGTGTGTACCAGTTTCACAGGAAAATTGACATTGGATGGCGTATGGGGTTCAGTCATTCTGAAGCACAGTCATCTCTGTATCTTCCTTTAAAATTGCCAAAACTGTGCTTTTACTCCAGCCGAACCCTGGGGTTTTGGGTAAAGTCACTCACCTTGATTAAACCATCAGGACCAATACTGTTTGGGAAAAAATATATATTTGGGGGTTAGCTCATTTAACAATTAATCTTAAGAAAGACAATATATAAACAACTCTCTCACTCCAAATTAATTCTGCTGTGGCTCCTGCCCTCATCACCCGCTTTTTCTCCGACCTCTTGACTGCCTGTTCCTCCTCCTCCCCTCCTACCCCACTGGTCAAACCTGAAAGGGAGCCAGAGTCACCTACTGTGCTTGCTGAGACACAGCCACTGGGCCCCGCCCCCAGAGTTTCTGATTTGATGGACTCAGGGAGCAGCCTGAGAAATCCCATTTCTAACACGTTCCCAGGTACTGCTGCTGCTGGTCTGGGTAGCACTCTAAGAATCACTGTTCTATACCATTCCTTCTCTTCTGTTTCTCCTTCTCTTTCTGATCCCTATTTATCATTCTTCACAATATTCCTCTGTTCCCAGAGCAGTATAATACAGTAACCTCACTATATCTTGGCCAGCTAGATTTGTTTCCCGCATACTCTTTCCCCTCCAATTGGTAAATGTTTACTTACACTTCCTGTTCAATGTAGTTGAGCATTCGACTGACGTGTGAGGCAGAGATCTCCCCATCCACTTCAGCGATATACGTGTAGAGAAACTGGAAGGTGCTGAAAGGGATCCGGGGAGGGCCGCCATCGTGGTCAGATGATAGCACTTCACACACTATCTTGAGAGTTCTGGCAATGGTCTGTAAAGCCATAAGGTTAAATGAGGAGAAGGTCACTATTCCAAACTAAATTCCTAAGATCAGTTTAGATAACAACAAAGAAAACAAAAACCTTGCTCTCATAAAATAAAGTGGGGATGACGTAATATTCTGGAAAGCTTGAATTTTTTACACCCAAATGTCATTTAACTCAATCCCAAAATATTGAGTATCTACTGGGTGCCTTTCTTTTTTTTTTTTTTTTTTTAATTTATTTTATTTATGGCTGTGTTGGGTCTTCGTTTCTGTCCGAGGGCTTTCTCTAGTTGTGGCAAGCGGGGGCCACTCTTCATCGCGGTGCGCGGGCCTCTCACCATCGCGGCCTCTCTTGTTGCGGAGCACAGGCTCCAGACGCGCAGGCTCAGTAGTTGTGGCTCACGGGCTTTGTTGCTCCACGGCATGTGGGATCTTCCCAGACCAGGGCTCGAACCCGTGTCCCCTGCATTGGCAGGCGGATTCTCAACCACTGCGCCACCAGGGAAGCCCTGGGTGCCTTTCTTTTTCCTTTCCTTTCTTGGTTGGAGGGATACTTTCAAGGAATTAAGTTTATAAGCGGTTGAATGCTTTAAGACATTTATTACTTTAATTAGAATAATCTCACTAAAGGAGGGGAATTTGCTTTTGTAATCTACAAAATTAGAATGATTTCTTCTTACTGCCCTGCACTCTGCTCTCTAAAGGGCTGAAGTGATTAGTCTAGCTTGTGTACTCCAGTGAGACACTTGGAGCAATGCCACAGGAGGGGAGCAGACCACTTTCATTTCCTCTCTCCTGCCCTTGGGGGTTCTCTCCTGGAGGCCATCGTGAAGCACTGTGTGAGGCAGTGTGCCAGGCACTTCCACAAAGGAGGGTGGGAGGGTGGGCACACAGGAGGCTGGTAAGAGGTTGTCAGAGAGGATGGGAGGCCATGTGCATGACTTGCGGTCAGCATGACAGTGATTTTGGGTAGATTTGTGAGCATGTGTGCACTGAACTTCCCAATTTCCATCTATAGCTCATCCTCTCTGCTTCTAAAAAAAACCCTACTGCCCTATTGCCTTTGTTCTGTAGTCCTCTTCCTACAGCCTCATCCAAATTGGGGTGCTGTTATGGGCTGAGTTATGTCCACGCAAAATTCATATGTTGAAGCCCTAACCCCTAGAACCTCAGAATGTGACTGTATTTGGAGATAGGGCCCTTAAAGAGCTAATTAAGTTAAAATGAAGTCATCAGAGTGGGTTCTAATCCAATAGGTCTGGTGTCCTTATAAGAAGAGATTAGGATGCAGAGAGAGAGAGAATGGGGGAGAGAGAGAGAGAGAACGACCAGACACATGCATGCAGAGAGGGACAACCACGTGAAGAAAGAGGGAGACGATAGCCATTTACAAGCCAATGAGACATCTTGATCTCAGACTTCCAGCCTCCAAAACAGTGAGAAAACAAATTGCTGTTGTTTAAGCCACCCAGTCTATGGTACTTTGTTACGGCAGCCTTAGCACACTAATAAAGGTGCTTTCTACCCTGAACATCTTTTATTGATTATTCAGATGACTCAAATTCTATTGCCCTTATACGATTTTCAAATATTTTCAAATATTTAATAAACAGATGAATGGATAAGAACTCTCTAGACTGGAGCTTTTTGGTAAACTTAAATAAATCGAAAGTAAACAGAGATCTGCATTCTGTTGCACAAGAATTTTTGGTCAGATGGGGATCCACTCCATAGAGATAGCCTGTAAGCATCTTACAAGCCTCATTTTCAAACTCAGAGGTGAAAGGCTCAGAAAGTGAATTATTTGCTAACAAAACATGCCCTTCCTTCCAGTGAACACAATTACACGATCTCTTCTTGTATATGATTGGTAGGTATTCTAGAGGAAGGAGTGGTGAAGGGGAAGAGGAACACAGGTCTGCATACTGTAGCATTTTGAATCACATGCAGATTCGGGAAGTAAATGCACCTGCTTCCTAAAATTCCTGCCATTAGATTCTTCTATAAGGAGGGGACTGGATTTTCTACATGGCCCAGAGATCATGGCTGGCTGGTGAGCTGGCAAAGCAAGGAGGGAATTTCTGGGCTTGCCTCCAAGAATGTAGGGATTAGCAAGAGTGCCACCCTCCTCCAGATGGTGACACCCTGACCACCCTTACATTTAAGTTCCCAGCAATAGTCCAACATGAACCAAGTGGGCAAAATGGGATGGGCCCTGGATCCATAGGGCCCCCTTTATTTACAGACTAGACTTTCATGCTGACTTCACCTCTAGGTGTTCTTTGACATAGGGAGGATGGGGAGCAAAGTCAGACACCTGAGTGCCTCTCAGAATTGGCGCGGTCCACTGTTATCCAGAGCCAGGCCTGATGGTGTCTCAGTGGAAGCAGAGAAGGTGGAATTGAACCACAAGATGTTAGAGATCAAAGGACCTCACGGAACATCTAGGCCAACCTCCCCGTTTTAGCAGGGAGGTAGAAAGAATTCACCTCATGGTTTCCTCTGCCCAGTTTGGGTGGCAGCCATATCAAAGTAAACCTTACAGCTGCAGAGGGAGGGTTGGAATCTGATTTTCCGAAGTCACTCTTGGTTACTGTGAGGTTATGTGGACAAGGAGAGGACTCAGACACCTCCAAGGTGGTGAGGGGCTGTGACATAGAGCACCAAAGGCAGGGAGCAGTTGAGGGCACCCCAGAAGAGACTTAAAGAGGCCCTGAGCACCAGGGAGAACGGAGGTGAGCTGGCTGGGGGACCGTCGTGCTGTGAGAGAGACCGAAGACTTCAGCTGCACAGCTAGTGACCACACAGACGAGTATTTCCATGGAGACAAGAGATGCCAGAGAGGACCAAGGGACGTGGGAACCCTCCTCTTGGCTGCTCTGTGATCCCAGCATCACCACTTGCCTTGAACAACTGCCACCTTGAAGAGAGGAGCAGTGGGGAAAAATCTGAGAGACTGAGCAATTTACCTTAAAGCTGTTTTCAGTTATTGCAGCAGATGAAAATTCCTGGGTTGGGTTGCGTCTACTTATTTTCTTCCTCCACCCTTCACGGGTAGGGTAGATGGGGAAGAGCAGGATTAACGACAGAGGAAGTATTGGTACATTTCCCCCCTCCTTGGACATCTCTGAATATGGTGTGAGTAAACTTGTGACCCCGTGAGAATTTCATAAAACGTGCCCATTTTTTATTTCTCCTCTGTGATTTTCCCCAATCCTTGGGGCTATTTCCACAGAAGTGTGATAGTGCTGACTGGCAACTTATCTGCCTCTCCTGCTGCGAGTAGTTTATTCGTTGCATAAAGGTGCTAGAAAGTGCAGCGAAGAAGGAAAAAAAACCCCACGAATGGCCTCTCCTCTCTAAAGAAATAATTATGCTGAAAGTTCAGCAGCATCCACGGGAAAAGTTGGACTACAGTATTTCTAGTAACTTTTCTCACAAACAAAAGTGTCTAACGTGCATACCCAGGATGTTCGAGAAGAAAGAACAAGATTGTATTTAAATACACTGAATGATTCAAACTACCTTTTTCATACCATTTAGTTTGGGCAGAGGCAATAATTTCCTCATTCAGTTTTAAACTTGTATGTATTTCAGGGATTAAAAAAAAATCATTTTGGGGGCTTCCCTGGTGGTGCAGTGGTTGAGAGTCTGCCTGCCAATGCAGGGGACACGGGTTCGAGCGCTGGTCTGGGAGGATCCCACATGCCGCGGAGCAACTGGGCCCGTGAGCCACAACTACTGAGCCTGCGCGTCTGGAGCCTGTGCTCCGCAACAAGAGAGGCCGCGATAGTGAGAGGCCCGCGCACCACAATGAAGAGTGGTCCCCACTTGCCGCAACTAGAGAAAGCCCTCGCACAGAAATGAAGACCCAACATAGCCATAAATAAATAAATAAATAAATTTTTAAAAAAAAATCATTTTTCTGACTCATTTTCATTTAAGTTATTATAATAGTGTTTAACAAGAGTGAGTCCACATATAAGATGATACCTAAAGCTTTTCAGTATGTATATGAACTGGTTTCTTTAAAACAGGAAAACGGCTTTTGCCATTGTAAATCAAGTCAAATTTGGAAAAGGCATGAATTTGTATGAGCATCCTGCATCCATGGGGATGTCAGGACTATGAGTCTGGAAATAGCCTCATCTCTCCTTTCCTGCTCTCTTCTCTCTGATTTTTCTATCCAATTATGCATATCAAATAGTAGTTTTCGATAAGGCTGCACCTCTTTTTAAAAATCTCTATTGGTATATCCTCTAGGTGTCTGAAACCCAAGTATAAGCCAATCTTCTACAGCTGGCTCTTGGTTATCTTTAGGAATACGAATGGAGGGAGTGGAGCGGTAATGGAAATAAACCTAAGTGCAATGACTGAAATTCATAAATAATCCAAAACCTGCATGTTAGTCAACCTCTCCCCAGAGCCTGATGACAGCTTTCCCCTCTCTCCTCCTAATCCCTGCTTCTGGCTGAAGAGCAGAGAAATGACCTTACTTCAGAGAGGAGAAGGAGTAGACAAGAAGGGGTACACTCCTCATGAACCCTGGAGAGTTGACTGTGTGTACTTACCAACCCTCCCCCAGCCAGGTCCTGAGAGATTTTCCCTTAAGGAACAAAAACCATTAAAGCTAACTTACAACTCCAAGAGAGCTGCAAGAAAGGGCTAGAAACTTCAGCCACTCAATCTCCTCCGTGAAGCGGCCCACATTCATCACACTATTAAACAGGTTGGGTGGGAGATTCAGCACCTTCCACATCTGGGCCAGCTCATCTGCATGGACGATCAGTCTGCCAGCAACCTGCGGGGCCGGGGACAGACACAAGACAGGGAATGAGGGACAGGACAACAGAAGGCCCTGAGAAACCTACTCGGGGCAAGGCCCCAGTTCTCCTAGCACACAGCAAGGGGCGGGGGAAGGTGTTGGGGGTCAACAGAGACTCTGTTTGGCAGTTCTTTTTGTAAGGGTAGAGAAATATTCAGCCTAGTGAAGAATGTTCTGAGATATAATCATTCAAACTTCAGGTATCAGAGTTATGGGGAAAACATACATGTATATTACACTTTAATTTTTTTCTAGTGCTTTTATTATCTGCTGTTTCATCCCTAGGTTGTCCCTGTAAGGCAGATAAAGCAGCCTGAAAATGAAACCAAGGGGCAGAGAACTTGTCTGAGACCACTAATTAGTGGTGAAACTAGAACTAGATGTTAAATCTCTTGCTTCTAGACTCCGCTGAGTTCTTTGCACTAGACCCTGAATGCATCGCTCACGCTTTCCTGGGAATAACATGGGGTCTGTGGTCTGGATGCCTAATGTTGCTTGGTCCCAGGTACCTCGGATCTCTGCCATGTTTACTGCACAAGGTGCTTGGTGGTCAAGAGGGAAGGGCACAAATGGCCAGTTGTTGGCCAACAATGCAATAATGGTGCAGATGCCCCAGTGAAGTGCTACTACACCTTCCCTGGTCCTCTGATTCCAGTGAAATGCTAAGCCTCCGGGACCAAGGCAGTTGGCTAAGTCAGTCCTGAATCACCCCAAACCTCTTGGTCCTGTATCCTAAAGTGAGGTATGGTAGTGTTAAGCCATTTTTCTTGGGAGTTGGCCAAACTGCAAGCTTTCTCAAGACAGACCCTCCTCATCCATTCACAGCACAGCTCCCAGGACGATATGGCTGTGGAGAGAGCCTAAAAGCTAGGCTATGTCTGCACCTGGGGTAACTGGGGAACTATAATATGCCCCTCCCCAACTGTGATTGGCATCATATCTGGGCTTGATCAGTAAGGGAGACACTGGCAAGGCATGTGGACCTGCACTTTCTGGAGAGAAGGAATTCACATTGCATTGAGCCCCTGGACATTCTGCCAGCTTCAGGACGACGTGGGATGACCCAACTGACAACTCAGCTTACAGCCTATTTCACCATGATTCCTATTTCCCCACAGGAAGATTTACTCTCAGTGCATGGTTTAGTGAATTTTAAGACAATGCTGAGTGGCCAGGTGACTTTTGTCTGTACGCACCCAACCTCGACATCGTCCCTACATTCCCCCTCCGTGCTGCCGTTTGGCCCTTACCCTAGAATGCAGGATCTTTAACAGGTCCGGTGTAAGCTCAGCCCAGTTAGACAAAGTCACTCGCTCAGACCGCTCTCTCACTGGAGGAATCTCTCCACGGGACATAGCCCCAAAATAACTACAAGAAAAAGAAGTTAGGGGGCTACGGGGACCAGCCTCTACCTCAGTGGCCTCTGGATGCTTTGGGAATCCCCTCTCCCTTTTCTTTGAGGGAAGGGATGGAGGAAAGAACATTTATTAAGTGGCTTCTAAATGCCAGACACTGTTTTTAGTTCATTTATGTACAGGAAAAGCCTGAATGTGTTACTTTACACTTAAGGTATAGAGATGCCTTAGGGAATAAAAAGATTTGTTCTTCTCTAAGGATGAGGAGTACCAGAAGTTTGGTATGGAATTCCCTGAAGCACATTAGGTGTGGGTATTTTTTTCAGTCATTCCCTCCTAAGTGTTTCATATACATGTGTGCACGTGCACACACAGAGACACACACATACATACACACATACAGGCATATATATTGTGATAGATAATATATTGATATATGTATTGTATATGTACATATGCATGTCTATTTTATGTGTATATATATTAAAGGAGAGAGAAAATTGTTATTTTAAATCCCCCACTCTTTTTTATGAAGGAAGAATCCTAGTACCTGGAGGATCTTTTTCTTTCAAATATAAAAGTCTTTATGCTTGGTACGATGGCTATCTACATACTTAAAGTTGGTATTAGGTAGTAGTAGGGGTATGTAATCTTGGAAAGAGGAGTTGGAAGAAAATTAAAATGACTTGCATAAGAAAGGGGAGGAGATGGGGTACTCTGGGGGGTGAGCCTGGAAGGGTTTCCAGCTGGAGGAAATGAGGCTTGGGGCTCCATCGGGGAGGGGAGAGAAGTTTGGCAGGGCACTAATGGAGGCTCAGGTGAGAAGACAAGCGAAAAAAGGGTTTGAGATGAACTCACATGGGGTGTGTGCTGTAAAATCCTCCTCTATCTTCCTTCAGAAATTTCAGTAACATCTGCCTGCCCATCAGTGCTTTGTGGAATGGACTTTGTTTTGGTGCAGTGTGGAAAAACACTGAGCCCTGTTTTGGGATTGATCTATGATGGGAAGAGGCTGCCTGCAGCAGAGAATGGACATGAGCAGCTGATACTTGGGGCACCGATGCCATATGGGAGGGCCTGTCTTCATCAGAAGCCTTGTTATTGACTACCCCTGCATCACAGCCTCTGCCCCCTCTCTTATTAATTTTATTTTATTAATTTCTCCAGATCCAGGTAATATAAAAAGAATACAGGGCTTCCCTAGTGGCACAGTGGTTAAGAATCCGCCTGCCAGTGCAGGGGACACAGGTTTGAGCCCTGGTCCGGGAAGATCCCACATGCCACGGAGCAACTAAGCCCATGCACCACAACTACTGAGCCTGTGCTCTAGAGCCCGCGTGCCACAACTACTGAAGCCTGTGTGCCTAGAGCCCATGCTCCGCAACAAGAGAAGCCACTGCAATGAGAAGCCCGTGCACTGCAACAAAGAGTAGCCCCCACTCACCGCAACTAAAGAAAGCCCGCACACAGCAGTGAGGACCCAATGCAGCCAAAAAAAATAATAATAATTAAAAAAAAAAAAAAGAATACAGAGGGAATTTTATAAAAGCCATACAATGATGGGGCAAACCACTCTCTGTCTCTAAGCCACCACACAATGCAGAGCAACGGCTTCCAGTACCAAAACATCTTCCAGGAACCCCTTGGAGGTCACCAGCAGGGAGAGCAGAAGAAACTTTCAGGCGACCTCTACCAATGTGCATGAGCAGCCTCCGCAGACAGGTCAGTGGTCGGGTGGGTGTGGCTCAGCAGCAATGTCTTTGGACCTTGTAGCAGAGTTGGTTAGAGAACGTGGAAATGAGGCTGCAGTCATGGATTTCATCCTCTATGGGTTATTTAGCTTCATCTGCAGTGAGCAGTTCCGTGGTTCTTCATATTTGTGTGGTCACACTTACCCACCACAAGACAAATTAGTTTATGTCCTGCTGATGTCTGGTAGATGGTTTCTTCATGGACAACACATATGCAGGGAAACTTCTGCTTGTGGTGAATTAAGTAGACATTTCATCTTGGAAATACTTTGTGGAGTTTTACCTCTAAAATGCTGCAGGTTTGTAAGTTACCTAAAACCGTCTGACAAGTGCTTTCCGTGTCTGAATACATGGAGAGTGTTCTTAGATCATGTTCTCCTTTTTCATTGTAGTTAAACTACAAACTGATTCTTCACAGATATCTAAGACATTTATAGCACACGATACAATATGGGAGCAAGCAGGCTACAACAGTGGAATGTTTTCTCCCATAAATGTCAGGGACAATACCAAGAAATGTCATTTTTCTTGCTATAAAAGCAGTGCAAGAACAATAAAATGGGGTTTTAAACTATTGTATAGTATAAAACAAAGTCTGTCTGAGTGTGCCAAAAGAAATTAGTCTTCTGATGCTCAAGTTCAATCTTAGAGGTAATATATAAAATTTAGAATAGAAAACTAAACAGAGTTCATTACTAGGCAAAGCAACCCCATTTGTGTCTGTTTTTATGAGCACCACGGGCTTATTTTCCTTCCATTTGTAAAAGCCTCATCCTAGCCCAGCCCAGGAGCAGGAGCGCACTGGCCAAGGCTCTGTGAGGCTCCTCTTAGCTTACGTCGTGAGCCTTCTCAAAGGCGTCCGCACCTTCTTCTCCCCACCTGCCCACTGCACCTCCTCAACCTCATGCTGCGGACCTTCTCCCCTCCCCCACCCCACCTGCTCCGCTCTGCAGCCTCTTACTCCTCACCCCCCTCTCCCACTGAAGCCCTACTAAGGAGGTCATCACCCAGCAGTAAAAATCGCCTGAAAATGGTCCCCGGGAGGTCTGGTCAGCTCCTAACTCCTGCCCCAAGCCTCAGTTCCCCAGGTTCAAGCAGGCAGTTCTGTCTGAGAAGCAATTTCGTAGCTGGGAGGCTTTGTGTGTGAAGCTGTTTCAGCCTCAGCCAGCAGTTATCTTGTAAGCTCCTTCCATCGAGCAGCCTCTGGAGGTGTCTCCTGAAGGAGGACACCTGTGGTTGAGGCACGCTGTTTGCAGCCAAGCCGCTGCTCCGCCTGCCCCCATCACTCTTGCCTCGCTTCTCCAGAATGCGACGTGTACTGTGTGGACATCCTTATGCTGAAGGAACATGTTAGTTCAAAGACACAGTCAAGAAAATAACAATTTCCCCAAAGACAAGATACAAAGTGTCTGGCTGGGGCGCAAGAATGAGTTTTAACAGCAGCAGAGGAAGGTGTCCCATTCAAGGAGTAAACTCAGGAGCGAAGGCACTTGGACTGATCCCACACAATCCTCCACCTGGGCTCATCACATCGCTCCCCCACAGGTGCACTGCTGCCATCTAGTGGTTAAACCTGAGGATGAGGCCCCTGGTTTACACCAGGGAAAGGCAGGCTAAGCTCCGCGGGATTCTGAACCCTTCTTTCCACTGGGACGGGGGTGGGGGAGGGGTGGAGGTGGAGGGCAGACACAGGGTGGAGTGTGCGTGTGTGATGTGATGTGGTAATCTGACTCTTGCTGATTGCCCTAGGACACTTTGCCTATAGCCCTGGCGTCCTATTGCTCAGTCTCGTTCCCTTGGGGGAGGGCCTCCATCCTCGCCCGGTTTGCTGTGTTTACGTGTGGATTTTAAAGCACCAAAGCAATGCAAGAACTGAACATCCCAAAGATTATTCCGATCAGTCCCGACTCCCAGGCTGCAGCCATGACAACCTCCTCAGTTTTCCAAGACCTTCCCTCCTCCACCCCCTACCTCCACCTCCAATGGGAACCAGGGGCTGGAGGTGAGAAAGGAGTACGTACTCAGCGGCCCACTGGATGAGATCTTGCGGCTGTGTCCGAATGGCGGCTTTGGTAAATTGCTTCAGCAATTCCGGCAGCTCCGGGGGGATGCATATTTGCTTATGTGTCTGAGGCATTGATTGGTTGACCTATTGTCGGGGTTGGGGGTGGGGGGAGGAATAAACAAAATGAGAATCTTTGAATCATAAAATGACAGGAATCTTGGACAGGAGGTCATCCAGCTTCTGTTAGACACTCTCAGTATTGGGGAGTTCACTACCCCACAAGACAGATCTCCAAGGTTAGAAAGTGTTTCACTAATCCCTGCTTTTTGTTGTTGTAATTCCTTCATTTACATCAAAAACACAGAATACTATTTGTTCATTAAAAAGTAGAGATTAACAAGAGGTAAGCAAAAGTATCCCTGATGATATCCCAAAATACTGGCTGTCTCCTTCCAGAATTTTTTCAATGTAAATATATATTTGTATATATAAAAATGGGGACATACAAAACAGCTTATTTACTCAACATCTTATCATGACCATCTTCCATATCACACAACTCTTATTGGCCCAATAAGCATCGTAGCAAAATTTACTCTGTGAATCCTCTATTACTTGACATTGGGTTACGTATTTCCAAATAAAAATAATCATTAAACAGCCATTTGATGAACATCTCTCTGCACATTTGCAGGTACTTATCCACTTTAATTGTAAAAGAGAAACTTGTATATTTCACTCAAAAAGTTCTAGGATAAATTGAAACAAAACATGAAAATCCATAGATGGTATGCAACACTATACACAAATAAACGGCAGATGAAAAGTCTTTGCTTTTAGTAGAGAAAGAGAGACTAGATGTTCTGAAAAGCCCTGTCTCTTCAAAACACCTGGATATGAGACAAATCCGAGCAAACATACCTTTCAAATTGCCTTGCTGAGCTTGCAAGAAAGTGAGGGAAATCCTCATGTGCTAAATAAGTGAGTAAAGCAGAAACCAGAGTGGAAAGCAAATGAAGAAATTAGGGCTGACTTGGGGGCAAATGTAGACACCAGGAACTTGAAGCTTTGAGATAAATGGCCAGGCAAGGACTGAAGAAGTAAATAGCTGAAAGGAAGACTCTCTTATCCCCCCAAATCTGAAACCCTCCAAGGCTCACACACTCTAAGTGTGAAAGGGTGGGACTGAAAATATCTGCCTAATGGCAGGGGGGAAGAGGCACAGAAATCTTTCTCTCTTGCTGCTACTTTTTGGGGGAGAAATAGTCTTCCACGAATCTGTAGCCACAATCTAGGTCTAAGTTTTAAATTTATACCACCAGCCTGGTTGGGAAATCCCAAGACAAGAAACCAAAGTGGCCTCAGGTTGGTGGTACTCCATTATCTTTTACTTTATGTTCTTTTATTTAGAGGAAGAAGAGTATAAAGATATTAATTTTAAACTTTGTAAAAAGTCAAGTGCGCATGGCAAAATTTCAAGGGTAATTACTATAAAAGTAATATTACCACCAAATCAGTAGAAAGGAGAAGAGGAATTAAAAGCACTAACAACACAAAACAAATTGACTGATCCAAAAGAAGGCAAGAAAGGAGGGGCTGGGGGAAACATAGGAAAGGTGGATAAACAACATGATAGAGGAGAACCCATATATGTCATTAATCACAATAAAAAGGAAAGGTCTTAAATGTGCCAGTTAAAATATAGAAATTATCAGACTGGATTTTTAAAATATCCAGCTGTAGGCACATCTGAAAAGACACAAGGACCAGAAAGACTGAAGGTAAAAGGATATATGGATAAATAGGCAAATAATAACCAAAAGAAAGTTGATGTAGATGTGTTAATACCAGACAAAAGAGACTTTAAGGCAAAATGCATTGTTAGGAATAAAGAGGGTCACTACATAATGTAAAAGCTTCAATTCATTGGAAGACAGCACAGTTCTCAGTGAGTGTGCTACAGACATCACCATTGGTGAATCTCACGATGCTGGGTGGAAAAAGCCGTATATTGTTTAGGGTCACAAATATAAAAAGAATAGTATTACAAGAAATTTAATTATAAAGAAATATAAGAAAGAGCAAGGGATGATAAACACAAATTCAGAATGGCATTATCCTCGGTAGGGGAGGGAGAGGGATATCATCAGGGAGACACAACAGGAGTTCCAACACTATTAGTAATGTTCTGTTTCAAGCTGGATGGTAGCTTCCTACATGTTTGTTTCATTATTATTCTGCCTAAATTTACGTTATGCATTTTATTCGTATGTATGAAATATTTCATAATTTAAAGAGTTACTGCTACAAGTTGATTGTTTCTGATAAGTTTTCATTTTATCTAACAAAGGACAGTGACTTATTTTGCTCATATTGTCTAATATATATATGTGGTAAAATATACATACATAAAATTGACCACTTTAACCATTTCTAAGTGTACAGTTCAGTGGCATTAGATACATTCGTTGTTGTGCAACCGTCACCACCACCCATCTTCACAACTTTTTCATCTTCCCAAACTGAAACTGTACCCATTAAACAATAACTCCCATTCCCCTCCCCGCAGCCTGGCAACCACCATTCTACCTCCTGTCTCTGTGAATCTGACTCCTCTAGGGACCTCATATAAGTGGAATCAGACAATATTTATCCTTTTGTGTCTGGCTTATTTCACTTAGTATTAAGGTTCATCCATGTTGTAGCATGTGTCAGAATTTCTTTCCTTTTTAAGGCCGAATAATATTCTATTGTTTGTATAGACCACATTTTGTTTATCCATTCATCTTTTGATGAATTGTTGATGAGTTGTTTCCACCTTTTGGCTATTGTGAATAATGCTGCCATGAACAGTACCTGCTCCAGTCCCTGCTTTCAATTCTTTTGAGTATATACTCAGAAGTGGGATTGCTGGATCAGATAGTAATTCTAATTTTAATTTTTTGAGGAACCACCATACTGTCTTCCACAGTGCCTGCATCATTTTACTGTCTGCATATATTTTGACAGGACCTTTTAAGTTTTTGTGCAGTTGTTTGATTTCTATTCTGAAGGCTCAGTGGCCTCATGTCAATAGAAAGATGGTCCAACTCTAATTAAATAGGCCTCCATGACAACAATAGTAATGATAACCCTTTGTTGGTATAGAGCAAATATAAGAAAGCCTTTACTTCACCTTACTGCCTCTTCTAACAACTGTTCTGTGATCTCTCTTCATTTTGGGGCAAAGACTGTCTAGTAAGTTTTTCATACCTAGTCTTTTTTCTCAATGCTCAATCCTTGTTTAACCTCTTGCAACTTTTTCTGCTCTCACCATTCCATTGGTCCCTTAAAGTCATCAGTTACATCTATTAACTTCTTATCTGTGCCAGATGAGATAATTCTGTGCTAAGTATTCCATATACATTTTTTCCACTTAATCCACAACATATCCATATGAGGTAGGTGTATTATCACCATTTTACAGATGACGAGGAAACTAAGAAAGACGATAAAACCTTTGAAATGACACGTAACTTATAAGTAACAGGCAGGATTTGAACATACACAGTCTGAGGCTGGAGATGGCCAGTTAAACATGACTGTCATTCCTTTCTTGAGGCTTTCTCTGTTTTTGATGGCATACACTATTCTTGTTTTTATATTTTCCTCAACACCCCTCCTCTGTCTCCCTAGCTCTTCTTCCCCCTTCCCCCTGCTAAGCAAGACTTAGTAATCTTCCCAAAGCTCAGTCTCTAGCATTCTGTCATTCTTGGAGAGCTCACATCTACTACGAAATGGTATTGATGACACTTGTTGGTCCGTCCCGGACCTCTGACCTGTGCTACATTTCACACTCCTTACTGCTTCCAGGACATCTCCACTAAAACTCATTCTCCATCTCCCAACTAAGTCCTCTCTCCAGATTTGTTTCAGAACACGATACCACCATTTCCTCAGTCATTTGGCCTCTATTCTCTTTAATCTGTTGACTCTGTCACTGAATCCCATTGATGTTTCCTTGGAAATGTGTCTCCAAACTCATCCCTTCCTCTCTTTTTCCACTTCTTTTAGTCTGGTTTGGCCCCTCGCCTCCTTACGGGCAACCCTGTCTCGGGTCATTCTCTGGTCTATTCTGGCCGGTGTGTCCAGATCTATCTTCTACTCTTGTTAATAGGTGAGACAGCCCGGCTCACAAAATGATAATCATATCCTGACTTTCAAGGTTCTCCATGATTTATACATGTAATTTTATACTATAATTTTTTACTAGTATTTACGAACACAACTTTCTAACACATAGTCTACTCTGGCCACTTTCCAAGAAATTATATATTCAAAGCTTAACACTTTCTCGTCCGTTGTTAGCAGTACCCTATCCTCAGTATGTTGCTAATTCTGGCTGGCTTACTTGAGGTGCCCTCCCTCTTCCTTTCCATCTGTTAAAAACCTGCACACCCTGGACAAGGTTCATCTTGAGTCCATACCATGCCATAAGCCTTCCTACAAAACTTGAGTATCATCAAATATTATTTGTAGTACACATTTTACCATTTCATCCTATTCTGCCTTTATAGATCTCTAAAGCTGAGCTTCCCACAAGTGGTCATGGCAGAATGGGTTACAGGTGTGCCATGAGAGACTCATGGCTGTAAACTTTTCATAGTGATAACAAAATTTACAACCATTTTATAACCATTCACAAATTTATAACAGTTGAAATTATATTTGGATACATATTTTGCTCAGTCAGTAAACTTCCAGATTTCAGTAATTATTGTTTTTGCCCTTAAGGTTTTATGCAGAGCACCTGCCAGCAGAGATGCTTATATAGAATTTCCCCCTTTAACCACCATGTTAAAACCATCTTTGTAAGTCTGATTATTGTTTTAATTGCAATGTATTTATTGTCAGTGAAATCTTTTGTCCATAAGTGTTTCAAATACTTACTTCTTCCTTTGATTTAATTTGCTCTTATTTTTAAAATTATTTTCTTCCCAAAAATAAGGCATGTTTTCATCATCATCATCATTTGTCTCTGATGAAACATAATTGATTTTATTTTTTTAAATTGTGGCTTGATTTATAGGTTTATTTATCCTTGGCTTTTGATGTAAAATATCCAAAATCTGATTCTGAATGGAATTTTATAATGACATTATTTGTTTATAGAAATAAAAAAAAGTTTGCTTCTAAAAGCAAATAATAGTGGAAAATAATTTAATTGGTTGAGTAAAGGGACTGTAGGCCTTTAATATTCTTATAAAAATATTTTTCAAAATATTTTAACTATACTTGAGTATAAGTAATATTTATATTTTGTGGAAACTTTAGCATTTTAATTATTAAATTAAATGGTAATATTTCTAAAAATTCCCCTTATCAAATGCTTAATTTTTCAAAAGTTTTGTGATTTATTTAAAAATATTCTTAAGAAAATGGACGATCTTATTTGTTGTAGTAAAAAGTTCTGTAGTCTCCTTAAGTATTTTAAACATACGATTTACTTTCCTACTATAAAGGATAATTTTAAATTAAATATTAAAGTCTAATTATAGTTTCATACTTTTTAGAGTTTCACAGACATATACATGTAGTCCAAAATATAAATTTAAATCACTTATTAGACAAAATAGTGAGGATTATTCCAAATTTGGATTTGTTTGCTCTGATAATTTTTTTCTTTACCCAAATATCTGCCTAAATATATCATTTTCATGGAAAAGTTATCAAATGAAAAAAATGGTGCCAGGTAAATTATGCCAGAGCCTTAATAGAAAATATCTATATTATACAGATAGTCTTTTGAGAGGTTAATTCTTAAAATTTTTGATCTCAGCACCCCTTACATTCCTAAAAGTTATTGCGGACCCTAAATATCTTTTGTTAATGTGGGTTATATCTTGCAATATTTATCATTTTAGAAATTCAAAAATATTTATTTTAAAATAAAGATAACTCCTTTACATGTTAACATAAGTAACATTTTTATGAAAAATAACTATAGTTTCCAGAAACAAACAAACAAAAATCCTTAGTGAGAAGCATGGCATTGTTTTACATTTTCTGAAAATCTTTTAATGTCTGGCTTAATAGAAGACACTTAGATTCTCATATCTGCTTTGCATTCAATCTGTTTGATTGAATTCAATCACACATCATATAGCTTCTAGAAAACTCCAACGTACAATCTTAAGAAGGAGAGTGAGGAGGACATACAATGTCAGTATTATTACAAAAATACTTTTACCTTCATGGATTCCTACCCCCTAAAGTGTCAAGGATCCTCAGAAGTCCCTGAAACCACACTTTGAAAACCACTGTTCAGTGGGCCTGTTTACAGCAGTGTTTACAACTACAACAATCTGTTTACATCAGATTGGGTTCAGGAAGAACTAAAGCCAAAATGTCTCCCACAATTACAGAATCACTCATTTTAACAGCCTGCCTAGGAAATGACCATGTTTGGAACCAAATGAAGCAAAGGAAATATAAAAATGGAATATTACTATTAGAAGATGCATTGATGACAGTCTCTACAAGACCAAATCAAAGTGTTTCCCTGAAGGGTGATGAATCTACAGATGTTAGTAACAATGTTCAGTTAATAGCACTAGTTAGAATCCCTGGAGAGGAAGGCTTGGAAGAATATTGATTTGCCAGAAAGTACCAAAACAAACTACTCAGGTATTTGGAGTAGGAACTAAACACTTTAAAACAAATAAGATTTTCTGGATTATGCAAGCAAAACGGTTTCTGTACTGGTGGGAAAGCTGTGATGGCAGGGAGGTGGGAAGGCTTTATTTCATATCTGTTCATGTTCTGAACACCTGAGATGCAAGACATTGAGCTCTTGTCTGTACATTTGCCTATAGATGTGGATTCCATATTAAAGGATATTGCTAATAAAATCCAGGCTGCTATGGTTCTGTCTGTTTTTAGCTTTATGTGAAGAAACAGTCTGCTGTCTCCTACTAAGTCACCTATCAAAGGAAAAGCTTTCCCTCCCCCACCCTGGAGGTTAGGAGCTAAAAGAGGAATTGAAAAATGTCAATGATCCTTATTGCAGAATTGTTGAGGAGAGTTTCTTGTCTTCAGAAAATTGGCTTACTTGACATTTTCGAGCACCAGAATGAATTTAATCAAAATCACAATGAATGTGTGAAAATATAATAAAATGTACCAACAATGCTCATAGATTCAAAGGAAACATGAAGTTAGAAGTAGTTCGGGAGGAGTTTAATATTTCTAATTTCAACTCTAAAGAAGACTGGTAGCAAAACATCTGTTAGGTGTCACGTTACTTGGAAATGCATGATATAAAAAATTTAAGTGCATTAGAAATCCATTCACATTAACCTAAGAATTTCAAAGACAGAAGAAATCAAATTATTCAGATTCTGGTTAATAGTGAGAAAGGAGTTCCTGTTAATTGGAGAAAAACCAGTAAATACCATTTTAACATTTGCTAAGCCCCATCTGTGAGGCAAGCTTTCTCACTGATGGTGACTATCAGAATTTGAAGAAAACACCATTAAAAATTTTTGGTCAGGAACTGCATGTAGTTATTTCAACACAAAACTTGATATAAAGCAAAATCATGATGTGAGCTTTATTTCTCTCTAAAAGGTTAAAAATTTTTTTATTTGGAAGTTTTATTCAAAGTAAACATTTAGTATCTTCACTCTCACTCTAACTTTTTATCGCCATTATATTCAAACTACATTGAATTTTTCATAAGCTCCATATAGACCTCCCAAAACCCTACAGTGTACCCCAGTGTGCTTTATAAAGATTTCTGTGTGCCTTGACGTTGAAAAAGGTTAGGAAGCTCTGGTGTAAAGTCCAGTTTCAAGCGCTCCAGTTGAAAAACTTTTAAGTTTTGTTGTTTCAATGTTTTAAGATTATGTGTTATAGAAGAGATTCTGTTGATTATTGAAATCAAGTTCCGGTAAAAGCTGAGATTTATATAATTTATATATATCTAACTTATAAATCTAATTTATATAATTTTAAAACAATGTAATTAGAAAGTAAACTGTAAAACCACTGGTTGTTAAGGGAGCAATTAGCTTCTAAGTTAAATTACTCAACTGAAGTATTGATTAGAAGCCAGCAAGAAAGTTTGAGACAAATTAGCAAAGTGGACAAACTTCTTTCAATTGCAGAGAAATAGAGTTCCCAGAATGTCACAAAGGCCGAAGACATCCGGTACTTTCTAAAGAAAGTAGGAGCCAAGGGGAAGAAAGAGCAACATCTAACGCAGGCAGTAATTCCCTTACCGAGGCAGCAGGATAAGGCAGTGTAACTTTGCATTAGTTTATGAATAGAAGCTGGGATTCCCTCAGGAGAATTGAAGTTGCTTTCTGAGGCTGGTAGAGGGAGGGGGTCTTTAAGATTTCTGACACCTATAAAACACCAAATCATGAACAAATTTTAAGATGGTCATGTGATTCTAAGATTGAAATAAGCTGAGTGAGTTTGAAAGAACCAGAAAAGTAATAAAGAAGATGTGGCACATATACACAATGGAATATTACTCAGCCATAAAAAGGAACAAAACTGAGTTATTTGTAATGAGGTGGATGGACCTAGAGTCTGTCATACAGAGTGAAGTAAGTCAGAAAGAGAAAAACAAATACCGTATGCTAATGCACATACATGGAATCTAAAGAAACGGTACTGATGAACTTAGTGGCAGGGCAGGAATAAAGATGCAGACATAGAGAATGGACTTGAGGGGGGAGGGATAGCTGGGGGAAGAGAACACAGAGGGGGAAGGGGGAGCTGGGACAAAGTGAGAGAGTAGCACTGACATATATACACTACCAAATGTAAAATAGATAGCTAGTGGGAAGCTGCTGCATAGCACAGGGAGATCAGCTCGGTGCTTTGTGACCACCTAGAGGGGTGAGATAGGGAGGGTGGGAGGGAGACGCAAGAGGGAGGGGATATGGGGGTATATGTATACATATAGCTGATTCACTTTGTTGTACAGCAGAAACTAACACAACATTGTAAAACAATTATACTCCAATAAAGATATATATATATTAAAAAAAAAAAGAACCAGAAAAGCAGGCCTATATCAAGTCAGGTTTAATCTAATTGGCAATCACATTTGGACCCAGGCTGTTCTTTAGGCCTCACTCTATTTTTATTCTGTAAAACAATAACATCACAGAAGTCATCTTTGCGATATCACTCAGCGCAGCACACTCCAGCCTTGCTTCAACTCTACTCTCTAGCTCCTTCAGGCCTGCTTCTGCATTGATCTTTGCCATCCCCCCAAAACACATTTCTACTTCTTATTTAATCTCCAGGGAATGACTTTCCCCTCAAGCCCTACCTGAGTGAGATCAAGGATGTCAGAATGAAGTCACACTGCCATCCTCTGCCACCAGTCCATCTCTTTGACCTCATAGTCTTTCCTCTGCTGCTTGAACTCTTAGTTCTTGCCTTGTCCAAGACCTGAGGAACCAGCATTTGACCCTCTACGTTCCCCTCCGGGCACTGTCTGGCCTTCTCTTTAAAAACTTCTTTTTAAATTTTTTAAAATTTTACTATCTTTCCCAATGGTCTAATCCTCTTTTTCACTGTCAGACTTTCCAAGTGCACTAAGGACTGACTCTCTTTCCTCTCCACATGATCCCTCCTCCTTTAACCTCCTATAAAGCTTCCATCTTGATTTTATTCTGAAACTGCTTTTGTAAATGTAAATATCACCAATCTCCCTGACTGCTAAATCTAGTGAGTTTCCCTGCAACACTTCTTGTCTTCTGTATTGCATTTGAGAAATCGATCCCTCTCTGATGAAAAACCTTGCTCCGTTGGATGATGGTTGTACAGAGTCTTGTTTGCCCCAACTCTCTGCTGTTTCTTGTTCATTTCTGTTGCTCACCTTTGTCTCCACCACTACTTTTTAGAAGTATTGCCTAAGGCTCAGTCCCTGGATGTTTGTGTTTTCTAAGCTATACGTTTTTTTTTCTCAAATTGTTTGTTTTTAAGAATTTTGATAAATGCTCCATGTGTACCAGAAAAGAATGTTTACTCTGCAGTTGTTGGGTGTAATGTTCTATATATGTTAAGAGGTTTAATCATGTAGTTCAGATCTTCTGTATCCTTATTTAATTTTTTGTCTGTTTATTCTATCAGTAACTGAGAGAAGTGTTTTTAAAATCTCCATCTATAAGGTGGTTTTGTCTATTTCTTCTTTTAGTTCTGTCAATTTTTGCATGATAAATTTTCAATCTCTGTTATTAGCTGCATAAATATTAAGGATTAAAAATTTTTTTCCTCTTGAATTTAACATTTATCATTATGAAATGCCTCACTTTATTTGTCATAAAGTCAACTTTGTCTGCCAGTTTTCTTTTAATTTTTGCAAGATTAAAATTTTTCCAAACTTTTCCCTTCAATGTTTTGGTATCCTTTTGTTCAAAGTGTGTATTTTGTAAACAGCTAAAAAAAATACACTCTGAACATTTTGTCTATTAATTGCCTCCTTTCTTTTAAAGGGCATATTCACTGAGTATAGAATTTCTAGGTTAGCAACTTTTCCTTTCAGCACTTTATGTAATCCCATTGTCTTTTGGTCTCCATTGTTAAAAATAAGCCAGTTCACCTTGGAAGGGCTCAGCACCCTCCTGGAATTTGAATTGATCCCATTCTCGTTGCTTCTAAAGCTCTCTGATGTATTTACGATATTTAAAAAAATAATTTTTCTAGATTTTTAAATTTGTTGCAGTGCGTGGCTTGAGCTGCTGCAAGCTACTATATTCTAACTGGAAGTAGAGGCCTTTTTTGTGCCTTTAACCAGAGCTCTATGCTGATGACTCCCAAATCTGCATTTGTAAACTCTCAACCATGCTACAGTCATATCCACCATGTACCTACTGTAGAATTCCCCTTTTCCATAAAAGCATCGAGAACAAACTTCTTTTACTCTCTCAATTGCATTAGTCTGATATATCATGGCCATTTTTATTCATCCTTCTCTTTCATTCCCCACTTTAGTCCCAGTGGACTTAAAAAAAAAAAAAATCTGTCTGGAAAATAAAAAGGAACATCTTTCCCAAAAAAGGAAGGGACTTAATTTGACTTACAATATAGTTCAATATCTTCAATTTACAAGTGAGAGAATTGATGTACAAAGAGGTGAAGCGATTGGCACAAGCTAACAGTTTCTGTTGGAGCTGAATCAAGAACGTAGGTCTCCTTCATTGCTCTTCCCACACTATACCATACTGCTTCTCTCAGAATAAGGCAATTACACATCATGGATTTTCTCTAGGGCGATCCTACTTTCAAACATTATGTTTGACTCTCTCCATAAATTACTGAAATATCCTGGATATTCCCATTTGCATCATGAAAAGTACATTTTTAGCACCCTGAAGTGGAACAAAAATTATTTGTCAGATATGTTGTAGTTTTTTGTCCTGAAAATATGATTATTGTCTCGTTAGGCATATTCCATACTGTTCCAAAGAATGGAAGGGTGCCCAACATTAAGAGAGGCTTGAAAGTCAATGCACATTCCTTATCTCATTTAATCCTTACATCCATCTATAGGTAGGTTATAATATTATAATCATTTTCCAATGCCAGGAAGTAGAGGTTTAGTTTTCCCAGATAAAATGTGTTAACCACTCATGTTATCACATCACTTTCTAAAACCTTTAGTGGATCGTCATTTCTTTTCTCATCAAAATGATGCCCTGTCTGACTTTCAAGCTCTCCATGATTTGTCTTATTCATATTAGCTTGCCTCTCCAACTTTATTTCACAGAAGTCTGGATCTTTTTCTACCCTGGGCCAACCCCTGGATCAAGCCAATCCAGCATTTGGATGCCAACAGCAATATTGCTAAGAGCAGTCCTACCTGACCTTGTCCTTTTTTTTTTTTTTTTTTTGAGTAGTGGTTTTTGGCTGTGTTATTAGCAAATTTCTCCAAATTGCTTATATACCATGCTAGTACCACCTCTTGAAAGTTATGAGTTCCACATGTTTATTATTTAACAAGTGAACTGTTACCTCTTTCGAAGTGTCTTAACTTAGGCATGTTCATATTTCAGAGATTTCCCCCATGTTCATATCATGGTCCACAAGCCCAGGGATACCGTTTACAGACTGCTACGTTAACTGTGCTCCCTAATCACAGTCATGGAGCATATGGAACCCACAAGAGAAGCCCCTTCTTCCTCCGGGAACACACCCCCTGACTTTGGGACCTGGCATACAAACCTGGAGCCACCTTAACCTTGTCTTTCATGTAAATGAAAGTCTCCATTTCTTCAGAGTGAAGAGTCAGAATGTTCCCCTGCATCATTTCATCCATTTACTTGTTTTCCCTATTTCTGATTTCATCATAGCATTCCTATGATAAGGGACTCAAAGTACATAAGGGCTATGAGGGGTGAATGCACCATGGTTTTCAACAAAAGATCAGGGCTATGTTTCTCTCCATTCTTTTTTTTTTTCTGGCTGTGTTAGGTCTTTGTTGCTGTGCACGGGCTTTCTCTAGTTACTGCGAGCAGGGGCTACTCTTCGTTGCGGTGCACAGGCTTCTCTTTGCAGTGGCTTCTCTTGTTGCGGAGCATGGGCTCTAGGCATGCAGGCTTCAGTAGTTGTGGCACACGGGCTCTAGAGCACAGGCTCCGTAGTTGTGGCGCACGGGCTTAGTTGCTCCGCGGCATGTGGGATCTTCCCAGACCAGGGATTGAACCCATGTCACCTGCATTGGCAAGCAGATTCTTAACCACTGCGCCACCAAGGAAGTCCCTCCACTTCCATTCTTGATGATGTTTAACATTGCACTTGGCTTGTCTGACGCAAAACACAGATTCCATAGGGCGGATCAAACTCTAGTGAAGAAGCACTCTTGACCATGAAACAGGAGACCAGGACTCTGGTCCTGGGTCTATCTTTGACTTAATTATGTGATCCTGGGCAAACAATCCAATAAAACCTTATGTGTCAGCAATAGCACTCAATAAATACTGGGATACAGAAATAAATTAGTCACACACCCTGACCTCAGAGAGCCCATAGGCCAGTGGAAGAGACTAACAGGAAAATCAGTGATTACAATAGGGTATGGTAAGTACTAGATATAGGAGAACAGAAACTCCTGGATGAGGCATCTAACTCATCTGAAGACTGGAGAAGGTGGTCAGAAAATACTTCCAAAATAGTGATGATATTTGAACAGAGACTTGGGGAAGCCTGGTTTGTTCATTGCTGTTATTCCCAGCCCCAGAACAGTGCCAGGTACAGAGTAGGTATCTGATCAGAGCAAGGAGGGAATTCTTTGTGGCTAGGACTACTTAGACAAAGGGGTGGAAGCGTCAGAGAACATGGAGAATTCAGGGACTTGTGAGTAATTATGGAGAGCTAGAGTGGATAAAGGGGGAGTGGCTGTGCCTAAGGCTGGAAATACAGCCCAACACCAGAATATAAAAGGCCTGGATTGCCATGGTAAGGCTTTTGAACTTTATCTTAAAGGCAATAGGGAGCCACTAGAGGATTTAAGCACTTAGAGTCACTCGATCAGATTTTGGTGTTCACTTGATGCTCCAGTTATCAGTTGATTTCCTCTCTGCCCCACATTCACCCTGCATTGCCTCCTCAGCAAAAACAGAACTAGGTCTTTTAGTTTTCCTTTGCCAGCTGGCATAATGTTAAGCTTTGTCAGTAGAGGGCGCTGGAGGGATACTGGAGGAGGAAGGGGCTTCTCTTGTGGGTTCCACATGCTCTTCCTGTTAGGCTCCAGGACCGTGCAGTTTCCCCAGTGCTGGGATGCTGCAGTGCACAGCTTCTGGAGCATCTGCCGTATGTAATCTCCTAAGTGCCCAATGGCTGCAGTGCACAGCGGTCAGCAGTGCCCAGTGGCTAGCTGCTTCCCCTGACACCTCTCTTGGGAAGCCTTGCAGCAGAGTACAGCCAGTGTACTTTCACCTTTTCATGAATGGCTTCTTTGGCATCCCAGACAGTGGATTTCTGGCTGCCTGGCACCTCAGCAACTTCTCTGTCATCTAATGAGTTGTGGTTACACCATCTGTGACACACTCTTGGGAGGTCATCTCTTTCTTGAATGATCTATCTCATGGGTAGTGATTGCTTCGTGTATCTGTGATTCCTGTATACTTTGGATCTTTATGTCTTGCTAACCAATCTTCCATTACTTCAATCGATTATAGTTAAAAATTAGTTATATTGAACTGTCTTTGTTAAATTGTTGTATGAGTTCTTTCTCTTTGCTGGACTCGGAAACACACAATGACTGAAAGCTGTGGAGATGCGCTGAAGAGAGCAGAGTGAAGCTTTACGCAGGGAGCCTGGTTAGGAGAATATGGCAGCACTTTTGGTGACAACTCTGGAGAGCATTATTGCCTTGAAAAGCAATTGCAATGGGGAGGGATAGGAGAGACAGGAGCTACAGGACTTGGTAACCACTGGGGCAGATGGATGAGAAGAGAAAAGAGTTTAGGGTGACTCCCTACTTTTCAAGCTTTGATGACTGGGTAGATGGTGGCACCACAGTAGAAATGGCAAACACAGGTCAAATTCCCCTCCCATGTCCCCATGGATCTCTCAGGACTTCCATGCACTTTTGAGCCACAGAGACTTAGGATCATAGACTCCTTAGGTTGGAAAGGCAATGAATCCCAATGTTTTCTTTTTGGCAATATGGACCATTTGTTCACATCTGATAAAAGAAGTGGGGAAGGGTCCATTCTATCTTAACATTCCATGATTCCAGTGCTCTGTGAAGTTCTTTTCTGTTCTTAAAGCTCTCGTTATGGTAGGCCTTCCTCAATTGTCCGTCCATTCTAGCCCTGCCCCCCCAAATCTTAAAATTCAACAGACTTCCTCTTATGCCTCCCAGTGTGGAAAGGCAGGCCAACACGTACATGCAGAGTGCTGAAGAATATAGGTCTTATCCAATATGAAATATAGATTTGTTTCTGCAATTTCTTATTTGGTTTTATTGGTGTGCCCTAAACAGGGGCTCAACTATATAAACGAAAGCCTGCAGTTACCTGAATGAAAGGCTCCAGACACCAGAATCTCGGAGGGAGTTTCTACGAACGGCTCTTAGAACCAAGGACCAGGCAACTGTATGTACTTGCTTGGGTTTGGAATAGGAGATGATGTGTTTTGGACACATGGTTACCCTTGCCTGGATGCACTCCTCACCTTTCCATAGGTTCTCTGGGTCTCAGATCAGCTTTCCCTGACCTCTCTGACTGTCAATTCCCTTATACCCTCTCAGAGCATCACTTAGTCACCTCTCCTTGGCAGCACTTAGCTCAGCTCTAATTTTACATTATTTGTGTGATTTTTTGATGAACACCTGCCTCTCCCAATAGACTGTAAACTTGAGGGCAGGGACGGTCACTTTCTGCTCACAATAGAATCCCCAGTGCCTAGCCTGGTGCCTAGAATACAGTCAGTACTCAATATATATGAGGGAAATGAATGAATGACAGCGGTTTAGAAAGTACTAGTCATGTCCTTTGGCCCTCATGGCAATCCCGCCGTAGGTATTCTTATATCCATGTTAGAGACGAAAAAGCAGAGGTTTGTCTAGTCAATGGGAGGATCTGATCCCAGATTCTGTTGTGTTTCCAAATCACTGCCCCCCGTGTAAGAAATCCTAAAATGGTAGCTCTGGGTATAAAATATACATGTACTTTGGGTAGAGAGCAGTAATCATCCATGGTTAGGTTCTCTTAAAGATCACATTCCCCTCCTCTTGCTTTGTGAACAAGAGGGGTTCACAATCCAGGTGGGCCCATCGGGCAGGACTCTTCCCTCCGACCCGGGCGGCCGTCGGGGCGCTCAGGGTGCTCCCCTCCCTCCACTTCCCCTCGGGGTGGTTACCTGAGGCTCGCTCCCAAACTGGCTATCCGGCACCGGCACCGGCACCGGGCGACACCTCGCGCCCGGCCTCAGGCGGAAGGTGTGGGGAGAGATCCAGCGCCTCGCACCTTCGTCGGGCGCAAAGCAGCAGAATCTGGGCGGGGAAGGGCGGCACCGACCTCAGCCTCAAGGCGCAGGAGCGGTGGGGCAGGACCCGGCTTTGTTAGCTCTTCGCCTTCGCCTGGCAACGCGGACGCCGGCTGCGCTGCCTGGCAACCGCTGCCGCGGGGGCGCGGGCGCGACCTCACCGAGCCGCCCCCGCTCCCCGCCCCGCGGCTCCGCCCCTCCCGTCTCGCTCAGCCCCCTCTGCCACAGCCTCCCGCTGAGTCTGGCTTCCCGAAGTTCCGCCCGGGGCGGGGCTGGGAAACAACTGCTTCGGGTTTTTTTTGTGGCAGAAGGACCAGGCGGCCTAGCGGTTTAGGGATGAGACTGGGGGCGTTGAGAAACCTGGGGGAATGTGTAGCAATTTACAGTGAGCTTTTGTACATTAGAGAGCGGAAGTGGAGGAGTTTTCATTGATCTTTTGGCTTGCGGAAAGTGAGCACGTGAGGGGAAGCCCTGGGGAACAATTGTCACAAGCGCTTCTTGCAGTGCCCCCCCCCCTTTTTTTTAACATACTAACTCGCTCAGTCCTTACAATCACCCCATGAAGCAAGTACCCTTATTATCTTCATTTTTACAGGTGAGAAAACAGCACAGAGCACTAAGTAACTTGCCCAAGATCACAGCAAGTGATAGGGTTAGGATTTGAACCCACATTTCGTGGTTCCAGACTTCTCACTTTTAACATCTATAATGCTAAGAAAGGGGAATGGAGCTAGTGTGGATAGGAACAGAGCTCAAGATGCCAGAGGCAACAGGGAAAGAAGGAAAATAGTCACGTGCAGAATGGCATCGAAATCTCACAGTAACTCTGGAGGTAGGCATCAATATTTACCTTCATTTTAGAAATAAGAGACAGGCTTAAAAGGTTGAGTAACTTGCCTATGGTCAGACAGCTGGCAGTGAGGCCAAGTTTGACAAGACCTTTGCCAAAGTCTTCTGATTTCAAGATTTTTCTTTCTTAAGCTCCCAAGGAGGCAAGAAAAGCCCCCTCTTTCTCTGCTATAACCCTTGTCATTTCATACCCATTTTTAAGGTGCCCATTGCGTCATCCACTCTTTCAGTCCAACAGTAGTGTGCGCTGGTCTAAATCAGTGAGTTAGTTCATCCAGGGCCTTCAAAGGTTTCTGTAGTTGTGAGATGAAAGCTGTTGTCTCTCCTTAAAGCAATTTCAAGCGTCTGTGAGCAAGTGGGGGAGCTGGGTTTTTGGTTTATGTATGCAGAGGGCTTTCAGAGCTTGCTGTCATCTATGTGTAAAGGGTCCAGTCTGTTGGCATTTGTCAGAGTCTTGCGGGTCCTTGCACACGTGGAGAATTCTGGATGACTTGAGGATGGCCACTTGTCCACAGGCAAGTAGGGGATAAAAGAAACAGAATCACTGGCCATCACCCACCTTCCTGAGCCCTCTGTTGAGGGGCCACCAGCTGTTGGTATAGGCATCTGCTGGGCAGTGTGTGCCTTAGGATTGGACGGGGAGGCTGGAGGTTTGAGGGCTACAGGTGCATCTTCCAGGAGAAAAAGAATGCTGTGGCCACTAGGGTCTGTTCTGTGTGTGTACAAGGGAAGAAGGTGTGCTGGGCCCTTCCTGCTTTCATGCAGGGTAAATGATACAGAGAAGAAAGAATAATAATGATCTTCATGCAGAAGAAGGGGAGTTTTAGGCAAAGCTAGAGATGGAAGATGAAAAATGGAATTTTAGTGTGGGAGATTAGGTGTAAGAAAGTAATTTCATGTTACTGTCTGACCGAAGTGGTGTGACAGTCTGCAGGAGGCCAGGTCGAAGTTCTGTCAGTCAATGAATACAACAGAATGTAGTGAAGAGAATATAACTTTACAAAGAATTCACAATCATAAAATTCAGGGAAGTTGCTTTCTTCTAAGAGAGAGGCAGGGGGCATGGAAGAGAGAAGAGCAAATGGATAGATGTGATTGGTGGTGGTTTAGCTCTTGGTGTGGGTGGTGGGTTTGTGGGTGTTTATTATGTTTCACAACTTACATACACTTTAAAAAAATATGTTTCAGATATTAGTCCGTAAGATCTTTTAAAGTAAACTCATCAAATAGGTCACACTATTTTTTGTCTGTTTTCTTGTGTAATTGAGAATTGACTATGTTTTCATCATTTCATTTTTCCCCTTATTCTCATCAACATACAAATATTCGGCAGTTTCTCCCATCATATTCTCCTCCAGCTTTGCCCCGTTTCTCTGCTCCCCTCATTGCAAAGTTCTTTAAATTTATTTATTTACTTTTGGCTGTGTTGGGTCTTCGTTGCTGCGCGTGGGCTTTCTCTGGTTGCAGCGAGTAGGGGTTACTCTTCCTTGTGGTGTGCGGGCTTTTCGTTGTGGTGGCTTCTCTTGTTGCGCAGCACGGTCTCTAAGTGCATGGGCTTCCGTAGTTGTGGCATGCGGGCGCAGTAGTTGTCGCTCGCAGGCTCAGTAGTTGTGGCTCACGGGCTTAGTTGCTCCGTGGCATGTGGGATCTTCCCGGACCAGGGCTCGAACCTGCATCCCCTGCATTGGGAGGCGGATTCTTAACCACTGCGCCACCAGGGAAGCCCAGCAAAGTTCTTTAGAAGAGTTGTCTGTACTTGCTGCCTCTAATTTTTGTCCTCTCAGTCTCTCTCGAGTCCACTTGAATCAGGCTTTCATCCTCATTACTCCACTGAAGCTACTCTTGTCAAGATCTCAGACAACATGATGTTAAATCAAAGGTTGTCTCTTAGCCTCATCAGCAGCATTTGACCCTGTTGATCACTCTCTCATCCTTGAAACTCTTTTCTTGGATTTAGGACATGACACACTCTTGGTTTTTCTCCTTCCTCATTAGCTCTTCCTTCTCAGTCTATTTTGCCGGTTGCTGTAGAATGAATGTTGTGTCCCCCCAAATTCATATGTTAAAGCCCTAAACCCCAGTATGATGGTATTTGGAGGCAGGACTTTCGGGAGGTGATTAGGTTTAGGTGAGGTCATGAGGGTGGAGCCCCATGACTGGATTAGTGTCCTTTTAAGAAGAAGGAGGGACCTTCTCTCTGCCATGTGAGAGCACAGCAAGAAGGTTGCAGTCTGTAAGCCTTGAATCGGGCTCTCACAGGGACCGAATCTGCCAGAACTTTGGTCTTGGACTTCCCAGCCTCCAGGACTGTGAGAAATAAACTTGTTTTTTAGGCCACCCAGTCTATGGTATATTGTCATAGCAGCCTGCTATTCTGCATCCAGTTCCAATGTGTGCAGTTTTTCCCGCACACAACAAGCAATTCTCTGGCACCAGCTAGGTGTCCTACAATTCCACTCAATTCTGACACTGTCTACCCGGAGAGAGCATCAGATTCCACAGGTAAGGTCTCAGTCCCACAAGACTGCCCTCCACTTCAGATGCTAGTCTCAAATCCAGGTTGTCACCTGTGCTTCTGACCGACTGGCTATAAATCACAGGTCCCACAACCCCCTCCTTGGGTTCAATTAATTTGCTAGAGCAGCTCATAGAACTCATGAAACCAGTTTACTCACTAGATCAGGATTATTATAAAGGATACAAATCAACAGTCAGATGAGAGATACATAGGGTGAGGTCCAGAATAAAGGAGCTTCTGTCCCTGTGCAGCTTGGGGCCTTGCTCTGTGGCACGTGGATGCATTCTGGTTCATCAACCTGGAAGCTCTCTGAACTCTGTCCTTTTGGGGTTTTATGAAGGCTTTATTACATAGGCATGTTTGATAAAATTATTACCCACCATTGGTGATTGAATTCAACCTCCAGCCCCTTTCCCTTCCCCAGAGGAGTGGTACTGAAATTTCCAACCCTCTAATGACATGTCTAGTTCTTCTGGCAATCAGCCCCCATCCTTAGTGACATCCAAAAGTCACTTTATTAACATAACAAAAGTCACCTTTGTCGTTCTCATCACTTAGGAAACTCCAAGGCTTTTTGGAACCCTTGGAATTTCCGAGGGTTCCAGAAACAACAAAGACCAAATATGTATTTATTATAAATCACGATATCACACAACCCAAACTGACTAAGACACTGGTCCTTCCTCCCCTCCCTGATACCTTAATGTGGGAGTGTCCCAGGATTTACCCTTGGACTTGCCCATCAACACTCACCCCCTTTTTTTATCTCATCCAATCTCATGTTTTCGATTCCAAATTTATAGCTCCAACTCTAATCCTTTCCTACACTCCACACCCGCATATCCAGCTGTCTACTTGATAGCGCCACTAAGAGGCTTCTGGAACTTAACGCGCCCCGCACTGCACTCCTGATACTCCTTTCCAAACCAGTTCCTCTAGTCTTCCCCATATCAGCAAATGCAACTCCATCCTTCCAGTTGCTCAGGCTAAAAACCTTGGCATTATCCCTGGCTGCTTTTTCTCTCACACCTTACATCCAATCTGAGCAAATACTGTTGGCTCTACCTTCAAAAGATATCCAGAATCTGAGTGCTTCTCACCTCCTCTAACACCAACACACTGGTTTGAGTAAACCTCATCTCACACCTGGACCACTGTAGTGCCTTCCTAACTCAATTCTCTGTTTCTGCCCTTGCCACTCTATAGTCTATTTTCAGCTCAGCTGCCAGAGCCATTCTTTGAAAACCTGACTGATCTCGTCACTCTTCCATTCAGAGTCCTCAATGACTCCCACCTCACTTTGTCAAAAGACAAAGTGATCTGCAAGTCCTTAAATTCTCTGGACCCATCATTTTCTCCTTCCTCATTTCCCTCCAGTGGCACTGGGTGTCTTGCTCTTCCTTAGCAAGGCCAGGCCCTCCCCTGCCCCAGGACCTTTGCACTTGTATTTCCTTTGCCTGGAATGTGATTTGCTCAGATAACCACATGGTTCACTCCGCAACTCCTTTGGGTCTATTTCAAACATCACCTTTTGGGGGAGACTTCGTGAACCCCCCTCTATTTAAAGTTGAATACCAGCCTCCTACTTTACTATCACTACATGCTATGTATTTTTAAAGATTTGTTTTTATCAGTTTACCTATATTCTCTCACTGGAGTACATGGGTTTTTGTTTTATTCATGTGTGTTTCTGGGGCCTTGAACAGGACTGCACACATAATGGGCACCATAAATATTTGTTTACTGAATAATGTTCTCCTTTTTTTCCTCTTCTTCCACTTTTCTTCCTCCTCCTTCCTACTTCCAAGAGGCCCTCCTGAAAAGTGATACTTCAGTGTCCATTCAGCCTTTTCAGCTCGGTGTCTTAGGGGCTAAAGTTGTATTTGGTCAAGTAAGGAAAAGTGTGGCATGAGGGTAAGACTCCTGACCGTCCTTGTGTCACCACCATCTTAGCTCAGAAAATAAGTCCAGCCTCTCCTGTGTGGCTTATGTCATGGTTCACATTCCTAGATCTTCAGTTTAAGTTTGCCGTTTCCAGGAAATGAGATGTGACCCCATCCTACAGGCTGCTTGGGTCACGGTGAGGCTGGGACCGAGGAGTACTGACGGTCGCACCCCAGTCTGGTCTCCACTCAGGCCCCATGTACTCCTGGGGCTCAGCTGTGTGGTGCGGTTGTCAGTCTCCTTGTGGAGACAGTACCCCCTGTGGACATGATTTCTCTCCATAAAGGCATTTGTTTTATTTTGTTGTATGACAAATTATCACAAACCACGTAAATTTACGATCTCAGTGTCCTTGGGGCAGGAACCCAGGAAAAGGTTAGCTGAGTCCTCTGCTAAGGGTCTCATCAGGCTACAATTCAGGTGTCAGGTGCAGCTGGTATGAGGCTTGGGGCCCATGCTCACTAGCAGTCAGCAGAATTCAGTTTCTTGTGGCTGTAGGACTGAAGTCCCTGTGTTCTTCCTGGCTATTGGCCGGGAATCCCTCTCCACCCCTAGAAGCCATCTTCAGGCCCCAGCTATGTGGCCCTCACAGCATTTCACAGCATGGCTGTTGGCTTTCCTCCAGTCCGCAGAAAGCATCTGCTTGTCTGTATTAAAGACTCACCTGATCAGGTCAGGCCCATCCAAGATAATCTCCCTTTTGATCAACTCAAAGTCAATTAATTGGGGACCTGATTACATCTGAAAATTCCCTTTTGCCACATGACGTTACTCACGGAGTGGTATCCCATTGTATTTACAGGTCCTACCCACACTCAAAGGGATGAGACTGTACAGTGCACATACACCAGGGGCCCACAATCTTGGGGGACATCTGAGAGTTCTGCCTACCACAAAATGAATCTTCGTGAGGGAAAAAAGCAAGAAGATCCATCATCTTTCTTCAGAGAGAACCGCAGAGACAGAGAAGCACAGATACCCCTTGTGTTTCTGGATCCCATGATCCTCCCGCTTATATCTGTGTGTAACTTTTTCTTCAGAACTCTGGAGAGGTAATACCTCCTATTACCACTCACTTATGGAGAACAAACTGTTTATTCCACTTAAGTGAAAATGTCTACATAGTCAAAGTCTACTTCTTTACAGATTTGAGTGATTTAAAAAAAAAGAGGATCATTAACCACTGGGGAGGTGGGACCAACAAGGCTCCTCCCTCCTTGACTTCCCTCCCTCCTGTGGCTTCTGTGGGGGGCTTTGAGTCTCCTCAGTACCACCCCCAGCCTACGTGGCACCTTTATATACATTAGAAAAAGGTGGTCTCTCCTTTTTAGGCAGGCATAGTCCCTGGGACAAGGGAACTGCTGAGTGGGGCAGGAGCTGGACTTCAGCCCGTTTCCCCCTCAGAAAACTGCCTGGTTTTCTTGTCTCTGGAACCTTTTGTTTCCATCCCACATGCTTCTTCTAAATAGGAACACCATTCCTCCCCACGCCCCCCCTCCTCCCCTGAAAAAAAAGGGAAAAGAAAACCTTAGTCCTTGGCTTTCTCTACTTTTCCTTCTCTCCATAGGAGGATAGAAGTCTGTCTCTGTGTGGATGACTCAAATTTACACCTCTAGTCCCAATCTCCCTTCTCAACTCAGTGCCTTGTCTAAACATCCTTGGCTTCCTTCAAATAAGTTCACAACAGACATATCATTTTTGCCTAAGACCATCCTCAGTCCTTCCTTGCTCTGTCAGTGGAGATATCATCCTCCCTGCTGTCCAATCTGCAAACCTGAAAGTTACCCTCGACCACTCCCCCCTCTCCTCACACAGCCTGCCTGCTCCTCTTTTTAAGGGTCTGTGTCATTTGTCCTTCTCTTGTCCATCTTACTGTTCCACATTGTTCTAAGCCTTTAGAATCTCCTGTCTGCCCTGTGTTTCAACAGATTTCTGATTATAGTCTGGTTTCCTTTCTTTTCCCAGTGGTTCTCAGTTGGGGACAATTTTGCATCCCCTTAGAGGACATGTCTGAAGACACTTTTTGTTATTCCAACTGGGGGTGGGGTGCTATTGAGGCCAAGGATGCTGCTAAGTATCTTACAATGCACTAAGTATTACCCACCACAGACGTCTGTTCCTCCAACCTTCCTGAACGTTGCAGCCCGCCTCTTCTTCAGAAAATGCACTTGGCACACATTCTTTGGCTGAAAGATAAATTATTTCCCATTTCTTATATACGCATGTCTTCCTTTGCCCAAGGTGCCCTCCCCTTCCATTATTACGCCAAGAGATCTCCCCTTTCTCTGAAAGCCCATAGTAAGGTGTCCAGACTGTGCGCTGGGCTAGTCTCCATTTGTCCCCCTGTGTCCACTCTCCACTCTTGTCTCTCCTGATCTGTGCCCCACGGCTGCATCTCCCGGCTCCCTTGCCCTCCAGTTTCTGGCTGGGCCTGTGGGAGGCATCAGCAGGTGACCAGAGGTTGGGGATTTACTACGCAAGCCCCATGTTGAGCTTCTGGCCTCAGCTCCTGTGGAGCACCCCCTCTTCAGGCAGCAGCACTCAGTGGGGCTCCATGACCTCGTTCCTTGCTCTGCCCCTTCAGGCCAAGAGTGGTACCAGCATCCCACTGCTGCTAGACCTGTTTGCCACTGTGATCAGTTGGCTAATTCTGCCCACACCCCAGTCAGTGTTTTCTTAAACTCTCAGTTAAATCCTTTGAGTGCCATCTGCTTCCTGCTGGATCCCCAATGACACATCAGTCACTTGAGGATTCGCCTTTCTCTTGGCTCCCATGCAAAACTTAGAGTCAGGACTGTTCCCGTGTCATTCGGCGTGTACGCCCCACACTGCTGTGATCCATTTACATCTGGTATTTCTCATGTTTCCCAAACACATTGCAAACCCCTGTGGCTTGAGCTATTGAGCATATCGTGTATACTCTCTTGGCAAAGTGCCGTGCTCTATAAATGTTTACCAATGAAAATTACAATAAAATGTATTGAAAAATCACCTCATTTTATAAACAAAGCATTTGGAATTTAAATTACTTATTTTCTTTTGTACCACAGATATTTTGGTGATTTGAACTTAGTAACTTTTCCTTGATGTTTTAAAAATGACTGAGGCTTGGGCTTGGGACTTGAGGTTGCCTGCTCAGCTGCTCTGTTCTGCTTACTTCCTGGTAGCTGATGGCAGTCCATGTATTTGTGGTTGCTGAATACGGGACTCCAAGTAAAACTGGGGGTTTTTGCCCTGGCTTCCTCTCTTGAAACCAATATTCTCTCCCTTCAAAAGTCTTTGCTGCATTATTCTATCACTGGTCTGCAAAGACCAAATGTTCCACTGGTTCCCTAAGTCTAAAACTCGTGCTGCATTGTGCCCAAACATGTGCTTGGTAAATGCCTGTTTGTCCCACAATTCAATTCAAGGTTTTATTTAAATATTAATGATGCAAAAATTGGTGTAAGTGCCTCCTTAGGGAATCTTGGGAAACTACAGGGATGTAATCAAATGGTTTGCAAATTGTACTTATTTATTTATAACTCTAATTTGAAAAGAAGGACCAGAGTTATTAGAGGGCGTGTTCACATTTTACAGAAACCTTATCCTAAGGAATAAGGGATAATCATTCTTAAGAAAAGGGGGAAATGCCAAGTTATTTCCTAGAGTTATGGCTTCTTGTCCTTCCTGTGTTATAATGGTTGTTTGTGTGGGCAATTAAAAGACCTATTTCTTCTGCTGTCTGCGAAATATGTCTCCATCTGCCTAATTCTACTGTGGAGGTCTCAGTCTCACCTCACGGTTCTGGTTATTTGTCATGCCAAATATCCACACCCAAGTTCTGTTTCCTTTGTACCAGAAAGATAAAGAAGAGGAATGGTAGGCATTCTGGTCCATAATCCACCTTGGTGATTTCATAATGGGGCCCAGAAAAAATGAAGCTGACGTAGGCTGAGTGGGACCACGTCATGACTTTCATGGATCTTGGGCACATTTGCTTTTGTGGGCCCCTTCCACCATTAAAAATATCAAAACTTATATTTTACAACTGTGTTGGCATATGGCAAATACATTAATATAATATATTAAAACATTTTTCTGGACCCCTAAAAGTATTTTGGTCCCTAGGCACTGTGTCTCCTGTGCATAATGAATTAGTCAGCTCTGTAAGTGAGCAATGGGAAAAGAAAGTAGCTTGACTCCTTTTTTCAGGGTCTAAAGATACCTGGGTTCCAACCTGTTCTCAGTGATGCCTACGTCGGGAGGTTATGATCATAAATAAGGTGAATGAATGCTCTTCCTCTGAGAGGCTTGGGGGGGCGGGCTCTGGAGGCTTGGGCAGCTGTGGACCATGAAGCTCAGCCACCTCCCAGATCCAGGCTGCTAATCTCTTTACCTTGTCCCATATACCTTCTCTGTATGATAGTGATGGTGTTACAGTCTCTACTCTGAGAGGGTCCAGGGTGATTTTCCCATTAGATGGAGAGCCTGAAGCATGGTGAGATGAGCCTGGGTGGCTTGCTGTTCTGCAGCTGGTTCAGATTCTAATGCCTTGCTGCTTTCTTGGCAGCACAGAGAAGAAACAGTTACAATAATTTTTTTCTGACTATAAAGGTGATATTGGTTTATTATGAAATTTGGAAAAAAAAAAAGTTAAGAGCAGATTTTTTAAAAAAACTCCTTTAATCCTAACTCCTAGAGCCAACCACTGCCTACTGCCTCAGGACGTTGTATAAATGGGTGAACCCTACCACCGGTGGGACAGGACTGGTCCAGCTCCCAGGAGCCGCCCCAGCAGTGCTGGTTGTTGTTGCTGTTTCCGCCTGATATCACCCTCAACTATAAAATGGCTGGATTTCACCATATCCTCCCACCCTCCAAGGCTTATAAACTACAGTGTTACGTGAAAAAGGCAGATTGCAAAATGTATGTACAGTATGATCTCAATTGCATAGAAACATGCATGAAAATTGAGGAAGGCAATAGACAATTATGTCAATAGTGGTATTAGTCCATGGAAGCTCCAGTGTGGGTGAGGGACAGCTTTTTGGGAGGATGGTAGCTTTTCAGCACCACATAAACCCTCCTCCACAGGCAATTCCTATGCATAGGAAATTTCCTTTGCAATTTCCAGGCAGTTTCCTATGAGTAAGATTCTGCTGTTTATACTCTTAGAAGAGGCGAAGGGGACAGTGATCCTTCCATGCATAAACCCCACGCCTTTGGAGGCAGCTGTCCTCCCTCATCTCCTTTCTCCTGTGCCCACCCATGAAGCAGCAGTTTCTGCAGTCTCCTCTTTGTATTGGAGGCTGGCAGTGGGTTTTCCTAGCTATCCTCTTGGGAACATGATTCTATTCTCTACATAAAAGCAAGGATACAATTAAAGCTACGCATCAGAGAGCAATCAAGGGAACTAACAACTCCACATTACTGTGAAGAGGGTGCCATTGAATTAGGGCAGTTTCTGCAGCACTCTTCCTACTGTTACCACAATTGCAGAAGAGAAGCTTCTGGTGCCTCTGCAGACCCGCAGAAGCAGAGCCTTCCCAGCAGGCAGGAATCTGGCTCATCTCAGAGAGATGGGGATCTGCAGACAAAACATTTGGTTTTCTTCAGTGGCCCGGTCCAGTATCTACAGTGTTTCCTTTAGTTCTGACCTAAATCCTGCCTGTTAAGGTTTCATCCCATATCTGTTTTCCTTTATGAAGACAGAAACATTGGCTCATGCATCCCCATCTGATAACCCTCCAAAGCTCAATGCTGGGTTTCTCCTGACGTGTGTATGTCAAGCCCAGAAAATTAGAATAATGCCAGGTTAAGAAACTGAGTCTAAATGGTACATTCAATAATTTAATTCAACAAATATTTGTTTGAGCATCTACTATGTGCCAAGTAGGAGAGAAATAGACAAGGGGACACAGACTGAACCAGAAGTTATTAGCGTGTGCTACTTTAGATGCTGTGTTCAGAGACCCCAAATCCTCTCTCAGTTTTTAAAGTGAGCTTTGAAGGCACATAGCTTGGGTTGAATTCACTTACTCTTTCTGTGACCTAGGCCAAACTGCTCACCTACCTGAGTCTGTGTTTTTTTACCCCCAAATGAGGATAATTTCAGTACCTATTTCAGAGGTTGTAGAATAAATGAAATCATTTAAGCAAAGTACAGTTCCTAATAGTGGAAGTTGCTCTGTAAATGTTGCTCCTTCATTCAGGTTTTATAATGATTTGGGAACATCAGCAATATTGGGTGTAATATGAAATTGGTTTTTACTTTTAAAATGTGAATTTTAATGTGTATTGTTCACTTTGTCGATCAGCTATAATTCCAAATTGGCTTCCTACAAACTCAGTTATGACCTATTATTAATATGCCAATATTCATTCACCCAACCAGTATTTCTTAAGTATCTTCTATAGTGTTGTCAATGTATGCTAGGGGAGTAAAAAACACCTTTAATGTAAGCTGGTGCTAACATGATCAGGAAGTGAAATCTGCCAGGAAGAAAATCCTCTATAGAAGGATTCCAGGACAGCGGAAGATGGGCTCAGAGAAGCACAGATGCAGCAGAGGCGCTTCTCCAGTGCTGGCAGCAACACTCCTAACAAATGCCTGCCTACAGAAGAATCCTGGGAGCCTGGACTTGCCACTCATTCTTGAATTGCATTTATTCTGGGAACCAAGCAGAGTGCTGTGTCAATCTGCTAAGAAGGAGGCAGAGTTATAAATAGGATACGTGCTGAAATAGGAAATAAGATGAAAGATGGCATTTGGGGCTTTCACGGCTCCCCCCCCCCTCCCTTAAGTAGAGGGAGGAAAGCCATCCATCTTGATGGGGGCAAGAAATTCAGGGGTCATCATTCCAAGAGAAGTGGAAGGGAGAGAGGAAATGGGAAGTAAGACAGTGGTGAAAAGTGGAGAGGTGGGAAGAAGTGAGTGAGACGTGAACAGAAGGGTGCGAAGGTAAGCTTCTCCCCGCACCACACCCTCCAGGCAGGTGAGATGAAATCAAAAGGAAAAACCTTGTTCCGGGGCAAAGAGTGGAGACTTACCCAACTGGAGAGAAACTTGAAATAGCAGGATAGTAATCACACATGGCCAGAAACAGGGATTGGGTAGGAAAAGAATTAAAAAGCTTAAGCCATAAAAACGGAATTAGGTGGGAAGGCTGACACGGTCGTGAGATAAAAGACCAGACTTGGTCAGTAGCATTCCCAGGTAGCGCCATTTACCCTTTCGCCCAAAGCAGACCTTGACCCTCAGCCCTCAAGGTGAATATCTTCAAAGGCATTAGTGAATCAATAATGGGGTGTCCTCCCATCAGAGGTGGGCAGTGGTGTTCTAGCTGTGGTTGAAGGAGGCTGTAGTGGAAAAAAGTCTTGGAGTTGGAGTTGGGTTCTCGACTCAGTGTTGCCATCAACTGGACATATGACCTCAAACAAGTCACCTGACCTCTGTGAGCTAGGTTTGGATATAGACTCTGCCATGAACTGCAGTTGATCTTGATCTACTTACTCCCCTCTGTAGACTTCCTTTTCTTTATCCATACAGTGGTGCATATTAGACTGTGTCTCAAAAGCTGCTGCCAGGGGTAAAATTCTATATTTTAATACTTGGATGAATGCTGAGGGTAGATCAGGGGGCCCCAGTAGTGTTAGCCCATACAAGAGAGTTTTTAGCAATTACCCACCCAGGATAAGGTGGGAAGGAGACCCAGAGAGAACATAAAATGGGGGCTCCTCAAGGGGGCCTTGTGGGAAACAACATAACAGCGCTCGGCCAAGGAGGTGAGATGGACCTAGCTATCTTGCAGACAGAAGGTATGGAACTGCAGGCATGGATCTGCTTCCTTTCCCCAATGTGATCTCTTTCTGAGGCCAAAACAAAGATTTGGGGAAGTCGTAGGTCAGAGGACATCAAAGTGCATCAGCGCTGAGAAGTGTTCCCTGAAGTAGTATTGCCCAAGCTCAGGAATCAGGAGCAGCCATGTGGTATATACAGGAACACGCTGCATTCGTTCACCTTACACATTACATTATCAATTCACCTTGATGCAATCATGTGTCCTCTCATTGGTCCCTGAACTTTACTAAGGTTGTTTCATTGGCCAGAGGTCCCTATCAAGATGATCTCTAAGCTACCTGTAGAGATTCTGTTGCTTCCTGCTCATCTCTCCCCACCGCCCCGAAGGAGCTAGTATGCAAAAGCTCAACCCTGTTCAACAGATAACTTTGAATCTTAAATCAGTCTTTATTCCCTTGTCTAGGGAATCCTTAAATAGATCAAACCTTATAAATTTCCGACAATATGTATGAATCCAGGTACTGGGTCACTGGGTCACTGTCTGGGGGGTGTCAGCCTTGGATATTGGAAGTCCTGGTCTAGGAGACAAGCGACTCACTATTACATCAAGGATTGTAAATAGTATGCTCCATATCTAAGGATAAATTTGAGTCTTGGTCAGAAACCTTGGTGGGAAACCAAGACCATTACCAATATGGAAAATCATGATAAGCACAAAACCACATGTCCTTTGTTGGTCAGAAACCTTGGTGGGAAACCAAGGCCATTACCAATAGGCAGAGTGTCCCCTCTACTACAGGTGTTTTGTCAGTGACAAAGTGTGATGTTTTGGCAAACGGACTGACTACTATAAACTCTTAGATGGAGGCAAACCCTTCATAAGGATAGGTCGGTGGCAAGGTCAGACTAAGTACTGCTTAGGGTATGAGCTTTATTTGAGTTAGGGCTGTGCTCCTCCACCTGGCGACCTGGGCAGGCAGCATCAGCACCACCTGGGAGGGAGCTTGTCAAAAAGCAGAGTTTCAGGCCCCATGCCACACCTACTGGATCAAAACTGCATTTGCCAAGATTCCCAGCTGTTTTGTGTGCTCATTAGAGGTTAAGAAGCACTGGGCCAGTGCTTTGTGACCACCTAGAGAGGTGGGATAGGGAGGGAGTGGGGGAGACGCAAGAGGGAGGGGATATGGGGATATATGTATACGTATAGCTGATTCACTTTGTTATACAGCAGAAACTAACACACCATTGTAAAGCAATTATACTCCAATAAGGATGTTAAAAAAAAAAGAAGCACTGCGTTAGGGAGCTCCTTTAAAAAAGAATGTAAACGTCTCTTCTAGAAGGTGACCATAGGCCAGTCATTTACAGTGTAATGAGAATGGTTTAAGCAGATTACTTCTCATTTATCCCTTAGCTAAAATAAGCCAGAATGGGAATTTTGTTTGAAAGGGAGGGAGAAATCATCAAACTCCCAATCCCTGACCCCTACTCTAATCTCAGCTCTTATCACAGGGATCTGGCATATAGTAGGACTCAACACACTTTTGTTTTGTTTTTGTTATTTAGCTGAATAACTGACTTAAAATAACAAAGGACACGTGGTTTTGTGCTTATCATGATTTTCCATATGCCCAGGTGTCGTAGGCAGAATAGTGGATCCCAAAATGTCAACATGGGGGGATTCCCTGGTGGCGCAGTGGTTGAGAATCTGCCTGCCAATGCAGGGGACACGGGTTCAAGCCCTGGTCTGGGAAGATCCCATATGCCACGGAGCAGCTGGGCCCGTGAGCCACAACTGCTGAGCCTGCGCGTCTGGAGCCTGTGCTCCACAACAAGAGAGGCCGCGATAGTGAGGGGCCCGCGCACCGCGATGAAGAGTGGCCCCCACTTGCCACAACTAGAGAAAGCCCTCGCACAGAAATGAAGACCCAACACAACCAAAAATAAATAAATTAATTAATTTAAAAAAAAATGTCAACATGGAACTTGTGAATCCCTGAAACCTGTGAATATGTTAACTTACATGGTATTGGGGAATTAGACAATTTTAGGTTATGGAGATATTTCTGGATTATCCAGGTGGGCTCAATGTAATCACAAAGGTCCTGAAAAGTGGAAAAGGGAGGCAGAAGAGAAGGTCAGAGTCAGAGAAGGATATGTAAGAAAAATTAGACCTGCCTTTACTGGCTTTGAAGGTGGAGGAAGAGGGCCATGAGTCAAGGAATGTGGGTGATTCCTACATGCTGGAAAAGGCGAGGAAATGGATTTCCCTTAGAGCCTCCAGAAAGGAACGCAGCCCTGATGACATTTTGATTTTTGCCCAGTGAGACCTGTGTTGGACTTGTTACCTGCAGAACTGTACAACAATAAGTTATGTTGTTTTAAGCCACTAAAATTGTGGAACTTTGTTATGGCAGCAATAGGAAACTAATACACCACACCAGGGAACAGTTAGTTCTTTCATTTTGAATGTGAAAGGCAAAGTTTATCTATCTATCTATCTATCTATCTACCTATCTATCAATCATCTATCTATCAATCATCTACCTATCATCTATCCATCTATCTCTAAACTTTTTCTTTTTTGTATCCTTTGGGATTCAGGTGCACATGCTTGAGTTAATCCCATTCTCAGTTCATGGAATATCATCATCTATCCATGGAATGACCCTCTTTCTTTTTAAGAAAAAATATTTAATTTTAATGTTTTTTCCCTTCACCCACCATTCCCAGTCTTCCTGCCCTCCTCCCATAGGCATCCACTCTAATATATTTAATACAGTCCTTCCAATCCATCTGACAGATATATATTTAGATATATGAGCACCCTTACAAAAATACACAAGGCTGTTTTATGTGGGTGTGTAATACATAAACGGAATTGGCTATAAATCTCATTCTGTTTTTTTTTTTTCCTCTCACCTCTGTTCTTGAGATCAATCCAGATTGCTGTATGAATGTCTAGTTCATTACTCTGCTGTATGCATATACCAAGTTTTACTTGCATGTGCCTTAGAGACGGACATCTAGTTGGCCCCCAACACTGAGGTAATGAACCTCCTTAGGCACATCTCCTTTGTTCCCCAGGAAGAATTTCTCTGGGGGTATACCTAGTAGTGGGCTTGGTAGATTTTAAGGTACTCAGTTCTCCTTCAGAATGGCTGCACCAGCTATGGATGAGGGTTCAATTTCCCTACCTCCTTGCCAATGCTTAATAATAGCTGACTCAAAAAGCACATATATTTATGGGCAAAAAGTAGCTGTGAAAGGAAGTATAGGTGACTTAGTGGAAATCATTCTGTGAATGCAGAATGGTTGGGAATAAATTAGAAAATAATTCTTGGAGGAAGAGAGTCTTACAAGAAGTGATGACTGTGGCTGGGAAGAGGAAAGCCTTCCAGACAGGAAGGATGTGTGCAGGGCTCACAGGGGGCTTGGGCTGATCACTGTTGAGTGGTCCTTATTGGCAGAGGTGATCTCTCCTCCTCTGACTATAGTTATCTGGCACTCAGTCCAGCCTGTTTCCAACCTCCCATCACCATCCCATCCAAAGAAAGAGATCTTCTCTGAATTTCCCTGGGGATATGAGGGGCTCTCAGCTTCCAAATCCCCCTCTTTCTTAACTCTCTCTGCCACTTTGAAAATTTATACAATTTGATGCATTTTGACAGATGCATACCCCTGGGAAACCACCATCACAATCAATCCACAGGAGATTTCCAGCATCCCCCAAAAGTTTCCTTAGACATGTTTGCAGCCCATCTTTCCCTCTGCCCCTAGCCCCATGGAACCACTGATCTCCTTTCTGTCACTATAGGGAAGTTTGCATTTTCCAGAATTCTGCATTAATAGAATTTTACAGTGTATACTCTTTTGTGTCTGGCTTTTTTCATCCAGCATAATTTTTCAAAATGCATTTATTAAATGTCTATTTTGTGCCAATGGCTAAGTATACATTAGCTTATTTTTTTAAATTATTTATTTATTTATTTATTTGGTTGCGCCGGGTCTTAGTTGTGGCAGGCGGTCTCCTTAGTTGCGGCTCGCCAGCTCCTTAGTTGTGGCATGTGAACTCTTAGTTGCTGCATGCATGTGGGATCTAGTTTCCTGACCAGGGATCGAACCCAGGCCCCCTGCATCAGGAGCTCGGAGTCTTAACCACCGTGTCACCAGGGAAGTCCCTCATCCAGCATAATTATTTTGAGATTCATCCATCCTATTGGCATATCAATAATTTATACTTTTTTATTGCTGAGTAGTATTCCATTGTATGAGTACATGACATTTTATCTATTTCCTTGTTCAGAGACATTTAAGTTGCATTCTGTTTGGGGCTGTTACGATTAAAGCTGCTATGAATATTCATGTACAAACTTTCATGTTTACTTTAATTCTCTTGGATAAATAGGAGTTCAATGACTGGATTAAATGACAGGTGTATGCTTAACATTTTAAAAAATTGCCACATTCTTTTTCAAAGTGGTTGTACCATTTTACATTCCCAACAGTATTATAGGAGAATTCCAGTTTGTCCACATCCTTGTCAGCAGTTGATATGGTCAGTCTTTTAAATTTTTTGCTATTCTAATGGGTGTGAAATGATATACAATTATGATTTTAATTAGCACACAACTAATGATGTGGAGCATTTTTCATGTGCTTATTGGCCATTCACATATCTTCTTTCACGAAGTGTTGCTTCACATTTTTTGCCCATTTAAAAACTGCATTTTTTGGTATTTTTATTATTGAGTTGTAAGAGTTCTTTATATGTTCTGGATATAAAGCCTTTGCCAGATATGTATATTGCAAATATTTCCTCCCATTTTGTGGCATAACTTTTTCATTTTTTAAACAATGTATTTCAAAGAGCAACATTTTAAAATTTTGATTAGGTCCAATTTATTAACTTTTTGTTTTATCTTTTGTGTACACTAAGAAATCTTTTCGTACCCCAAGACTGCAAAGATTTTCTCCTATGTTTTCTTTTAGAATGGTTTAAGATTTTATAGCATTTGTGCATAATCTTAACTTCCTCCTCTATTCTCTGATATCCTTGGGTCGTGGGTCTTTCCTGGAAAGGTCAGTAGCATCTCTTTTTTTCTGTAATGGGAATAAATCTTAAGACCTAGCTGGAGTCCTTTGATTATATCATCAGCCATATGGGTTCGTGGCCACACAAACATATAGAAGAAAATTTAGAAATTTCACTGAGTGGTTGTCTCCTACTTAGGACTGTAATGTAGACTATGACTAGTTGTCCCATCTGGACCCTAAATGAATTTCATATCCCTCTGAAGAAAAGTGGGCAGGAGTGCCAAGAACTGGTTTGGCTAAAGGAAGAAGGAAGGTGTTTTTGCTCAGGCCTCTGGAAAGACAAGGGAGATCAGAAGAAAGCAAGGTGTCTATCCTGGATATTTATGATGAACCAAGTTCTTGAGACTCAAGCAGAAACTGAAAAACATGATTTCACAACTGATGCTGTGAGGCAGAGGAATACAAACAGAGGTGCTATCTTGGCACCCAGGGGAAAAGTGCCCTACAGAGGTGGTCTTCTCCACCTGACATAGACCCAGCATGGCTTTAACCAGGGAAGACTCTGGGAAGTGTAGGGCATCTTTGGCACCATGGGAGTTTGCAGATCTGGGAGCTCCGAGAGCCACCAGCCTTGGCACAGATGTTAGTGTGGTCACAGAAAAAAAGAAGTGGGGACAGAGATGAAAAACAAGAGAGAGGTTCTTGAGTGCATGAGAGACTCCCCTGGGGAACTCTCCAAAATTCAGGAGTAGTAGGTTATTTCCAATAACAAGACTGGAAAGGTGAGCTGGGTAAGCTTTAGGGACAGTTACAATGGAAACGACTGGCCCAAGTGAGTGCTACGGATTACTTATGGCCATTAGGAAGGAGGTTGGGGAAGGTCAGGCATGGTGTGTTTTCTGCCTGTTGCAGCCATGAAAAAGTCAAGGGCTAAAAAGGCCAAGAGTTATCTGAACTGCCCTCCCTAGGAAGGTCATGCATTCAGGATTTGACGCATTGATGGTTAACCTTAGTGTTGATCTGTAGATGTTGGTTTCTCTAAGAGGGCTAAGAAGGTTTGATGATAATTAAAAAAATATTCTGGTAAAAAGTGTCATCTCACAAATTATTTGGAAGCTGCAAAGGCAAAAATATACTTTGTAATCCAAATATATGAAAGTTACCACTTTAACCAGACAATCAAACTTAGCATCACTACTAGTGGAACAACCTGAAATTGTATACCTCCTGCTGGGATACACTATGAAGTACACAGCATCATCTGTAACATATTCTCACCCAAAGTGAATCTAATCAAACTTTCAGGCCAGCACTGTCCAACAGAAGTATAATGTGAACCACAGGTAATTTTAAATTTTCTAGTAGCCACCAATGGGCAACAAAAGAAAAAATAAATTGGACTACAGCCAAATTAAAAACTTGTATGCATCAAAGGATACAATTAGCAGAGTGAAAAGGAAACCATGGGATTGGAGAAAATATTTGCAAATCATATATCTGATAAGGGATTGATATCCAGAATATATGAAGAACTTCCACTCAACAACAACAAAGATAACAACTAGATTAAAAAATGGGCAAAAGACTTGAAAAAATATTTCTCCAAAGAAAATATACAGCTGGTCTATAAGCACATGAAAATATGCTTAACATCACTGACCATTAGGGAAATGCATATCGAAACCACAATGAGATCACACCGATTAGAATGGCTATTATTAAAAAAAATGGAAAATAACAAGTGTTGGTGAGGATGTGGAGAAATTGGAACCATTGCTGATGGGAATGTAAAATGGTGCAGCCTCTGTAGAAAACAGTATAGTAATTCCACAAAAAATTAAACATAGAATTACCATATGATCCAGAAATCTCACTTCTGGGTATATACCCAAAAGAATTGAAAGCAGGGACTCGAACACATATTTGTGCACCCAATATTCATAGCAGCATTACTTAATATAGTCAAAAGGTGGAAGCAACTCAAGTGGACATCAATGGATGAATGGATAAACAAAATGTGGTATATATGTTAAATGGAATATTATTCAGCCTTAAAAAGGAAGGAAATTCTTACATATGCTACAGCATGGATGAACCTTGAAGACCTTATGCTAAGTGAAATAAGCCAGACACAAAAGGACAAATATTGTATGATTCCACTTATCTGCGTTACCTAGAGTAGTCAAATTGCATAGAGACAGAGGACAGAATGGTGGTTGACAGGAGCTAGTGGAAGGAGGAATGGGTTGTTGCCTAATGGAAGAGTTTCAGTTTGGGAAGATGAAAAAGTTCTGGCGATGGATGCACAACAATGTGAAGGTACTTAATGCCACTGAATTGTATACTTAAACATGGTTAAAATGGTAACTGTGATGTTATGACTTATTTCCAAATGGTTCAAAACAAGAAAAAATAAAAACACCCCAAACATACACATGCAAACATACCATACATATAGATAAAGCGAATGTGGCAAAACATTAACTGTTGGTGAATTAGGAGGCCAGGACACCTTAGGAAATGCCCAAATCCTTTTCCCAAACAAGGGACATAGTCTTCTCTCTCCTCTCCATAAAGTTCCTAAGGATAATATATGCACAGGGGGCAATGACGAAGGAGCTTGCATTTGAAAGCTCTGTTAGGTGGCCTAGAGCACAAGGCAGAGGCCAGAGGCTTACCTGTGCTGCTCCTTCTCCTAAGCACAAACCCAAGTTTGGGGACCATCATGGGCCAAGACTCCAAAAAGATGAATGCACTGCAGCAGGTATGGGAGAAGAAAACTGTGAGCCAGATGCCCTCGTCAGCAATGCAAAGGGAATAGGAAGAAAGGAGGGTGGAAGAGAGGGGCCCACCATCTTTTCTAAGCCACTCCCACTCAGTGTGCTAAGATCTCTCCATCACACTGGCATGACCTCTTCTTGAGGTACAGAGGTGAGGGGCATGGGGAGAAGTAAAGATGGCTTGAGTTCCTTCTCTTCCCAGGGGTAAAGGGTAGATGGATGGAGGTTCTTAGTCAATATCTGAAAGCCACTCTTCCACTCTTGTAAGTATCTCTAGCATCATGAATGGTGTAGAGGCCATTGTCTTTAGAGGAGCTGTGAAAAGAAGTTCCAGCTTGGAGAGGTCAGAATCAGGCAAAGCAGTATTGTTGCTGCCTCCCTTGAAAGCTGTATCCAGGAATGAAGATGTCAACCAGGAGAGGAGGCACTTTGAGTTAAAATGCTTAGGAACTTGGAGAGAAAATTATAAACACCGATGACTTACTTTTATTAAGGGCCAAAGAATCATTTGATGTAATGTTAGTGAAAGAAGCACAACTTATGTGGAGGAATCTCTACCCTGGCCCTTCCTAAAATGCTGCCTTTCCTTCTCTTTAACTGATTTTCCATAACCTGACAAAATAGAGGTTCAAACCATAGGTATAATCAGGTTTTATAATTTGGAACACTGTGGAGACAAAGTAACTGAGTTCCCTTCGGTATAAATTACTGACATGGCTCCAAATTTAGCCACATCTGTAAATGTTATATAATAGGAATGAACTCAAGGAAAGAGGAAGGGTAGCAGGTAAGATTTGGGGAAAAAGGAACAGAAAGTAATAATCCCTTGAAACAGAACAGGGAACCTCTGACTTTCAACTTAACTGGATGTTGAATGATGGTCTTAAGTTGAACAACCATAAATTGAGTCAATTACAATTTTGCTTGCAGCTTCTCCTGAACTCTGGTCTTTTGCCAACTTCTTGAAACACTCAAACATCCTTGGCTTAGAGTGAAAACTTCTTCCTTTGCTGCCGCACTGTAACTTTTCTTATATGTTTAGAAAAAAGAGATGCCTTCAGCTGAAATAGTTGCTGGTTTCAGAGGCCCATTGACTTGCCTCACCTGATCAGTCATTAGCCCATCCTATGTTCCTATTACTGCTATCGCAATGACCTAGCATCAGGTGTGGGAGTGAGGCAGTCATATAAACAGATATTTTATGTACAGTTTCTGCCCCCCTGGATTCCCATGCACAGCTCTGGTGGAACGTAGCTTCTCCTCACCTTCAGCTGTTGAGAATCACTGCTTGTAATGAGCAATATTAGTGATGTGGAGCCAGAAAAAAGTCCAATAGCCACTGTCTCAGGGGAAAGAGGAGAGGTGGTCGCCTGTGTCCTCGGCTCAGTTATCTTCTTGGCCTGGGACTATAGACTCAAGGTCACGTTCTGCCCACGCTGCACCTCAAAAATACCTGGAACAGCTGCTCAGGAAGTAAGGGTACATTTAACTTTCTTCAAACTTGGTTTTCCCATCTGAAAATATGAAGCAAGTATGAGACACGGTGAGGCAGACCCATATCTCTCAGGTTTTATCATTTTCAGTGGGCTCCAGACATCTTCCAACTGCATGTATCTACAAGTTGGTGCTTGAAGACTTTATCTGGAACGCTGGAAGGTTACTATGCCCAAGATACATGGCGGCTCAGAAGTTCTGGAAATTTAACTGCCCTGCAACCCCCCCCCCCACACCCAACCAAAGCATCCTTCAACCAACGAGTGATGGGAGATGATGTGTGAATATCCCAGCAACCTCATTCCGTGGGTGGGGTAATTCTGAAGTGTGTGTTTTACACTGTTTCCCTGTAGGCTTAAGCTATAGCTGTGTACTTAAGCTATAGTTGGCTTAATAATTCACTTTTTATTGGCTGTCTTCCCCTTCCTGACTCACTTCCTCACTCTCTTGCTGGTATTTCCTTGGATTAACTCCCAAACAAACTACTTGCTCTCAAATCCTTGTTTCAAGGTCGGCTTCTGAAGGACAGCAAATGAAGACGATTCTCTAGTGTTAAGTTAGCATCATTAAACACACACTGCAGAAGAGCCGCTAAATGAGACAGGCACCCCCTCCTCTTCTTGTTCCTCTGTTTTTGGCTGAGGTAGTGGGGACTGAACCCAGAGATCTGTGGGGTGTGCTGTATATACTCTCCCCTGTGAAGAGCCTGGTATTGTAACAACATGTTCGCAGGCGTTGGGGGTCTCCTCATTGCGATGTGAGTGTCTGATGAAGGAACACAGGTAACAGTGGAATGAATGAGAGTGGATCCGATTCTGTGCTGATGGTGAGCGAGAGGAACTGTGGATATTGAGAATGGCACCCCCTACACTGTGTTCCCTGGTGTTCTGGGAGATGCTTAATAAATGGAAACCCCAAAATAAAGTTCCTATGGTCAAATGTTTGGGAATTGCTGGATCAAGCAGAGACTATTTTATGGTAGGACTTCTCAGGGCCTTTAAGACAAAGTACATGGTGATTCCCTGAGGGAGGGATCACATATATGGTGTTTTCCAAATCTCTCTGGCCACAGACTTTTGGAGGAACCATCTGTCAATACCCCACTGAAGACAGTTTGGGAAGTGATGGTAGAGAGACATGTATTTTCCCTCTCTCAGGTCTTTCAATGATGAGTGTTTTGAAATGAGTTCTGGTCTCCATCCGAGTGACTGAAATGTCTTTTCCCTTTTCTCTTGCCTGTGAAGCTGGCATTGGAAAGGGGCTGTTCCTCCTTATTATATTTAAGGTACCATAATCATTATAAGACCCAGCAATTGCTTGGCCTTTGCAGTCTCTAGACTGCTTTCCCACACATTAATCCTCATAACAACCCCAAACGTGGGTCATATACATCCTTATTTAATAGGTGAGGAAACTAAAGTTCAGAGGTTTCTCCAGGATCACTTGGTAGTACATCATTGCAAGAAGACTGAGACTTGAAGCAAGCAACACAAGTGAGGGACTCTCATTTTCTCTACATTGTCTGAATTTTGAGTCAAGATTCAACTAATATAGCAGACTTTTCTAAGACTTTGGGGTTTGAAAAGCTCATGGGACCAGGCCAAGAAAGAGAAAGAGGAAAACACATCACTTCTCAGAGCATGATATATGGGATTATTCCAGGTGGTCTGTGGGCTGGTTCCATTGCAGCCCAGAAGGTATTGGGTAGGCTGTGAGATGTTATGGAAAAACACGAACAAACTTCTTGGCCAGTCCAATAGACGGCATCCTGGTTAAGACAAGGGCTTTCAAAACAAACTCTGGGTTTGAACGTTTGCTCTATCATTTACCAGCTGTGTGACTTGGGGTGAGTTACTTAAACAATCTGAACCTCATTTCCTCATCTGTGAAACAGAGAAAATAACATTTCTCATGGGGCTACTGTGAGGATGAAATTAACTAATGTGCTTAAAGTTCTTCACCTGGGAGGTACCTGGCATGTAGCAGGAATGATAAAGAAAGTTAACTATTATTAGTAGCATAGTATCCATAACTTTTATATTTTGGCATGAATTAATATTTTAACCAAAACTAGACATCATTTATGTTGTTCCCTTACTGGAAACAGTGCTGTTTTCTAATAACTTCTGGCAGTAGGTTTTGTTTTTTTTTTAATTATTGTTGTTTGGTTTTGGTTTTATTTTGTGTAAAAATAGGACTAAATGTGCTAGGTCTTTGCAATCTTTTTCTCTCCAACTAAATAGCCTGTCAACACTCCCTAACACTCCACCTCACCCCCTGAAAAAAGGAAAAAGAACAAATTGAGAACGCATGGAACCACAGCTCGGAAACCTGAGCATTTCCCATTTCAGCTTTCCTTGGAATAATTTGATGAAAAGCCTGTGGTGTGGTTTTAAATGGCATTGGGATGCCCATCTTCTTTCCCTACCCCTGAGCTCCTGAACATGATTTATATTTCCCTTATTTTAAGCTAGTGCAGATTTATGAGACTTTAAACACCATAGTTGAAGTTATTGGAGGTTTAAAGGGATTAAGCAGGTCCAGCAGCACCTGGAGCTGTATAGGTGGTCGAAAAGATTTATCAGCATTTCCTTGTTAAAACCCACTTTTCAAGGATTCTCATAGCCTGGGTCTGAATCTATTTATTTGGGCAGAGGAGTGAATTTTTAGGATTTCTCTTAGAGTGAAAAGAAAGTCCATCCCTCTATTCCTTCCTGCTTTGTTTTTCGGGCTGGGCCTCTGCCCTTCACCTCTTCATCTTTCACGTCTAGCTTGCTCTGTCTTTTCTGGGGTTTCCCTTCTCTCTGGTCCTGTCTTCTCTTAAGTGCTTGAACTCTTGGGATCCCTGTATGTTCATGTATTCACAAGCTCAGCTCTGACCCATGAACCTAACAGCAGCTGGAGGGAGCTGACATTCCAGGGCAGGGCTGTGGTGGGTGATAGATGGCTGTGGGGTGGGAATGCCTCATGCCATGGGGGTGACAGATCCCTGTGTTTACACCAGAGGGTGCAATGACTCCATGGCTGGGAGAGGCTGGCTGGAGGCTGGAGTTTCCAAATAAAATGCCCATTCAAGGCAAAGAAGGCAAAATTTCCAGGCAGTTGGGTTTTGGAGAAGCCGTATTGAGCGACACTGAAAATAAGTTCAGGGCACAAAGTGGTCACACACTCTTGATCATATTCTACCAATGCTGGGAAGAGCCAGCACTCTTCTCATTGCCAGTAATTATTTTCATCAGCCTCTGCTTCTTACCTCTCAGGTTTCCTCCAAGTCCTAGCTCTGCCCGCCCTGTCAAATCAGTGTGGGTGCTGGAAACATGAACTCATTTTAATATCAGCCTGAACCAGACATCACTGGGAAGGAAATCAGAGAAGCTATTTCAAAGTCAAGTAAAAATAACTTTTGTTGAGTACATACTCTCTGATTCCACTTACATGAAACCCTAGAAAATCTAATCTATAGTGATAGAAAGAAGATTGGTGGTTGCCTGAGGCCAAAGTAGGGGCAGACTGACAGAGATGGGGCACAAGAGCACCTTTGTGATGCTGGAAATGTGCTTTGCCTCAAGTACGGTGATGGTAGCACAGGTGTAGAACATTGTAAAAACTCATTAAAATGTGGAATTAAAATGGGTGTAAATTATACCTTGATTTTTAAAAATGTATCTGCTGTGTATCCACACTCCTTGTCCCCTCTCTTAGCACAGACAATGCAAAGCTGAGACTAAATCTTAGAATGCGCCCCCATCCGTGGATGGTTGTTCAACCAGCCAAAGCTGTGTGTCCATACAGGGCCTGGGGTTAATCCAGAGCAGTAGACAAACACCTCATCAATTACAACTGACTTTGGAATGCTCTCTGTGCCTTTATGTTCCCTGAGTACAACCTGACTGACAGGGGCAGGGGGGAGCAGGCAGCCAAGAATATGTGGTAGGGGAAGCCAGATTAAACGATTACCAGGGAGAGACAGCAAAAGAGTGAATGACCATGCAGATAATAAAGAACTGTTGACTTTGTAACGTGAGCTGTGCATTGTATGAAAGTGTAAAGGGGTTGGTGAGTTGGAGCAGATGCTCATTAGAAATCAAACCAACCACACCGAATGGTCTTGGCATCTAGATAACAGAAGGTCTTCACCAACTCGATCTTTTCCACATCTGTAATTAAATTTGGGGTATTGCTTAAGTCAGGCACAGTGCCCTATTCATTCTGATATCCAAATATCCATTTTAAAGTTGGCCAGGCTTACCCAGAGAATGATGTAACTAGATCAAGGATGGAGTGAAGATTTAGGACACTGGATTTTTGTCCCTGCTGTGTGACCTTCTAAAAAAATCACTTTATTTATTTGTTCACTTATTCATTTATTCAATAAAATTATTGAGTACCTGCTACAAATCAGGCCATTGGCAAGACCCTGGGGATACATGGCTCTAGGTTTTTCTTGCCTCATTTGTAAAAGCTGTTCTGGGGTCCCTGCAACATCCTACCACTGTACCGACGGAAGGCGTGGGTAGTGGTGTGGTCAGGCTCGGAGACCCACAGTGCTGTGCCTCAGTGATAAAGCTGCCCAGGAGGAACAACAAAGAGAGAACTCCCTAACTTCTCTGGTCTGTATCTTTCCAAAGGGTAATTTAGGCCACTTAAAGCATCTTTGCCGTAAAAATTTCCATGGAAATAAAATTAAGCATTTTAGTTTTGTTTGTTGAAAAAAATATTCTTAAAACCCTCTAAGGTGGTTTTTAAATTAATTCCTTATTGCTTCAAAGCACAAACTCACATATAGTTATAAATTAAGTTAACATTTGATCTAGTGCAGGGCAATAGACCAACACTTTTGTCCAGCCGCTCTCCCTGATTTGGAGTGTTGCCTGTCCCACCCGCCCTCTCCCCAAGCAAAATTGAGAAATAAACAGACCCAAAATTGCTTCTCTTTTCAAAGATCTTCTCACACTTATCTTTAAGTGTACAAGATCTGTTCCCTTTCAGAGCATCAAACCACCTCTCAGAAAGGTCTGAGAGAGTGGGATTCAAATTATGCTCTGTCCCTTTATAATATGTGACCCAGGGAAAGTTCCCTAATCTTTCTGTGCCTCGGTTTCTTCATCTGGAAGTGGGAATAACAATATCTACTTTAAGTTATTGTGCAGTTTAAATAAGATAATGGATATAAAAAATACCTAGCATGGTGTCTAGCCAATTGTAGAAAACTAATTGGTGGTTACTGAAGCCTAACAGAAATGAAGTCTGGAGATAGAAGAGAAAAAGTCCACCACAGAGTAAGAAGTAATCCACTGATTCTGGGAATGGAGGAAGCAAGACCTTAAGCCTCTGTTGCGTTGATAGCTACTGTGGGGCATAGGACCTTCAGATTATTAAACTCAGAAGAGCATATTACAGTTGTCCCTTAGTATTTATGGGAGATTGGTTCCAGGACCCTCACAGACACCAAAATGTGGGGATGCTCAAGTCCTTTATATAAAATGGCGTAGTATTTACATTTAACCTATGCACATCCTCCTTTATACTTTAAACCATCTCTAGATTCTTTCTAATACGGTGTAAATACGATATAAATAGTTGTAAATACAATGTAAATGTGATGTAAGTTGTTGCCAGCATGTGGCAAACTCAAGTTGCTTTTTGGAATTTTTTCTATTTTTGATCTGCCGTTGGTTGAATTCACGGATGCAGAACCCGCTGATAAAGAGGGTCTGCTGTATAAAGAGATATTTCCTTGCAATGTGGCTGAAGCTTTTTTAAAAAGCCATTTACTTACTTTACTTAGAATATTGATTCACACCTTATTATAGGGGTGACCCTGTTGTTTATGAGATACTACACTATGCCTCCTTTTGTGCCATGTAGGTTCTTTTTTTTTTTTTAACTTCTTTAAATTTTATTTTTAATAGACTTTGTCCTTGAATTTCCTGTAGATACAGGGGGCTGACTCTATCTACCTGGGAGAAGGGTTGACATTCTGAGAGGGAAAATAAGTCATCATATGCCCTTGACCCAAGAGTGAGAGAGTTTTTCTCTTTAATCCAGTATCCAGCTATAGGAGGAATGCATATGGATCAATGATGGAGAAAAAGCCATAGCCCCACTAAGCTGCAATGGCTACATCAGCAGATGCTGATGTACCGACGGAAGCAGATGCTGATGTACTGACGGTAACAGTCAGATTACCTCCATACTCCCCCAGGGAAGGTTGACATCTCCTGGCCCTTTCCAAAGAAGGCACTGTTCCACCCAACAGGTCAAAATCTGTGTCACAAAGAGGGCTGAGAACCTGAAGATAGAGTCTGCCTGCTGATCCAAGAACAACAGATGACTGGCCCAGGCTGTGATTAAAGTTGGTTGGAATTCACAGCCGGCAGAACAATGACCACATTCATGAACTGAACTTCTGCTTACTCTCCTATTCCAAATCCTTCATCTTTCCTCCACATGGACAGCCAGCTGTGCTGAGAGATTTGTGGTGTTAGCACCTGGAAGTGTTGGATGGACTTGATTCCTGTGTAATAAAATCTAACTTGAATGACTTGAAAATATAGTTAAAGACTGCAAACCTATTTGTAATTACTAGGATCCCCCCAATAAAAGCCCACTAGATTGTAGAGCTCCATATGGGCAGCGACCACATTTGTCTTTTTTACTGCTCTATATCCATTATCGAGAACAGAGCTTCTTGGGTAACCAACCATCTTGGTTTGCCTGGGACTCTCTGGTTTTAGTACTAAACGTCCTGCATCTCAAAAACCCCTCAGTCACAGGCAAAATGGGATGATTGGTCACTTTAGGCTTGACACATAGTAGGTGCTCAAAAAAAATTTGTCAAACAAAGGAAATAAATAAGCAGTAGAAGTGTAAAAGTTGGATTAACTGCTGTAGATAGGGGTCTACCTTCAGCAGATACTGTTTTGAGGTTGAGTTTGGTGAAACCAGCATACTGTTTTGATAGTATATAGGCCCAGTCTTGGGCTTTAAATACCATCTCATTTCTGTCCCTTCTTTGACTTTAGTTTATACATCTGGTCCATTAGTCAGCAATAGGCTGTACAGTCTCAAAACAGTCAAAATGTGGTCAAAACATGACCAGGATTTCTAAAGTCTATTTTCCATTTGGTAACTTTTCCCCCTATATACATAGAGGCCGGGTGTTTTAATATGATCCGTAATATATACTGGGGAAGGGAGGAGCATGTCTCCTATCAAAGTAATTCAACAATCCTTCATTGAGTGACTGCTCTGGGCAAGGTGCTGGGTGCTGCCGGGCATTCCAAATGAGTGAAGAAGATCCTTGCCCTTAGTAGCTCTCAATCTGGGAGCGGCGTGGTATGTGTGAATAAACATTCGTAATTACTTATGACATGAAGCATGCTTGATATATGCATGCTACTTTAATGATCTTAATTGTGCCCTATGTGACCATGGGAGAGAAGGAGATTAATCTTGAGACGTTATGGAATGCCTTCTTAAGGAGGTGGGATTTAAGGTGGGTTTTGAAGGAAGCGTAGGTTTTCAAAAACTGGCTATGAAATGGGGAGAGTGACTTTCCAGGTAGAAGGAAGGGTATTAGTTACGTTAGGCTACCCATTACCTAAACCTGCCTATAGAGCCTTAACTAAATGACAGCATGTTATTCTCACTTAATGAGAAGTCCAAGGCTGATGCAGCAGCTCCAAGTTGTCCTCAGGGTCTCAGGCTTCTTCTCTCCTTAGGCTTCCCATCCTTAACCTGTGGCTTTGCTGTGTCATGCTCTCAAGATGGCTGTTCTATCTCAAGCCTCCTGTTTGTGGACCAGGCAGGAAAAAGAAGAAAGAAAGGAAGGAAAGAAAGGAGAATGGAGAAAGGAGAGAGGCATGTGGGAGGGAAAGGGAGGGCCTGTATAAGGAGGGCAAACACTTTCCCCAACTCCCTAGTAGACTTTCTCTGAGTCATGTCTCATGACAAGAAATAAGTTACATGGCCACCCCTAGATGCAAAGGAGTTGGGGGAAGGTGAACATTTTAGCTGGACACACTGCCCTCCTGGATAACATTGCAGTTGCCTTAGTAAGGAGAATGGATTTTGGGTAGGTAACCAGCAGTGTTTTTGCCTTTGAACAGGAGCCTAGAAATGGGGACAGCGCAAGGATTGCTGGATAATTGAGAGGATGAAGAGTAGAACCTTGTGCCTGGAGTCATGAATGTGTGTGTGTGTGAGAGTGCAGGACAAGATAGAGTGGGATGGCTTCATGGAGTTTGGGGAGGAGTAATCTGAAGAAGATAAGACTGGAAAAATATGAGCCAAAATGCAGGAGACATGTGGCTTTCACCTGGCTCTTTAACTTCTTTGCAGAATCTCTGGAACAGCCTAGATGACTCTGTTTCACATTTCATGGGGTAGAATTCACCCTTTACTCCCAGCCTTTTTCCTCCTCAGTCTCATGTTATCAAGCACCTTGGATAGAGATATAAAAAATACACTTTCAAACATGTACTCTCATGTTAATATCAGAAGAAGATAATGGAAACATTTAAACTATTTTCTTTCCCTAATTTCCCGTTATCCATATTTCAGTTTTATATTATTATTATTCATGTATTGATCAATTGCTTGAATTCCCAAATCGTATTAATCTTATCACCATGAAACAACTGTGATTTTAGTAATGTACAAAATGTGATTTTAGCATTGCTAAAATACTAATCAGGAAAAATGTATATACAGAAACATAATGCTCCTCAGAAATATGCATATATATATATTTATGTATATAAGTTTCTGATTAGTATTTAGCACATGCGGCTAAAATTATATTTCACACACACATACATATATATATATATACACATATATATTTTCCATCTATAGCTATCTTTCTGAGAGTCAGATTTGTTCTTCAGCTTTGAGATTTCTCTTGTATCTTGGTGCAGTCTTGCTTTGGTCACTCTCTAAGCTACAGCTCTGAATAATTTTCCTATTGCTTGGCTCTCGCCTTGGTTTCTTTCAGGATAATGGTTTCTGAAGATACCTTTAAGCATAAAGAATAGTTGACGAACCAGGGAGAGCTTACTAGCGTTAGAGGAAGTTATGACATTATTACTTAAAAAAAGCCAGCAAACCTTTTTTTGTAAAGGCCAGATAGTAAATATTTTTGACTTTGCAGGCCACAGGTCTCTGTCACAACTACTCAGCTCTGCTGTTGTAGCACAAAAGCAGCCATAGACAGTAAGTAAAAGAATGGCATGATGGACATATATACACTATCAAATGCAAAATAGATAGCTAGTGGGAAGCAGCCACATAGCACAGGGAGATCAGCTCGGTGCTTTGTGACCACCTAGAGGGATGGGGTAGGGAGGGTGGGAGGGAGACACAAGAGGGAGGAGATATGGGGATATATGTGTATGTATAGCTGATTCGCTTTGTTATACAGCAGAAACTAACACACCATTGTAAAGCAATTATACTCCAATAAAGATGTTAAAAAAAAAAAGAATGGCATGGCTGCATTCCAATAAAACTTTATTTACAAAACCTCTGCTATAAGTGAACAGCAGGAAGACATTCTCTCCCTTTCTCTACATCTTTTGCCACCTCTCTCGTGCCCTGTCTCCTATTTTGTTGTGTTCTTATCATCATCTTTCTTCCACCTTTGTCTTTACTCCTTTTCCATCCTGACCTTTCTGTTTCTTGCTTTCTTTTTCACATCTTGATTCCTTTCTTGTCACTTGCTGTGAGACATATCTCCTAGGGGTGCTTGGCAGGCCCTATCCTCTGAGATGGCATCAGAGAGGAGACTTAACTCTTCCTCGAGTCCACTTAGTGACACAGAGAGGCTTCTGGGCTGACTGGATTATGTGTCTCTTCACTTCTTAAGCACATGTAACTCTTCTTGGGTAGCTTCAGATATGCTTTGGTTTATTAGCTGTGGAATTTCTTCTGGCTTCCTTTGGACCTGAATCTCTGAACTGTCTAAGGGGGTCTTTCTCTCAAAATGTCAGTGGAAACTGAGGTATACTTGAATGCTCTTTTGTCTTTTTGAGTTACGCCCTCTCTTCAGGATAGGCAAGGCTGACAGGAACATGGGTGTGGAGTCTATGAGGGCAACTTCCTCAGGGTCTGGAGGAAATCCAGATCTTTACCTGTTGCAGATTTCCTCATGCAGGCAGGCTTTTTGGCCACCACATGCTTTCCCCAAAGACAGGATGAGAGGGAATGGACTCCAATTGCAGCAGGAAGGATTAAGAGTAGAGGTCAGGAAGAACTTTGGTTCTGTCACAACTGTATATCAAGCAAGGTGAAGACTGGGGGATGTTTTGGCATTCCCTTGGAAGTGTTAAAAGAACAGGACAGATTACTTCCCATGCTCACTCTAAACAGAAAATGGTGTGACAAAGGAAACAGCTTTGTGTTAGAAATTTCCTGTGTAGTATGGACGGAGGGCTGGGAATCAAGATTTGAGGCCCATATACCTTCCACCAGCTTCCTCTATGCAGACCAACCCTCAGGATGCCGGCTGATCCCTGCAACAGGGAAGGCCACCCGCCTTTCCGGTTTCTGCAATGATGCTCATAGGTTTCCAGCTTCAGAACTTTTTATCCCTCTCTTCTTCTCTCAGCTGTGTCCTTCAACTCTGCACAGCTAACTCCATTTTGAAAAACAAAATGAAATAAATATTTGGACACTTGACCATCCGGTCTAGCTACTGTCTTATATTCTTTTTTCACTGCCCAAACATCATGAACAGATGTTTCAGCTTTGCTCCTCCCATTCTCTCTTCACACACTGGCCCCGGTTCTGTCTACAGTCAGGTTCCACCCTCTGCTTTGCTCCCTCACCACATCCTCTCTCCTGCAGTCTGGTTCCAGCCTCCTCTTTCTCTCACAAAAATGCCTTGAAACCTACCACTTACCCAAATCCTGTCTCCACATCCCAGTCTTTGTTGCCCCTCATTTATCTGTGGCATCTGCCGTTTTTGACCCCAGTCTGGCCCCTGTCACCCTCTTGTCTTTCGTCTCCAAGGCCAACATGTTCCTGTGACTTGTCTGTCTTGCTGGTCTATCTTTTTTTTTTTTTCAGGCATTGGCTTTACTTCCCCCCCAACCTTACCTGGGGAAGCCAGTTGACAAGCTATTGTGGAAATTCAAGATTACAGAGCTGAGGGACTTCCCCGGTGGCGCAGTGGTTAAGAATCCGCCTGCCAATTCAGGGGACACCGGTTCGAGCCCTGGTCCGGGAAGATCCCACACGCCGTGGAGCAATTAAGCCCGAGTGCCACAAACGCTTTCTAGAGCCCGTGAACCACAGCTACTGAGCCCGCGTGCCTGGAGCCCGTGCTCCGCAACAAGACAAGCCACTGCAATGAGAAGTCTGTGCACCGCAATGAAGAGTAGCCCCTGTTCGCCGCAACTAGAGAAAGCCCGCGCGCAGCAACAAAGACCCAACGCAGCCAAAAATAAATAAATTTATTTTTTAAAAAAAGATGACAGAGCTGAAGGCTGGGCTAGGATGGCATTGGAGGGAAAAGGGGGCAACGGGTGACATTTCAAAGGAAAACTTTAGCTTAATGATGGCATGGATGCTGGAAGTAGAAGAGGTGGAGGAGCCTAGCAAGTGTCCCACGGTTCTAGTCTGTGGGAACGGAATGATGAAGTCAGGAGAGACAGGAAGAGGTGCTGGTTCTAAGGCAAATTTTATTTGAGTGGAAAGCAGGACATACAAGTGGATAATACGTCTAAAGATGAAAGCTAATAGAAATGGATAGAAAACCATTTATCCCATTTGCTCTTGCTGCTTCAGCCAGCTCCTAGCTCCTTAATCAATATTTCCAGCTCCTAACCCTCCCAGGTTCTGTGCTTACAGTTCTAACTGCTGATTGGACATTACCACCCGATGCCCATCATCACTTCAGATAGTCAGGTAGGAGGAAATGTGTTACAGGGAAGCAGCATGGAAAACTGGCCTAGGAGGCACGAATTCTAGGGTCTGCTATGTGACTTTGGACAAGTCATTTCATTCTCTAGTTTTCTTAGTGATGAAATGAGGGGTTAGATTAAGTAAATCACTTTCCTACTAAATCATGTATCCTACTAAATGACTTTCCCATCTTTCTATAGATTGGTTTCTCCTCTAGATTTTTTTCTTCTGTTACTCATGCCACCATTCTCTGTTACCTAGTGCCCAGCGATGTCTTGAATTCCAGTTCACCACCTCTTCCTCTTTTCTGCCCAGATCTGCTCCACTCCACATATAAGCCATCAACACATGCTACTGCTTTTCCTTCTTGGTGATTTTCACAGCTTTCTGTTTCCTTCCCACAGCCACACCGTCGTTGAGGTGCTTACCGCCTTGCTCCTTGATTATTTCTATGAATTCTGAACTCTTCTTGAGACAGGCTGGGACATGGGGCCTGGGACCCTTTGCTGCACTGCTGTAGTGCTTGCACCTGGACACATGTCTCCTCCAGCAACAGATACAAAGAAACTATAAGGGAATAAAATTAACTGCCTACATGTGCAGTTGGGGCAAATTATGAACAATAAGATACAAAAAGGCCAAAACCCACCTGCCACTTCTGAGGTGCCAGGAACAGAAGCAGGGTAGCGGGCATGCTCTCTGCACACAGCACCACCAAGGGGCGAGGCAGACCACCTAAGCCACCCCTCCGACCAAACCCACCAACCTGCCCCTACCCTCACCCCATAACCAGCTCGCCTCTGCCTCAGGGAACGAGCAAGGGCACCTGTTACTTGTTCTTGCTCCCCCGTGCTGCAGCATGAGTCCCAATAAAAGCCTTGCCTGAACTCCTCTTCTGGCCTGTTATCAATTTCTGTTGATTCAGTAGTCCAAGAACCCAGGTCAGTAACACTCTGAAGGCTTCTGGGCACAATACACTTCATCATTCTTCCGTCTAGTCTTCTGTATCATCCTGTCCCCTTCCTCCTTAAATCTTCAAAGAGGGGTGGAGAGAAGGGGATGTCTGTCAAATTATTTGAGAGTTTTTTCTAAATACTTGGTCCTGAACATCTCTCCTCCTTCCTCCACCCTGAATTCTTATGCACCGTGTGGAAAAATTTCCCCAGGTCGTGATTCTCTCTCTCTCTCTCCTCATTGTAAAGAATACATATTATGAAAATTTAAATATATATATATTTTATAATCCATAAAAATCCCATATAATCCCCTCAAGATAACTACTATATCCTTGTATATAGTAGTTATAGCTTTACCCTGTTCTTTTAAAAATTTTTTTTTAAAAAAATAGCTTTATTGAGGTATAATTGACCAGTTTTGACCAGTTTTGACATAAGCACACACCCATGAAACCATCACCACAATCAAGGACATATCCATCATCTCCAGAAGTTTCTTTGTTCCTCTTCATAATCCTACCCTCTTGCTCCTGCCCTCCCAGTCTCCTGTTCTGGTCATCTCCACCCACAGATGCACTTTTCTATAAGTATAGATTACTTTGCATTTCCTATAATTTTATATAGATAGAATAATTTATTATGGACTCTTCTGGTCTGACTTTTATTCATTCAGCATAATTATTTTATCCATGTATTGTTGGTATATCAATAATTCATTCATTTTTATTACTGAGTAGTATTCTATATTATGAATATATTGCAATTTGTTTATCTCATCACTTGATGAATTTTGTGATTGCATCCTGTTTTTGGCTATTATAAATATAAAGCTGCTATGAACATGTGTGTACAAGTCTTTGCATTGATGTATGCTTTTATTTCTCTTGGGTAAATACCAAGAATGGCTGGGCCATAACATAGGGGCATGTTTATGTAAGAAACTGCCAGATCCAGTAATCCCACTACTGGGCATATACCCAGAGAAAACCATAAATCAAAAAGACACACGTACATCAATGTTCATGGCAGCACTATGTACAATAGCCAGGTCATGGAAGCAACCTAAATGCCCATCAACAGACAAATGGATAAAGAAGATGTGATACATATATACAATGGAATATTACTCAGCCATTAAACGGAATGAAATTTGGTCATTTGTAGAGATGTGGATGGACCTAGAGAGTGTCATACAGAGTGAAGTAAGTCAGAAAGAGAAAAACAAATATCATATATTAATGCATATATGTGGAATCAAGAAAAATGGTACAGATGAACTGGTTTGCAAGGCAGAAATAGAGACACAGATGTAGAGAACAAACGTATGGACACCAAGGGGGGAAAGTGAGGGTGGCAGGGGTGTGGTGGGATGAATTGGGAGATTGGGATTGACATATATACACTAATATGTATAAAATGGATAACTAATAAGAACCTGCTCTATAAAAAAATGAAATAAATTTCAAAAAAATGAAAAAAACACACAAAAAAAACCAAACCAAAAAAAAACTGCCAAACTCTTTTCTAAACTGGTTGTATCATTTAATAATTTCACCAGAAGTGTATGAGTTCCAGTTATTCCACATCCTCACCAACACTTGGTATGAATGTCTTTTTATTTTAGATATTCATATAGATTGTAGTGTCTCATTGTGATTTTAATTTCCCTAATGACTAATGATGTTGAGCATCTTCTCAGGTGCTTATTTGCCATCCATATATCTGCTAAGGTGAGTGTCTATTCAAATCTTTTGCCCAATTTTTCAAAATTGGGTTGTTTGTTTTCTTATTTTGAGTTTGAGAATTCTTTATATATTCTGGGTATAGCCCTTCATCAGATATGTAACTCTCAAATATTTCTCCCGATGGCTTGTCTTTTCATTTTCTTAACAATGTCTTTTGAAGACTAGAACCTCTTAGTTTTGATGAAGTCAAGTTTATCATTTTTTCCTTTTAAGGATTATGCTTTTGGTGTCATAGCTAAGAAATCTTTGCCTACCAAAATCACAAAGATTTTCTTCAATGTCCGCTAGAAATTTTATAGTTTTAGGTACACACTTAGGTCTATGATCCATTTTGTATCTAGTGTAAAATATTGATCCAAATTATCTTTTTTTTTAATGTGGATATTGTGATAGAATAATGCATTTCCCCAATGATGTCTACCTCCCAGTCCTCAGAACCTGTGATTATGTTAGGTTACACAGCAAATTACAAGGGAATTAAGGTTTCAGATGGAATTAAGTTTGCTAATCAGATGACCTTAAAATAGGGAGATTATCCTAGATTATTCTGAGTGGGCCCACTATAATCACAAGGGCCCTTAAAAGTGGAGAACCAGAGAGATGGCAGTGTGAGAGGCTCATAGGTGGTTTTGAAGATGGAGGAAGGAGGACAAAAGCCAAAAAATACAGGTGGCTTCTGGAAGCTGGAAAAAACAAGGAAACAGATTCTCTCCCAGAGCCTCCAGAAAGAACGCAGTCCCACTAATACCTTGATTTTAGCACAGTGAGACACATTTTGGACTTTTGACTTCCAGAACTGTAAGATAATAAAATTTGGGATGTTATAAGCCACTGAGTTTGTGGCAATTTGTTATAGCAGCCATAGAAAACTAATATAGATTTTCAGTTTTTCAAGCACCATGTGTAAAGGCTCTCCTTTTTACACTGAATTCCCTCTGATCTTTGTTGCAAAGCAATTGACAATACATGTGTGGGTCTGTTTCTGTACTCCATTCTGTTCCGTTGATCTATTTGTCTATCTTTACACCAACACCACATTGTCTTGATTACTGTAAATTTATAATAATTCTTGAAATTGGGTAGTGTAAGTCCTTCAACTTTTTTCCTCTTTTTCTTAGTCGTTTTGGCTTTCTAGTTTCTTTGCATTGAATCAGTTTGTCAATATCTACACAAAAACCTTCTGGAATCTTGATTGGGATTGCATCAAATCTGCTGATCAATTTGGAGAAAATTGATGTCTTAAGCATTTTGAGTCTTCTGATCATGACACAGTGTAACTCTCCATTTACTTGAGTCTTCTTTAATTTCTTTCAGAATATATTATAGTTTACACTGCAAGGGTCTTGCATATCTTTTATCAGATTTAGCCTTCATATATCACATTTTTCCAAGCTAATATAAATAGTGATGCTTTTAAACTTCCATTTACAATCTTCATTGCTAGTGTATAAAAATACAATTTATTTTTAAATATTGGTCTTACATCCTGAAATCTTGCTAAACACATTATTAGTTCTAGTGACATTTTGATGGATTTCATGGATTTTCTAAATAGGCAATCATGTCTATGAATAAAGATAGTTTTACCTCTTCCTCTTCAATTTGGATGCCTTTAATTTCTTTTTCTTACCTTGTTGTACTGGCTAGAATATCCAGTACAATGTTGAATAGGAGTGAGAGTGGATATTTTTGCTTTGTTCTGATCTTAGGAGGAAGCATTTAGTTTTTTGCCATTCAGTATAATGTTACTGTAGGTTTTTTGTAGATGCCATTTATTAAGTTGAGGAAGTTCTTTCAATTCCTAGTTTGCTGAGAGTTTTGATCAGAAATAGATGTTGTATGTTGTCAAATGCTTTTCCTGTATCTATTGAAATGATCATATGGTTTTTCTTTTTAAATATGGTATATGAATTTTCTAGGGCTACCATAACAAAGTACCACAAATTGGGTGGTTTAAAAGAACAGAAATTTATTCTGTTCCAGTTCTGGAGACCAGAAGTCTGAAATCAAGGTGTCAGCAGGGCTATGGTCCCTCTGAGACTCTGGGTGGAATCCTTCCTTGCCTCTTCCTAGCTTCTGGTGGTGGCCATCAATTCTTGGTGTTCCTTGGCTTGCAGCTGCATCATTCCAATCTCTGCCTCCATTGTAACATGGTGTTTTCTCTGTGTCTCTGTCTTCACATGGAGTTTTTCTCTTCTTATAAGGACACCAGTCATGTTGGATTAGTGCCCACCTTAATGACCTCATCCAAAGTTGATTACACTTACAAAGATTTATTTCAAAATAAGGTCACATTCACAGGTACCTCAGATTAGGACTTCAACATATCTTTTTGGGGGACACAACTCAATCCATAACATATGGTAAATTACACTGATAGATTTTCAAATGTTAAATCCATCTTGCCTCCTTGATATAAACCCACCCACTTGGTCATGTTGTATTATCCTTTTTACATATTATTGGATTTGATTTGCTAAAATTTTATTAAGAATTTTGCATCTATGTTCATGAAGGATAGCGGTCTGTAGTTTTGTTTTGTTTTTTTCTCTTGCATGGTCTTTGTTTAGTTTTGGCATCACAGTAATCCTGGCCTCATAGAAATAGTTGGGAAATATTCTCTCTTCTTCACTTTTTCTGGAAGAGTGTGTATGGAATTGGTATTGTTTCTTCCTTAAATGTTTCATAGAGTTCACCACTGAAGCCATATGGGTCTTGAGTTTTCTTTGTGGGAAGCTTTTAAGCTACGAATTTAATTTCTTTAATTGATATATGGCTATTTAAGTTATCTATTTCTTCTTGAGTGAGCTTTAGTAGTTTGTGTCTTCCAAAGAATTTGTCCATTTTAAGTTGTCAAATTTGTTGGCAGAAAATTGTTCATTAATATTTCCTTATTATTCTTTTTACCTATCTATAATCTATAGTGATGTCACTTCTCTTATTTCTGCTAATAATACTAATTTGAGTCTTCTCTCTGTTTCCTTATTGCAGTCTGGCTAGAGGTTTGTCAATTTTATCTATCTTCTCAAAGAACTCACTTTTAGTTTCACTGATTTTTCTCCTTTGTTTTTCTGTTATGTATTTCATTTCTTTATGCTCAAATCTTTTAAACTTTCTATTCTTCTGCTTTGGATTTCATTTGCTCTTAAGGTAGAACAGGAGATCATTGATTTGAGACTTTACAAAATAGGTATTTTGGTACTACAAATTTCCCTCTATGTACTGTTTTAGCTCTATTTTATAGATTTTTATATGATTTTTTTCATCTTTATTTGGTTAAAAATTCTTTCTGATATCTCCATTGAGTTCTTAGTTGATCATGGGTTATTTTTTTAGTTTTCAAATATTTGGGGGATTTTTTCATATATTTGTTATTAATTTCTAATTTAATTCATTGTGCTCAGAGAACATTGTATGATTTTTTTAAAAAAACAACTGAGGTATAATTTTCGTATCACTTTGCATGATGTTAATTCTCTTACATTTATCAACACTTGTTTTATGGCTTAGCATATAGTTTATCTTATGCAGCTGATAGCCGTGCACTTGAAAAAAATATATATTTGTTGTTATTGAGTGGCGTGTTCTGTATATGTCAGTTAAGTTGGTTGATAGCATTGTTCAAGTCTCCCATATCCTTACTGGTGATCTGTTTCCTTATCAATTATTGAGTGAGACAGATGTTAAAACCTCTGACTATACTTTTGAATTTGTCTATTTCTCCTTGTTTTGTCCTATCAGTTTTGCTTCATATATTTTGAAACTCTCCCAGATGCAAAAAATTTTAGGATTGTTATGTGCAGTTGATGAATTGAAATGTCCCTCTTTATCTCTAGTAAAAGTTTTTGCTCTGAAATCTTTTTCTGATATTAATATAGCTATGAACATTTAAAATCTTAATAGAAATTGCTTAATAGAAACATTTAAAATCTTAATAGGAATTTCCTCTCAAAAAAATCTGTGTCATTATATAAGGTTTTTCCCCCATTCTGGTCCACATCTTTTGAAAATTTAATATGAACCTTTCTTTAAACATGTTATGTTTCTTCTGAATTTGGGATAAGCTAATGCTCTTGCCAGCCCTCTGGTTCTCTATCTGCATAAGGGTGCCAGTTAGTAGCAGCTCTGCCATCATGTGCATGTGTGGGAGTGCAGGCCAGGGTTTCAGCTCAGGGTAAAGGGGAAGGCAAAATTTAGAAAAGACAAATGAGAAGTACTTTCATTGTCAGGGAAGGTGGTAAGAAAGGGAGCATCTGGCTACTTTAAGGCAGTTCAGGCTATTAGGACCAGATGAATTAGATCTCATGGCAATGAACTTGTGATGTCACAGTCTCTATGAATTTTTAAGAAACAGGGTCTGATACATGTAGCCAAGATTGGAGACAGGCAACTGTACTTGTTTTTTTCAATGGGTGAAAAAAAATTGTGACATTCAGTAAAGAAAGTAAGGAGTACAGGGAACTAGAAAGCGTTCACTAAAAACATATTTAATTAATGCTGTTTCCTGTTAGAGTTAGCCGGTTAATAGATCTGGAAAGGTTCCAGGTGCTTTGACCTGGAGAGAGATGGAACCAAGTAGGTGGTCAGCGAAGATAGATCCAGGAGAATCTGGCTGGTGGGTAGCAGGCCATCAGTTTTACACTAGGACCTGGTTTTCCTATGAGGTGTGTTTTAACACACTAGGTCAGGCCACAGCCTCTCCATCTGGCTGGATGAGGCAGCAGCAACAGCCCCCAACACACCACATTAAGTACTCAGGTTTAAAGAGCCTCTGTTTTGTAAGCTTCGCAGTCACTAGGACTATAAACAGAATACTGGCTAATTATTGTTTAATTATTGCTTAAAAAACCAATTGGCACAATGCAATCACTGCATTAATTACCCCATACAGCATCTGCTTTCTTTTTTGAGGTCTTCCCCATTCCTCCCCAGCCCCACACCCCACTTTAATTGAAATTCAGCTTGCTGTAACACCTCCTTTCTCCTGGCCAACTGGATCTTTCCATTCACAAGAGGGAGAAGAACAAAACAGAGAAGGCCCTGGGGATTAGGGAGTTTTGACAGCTGTCCAAGAGGAGCGCTGAGATACGGGCCAAGTACCGAGGCAGGACAGAGACAAATGAGAGACAGAAGAGAGTCACAGAGGGAAAGATAGGGACACATCGCAATAGGAATGAACTGGACAAAGAGTCACAGCGACAGGCAGAGATGTTTAAAGGGGCACTGAAAAGGGGAAAAAGGAAGAGAAAAGCTAAAAAAGAAAGGAACTAAGGAGAGTTGGTGAGGAAATGCGAAAGGCTCGGGAGGTGAAGGAGACTGGAGAGAGCCTGTCGGGAAGGAGAGGGGAAAAGTCCAGCCTCTAGGGACGGATCAGCCCAGCTTGGGGGACACGCAGCTTGGGGGGGCGGGCCCTCACACACCTGGGAAAGGGGTGGGGTGGAGGAGGCGGCCGCCGGGCCCGGAGCCCGGACCGCGCGAGGGGCGAGGCTGAGCGCGCAGGGCTGGGGCGCCAGAGCCCCCACGGCGAGCCCGGCGTGCGCCCGGTGGCCCGGGACTCGCCCGGCGGCCCCGCCCCCTCCCCGGCCGCCTCCTTCGCCGGCGCTTTTCCTGCGGGGCTCAGGAAGCCGGCCTAGCACAGCAGCGAACAATAGCTCGGGGCCCGGGCTTGGCTCCCGGAGAGGCCGGCGTGGGGAGGCGGGGGAGGGAGGCGTCCGCGCCGCCGGGGGGCCGCGGTGAGCCCCCGGCCCGGGCCAGAGCTTTAGTTGAGCTCGGCGCTGCCCGGGTCATTGTTGGCTGGGACGGAGGAGCGGGAGCCGGGGGAGGAGTTGCGAGGCGGCGGCGGCGGCGGCGGCGGAGGGAGCCAGAGGGGGAGCCAGAGAGCGAGCGAGGGAGGGAGGCTGAGAGCGAGCGGGCGGTCGAGCGAGGGAGGGAGGAGGTAGAGAGACAGGGAGGGTGGGAGGGAGGAGGAAAAATAAAGAGGAGAGCCTAGCAGGGCTGAACAATAGAGACAGGCAGACGGGCGAGGAGGAGAGCCAGCTGCCGCTGCTGAGGGAGAGCAGGCGCCCAGGCAGCTCGTACCCCGGCCCCGGCCAGACCGCAGGCGGCCAGCGCCCCCGGAGAAGGGGGACCATGGGGGAGCCGGCGGCAGGCGCCCCCAGCCCTCCGCGCGCCTCTGCCTGAGGGAGCCTCGGCGTCCTCTGCCCTAGCCCTGCCGCCCCGGCCGGCCGCCCGCCCTTGAAGCCCGGTGTCCTCCGGGTCTGCGGCCGCGGCCGCTGTGCCCCGCGCCCTCCGCCCACAGGGCGCCGAGCAGCCCTCGGCCCCAGGCTTCGCCGGCCCCCGGCTGCCCGCGGACGCCCTCCCCCAGTCATGAACCCCCCGGAGGGGGCAGCGGAGGAAGGAGGAGCCGCCGACTCGGACGTGGACGCCTTTTTCCGGACAGGTAAGCTGGGCAGGGCTCGGGGGGTTGGGGAGGGGGGCTGCTGCGCTGGATGCGGCGTCTTGGACAAGTTTGGGGAAGGAGGGCTGTTGCTGGCGTGTGCGTGTTGGGGGGCAGTCCCCCTCGTTGCCGGGGCTGGAGTGGCCGAGATTCTTGTTGTTATGGCAATGAGGGTTGCATTTTGGGGAGGGGTGGGGGCTGGGAGCTCGGCGCCCCTCGGCGTTCACCCCACTTGCGGGAGTCTGTGTTGGGGAGGCGAGAGGCGGTCCCTTCGGGCCGCCTTCTCCCGGAGCGCGGGGATGGGGCGATGTTGGATCACTTTGCAGTGCGCCGCTCCCGCTACCGGCGTCCCCCGCCCCTCCCTCGGCTCCCCCCCTCCCCCCAGCGCCTGTCAGCCCGGCTCCCGCCGCCCTGGGCCGGCACCCCTTCTCCGGCCGGCGGCCCCCGGCCCCGATGTGCAAAGAGGGACAGTGGGGACCGGGAGTCGCGCAGGCTGCAGACTGACAGTCGGGAGCGGGGCGGCCCGAGGACTGTAGTGCCTGGTGCGTGTGGGGAACCAGCGTCTCAGACTTAAGAGGCAGACCCGGCAGGGAGGGCGGTGGGCGCCTGGGACCTCCTCCTTGTCCTCCTCTTCTCCAGTTCTGGGAACGGAGGAGCTTTTCATAAGAATCACTCATTCCTGGAAGTGTGAGTTAGCGTCCCCCTCACACACACCCACTGAATCTTTGCTTGCCTGTGGTATGTAGAGCACCGCCCCCCCCAGATCTGCCTTAACAGCTGTTTTCGGCCCCTGCCACCTCCCAGCCCCCAGGTCTATAGATCCTCCTGTTCCTTGGCTACACAGCCCCTTTCCCAGAGCAGAACCGACCACCCTCATCTGCCACCACCTGTGGCCCTGTTTCTCTGATGACCAGGGTTTCTCCATCTCCTCTTTACCTGTGGCTTCCACCAACTCTTTAGGTAGAGCTCCCCATCTTCCATGTCTGGAACCATGTGGTCTGGAATCTTTTTCCCAAAGAGTCCAGTAAGTTATGGGGACCCTGGGCATCTCCCCTCTTTCTGTAAATTGGATTGGAGGACGTGAACTGATGGGGGTCAAAGAGCAGGTTGGCTTTGAAGATTCCCTGTGCACCCATCTGTTTCCTAACCTCATTGCCTTGCCCTGGAGGTCATCTGAGGGAAGGCATGGGGTGCTTTTTTGGGGAGACTTGTGGCTTTAGAAGTCAAGACTTGGTCAGCCCATATGTTCATTTTCTAGTTGGTCTGAAGAGGAAAGAGCTGGAGGATAGGAGCTGATGCCAGGACCTGGAGAAAGCAGAGGGAGCCCCTGTTATCCTATCCTGCTTCTCAGGGCTCAACCTTGCCTCCCTCCTTCCTTTTCCCCAGATGTGGATTCTAATATACACCTTCTCCATCCCCCCCTTTCTCTCTCTCTCACATACTCTCTCTCTCTCTCTCACACACACACACACACACACACTCATTCACTCACTCACTCACTCACTCACTCACTCACTCACTCACTCACTCACACAGCCCAGGAACCAAAGCATGAATTCTAAAGAGGTGCCTGACCTGATAACCTTAGTTTATTACCTAGGGGAGAGGTTCTGGGGGCTAAATGATACCTGGAAACATTCACCAGGACGTCTTCATTGACACCCCTACCATCCACCCTTTGCCTCCCATCTGGCACAAAACTCTGCCTTTTCTTAGCTCTGGGGAAAACTCTTGAAGTGTGAGCTTTCCCACCTTCCCTTTCTGGACCCACTTTTATCTTTTGGCATCCACTCCTCCTTCCCCTTTTCTACCATCCAAACACTAGATCCTGTCTATTCTCTGTCTCAGGCCCTTGGAGCAGATCTCAGTTTCTGGAGGCTTGCTAATTTCTGACAAATGAATTCACACAGTGTTAATGGTGTTAATGGCCTATAATGGTCCAATGTGTTACTTTTCCCAGGGCCTTTCAAAACACAACATGGGGCTTACATTGTCTAGCCCTGGCTCAAATCACAGAGTAAATAGCAGACTGGGTCCGTCTCCTGTGGAATCCTGTTGGGGATATTCTTCCTCCTCAGGCAGCCTTGTTGAGGGGGGCCTAGGTCTGAGGTGCACTTTGAATCAGAGAAGGGTGAAATCTTCAATGCATAAGGCTGGAAATGACTGACGACCTGTAACAAGTTGTAAGAGGGGGTGCAGACTGTTTGTGGTAGGGTCTAGGACCACCACCCACCCTGAGTGGTCCTCTGTGCTCTGCTTCCTGATCTTATCCCCTTCCAGTCTCTAGCCTGGGCTTTTGCTGGGGATTCTTAAACCTGGAAAAGACCATATTTCTTAACCGTCTCCTTCTGAGTCCCCATCTTTATGGAACATAGCACTACACCTGGTAGGCTGGACAGATTATAAATTTATTTAGTTGAACAATTGAAAAAGCTTCAAACACATTTTCAAAGTCCCTAGTGCCAGGGTTACCCCCTACTTTCTGGTGGATAATTTTGCATACACAAAGACCAGACTGGCAATTGCTTTGTCAAAACTCTGGCATACTGTGCCTCTCATTAGGCATGTTTCGAATAACTCTGTCATTTTGGTTCTTTACTTGTCCTCTTCTGATTATTTTGGTATTTCAGTTCTTTTGACATTCCCCAAATCCTACATCCATACATGTACACGGACAGAAAGAAACACACATGCACACCCCCTGCCCCCACCATTATTCTTATAGACTGGTGTATTCTGTGTCGTCTTTCTGGGAATTCTCTGATCCAAGCCTGGGAGAGTGTGTCACAATAATTTTATTGATCATGGTTATGAGGCAGAGGAGGGGAAATATGGGAACTCAGAACTGGGAATAGAAATCAATTGGAATAGAAAACCAACAAGGGCTTTTCAGCTTCTACTAGGACCCTTCTGCTGTCCAGGGTGCTACGGGATACAAAAGAAATATTGGTTTCTACCCTCCAAGAGTTTTTAAAAGAAGATTGACAATTACTGCTCAATTAGAGATTAATTACTTGCTGAACATTATGGTGCTATAAGATAAAAAGTTGGCAGAACTACAGAGGAGTGGAACTGAGGGTAGCCCTTGAAGGGGAGATGGAGGGTGGGAAGAGGATCATGGGCAAAATCTCAGGGAGGTTGAGGCATTGACATTGAGGATCCTGGGAAGACTGAGTAGAAGGTGTAGGGTAGGGAGGAATGGGAAACAGGGTTGGGTAAGTAGGGCAAGGCCAGATAGGGAGAATCTTGGGAGCCCAAGAGAGGAGATTGGATTTGATTCAGGACTGATAGGGAGTCACTTTAGGCTCCTGAGCAAGGGCATGTCCTGAAGAAAGTGGTATTTGGAAAGGTTAATCTGGGGGTCATATGATAGATGAAGTGGAAAGAGAGAGAAAGGATCCAAATGCAAAAGTGATCTGGAACTGAGGGAGAGGGGCTTGGTCTGGGTTGGTGGCAGAAAGGATGGGGACTCAGAGACCACTCTGAGAGACATTGTCAAAGGCAGAAATGTGGGTATTTGTTGACAAACTAGTTGTAGGGGGGAAAGAAAATTAAGCCCTCGAGAAAATGGTAGTAGCTGGGTTAAAAGCGTAGAGGACCAACAGTGTCCTGACTGAAGCACTCTGGTTGAGGACAGGAGCTGGTTTTGCAGGGCGGAGAATGCTGTTAGCTTTGGATGTGGAAAATTAGAGGTGACTGAGGAGCATGCAGGTGGAGTTGGTTTGTGGGAGATATGGGACTCCAGACAGGAGCACAGGTGGGAGGTTAGGGCTGGCATTGTGGCCTTGGAAGCCTCCTGAATCAAGGCTCGCTGCAGCTGAAGCTTTGTGAATGCATCAGCCCTCAGAGGGAGGGGGTGGAGGGAAGAGGAGAGGGCTAAAGTTAGAATTTGGGGGAGAAACCCTTGTTTAGGAAGTGGCAGCAAAGGAGACTTGATCCTGGAGACCCCAGGGAGTCAGCGTGGGTTCTGATGTGATGACAGGCTGCAGACAGGTTGAATAAGAGGAGTGCTGGGTAAGTGTCACTGGATGTGATAAAAAGAAAGCCACTATGAGCTCTTGGGAGCACAGTATTAGAAGAGGCATTCAGAGTAGGGATTTGGGGTGGTGGGTAGGAATCAATTACTTGCAGAGTTTACCAGTGAAAGGAAAAAGAGTTTGGGTGCTAGTCAGATGGCATGTTAGTACCAAGAAAAGGGGTTTTCATTTTTTGATCGGAGAGTCAGAACAGGTTTGGATGTGGAAGGCAGAGAGATTGTGGGCAGGAAGAACTGAAGATGCTTGGTTGATTTTTGAGTTAGATACCTGAAGAGGTGAGACAAGAGGAGGTTCCCAAGCGAAAGTAAAATCTTGACTTTGGTGAGCAGAGGAGAAACCTCCTTCTATAAGACTCAAAGGAAGAAAATTCAGAGGATAAATTTAATGAGATTGATGTGGAAATATCTTTTTTCTGTTGAGCTTTGGTTTGTGAGTCCAGACATTTTTAACTGGACTGTTTGCTGTTACTTGGACTTTGGTCAGCCTCAAACTCAACTCTGTCTTTCCAAGTCCCTAAACTAGCTTCTCCTCTTGTCTTCCTTAATCCTATAAGTGGCGCCTTCCCTTTCCTAGTCATGATATTTAGCACCTTGATATTGTCTCTGAGGAACCTCACTCTTCTAACAAACTCTATTATCTTTCACAGTGAGCCCATGCTGTTCACCCTCAGGGCCTCTGCCCTAGGCCAGGAGACCCATTATGGTGCTCATAGACTCACTAGCCTTTATTCTTGGCCCTTGGAATCTGCTCTCTCACCCCCACTCCAATTGGCATCTGCAGGCAGATTGCATTTCCTAAAGGAGATTGAACTACTTTCGTCACACCTGGTTTATGAACCTACAGTGACTTTCTGGTGCCTTCAGGGTCAAGTCTGTCCTTCACACCTCAGAGCCAGCCTGCTCTTCTCACCGTCCAAGGGCACTTTGACTCATGTTCCCTTTGAATCATCCACCCCTTCACCCCTACTCTACAAATGCAACTTATTCTTCAAGACTTTAACACCACATTCTTCTGGAAGCTTTCATAGCTCACAAGACCAACTCTCTCCTCTGAATTCCTTAAACACTCACTTGTCTATACTCATTGTCTCACTTCATCAGAGGTATTGTATTGTTTTTATCCTTTTCATACAATGAAGTGATTTGTTCTTTAAAAGATCTTTTAAAAAGCTTGTGATTCACCAAAATCAAACCAAAACAAACCGTCTCCCCCCTGTATAGATAAAGCAAACACTGCAAAATATAAGCAGTTGCTGAATTTAGGTGGTGATATATTGGTATTCAGTGTACAACTCTTTAGACTTTTCTCTCAGACAAAAACCCCATCCCACCTAGACAGAGAACTGGACATTGTCAGGTCCAGATCTGACTTGGAATAACAACCTATGTTGATGTGCAGTTTTTTGAGTAAATATCACCACCCTGTCTGGGCATTGCCAGGCACCTAAAAGGGGTAGAGTCTTTTACCTCCTGAGCTCTCTCTTGCAGCAAAGGAAAACATCTCTTTTTGATGTTGCGTTTGATGCTCCAGAATGTAAACATAACACTTAATTCAGTATTTACCATTCCTTCTTGATTCTCCTCCACTTACACCCATCATGATTTGGGCTTTTGGTCACGCCATTTCCCAAGAACTTTTGATGGAGTATTGAGAGGACTTTGTTGTTCTGAAGAGGGAAGGCTATTTCTACATTAATATATTTTAGAACATATCAACAACATTTAGGTACACCTCCATAATATTTGGGGAGCTTTGCTTTATCCTTGTGCCACCAATCATCAATAACTCAATTATTGGCACATTCTGTCCAATTGTATTTGATAATCCCTTGGGGATGGAAGAGGTGTTGGAATAAACTGAAGCTACAGAAAGAAATTAGGTGAGAAGTGACAAAAAATATTCCTGACTGTCGGTGTCAATAAAACACTAGAACAGGTGAACTAGAGGTCCTTTTTAGACGTTGGAGAATGAACACTTTTACTTTTCCAAGTTCTTTCTGGTTCTGGAACTTGGTAGTTTATTTCTGGAGTTGGGCAGTATGGTATAGTCTAGTGGTTCTCAACGGGAGGCAGTTTTGTCCTCCAAGAAACATTTGGCAATGTCTGGAGACATTTTTTGGGGTTGTCAACTCAGGGAGGGGGTTGTACTGGCATCTAGTGGGTAGAGGTCTAGGGTGCTGCTAAACATGTTATAATGCACAGGACAGGAATTCTTCAGCCTCCAAATGTCAGTGGTGCTGAGGCTGAGAAACCCTGGTTATAGCCAGAAGACCATGGGCTTTGGATCAGATAGGCTCAGCACTAACCAGGGGCAGAATCTTGGGTAAATTATATAATCTATGTCATCCTCAGTCTTCTGCAAAATGGGACCAAGGATGCTTGTTTCACAGGTTGAGAGGATTAAATAGGAAAAACGTGTAAAAAGCATCTAGTGGTTTCTGACCCACATTAGGAGCACAAGAAATACTAGCTGTTCCTGTTGTTTTTATTATTAAGTGAATGTGATGGCACAGAGGCTGAGGGAGTCTCCAGAAGGGGTACTGTGCAGGGTTTTTGACACGGGGTGGGAGGGGTGCTGGAGAGGCGTCACGATGGTGTGCAGGAGCCTGGGTGGAATCAGAAGGCTAGGGTCTGGGCCTCAGCTCTTTTTCATTCATTAATTTAATCATTTGACAAATATTTATCGAGTTCCTAGTGCAGCCATGTACTGTGCTCTGGGAGTGTATAAAATCATTGCAAGAAAGAATATAGAGCAGGAAGGAAAATGAATATAATTACAATACCCCCTCAGGGAGCACTTGAATTTAAGGGGTGGGAAAGGGAGAAAAAGCCTGTGAAAGAGGCCAAAAAGGTCAGGCAAGAGAGCAGGAGGTGAACCCTCCCCTTTGCTCTCTACTTATCTGCATGACATGGGCAAGTGAGTAACATCTGTGTAAGATGAGGGTAATGCGCCCCGCCACCCAGTTTCCTTATAGGGCTGTTGAGAGACTCAAATAAGATACCGTGTGTGAAAGGTCTTTATAAGTTGTACAATTCTATCCAAATATGTGTAGATAGTTCCTTCCAAATCAAACATTCTATTACTCTAAGTACCACCTCTGACAAGTATTATCTTATTTAATCTGACCTTCATGGGACATTTTTCAATCCTTCTCAATTTGGTTTCCCAAGGGGACTGGATGGGGCACCCTCCTTACAACAAATCAGGGCACTCCTGTTCTCTCCTCCTCCACAAAAGTATATAAATGCCAGTTCCCCAGACCCTGGCCCACATGGCCCCATGCCATCTGGAGGAGCCCAGCGAGAATGGGGTTCTTGCTTCCACTGAGCCTCAGGTGGGTGCAATGAATCAGTCCCTTCCCGCTCCTCCTCTGTCTGCGTGCAGTTCAGACTCCTCCTGCCACGCCTTTGAGTGTGAATGACTGGCAGCAAAATAACTAGGAAATGATTGACAGCCACAGGGCTGTTGGATCAATAGAGCTGCTTGAAATCGTGTCTGCTGAGGAGTGAGGGAACAGAAAGAATTAGCTGGGAGAACAGAGGAATTAATACAGGGAAGTAAAGAAGAAACTGTTGGAGAATTAGCTTCGTCTCTTCCCCTTCTGTCCCTTGGCATTATTAGAAGGGAGCTGGTTATAAGCTAGAAAACACAGATATGAGGGATAAACAAGGAGAGTGAAAAGTGACAAATGAACTGTGTTCTCAAGGAAGTAGCTACTTCTCGAGCTGAGACCTGAAGGATGGGTAGGATTTGGATGGGGAAGACAGAAGGTATTGGAACAGTGTTAGAAAAAGGCACGACCATCCATGGCATATTTGGGGGCAGTAAGTGGTCCAGTTTGTGTGACTTAGAGGATTCAGGTGGAGGATCAATGGGAGATAAAAATCAGAAGGGGGTAGGGACCAAGTTGATTGACTGTTTCATTTATTAAACATTTATTGGACTCCTAGATAATCAAGGGCTTCGAATGGCAGGCCAAGGAGTTTGGTCTTTCTGCAGTTAGCTTTCAGGAGCCACTAAAAGTTTCTGAATGGGGTGGTGACATGATGAGGAAGATAAATCTGGCAGCCCTGCAGAGGGTCAGTTGGAATGGGGGAGGAACTGCTAGCCAGGGTTGGATTGGGAGACCACTGTGATAGGTTAGGAGGGCCTGAACTTGAGATGGCACAGTGGAAATGGGGAGGCGGGGATGGATATGAGGGAGCTCGTGGATGTAGCGTCTATAGGACTTGGTAACTTGGATGTAGAGGTGTTAAGGAAGAGTCAGGACTCAAAGATTACTCCAACTCTTAGAGCTGGGTGACTGGGGAGGATGGAAGTACCTTAAATGAAAATTAGGAGTTAAGGAAGAAGAGGAGCAGCTGTGGGGAGGCAGGAGGAGAGGCAGGATTTGGGAATTTACTTTGGGACATGTTGCTTTTCAGGTGTCAGTGAAATAGCTTAGGGAGGTGTTGATTCAGTAGGCAGATAGCAGAGGGAGTCTGGAGCTTTGGAGGGAGGCCAGAGACTGAAATATAGATTTGGGAGATATCCGTAACAAGTTGTGTCTGGAGCTATCAGAATAGATGAGATAATAAATGAAAAACATATAGAGACTTAAGGGCAGAGGGCCAAGGACAGAGCTGTAGACTCACGTGAAGGGCTGGAGGAGCACCAGGAGAGAGCAGGGCTTGGAAACAGTCTGGTCATCAATAGGGTCTAATGCTGCAGAGAGGTTGAGGGAGAGGGGGACGGAGCAAACCCTGTGGGTTCTGGAAACTGGAAGATCACTGGTAACCTTTGAAATAACAGTTTCACTTGTGTATGGGAGGTGGAATTCAAATTTCAAGGGAAATGGGGAGTGAGTGGATGGGGAGGAAGTGGTGGGAGTGCATATAGATGATTCTTTGGAAAGGTTTGGCTGTGAAGGGAAGGTTAAAAATAATAAGGTAGTTGGAGATGGGTAGCAGAGTTGAGGGGAGGATTTTTTTAGGTAGGGAAGATCTGTGAATACCTACCGGTGGGGAGGAGGGAGAAGGCAGGCTTGGGGAAGGGAATGAATATTTAGAAAAGAGGAGCAGTTGAAGGAAGAAGATCCTGGATGAGCCTGTAAGGGTGGATCTCCAGGTAGCTGGGGGGTGAGCCTTGGCCAGAGGAGGAGACTGGGGGAAGGCGGACTTCAGTAAAGTAGCAGGCTGGCCAGCAGTTCTGCTGAGGGCACAATGTGCTTGGTCAACAGCCCCAGCACAGAGAGCATCAGCTGGCTTGGAGACTCGGGGGCTTGTGGTCCTGTGCTTGGGGCGGATAGTTCAAGCTGAAGGCAGCTGTGAAATGGGTGAGCTGGGTTGGTGTGGCTCCAGAAGGCCCCTTGGACAGAGAAGCTAGGAAGCAAGGCTGGGAGGTCCCAAAATAGCAATCCTTTTAGAAGTGCTAGTGGCTTCCTTTAGCAGGCTGGGGTGGGATTTGCTTCAGGCTGTAGAGGGGTCTGCAGAATCACTTCCTACAGAGTGTGAGTCAGAAAGGCAAGTTGAGGGGTGGGGTGGAGGGTGAGTGAGGACAGGACAGAAGGAGGAGGGCTCAGACAAGAATGTGTAAGGGCAGCCTTCTGAGGAGGGGTCATGCCTGGCCATCGGGCACTGTCTCTGTGAGGGAGGGACCTGTTCTTGAATTTTCGGTTTCCTTAATGCCTCTAGAGGTTCTAGAAGAAAGAGGAAGCAGACCAGGGGTCATGGAGGAGCCTTTTTCCCATTTTTCTCCATGAAGAGGAACCCTTCACACCAGAGGAAAGATGCCAATGAGCACACCCATTCCTTTGGCTCCAAAGTACTCCCTTCAGCTCTCATTTTAGGGGCAAACCCAAGAACTGTCATCAAGTGAGGCATCTTATATGGCCCTCTAGGGGATGGAAGTAGGAATCCGGGGGCTCCTGTTACCAAAAGGTGGGCTGTGGGGGACTGGGTTTATATTTCCTAGAGCAGGAGGAGGTGGGAGTTTCCTTAGGTATGGCTCAGTTTCAGAATCATAGAGTCTTAGAACAGGAACTTACTAGCTGTGTGACCTTGTGCAAGGTACAGCCTCTCTGAGCTTCAGTTTCCTCATGAGTAAAATGGGTAAAAAAAAAATCTTACCTATCAGGATCACTTGATTTGGTAGTTATAGATTGTGATAGTTATATTCATATTGTAAATAGTAATAGAAATGGGATGATATTACTAGTAATAGAATATGACTATATATAATATTAGTAGTAAAACTATATTGTATATATTATATATATGATCATATTACTAGATAGATTTTCCAAATCATGAAAATTATGCTTCAGTAGCTTGCTTCCTCCTCTCCACTCCCCTCCCCTGCGATACCCTCCCCATCTTTCCTCCCTCCCTTCCTCCTTCCCTTGCTTCCTTCCTTCTTTCCTCCCTTCCTTGTGCATAGTTAGGTAGGGATGTGATTTTTAAGCTTGCAGTTACAGTTATTCCAGGGTATGGCAGACAGGGTCTGGGAATGTGTTTCCACCCCTTGCCTTTTACACTCTTACCCTGCAGCCTGGGGACAATGGACATCTATGGGGAATGGGGGTGGGGAAACACAGTGTTCAGTTGGCAGCTGGACAGTGGGCCTAGAGGGAGACCCAGGAGACTGGCAGATGGTTAATTGGATGTGACAAAAGGGGACTGGGGGAGGGGTCTGGGGCTCCTGGGGGATTCCTGTCTCTGACTTCTTATTCTCCTGGAAAGGAGATTGTGGGGAGAGGGAGGAGTATCTCTAGGAGCAGTTAGGGGAAAAGATTGGCAGGACTCCATGTTGGGTCTGTGGCCATGGAAGGACAGAATGCCATTGGGAGTGATGTCACAGCTTTAATTTGTAGGGTGGGTGCAAGATGTTGTCTCTTCTCTGTATCCCAGTCCACTGGCACATAACAGGCTCAAATACTTGGATATAAATAGAATGCTTAACCAACTATTGGAACAGTATAATTTTCTAGTCATTCTTCATGGTCCTAGCCATTGAGTTTTGACAGCTAAATATCATGATTACTTTTGATGAGAACTGGACAAAGACTGATCAATTTCAGTGAACACTAGATTTAAGTGAGTGGATCTCTTCATTCATGCTTGCATTCATTCATTCAAGTATCAGACACCAGCTGTGAACCTAATAAGTGCCAGGCACTGGGGCTACACCAGCAAGTTAGAAATCATCTTTCCCACATGGAGAGTAACAGTCTGGTGGGGTTGCCTGACACACAAACAAAGGATTGCATGCTGTACATTGAGAACATAATGAAAGATCAACAACCTCACCTGCATGCGTGTGGCGAGGATTCACTGAAGAGGGGATGCTTATGCTGAAATAGATGAGGAGGTGATGAAAACGAGAATAGACCACTGTTGAAGAGGTTTGGTAATAAAAGTAAGGAGACTAATACGATGGTAGTTGAAGGGGTATTTTGGGAGTACTGGTACTCTTCTGTTTCTTGATGATAGGTGAGATCTGTTTGTGCACTTTCAGTGAGTTGTAGACTTATGTGCAATTTTATGCATGCAAATTATACTTCAATAAAAATTTTTTAAAGGTTATCAGGTCCAGTGAAGTTTTGTTTTGTTTTTTAAAGAGAGAGAAAAATCTTTGAATGTTTGCAAAAATCATGGGAGGAAGTAGTGGTAGACACTGAAGGTGATAGAAGGTGGTATGTGTGGGGGTGGGGTACCAGAATGGGCACCAGCTTCTTCAAAAGTCAGCAAAGGATGAGAATTCCCAGGCGAAGAGGTTATCTCTGGGATGGAGGGGTACTTCTTCCTCTGTGGCTATGGGAAAAGACCAGGTGGTTTTCAGGTCACGTGTATAGGTCAGATGGTAGAGCCCTTATTAAGCTCATTAAGAAAACTGACCTCAGTCTTCTCTGGGATTGGGAACCAAGGTCATCTGAAGGACTGAGGGGTGCTGAGATCCTGCGAAGAGAGGAGACGGATTGGATCCATCCTCTGGAGAATGAGTGAGAATTGCATTAAAGAATGATCTGTCTAGTTGAGTTCAGAGTGGGCTAGGTGTTCAGACTTCTGCATCTTGCTCAGCCCTGGAGCCTCTGGAGTAGAGGTGAAAACAGAGGATTCTTGAGTCCTTATTTGGTGACTTGGATGAGAGGTCCAAGGTGGAGGTGAGTTGTGCACCAGACTTGTTTGGACACTAGTCTCTTACCAGAACTTTACTCAACATTGATGACTCCAAGACATTTTGGAAGCCCTACCTTGGAAAGTGGTCATGTCTGGTTTCCCCAAGTAGGCTGTACCTTTTGCTTTGGAATTGTCTGTCTTCTTCTCAACACTGAATTTAGTGCCTTGCAGATACTTGCTTGATTAGTATTTGTTGCCGTGACATTTTTTTTTTAGAGAGCTATTTATTGGTGTGTAGGTCATTGGGAGTTTTATAATTAAACATTATGCTAAGGAAATGAATCTTTTTTTTTTTTTTGTGGACAGGCAGTTCTACCTTAAACAAAAAGACCTATGAAATCAATATTTACTGTGAAATATAGCGAAAAACTCTTGTTTATTCTGGATTAATTAGAGGGGATCCCTTTTATTGCTTGTTTACAAATATACCATAGGCACTGGAAAACTAAAGAAGCACCCTTCTTTTGCAAAAATCCACATAGGGAAGTTCAAACATTCAAATGGACCAACTAATCAATATTGACCGAGTGTCTGCAATGTGCCCAGTGTTATGCCAGATACTAAGGGGGCTGCTAAAGGTGGATAACAAATGGTCCTTGTTCCTGAAGAGTTTATGGTCTTGTTGGGTTAGGGGGAGACTGGTATAGGAAAAAATGGCTAATTGGAAGTCAATCAGAAAGGGAATTTCACTCATTCATTGATTCATTTAATATGTGTTTACTGTCTATAAGCTAAAAGATAATTTAAGTAACTGGTAAATAAGGTTTCATTTAGAGAGATTTGATTTTCTTATACATCATAGAACATTTATTTAGACATTTAGACTTTTTCCTAAATGAAACCATTTTCCCCAATTAATTTAAATGTATGTTATATCAGTATACACGTTATCTATTGAGCAACTGAGTCATTCATAAGCCAGTACCCTTTACATGGGGTAACGTTAAGAAGACAGAGGATTTGTTGCTTTTCTGGAGGGGTAAAGGCATTGACACTTACTGTTGTAAGAAATAGTTACACAAAATGGAAGTACAGGATCTATGGTTAAAAGTGAATGCTCTTTCTCCCTCCTTTTCCCTGATGTTAAGATAAATTCAATGGACGTATGTACTTGTTACATATACAAATATGTGTTTATACAAATGCATAGATTTCTTTAATATTTTAACAAAAAAGAGAATTATGCTATACCTGTTATTCTGCAATTTGTTTTTATCACTTTATAATCATGGACATTTTTCCACGTCAGTGCATATGTTCTACCTCCTTTGTTTGGAGAGTTGTGTTACATTCTGTTGTGTGGATGTGCCACATTTTATTTAACCATTCTCCTAATGATGGACATTTATAAACCAGCTTTTCTGAGGACCAGTGTTTGTTCTGGGACATTATTTGGTCCAAAGAGTAGCAAGAATGGTCACCCATTATTTGATCGTTTTCAAAGGTGACTGTGAGACAGTCATAGGATCAAGGTGTTTCTTCTGCTTTTATCCTCAGGAGGGAGGGAGAACAGCCAGTCCTGTTCTCTGGAGGCTAATTTTCTGTGCAATGTTTACAGACGCTTTTATTAATGACATTTAAATAAATGGTAGAGGCCATTCTTGGCTTTTTTTGCTGTATGCCTTTAAGTGACTTAGGAGCCAGATTTGCAGTCACAATTAGACAAAAAAAGCCACATGTGTTTTGTGGGTTTGAGTGAAAGTTAATTCCAATACCACAGGTATGGAAGTGCTTTAGGTTGTGTGTGCAAAAGCCATAGTCTGTGTTTGGCTAGAAGAATTCAACGATGTGATTTGGGAGACCTCGGTTTCCAATTCTGCCCACCACTAATTATCTCTGTGACTTGGCTAAGCCAGTTAAAATGTCTGTTTTTACAGATGGAACCTGTCTTTCCTCATCTGAAGAAAGAGGTAAACATACTTGCCCTGCCATACATCATAGGAGTAGTATGAGATAAAGTGAGATAATAGAAGGAAAATGCTTTGGACAAATAAAATTGCTGACTCAATGAAAAGGGTTTTTGTTTGCTGCCTTTCTCTGGGGTCTCCCTTAGTTTTGAGTGTGGTTGAAAGCTGAGCTAGGGTACTCGGATGGGAGTGACAGCCGTACCGCGTTTGAGGCTGTACATTTTTTCATGTCTGGTAGGAAATTGGTAGCACTAGAGATGGAGTGAAACGTTTCATGATATGTTCCATTTGCTTTTGGAAAAGCGACGTGTGTGAGAGTGGAAGAGTGGTTCATCTAACTGCCCAGAATAGCTGTGGGTTTCTCTCTGATGGGTGACACTGCAGCTCAGTTGCACACTCTTTATCACCCAGACGTGCAAAGAAAATGTAGCTTTTAAAATTTTCTAATGTGGAGCTAATCTCCCTCCAGCCCAACTTGGCTAGTTTATAGTATGTCATGTGTGTGTTTTTTTTTCTCCCCACTGATTGGTCTTTTTGGATGACTGTTTCAGGTAAATTTCTCATTCACTGCAATTTTCTTCTGTTTTCCCACTTCTCTGGGTCTGGGTGTGTAGAGGTGCACCTGTGAACTTGTGGTGATAGTGGCGGGGGCAGGGGGAGAGGGGTGCTTGGAGCCATGGCATGATGGTTGGATTCCCCTGATCTTTGCTTCATGGGGGCTGGTCTGGTCTGATCTGATCCCTGTACTAGTGTCTTGCTTTCTGGGGTATTGTGCTGATACCCAGCACTAACATTCATGTCTTGACTATTTGCCTGTGGGGTCAAAGTACCTGCGCATGGCAGCCTCCTAGTCCTGACCCCAGGCCTCTGCCTAGTCAGTGGCTCTCTAAGCATCTCTGAGTACCATCATCAGGGGATGAAGAAATATATAGATCCCCAGCTTACTCAGTGCCAACTATGAAAAGACAGAACCTCTATGCCTGGCTTGCCTAACTAGATACCCACTTGGCCAGTGCTGTGTTTTCATCCCGTCACCTCCACACCATGTGGATCAGGATATGGGACTGAATGGCAGCTGTTGACCTAGAGGCCTGCGGCCTCCTCAGGAGTGGCCTTAGGGTTCTCAGGTGCTTTCACACCTATTGAGATGTTATATTCTAAAGCTGCCCCCTTCACCCCAAACCCTGGTTGGGCCTTGAGGTGGTAGATAGGAGGAAGCTGGGACCCTGGTGTCCCATCTCCTAGACTGGATTTTTGCCACATTCTCCTGATGCTTGAGGGAGAGGGCTTCTTCTCCTTCTCTTGTAGCAAGGATCTCCCTAATGTGGCATCTTGAGTACTCTTTACCTTTGGTTTAGAATGATCTCTGTGGTCAAGTACACCCATTTTGGAGCTTGATGTGTTGATTCCCCCACCTCAAGAATGTGTTGAGAATTCAAGCTGCACACTAAAAAAATTCCTATCCAGGATGTCAACAGCTGAACTTGGACGCTTTCTCTTTGCTTGCTACTAAAACTATCCTGATCTTCCCTGAGGCAAGTAGATGCTTCTGACAGAGTAAGGGGGAGGTTAAATGTATGTAAGGACACGCAAGAGAGAAAAATACATTGTATTTTTAAACAGTGTTATCCTAATTAAAACAATAATTTTGGGGAAAAAAGGTTTAGAAATGGGGCTTCTAAGACTGCCTTCATTGGGATTCTGTCTACATACATGTATGCATTTATGTGCATGTAAGCATGTGAGGGTGCGGCATTGTTGATTCTTCCAGCAAGCATTTGGTGAGCACTTCTTACATCCCATGCACTGTGGTCCAGAGGGGAACATGGTGCAGTCTCTGTCTTCAAGGAGCTCCCAGCTTTAGGAGGGCGATGGGTGGTGATGGATTACTTACAGAGCTGCACTGCTGACGCCTGCGTTTCTGTCTGGTGAATATGACTAATGTTTGAGTTAGGGGCCTCTAATGGGTCTGGGTTCCCTCTTACCTTGCTAGGATCTGCTTTCCAAGTCTCTTCAGCCTCCTAAAATGACCAGTTCTAGTCAGTTTTGCTTTTTCCAAATAAAGCTAATTCCTTTAACATCAGCCTAGGTTTTCATGAACATGTATTCTATAGAAAGGATGTGTTAAATAAGATCAATTGAAATAGATAATAAAAAAATAGAAAAATGAAGTCCAGCTTAGGGCTATTGCTCTGCTTCTTTTGTGGTGGAGCTGTTTATTTGCTGTTATTATTATTTTTTTTTTAATTTTTTTTTAAATTTTTTTTTTTTTTAATGCTATTCTTGTCTGCTTACATTCTTTTTATGTATGTATGTATGTATGTATGTATGGCTGTGTTGGGTCTTCGTTTCTGTGCGAGGGCCTTCTCTAGTTGTGGCAAGCGGGGGCCACTCTTCATCGCGGTGCGCGGGCCTCTCACTATCGCGGCCTCTCGCTGCCGAGCACAGGCTCCAGACGCGCAGGCTCAGTAATTGTGGCTCACGGGCCGAGCTGCTCCGCGGCATGTGGGATCTTCCCAGACCAGGGCTCGAACCCGTGTCCCCTGCATTGGCAGGCAGACTCCCAACCACTGCGCCACCAGGGAAGCCCTGCTGTTTGTTTTGTTTTGTTTTTGTTTTTTTAAAGGAATTCCTTTATTTTTATTATTTATTTATTTATTTATTTATTTTTAGCTGTGTTGGGTCTTCGTTTCTGTGCAAGGGCTTTCTCTAGTTGCGGCAAGCGGGGGCCACTCTTCATCGCGGTGCGCAGGCCTCTCACCATCGCGGCCTCTCTTGTTGCGGAGCACAGGCTCCAGACGCGCAGGCTCAGCAGTTGTGGCTCACGGGCCCAGTCGCTCCGCGGCATGTGGGATCCTCCCAGACCAGGGCTCGAACACGCGTCCCCTGCATTGGCAGGCAGACTCCCAACCACTGCCTGCTGTTATTTTTAACCAAAATTCTTCCACTTCTTCTTTTTTTTTTTTTAAATAAATTTATTTATTTATTTTTGGCTGCGTTGTGTCTTCATTGCTGCACGCAGGCTTTCTCTAGTTGCGGTGAACGGGGGCTGCTCTTCATTGCGGTGTGCGGGCTTCTCATTGTGGTGGCTTCTCTTGTTGTGGAACATGGGCTCTAGGCGCACGGGCTTCAGTAGTTATGGCATGTGGGCTCAGTAGTTGTGGCGCACGGGCTTAGTTGCTCCACGGCATGTGGGATCTTCCTGGACCACGGCTCGAACCCATGTCCCCTGCATTGGCAGGCAGATTCTTAACCACTGCGCCACCAGGGAAGTCCTCTTCCACTTCTTTTACACAGGAAGACTTCTGTGTTTTACATACTGTTCTCACTCCAGGGCTCTGGGACTCTAGTAGCCCTAGTAACTATGAGCAGTGTTTCTCATTTGACCAGGGAAAATGAGAACCCTGCTCCCTGTGAAGGTGGCAGAAACTGGGAGACTGGCAAACCAGGTGGGCCAGGAAAGTACAGAAGAAAACCAAAGCAGGCAAATGATGGTGCCAGCTGGTTGGGTTCAAGTGGAAAGAGCGGGGCGCTGGGCATCAGGAGCACAGTTTTCTGATTGATGAGGTTGGTAAACCCCTTTCCCTCTCTTAGACAATGAGGGAGGTGAGCTAGGTAGTCTCAAATGTATCATCCATCTTCAACATTCTGAGCTAACTGGACAACAGTAAAGCCAGCAGGGATAGAAACCCCGTGGTAAGTGGTCTCAGGACCTTTATGCTGTGGTTGGTTCTCTGAAGACTTTCCATCCTTCTGAGGCCTTTGGTCTGAGCAGCTGTAGTCAGCTTGGTCAGACCCCTGGTGCCAGAGCTCATAGGTGACCCCACATCCTTGCTTGGTGATCAAGGGCTCTTAATTCCCTTGAGGAGAATCATCCTGATGGTCAGCAGTAGCGTCAAACTATTTTGTCCCTTAGAACCTTTTGAAAGAAGGGCCAGGTTTCTGGGACTTCTGGGTCTGTGTTGAAAAGCCTACACTTCTCAGCCTGTTCCTTTGGACCCCAAGTCTGTCATTAGGGATGTGTCTAAACACCCTAGAGAATGCCCTCACCAGGGCTCCATCAGAGCTGCTCTACCAGTTCTCTCAAGGCATGAGGACTAATTTAATGATCTTCCTGCCAGCTCATGTTCTTGACCTTTTCTTCTTTTGAGTCACCTAGAGAAGATGGTGAAAGCAATCCAAAATCTTCATTTCCTAGGACATGTGCAAACCCAGCCCAACCACACCATCTCAAGAGGAGGCACTGGGTAATTGAACTGCTGTCTTGGCTTTCTTCTACATTTCCTTCTACCCAGAACTCCATCTCCTTTCCCTCACATTCTTTACACCTTCAGAGAACTCATATTTTGACAGAGGGAAACAAATTAGTTTTTTTTAAAGTACATCGAAACATTCCAAGTGTATAATATGACTACACTAGTAGAATCCAGGGACATAAACAGGGCAGTGGTGAAGCCTATTTTGGCAGGTGTGGTGGTGGTCATAGAGTAGGAGATGCTTGAATGGCATTTGGAAGATGCGCTCATTATCCAGAGTGACAGGGTCGGGAGGAAATTCCTGGCGAAGGGAGAAGGGTGGGCAAAGGCAGAAGGTTGTGTGAGATTATGGGGGATTAGAGGTTGTGGGTGCTTTCACCAAGCCTGGCATCACAGGGATCACATTGGAATCATAGGAATATTTCACAAGCTACTCTAGCTTTCTACTTTAAAGGGGTTTAGCACTGCTCTATTCTTCAACCTCTTAAAACATTTTGAATACAAAACATAAACAAAGTGATGGAAGCCTGGACAATTATATACCCAGACGTCTTTTCCCATGAGGATGGTGAGTGTGCATGCCTGTGTGCATATATGTGCAATGTGCATGTGTGTGGTGTTGCTCATGCTTTGGATACAAATGTGTGTGCTTCTTCCATCATACTGGGTTCTTGACACAGTATCATTTTTCAGCATTAAAATTCCCGTCACCTCCCAGAAGTGCTCCTTTTAGGATCCATTTCTGCTTGGCTTGGTGTGCACAAACATTCCAGTGGGATTGATTGCTTGTGTCAAATTAATTCTTTTTCCTTCCCAGGGAGAGTGTCTGACATGTGCAAAATGGGGAAATCCCTAGGCCTCTAGCCAAATGTAAGCTCAGATAGACGAGTAAAGTCAGGTTTGGGTCAAGAATTGGTCTAGGGAACCCACAGAGCCTGCACCTGGATACTTAAGCTACCTTTCCCAGCATGTTTTGTGACTGTTCCTAGGCAACAGGAAAACTTGGGACTGGGTAGAGATGGCTGCATACAAGAGGCTTGGGTCTTTTCAGCATTAGCTGTGGTACCATTTCCTCTTCTATGCCCCATCTTCCTATTACTGCTTTATTTAAAAGGTTGCAGAAGCCTCTGGAAACAAATGGAGAACATGCTATCATTCTCCACCCAACTGTGTTGAAGCATCAGGGAGCTCTGGGATAGTTTTCTTTTCCACCTCAGCCCTGATGCTTCCCTGCAGGCTTTGGTGGATCCTCATAATGTACCTCTCAGGCCTTTCATAACAGGTAGCCCCAGACAGCCAGCCTTACCACATTGTGCCTGAGTCCAGACACCAGACCAGGGACCTTCAGACTATCTTTCCCACAGTTGGAACCATTGATTTACTGACCTGTGAACAGCAGGGTGGTTTAGACTGTACTGTCCACCGATGAACTAATTAGTATCTTGGCAGTAGGAGCTTTGTGAGTGTGTGATAAAGTCTCCCTAAGAATGGTTGTGTATTCTTTTCCTATAACCTGAAATTCTGGATGTCCTGATTAGCACTTAGTAACTTTAAGATAAACTTTGTGGGTTATGATTATCCGTAGGTCTAGCCAAAGTTTCTCTAGGAGTTTATTGTCTATAGTCTTGTTGAATGTAGCTCTTTAATTAGCGGGATTATGGCAAATATCTTAGCTCATTTAGTTAACCATTAACCTCAGGACCTCTGGAACTTTAAAAAGAAGCCTGGTGAATTCCTCATGCCAAAGAGTAAAAATGCTAGATTTCCATATTATCTGGTGTTACAATTACTTTCTGGGGAGGGAGGTGGGATTTGAATTCTATTCGCCGAAAACTTTTACATAAATTGATAACAGAAATGATTTTTAGTATTTCCCAACAGACTCCATAGTGCATCACTTCTAGCAGAGGCACACTTCAGGCTTGGTTATACAATTTAGTGCTCTGTAATTCTCATAGAATCTGATTGTAATGTCTGATTTTTGAGCTGGGACAACTGGGCTGCTGGAGGAGTGCAGGGATCACAGAAGTCTGCTGACTGTTAGCCAGAATGCTTCCTCTGCCGTGCTCCTGATGCCACCCAGTGTGTGTCTTGAATCCAAGAGGAGATCACCTAATGTCTTCCCTCTGGTCTGGCCCAGTTGCTAAGCTCTTACAGCCATTCAGTTGTTCTACCAAGTTTTTTAGAAGATTTATTTGATTTGTTATGCATAGAGGTAATTCTCTGACTGAGACTTTTTTCAGAACACCCTAATTATTCCATCTAGCACCACAGTAGGTATTGAATAAGCATGTTTGTGATTTCCCCTTAGGTTTTAGTTTTCCACATGACAGAGACCAAGGCACATCCCCTAGGTCCTCTGTGAGAGACCCATGGCCAAGCGTGCAATCATGTGCTACCTTAGGTTTCCCAGGCCCTAGGGCCATAGAACTGTAGATTTGGCAGGATCTGACGGCATGGGTGGCATCATCAAATCCAACTCTAAATCCCTCTAAAGTAGAGCAGAAGGCCAATCCTTTTAGGGCTCTGCAAGCACTCTGGTGGGTGTCGCTTTTTTGCATGCCAAGACTTTTCAGTTCTTCTGCGTTTAAATGGTTCTGCATCCAGGTACACACTTTATTCATTCCTTCCAGTTCCCTCAATATATGTACTCCTGAGGCTTTGTTCTGTGGGACTTTTCCATTTCTGGGCTGTTGGATTCAGTTTGATTTCCCCATACATCAGCTTAAATGGGAGAGCCTGTGAATTCCTGGAGAGCCTTTGTAGAGGTTAAGAATAAAGGAAGCAATTTATCTCTTCAAGTGTCAGGACTTTTAACCCTATGTTTTTCATCCTCGACTTCAGGGTGGTTTAATCTTCTGCAGCCCCTTGCCTTGCATGTCATGTGTATTCTGTGGTTGAGGCTGCATTTTCCAGGCACTGCTCAGTCCTTGAAATGAAATTTATATATGATGATCTTTTTTGGGGGGTGCCGGAGGACTTCCCCAGAAGTGTGATCAGTGGAAGTCGGCCCAGCTTTGGATGTCAGTAGAGACCTTCACAAGTCTTCTGGCTGGCATGTGGCACAGTTATGGCTGCAGTGTGGTACAGAGGGGCATGTCCCTGTCTGGGGTTGGGAGAGCTGTGTGCTGCTTTTAGCTCTGTGCTGGCCTCCTCTGTGATCTTGGGCAGGACACTCACCTCCCTGGGCCTGAGTTTCTCCACTGGAGACTGAAGGTGCTGAAATGGATGATTATCATTTTGAAAGTCTGCAAGGTCTCTTTGAGAATGTTCTTTAGGGAAGGGTGGTCCTCTGCCTATCTCAGCTCTGGCAGTCCTGTAAAGATTGCCTTGGGGGGTGGGGGGTGGGTGGGGAGGAAATCCCTGTTTTCACACGTGACACACAGAATTCAGAATAAATTGTCATTGGCTGATATCTGTACCCAGCCATTAGAAATTCAGCAATGACAAACTCCCAGTTTTGCCAGTCTCTAGGTGAGCTGTACAGGATAAATTCTGAGCCAGTTATAGTATCCTTAGTTCATACTTTTATAGGACCTGCCAAATATTTATAGGCTTCCCAAGAAAGTGCAGTCAACAATTTTGGGGTGCCATAATCTATATATAACAACTACTCTTAAATATGATTTGTTTCCTCTCCTGGTCTGTAGAGAGGATTTTTGAAAGGAGAAAAGTTTTGTTTGAATTTTCTCAGAGCCTTCAACTTCTTTAAATTGGATATTTGGCAAATATTCTTCCCCAGAGAGATCTGTCTTGGCTGGCCCTGCCAAATCTTTTCCCTCCCTAGTAGAGGGAGTTTTAACTTCCACTGATTTATCCTTTATCACAATTGGCTTGGTGAAGAGCTGGTGGGGAGGGTCATCCTCAGAGTGCTTCTTCCCCTGGAGATTAAGCCTCCAGGACCATATCCTGTTCTTTTTCTTGGAGCTGCCCCTATTGCACTCCCTCTTCTGCCACTCTGTCTTCAGATAGGAGTATTATTCTGGAAGCTGGGCTGAGGATGAGAAACTGGGATTGAGGAAACACAAGTAAGATTTAAAGGTCAAGAAATTCTCAAAGCTTATAGAATGACCAAGAGAGGGTGGCCAGGTCAGAGTGCACCCCCAAGCCACATTCAGGACATCAAGGGGTTGGGACAAGGAAGGTAGATAACGGCCAAGAAGGTGAAATGGAATAAGGTCAGTCAAGGAGAGTAGTGAAAGATCCACTCAGCATCCAGGGCACCTGCAGAAGCTGAAGGGGCAGCAGGAGAGAGGCAAATGGATGTGAGCTCTCGCTGCAGCAGTCCTTATTGATTGAGGACTCTTCTTGCTTTGGCCCTGACCCCTGGATGTGCAGGCACCAGCTCTCAAGCAGGAGGAGCCCACTGAGAGCACCTGGCTGGGATGTAGTTCTTGGTGTCATCAGCTGCTGTCCCCATACCTCTTTCTGCATCAGGTCAGCACATGAGTTTCTCCTGTGTGTGCTGCTCACGGATGTCCTCTCCATTTAGTGAGCCTGCTGACATCCAGGCTTATTCCCTAAGCCTGGTGTTATGTGGTTCAAACCATCTGACAATATTAAGAAAGTGAGATGCTGGGCATCCAAATTCCCCACAGAACCTTATCCTTTAGCCCTAGGGGGTCTTCATAGATGTAAATTCCTCCTTCAGTTCATGGTAACAGAGCTACCTGTATGTCTTCCTCTGTCTCTTCGGCTGATGCCACATCTTTGTGTTCCTGAGGCCTTGGGTGGGGTTAACTCATTTTGATAGGTGGGCCGGATGCTCTTTCCGGCCACAAATAAAACATGTTGTGACGTGAAGAGGCCCATTTATCTTCAAGCTTTTATTCTGTCAACATGGAAGGCCCTGATTGCTTTTTGATCCAAACTCTTCTCTCAGTTATCTTTTTTCTTCCCTCTCAAGCTTGAATATTTTGAGGTTACCCTTCTCCCTGTGGGGCCAGAGAGCCTCAGCCTTATCTGTGGCCTGGCTCAGAACTGCAGGCTTCATAGCCTTGACTTGCAATTGGGCTTTTCTGTGGTCTCTAACTAGAATTGATCCAGTCCAATTAAATCAATGAGCTTCCCTCTGGTCTCTGTCTTTTCATCCCTCACCTTTGGATTTAACATCTCCTTCAACCTTTTCCACATTGGACCATCCATCCTCCAGGCTGAAGATGAAAGGATCTAGATTTATTATGTTGGTTTTTTTAACATTCAGGTTAAAGTTTGAACTTTGGGCATAGCTTCTTTAAATGTAATGTGAGAAGTGTCCCTGTGTCAGTTGTTGGTTTATACCTGGTTGAGTGTAACTCTGGTTCCACTGAGTATGTGCTCCTCATAATCCTCTCCTTCCAGAGACTCTCATTATATAAAAGAAAGTGGTTGTGTAGTGCAGAGGTTCCTGAACTTTCTCAGTTCATGCTTCTTTAACATCTCACTAATTTTTCCGTGGTATTCTTAGGCCAAACAAGGACTTCGTAGATCTGTTCATTAAATATTTAGGTCCAAAAAACTTAATAAGTACTTATGTCCTAACAATGTAGTAGCCATTTGAAGAAGTAATACACATAAATTGAAAGAAAAGTATTTTTATTTCATTCTTAAATAACTATGGTTACTTACTACTGAGATAGATGCCCTTGTTGGGCACTGCACAACTTCTCAGAACTTGGAATCAGTTTGAATATTACTTTCATTTCCCGTTCTATATTTATTTTTGTGCTGTGCTTGCTTTTTTCATAGCAACTGCCCCAAATCTAGTTTTGCAAAGATATGATGTCATCGAAAGGAATGAAGTGTGATTTAATGCTGTAATCAGCATTAAAGAACTATTAAAATCTTGTGCTGGTAGCTCATGTGGTGTCTGACAGATGTCAAGCATTGATGTATTTCCCTCAAAAATTTAAATATCCCATGGAACCCCTATGAATTTGCTGTGGTGCTCCAGGGTACATTGGACATACAATTTGGGAACCGTGGGAATAGTGGCATAAATGTTGGGAAATCTTTTCTGGGGGTGATTTTAATCCTTTTATCTCCTTAGCCTAGTTGCCATTCTCTAGGTTGTCAGACATCTTCTCCTGAGAATTCCTTTGCTTCCAGGTGGGCTTGATTCTCAAGGGACTTTTCTTTTCCACTCTTTATTAGCTTTGCTGACCATTCTTGAGGCCAATCAGTACTTATCAGGGATTCCTGTCACGAGAAAGGGCTAGGTCTTACCCCCTCATCGTGAGATGAGGGGGAGGTGAAAATAGCACCAAGTAGGGGAGTTGGGATGGGGCTGGAGGCTGATAGTCAGGACCAGCTACATAATTTGCAGGACCCAATGCAAAATGAAAATTCAAGGCTTCTTGTTCAAAAACAGGGCAAAAGTGCTATTACAGTTGTTAAAATATAAAGCCTTTCCTTTTTCCCACAGTCTCTCTCTTGACCTGTCATGGTGTTTCAAATTTGCTATTTAATGATGTGCTCCCTTAGTGCGGGATACTCAGGGGACCAGTGTAGACTCTTACAGGTGCCTGGCCCCCTCCCTCCTTGTGATTTGGTGCATGTGGCCTTTGGACTCCTGGGATCCCCCCTTCTACCAGCTGCAAGACTGACCCTTGGCCAGGGGCAGAGAAGTTGAGTCAGGCATCTCCCCATCCCATGGGCCCACTGCTTCAACCCAGAGTAGATGGGCAACTACCGAGGATACTGCAAGCACCGGGGCATGCTAGCTACCTGGATTGCAGGTGGGAGAGTTGCTTGCTCCTGCTGAGTTGCCCTCTGAGCATGCTGTGGTGCAGAGAGCCCAGGGGAGGGATGGCTGCCATGCTCTGCATTGAGACGTTGTGGGGTGTATGTGCGTGACCTTGAACCCCTCCCCCAGCCATATTTGTGTCCAGGCCTCTGCTAGGGGACAGGGATGGGGAGGCCAGACAAGACCCGGAGCCCCAGAGGGTAGGGGAATGGGGGCCTGAGAACCCACCCCTGGAAGGTGGCTGGAGGTAGACGGTGTGTAAGCCTGGGCCCCAATCCCCTGGCGCATGCTCCTTTTTCCCATCAGCCTTCCCTTACAAAACACATACTCAAAGATGAAATTATTAAGAATTTTGAGACATTGACCACAGAGCATTAAACCCCAAACACAGGGCCTTCTCAGTGTGAGACCCTGTGTGACTATGTACCCCCGAAGCTGGCCCTGCTGATGGAGGATTCCTAAGTGGGTAACAAGTACCCAGACATAGCCACTGATGATGCTTGCCCCTGTCACAAGCCACATGCCAGCACTTGAGAGGCCCCAAGATGGATGGGAAAGACTGAGCCAGGAACTTTTGTGTGGGTCTCTTTCTCCAGAGGAGGCCTTTAAGCCTTGGGGAGGCAGGTACAGTAGAGAGTTCTACCTTGTGACTGATCAAGCTAAATTCCTCAGTGGCTGAGGAATTCACTAAACTGTGGTTCATTGGCTATGCTCACAGTTCTAGAAATATTTATAGCCAGTTTGTATTGAATGCTCACCATGTGTTAGGCATCATGCTAAGCGGTTTACTGTCCTTTCTTTCCTACTTTCCTTAGGAACTCATTGAATGTTCATAATGACCCCATTTTACAGATGAGGAAACTGGACTCAAATGACTTGCTCAATATCCTGTGGTATGTAAGTGATGGAGCCAAGTTTTGAGGTCCGACAGTGTGGTGCTAGAGGCCACCTCTGAGTCAGGAGGGCGTTCTCCTTCCGGGTGTCGTCCAGTTTTGTTCATAGTAATGGTGCCCAAGTACATCTTTATTTCCTGGTTCCAAACAAAACCTTTTGTTTGCTTCTACATGTATTTCTAGACAAGGACATTTATTTATTTATTTTTAAATAAATGTATTTTATTTATTTATTTTTGGCTGCATTGGGTCTTCTTTGCTGTGTGCGGGCGGCAAGCGGGGGCTACTCTTCGTTGTGGTGCGCGGGCTTCTTATTGTGGTGGCTTCTCTTGTTGCGGAACACAGGCTCTAGGCATGCAGGCTTCAGTAGTTGTGGCACATGGGCTCAGTAGTTGTGGCTTGCAGGCTCAGTAGTTGGGGCTTGCGAGCTCTAGAGCGCAGGCTTAGTAGTTGTGGCGCACGGGCTTAGTTGGTCTGTGGCATGTGGGATCTTCCCGGACCAGGGCTGAAACCCGTGCCCCCTGCAGTGGCAGGCGGATTCTTAACCACTGCGCCACCAGGGAAGCCAAGGACATTTATTTTTAATTTGAAAGTTTTCTTCAAAATGAAATAATCTCCTGATTTTCTAAATATGTTTTTTAAGAAAAGTACATAGCTACATCTTTTTAAATCCTTTTTAAAAATTTCGTAATCTCATCACACTTTTCAACGTGGAAGTTTCAGTAACAGGGCTGAACTTGGAGGCTTGTTAGTCCTCCTTTGTTCTGAGCTCCACCCCTGCTGGCTGTCAACAGGTGATTAGTGGCCTGAATCCTGAGGCAGCGATGTAGTAAGTCCGTTCACTTCACACAGTACGGCCGGCCGAGGAAATTGGAGGTATTCGGCTTTCTGTGGCACAAGTGCTCACTGTAAAGAAATAGACCATTTACTTAGAACAACAGGAGGGCAGTTACCTTACTTTCTGAGACCTGCTATTCAAAGGGTGGATCGTGAACCAGCAGCATCTGCATCACCTGGGGCTAGAAGTGCAGGATCTCAGGTGCCCCAGACTTGCTGAATCAGATTCTGCATATTAAAAAGAGCCTCATGTAATTCATTTGCACATTAAACTTTGGGAAGTACCATTTTAAGCTTGCGTGTGTGTGTGTGTGTGTGTGTGTGTGTGTGTGTGTGTGTGTGTGTGTGTGTGTATCAGCGTACTTATTTTGTTTACTTCTTAGGAGAAAAGACATTCTTTGTCACTTACGTTAAACACTCTACCTTAGACTTGTGTGGCCTTGGTTAGGTAATTAATATCCTCTGAGCTTCAGTTTTCCCTTGTTAAATGAAGAGGTGAGACCAGGTAATTTCTGCAGTGTATCCCGGTTCTATGGTTTTAGTAGAAATCCCTAAGCAACAGAGCTTTGTAACAGTTTATTGCTTCTATTTAAAGCCACCTTTGGGCATTTACACATTTTTAGTCCTGTCATCTTTATCCTGTACCCAACTGCTAAGACCCAGTTTTTCCCAGAATGTGACTTATGACTGTTAGTATCAGAATCACTTAGAATCAGAATCTGCGTTGTTAAAAGTCAGATTCCTGGGCCCCAGCACAGACTTCCTGAAGTGGAATCTCTGGGAGTGGATCCTAGAAATCCACATCTTTAACTTCTGCGTTCCATTGTAGGTGTTAACACTTCCCTGCTACTTTCCAAGTATAAAAGTCTCTACCGGTTCTCTAATTATTTCTCTTGTTTTTTTGACATCATACACTTCCTTGGTGCCTTAGAAAAATGGAGGCACAATGGAAGAAAGGAGGACATTGGGAAAGGGAGCTAATTTGGAGAGAGATGACATTTAATGTGAGGTGACAGCAGGTTATTAAAATGCAGTTGTCTAGAACACATTGGAGGCTGTGGGGCTGAAAGTGTATGGGAGAGAGGAGGGTTGAGCTTTGCATTTGGGAGTGCCTGAGGTATGACTGGGATGCTGAAGGATGTAAAGGAGACAGACTGCCATGCATTTAAGTGTGAGGAGGTGTTTCTGCACAAGGCAGTGGAGCCTTCCCAGGAGTGGGAGTCCCTGGGTTGTGTAAGGAGAGAGCTCACGGGTGACTTCAGGACAGCTCAGATTTAGAGGGTGGGAGGGATTGCGGAGTCCATAAGACGTCCAAGGAGAGTTGGAGAGGCAGAAGGAGAGCTAGGACAGTTTGATGGGAGGACTTCAGGAATAAAGAGTGTGGAAGTGGTCACCAAACACTGAAGGCCGGTCAGTCTGTCTCCAGAAGGACTCATGCATTTGGAATGAGGGTTTAGTGTCTTTAAAGGTGTCATGGCAGCCAGATTCTATGTGATTTAAGAGGGCAATGGGAAGAGAAGCAGAGGAGGGGAGGGCAATGGGGACTGTGTTGGGATGATGGCACTTTTGTAGAGGGCTGAGCCACTGGAACACTTTGATAGAGAGCTTGTCCAGGGTACAGAGGCGGTGGCATCACCTCCTCAGTGGGGGTGGGTATTTGCCCTTGGTGCTTACACGGTAGTGCCTGTGAAATTGCCAGCTCGGGAAGGAAGTGACGTGGGTGCAATGGGGAAAGATGGTTGGTAAAGACACAAATATTCTTGGCCAGTTGGCAAACATTGGGAGCAGCAAACTGGAGGCAAACAGATGTCAGTATTTAGAACAAGATGTTTGGACATTTTGGAAGCAAGAAAGCCCTTCTCTCTGCTCACTTCCAGGAGGGATTGGTAATTTTCTTCCTTGCTTGAACTTTGTTAGCTACTTAACATAATTCAAACACTGTAGCTATATTTGGCAGGTGGTCAACTTCTCCAGGGAGATAGGATCATGGACACCATCAGGCCAATTCAACAAGCGTTTCTTGAGGGTGTGCCATATGTAAAGCACTGACTTTGGTGTAGCAAGGATCAAAAAAGGACAGGCCAAACCTTCAGGAGTCATGGTATAAAAGGATCGATATACAAAACACTAATAAGGGGCAGGCTTACTTCTCTATAGACACAGACTCAGGTTTTCGGGATGTGTGGTGTTTTCCAGCCACTGATTATCAGGTGAGCTACTGAGAAGCAACGGGGGATTTTTTTTTCTTTTAAGTAAAGAAAAATAAAAACACTAGTACTGTTAGCAATACACAGAAGGTGGTTTTGGGAGAAGTTCTAAAATTCAGTACATTTTGAGCAACACTTGTTAAATGACTGATATATGACAGACCTTGTGTTAAGGACTGAGGGTACAGCGATAAATAAGACATGGTTTTAGCCTCAGGAGCTTGAAGTCTAGCAGGGGAGACAACCAAGGAAACAGATAATTATAGCTCATCATGATACATCCTGCAGCTGGGTCATCACAGGATGCTAAGGAGGCATAGATGAGGATGTCAAACTCAGGAGGTGATTTTGATTAAGCTTTAAAGAACAAGAAGGAGTTTAAACTGCTGAGAGATGGTAAGAGACTTTTAAAAAAAAATCAGTGAATGAAAAATGCTGTGATTCCTCTGGCACCCCTTTATTTATTTTTGGCCATGTTGGGTCTTCGTTGCTGCTCATGGGCTTTCTCTAGTTGTGGTGAGCGGGGGCTACTCTTCGTTGCGGTGCGCGGGCTTCTCATTGCTGTGGCTTCTCTTGTTGCGGAGCACAGGCTGTAGACGTGCGGGCTTCAGTTGTTGCAGCACGCGGCCTCAGTAGTTGCGGCATGTGGGCCTTAAAGCATGCAGGCTTCAGTAGTTGTGGCACACGGGCTCAGTAGCTGTGGCTCGCGGGCTCTAGAGCGCAGGCTCAGCAGTTGTGGTGCACGGGCTTAGTGGCTCCCTGGCACGTGGGATCTTCCCAGACCAGGGATCAAACCCGTGCCCCCTGCATTGGCAGGTGGATTCTTAGCCACTGCGCCATCAGGGAAGTCCCTCTGGGGGCCCTTTAGAGGCAGGACCTATGGTTTTGGTGTTTAGAGGTATGTTAGGGACTTCAGCTCCTGAATAGTAGAGAGGGAAGAGTTAGCTGATGCCCTCTTCTCTGAGCTCTTCCTCTTTCACTTCTCTCCTCATCATCTTTCCGTCATCAAAGGGGTCAGAAGCAGGATAAAAGGCAACAGTGATGATGACCTGTTCTCCTGTCAACCCCCGCCACACACGCTGCCCACCCGGGGTGGGAGAAGATCTGAGACTTTTTGAGAGGGCGCCCAAAGATGACATCTGATTAGGAGCTGATTAGCTGGGCCCTGAGGAAAAGAACGGGTGTGTGTATGAGGACTGCTTTTGGTTGGTGTCTGGACTCTCAGAAGTGGCCCTCTGTTCCTGGAGTGACCCAGCCTTGCCTTTCCTTTCTGCCTCCCACCACTTGAGCTGCACACACATTGTTTTCAGAACAAGAGTGACAGAGGCAAAGACCTGGAGCAAAATTTGCCAGTTTCCTCCCTCTTGGCAAGAATACTCACCCCAGAGAGACCCCCATCCATCTCTTCAGGAGCCTCCCCACCTTAACCCTTTTCTCTGAGTTGTTCACAATGACATAAGCAGTGCTGTGTCTTGTGCGTGCTCTCTGTTGTGGCTCTTACAGATCTCGGCTGCAGTGAAGCCATAGCTAAATTGGGGAGGTTCGTCTTTCCCACCAGGAAAGGCTGGTTTGCACTCGATTTATACACAAACTGAGTGGAAGGAGAATTAGAGTAAGAGAGAAGAGTTTTCATTTTAAAAGACTATTTAAAGAGGAAAAGCACAGCAAGGAGCAGATAGCACAGTGGTGGTGGGGTTGGGTGCAGCATATGAACAAAAATTGGAATAATTCAGATGAGATCCGACCGGCCCTATGTGAGGACAACGTGCAAACTCATAAAGAGTTCTATATTTTGTGGGGACAGTTGGGGAGATTTGAATATAGACTGGTTATTAGATAATATTAAGGAATTACTGTTAATTTTGTTACGTGTGATTAGCAGTGTTGTGGATAAGAAAATGCCTTCATATTTAAGAGATGCATGCTGCATTTATGGGTGAAATGTTATGATGTCTGCAAATCACTTCAAAATAGTTCTGTAAAGATTATGAGGCAAATATGGCAACAAGTTAGTAATTGTTAAGTTTAGGTGTGAGTGTGTGGGGACTAGTTATACTATTCTTTCTACTCTTCGAGATGATTAAAACATTTCATAACAAAACATTAAAAGAAAAAAAGAGTAAAGGCTCTGGAGCCAGATTTCATGGGCCTGAATCGTGGCATGTGGCTTCAACTCTGTGCCATTTCTCTTCCCTAAAATGAGGTAGGATGACAAAGGTACCTGCTGTATAGGGTTGTGTGAAGACTGAATTGTATAACACACAACATGCTTAGATCGGTGTCTGGTACACAAGTACTCAATAACTGCTTTATTATCATTACTATTATTATTAAAAAGAAACCGTCTCAAGAAGTAGAGATGTTAGACTGGGACTGAGAGAGAACATAATTTCTCCAGAGGCCAAAGGAAATCCCACCATTTGTGACAACATGAATGGACCTTGAAGGCATTATGCTAAGTGAAATAAGTCAGCTAGAGATAGACAAATACTGCGTGGTATCACTTATATGTGGAATCTTTAAAAAAAAAAAAAAAGTTAAACTCATAGAAACAGAGAGTAGAAAAGTGGTTGCCAGGGGTTGGGGGGTGGAGGAAATAGGGAGAGGTGGGTAAAAGTGTACAGACTTTCAGCTATACAATGAATAAGGTCTGAGGATCTAATGAACATCATGGCGACTATAGTTAACAACACTGTATTGTGTAATTGAAATTTGCTAAGAGAGTAGAACTTTCGTGCTCTCATAAAAAACGAGATAAATATGTTAGGTGATGGATGCACTTACTATATGGGGGAATCCTTTCACAATGTATACATATAACAAATCACCATGATGTACACTTTAAATATCTTACAATTTTATATGTTAATTATACCTCAGTATAGCTGAAATTAAAAAAAAAAATTCTCTAGAGGCCAGACAAAAGCCTTCAATTTGGGTCGCCTTCCAGTTTGTGGTGAGTCCGGGGGCAGAGGCAGAGCTGGGTTTGATGGGGATCCGGCATCCTCGATGACACCCTTTTCTCTGGCAGGGTGGACTGGGTGTTGTCAGGGAGAGGCTTATAAGTAGGAAGACATTGATGTGAGGGGCAATAATAAGCCCGTCTCCAGGGAGAGATGTTGAGTCACCAGGTTGGGTGGAAGGTCTCATTGGACAGTGACGTGAATGGAATGTTGTGCTACTCATCCCTGCACAGAACTGACGTTCTTTTAGTCATCGTGATATGTTTTTCAAGCGGAACAGGAAATTTTGCAGGTAGGCATGAAGAGGGCTACAGAGAAAAGAGGCAACTCAGCTTCTGTATGGGAATTCAGCTGCACCAGAGAAAGTCTGGAATGTGCATTGCATAGCGCAGAGATTTTCAGAGTGAATCAGTCACTCAAAGATGGGACTAGAGAGAAAATGGGTTCATTAGGAACGTGAGTCAGGGATCCAGCAGGAAACAGATGGCCCAGCCATGTTGGATCATCTGAGGAAGGTTTAGTGAAGGGGCTCTTTACATAAGTGTGGGCAGAGACTAGTAATGAGGAGTTAGTTCCTCTAGACCTAACGGAATGAGGAAGGAATTGTACCAGAACTTAGGGACAGAGAGTTTGTATTGAGGGCTATCTGAAAGGGAGCTGGGACTTTAGGTCAAGGGACACAGCCAGCCCATCAGGACCCCAGGGGAGGTTGAGGAGAGGTAGGGGATATCCCAGCCTCACTCTCCTTGCTTCTCTTGATCTTCTGCTAGCGCTTTCCAATGGCTGAACTCAGCAGGATGCCAGAGGGCAAGAGAGCCTTGATGCAGCACAGGCAGGTCAGCCTCCCAGGGCCCAGAGCCGGCTAGAGGAGGACAGAGGCTGACCTAGAACAGGGTGCAGAGTGGGGGAGGGTGGATCTGGACATTTTCATCTGGCCCACTAGGAGAATATGAGGCTTTTAGGAGAAAACTTTTTTTTTCCAGCCACACTCTTAGTTACTTCCCCCTTGCTAGTATGCAGAGGAGCCAGGTGATCTCTTGTCCTCTACTACATAAGCACCAGGCACTTTATGCAAACACCAGTTTCTAAGGATGCACTATTAGCTGTGGTGTACAGGCTGGAAGCAGACTTTAAATCCCCAAATGGGAGCTCCAGAAGGGATATTAGAGATAATTTAGCCTAATTGCCTCATTCTGACAAGTAAGAAAACTGAGTTTCTGAGAGGCAAAGTGATTGGTCCACAACTTCTTAGTGGCAGAGCCCAAAAGAGGACACTCATATCCTGGCTCTCAGTGAAATGATCTTTCCTCCAGGACCTAATTCTACTCTGACCTCAGATGTGAAATTGGCACCTTTCCTCTCTTTCTACATTCCTTGACCTTGACTCTTCAAGGTCACCACCCCAACAGGCCCTCTTGTGATAGGAAATTACCTTGATGCAATGGGGGCCTCTAAGTGTATTTTACACATAGTTGGCACACTGTCCTGAGGTCATAGAACTGAAAACTCGCAGCCAAAGACATGGGTTGGGTTTATGCATTGGGATAGGGTACAAGTGGGTGGAAAGACCACATCCCTGGCTTCTGTGTTATACAGAGTCAGAGGTCCTGTCTGTCTCTGCCAGGTCAGCCTTGCCCGCTGATGATGTGTTATGGAAACCAGAATTGAGAGGTGAATGAGAGGGCACAATAGGCAGAAGGTGCCTGTGACCAACACATACTTTTTTTTTGGAGAAACACTGGGGCAGTAAGCCTGGCCAGAACAGTTCTGATAACAGCTCTGGGTCTCGTGTGGGCAGAGGACTCATGGGGCCTGAATGGGTGTTCACAAAAGAGCAGTTGGTGTCTGGCATGAATGTTAGGTGTCTACTTGGTCCTTTCCTTCCTTCCTAACTTTTCTTCAACACGTGCATGCTTTTATTTTATCTATGTCTAACATGCCTCATGAGCTACTTGCTTCCTTATTGCCTGTGCTTAGTTTTATCTATCTTCATTTTGTTTGTTTCTCTTGTTTTCTGTAGAGAAGAATTGAACATTCTTAAATAACAGAGCAAACACAAATTACACCCTCCATAGATTTAGGGTGAATGTTTATATTTTGTACCTCAGTTTCTAGGCTTTGGAGATAAAAAAAACATCTGAGGTCATGTCTTTAATTTCCAAAGATAAAAAGAGCAAAAGGGCCCTTAAGTGACTTTGTCTCCACTGAAATTACCCCTATTTGCCCAGCCTCATGGATCTCAGAATTGGATCGTTATCTCCAACTAATTATGACACATGAAGACCCAGACAAGAGGCTCCTCCCATGGTCTCCTCATCACCCACCTGTCTCCTCGTGTCCTGCATGTATCTTCTCTGGACCTGTGCTGTTAGCTCAACTGGTTGGCAGTGGCCTTGAGGAGGCCAGCCCATGGGTCTGATCCTGATAGGACCCAGCTAATGTTGCACAGAGAAAAACATGGCTTCCCCTTTAGAAGCGGTGCCTCCTTTAACCCTGGGCCTCTATTCTGACAATCCCTTCACCAAGGGGGCAGGATGACAAAGTTTGGATAGCTCAACCTGATCCCAGTTCTAGGATCGACTAGAAGTCAGGGAAGGGGCATGGTCTTCCTTCAGGAAGGAAACCACCCATCTCCATCTGTGGAACTCAAGGGCACTTGCATGGGCCTTTGTCAGCCTCCACCTAGTGTAACCTGCCTTTCCACAGGTAGCAGCCTAATGACATCATGCCAGGTCGCAACTCTGAAGTATCGAGATCACTTTGTGAAATTAGGATGAAAACCAGAAAGGTTAGTTGGCTCAGTGACACCAATGACAGCCCCAAACTACACTTACATTCTGAATTCCTGGGAGGCTCTTTTGCTGAGTGTGCTACAGAGTGAGATTTAACCCTTAGAGCCCATCCAGTACTTCTCCCTTGTTCCTACCGAACATAACTCAACATTTGTGTTTAGCCCAGAGACACAAATATGAGGCAGCCTAGAGTAAACCCCCCTTCCCTGGCTACCTCCATTACAAACTAACAGTTCATTTTGCATTTGAACATCAGGAACCCCACCCCCTGCCCTGTCATGTCTGGAGATGATAGAGAAGCTGGTGGATTTTATGTATTTATTGATTTAGACCTTCCCCCCACCCCCAGAAGTTGAATAATGCTTATTGACAGAAGCATTTGGGACGTGTCATTTTTACAAAAGGTAGGAAATGTCATGGCGCTTGGAGGAATTGGTAAGGGGTGAAGAGGAGCTTTCTCTGACTTGTGGTCTGAGGAAGGGACAACGTGGCATTTTCCACTTGATGTATGAGGAAACAATGTGATTTATGATGTGGAAAGGGCCTCAGCCCCAAACAGTGCCTGTGTTGAGACTGGAGACTGATAGATATCCAAAATCTTGTAATAAACCATAATGGAAAAGAATACAAAAAAGTAAATAAATAAAATAACCTTTGTGGTTCCCATTGTAAAGATAAGGAAATGGAGACTCAAAGAAGCTAGGAACTTTCTTAAAATCACGTAGCTATTAAGTGCAGAGCTAGGATTTGAACCAAGAAATAGTCTATATGTCTACTTCCATAGTCTGTGTTCATTCTATTGCACTACGCTGGGGGAAAATAAATTCATGGAGACCTAGGAGGAGGAGGAGAAAGAAATAGAAGGGAGAAAGTTAAAAAGACTCTCTAAGAGACTGGGGATCTCCCAGAGCTGAGTCTACATGTGTGTCCCTAGTTTGAGTGTGCAGCCCAGGGACAGCACTGGAGAGAAGTACACAGAATCTGCTGCTCCTCTTTTACTTGTAGAAAAGAAACAGGGCATGCTTGAGGAAAGGTAGGCAGTTTGATCAGCAGGTATGTAGGATGAAAATAGGAAATCCAGCTAGAGGTATACTTGTGGTAAAGTGAGGGATTCCTTCATTGTGCATGGGGAGCCATTGAGTGTTTTTGAGTGAGGGAATGACATCATAGAGCTGCTTTTCTTTAAGAAAATAATAATAATAACAGTAATAATGATAATTTTTACCAGTGTTTAGAGTGGATTACAGTGTGAAGTAGGGTAAGTGTTATAAAGGGGTAGATACCACATGCAGTTGGAGCTCAGAGGGGAGAGAGGTGAGCTTTACCAGGAGGAGTTAGGGAATGGTTTGTAGGAAAGGTGACATTTGGCTTAGGCCTGGAAGGATGGATTTGGAGAGTCTGTGATGGGGGTGCCAAGGTATCCCTGGAGGAGAGGCTGGAGAGCTTCTCTTGTCAGGCTGCTGTGCAAATGAGCTAGACCAGCAGCCATGCATTTAGATACCACCTTGCTTGAAAAAGGAGTTACAGCAGCTTATAAAAAATATGCACTACAACAGGATAAAGTAAGGAGGTGATGAAATAAGGGCAGAGAGAAAATTAAGGTAAGAAAAGTGAAAGGAAGGTCGCATTGAGTTTAGCACAGTTAGCTGGACCTGTCCCCTATTTTCTGGGGACATGCTCTCCAAAGCTCACAGACTACTTTAAAAGACGGAGCATGTGTGGAGCAAAGGTGGAGACTGTGAAGAGGCAGTGGCAACACACACTTCGGCCCTGTGGGCAGCACCAAGGATAGCTGGACAAGCCTTTGTGCAGAGCCGAGGTGAAGGCTGCTTCAGTGATGGGGTGGTCAGAGCCTGGTGGAGCCCAGATGAGAGTGGGTCATGGAGTGTGTAGGAAGAGAGAAATCTGAGCAGCCGACTCTATCGGCACGCCTGTGTGCACATACGTGTGTGTGGGAGACCTCAGTGTCGTGGTGATTGCTGAAAAACTTGGAATCCTCAGGGTCTCTGCTCTGAGCACCAAGCTCCATGCTCTATGGTAAGAGATCCAGGAAGCAGCCAGGTAATAGTTTCCAGGTTCTTGGAGAACCTGCTGTAGGCTCTCTCTTTACTTGCTTGAGAACACACCATACTTGGGCTAGACTCCAAGACTCTGCTCCTGCTGGAACCTTTGCTTGAAGGTCCTTTCCATCCTAGCTATGGTCGGTCTATTCATAGTCTGTCAATTTTGTGAGGCTCTAGCATTGTTCCACTCCAGGTGGGGAAGAAGTCTTCTGTGATGTCACTCTGTTCCCATCTCTGATCTCCTTGAACACATTCCAGGACCTGTCATCACAAACCTCCTTTCACTATTGCTATTGCACGTGCCAGGTGTTTTCTCCCCAGCTTGACAGATATTAAGTTCCTGGAGGACAGCTGGGAACTTTTTGAAAGTCTTAGTGCCTATCCCAGTGTTGTTTATACAGTAAAAGCTAAATAAATACAAGCTTGACATTCTGTTCCTCTGGTATCTTGCCTTGTGTGTCACCTTCAGTGGGTCTGTGCAGTGCAGTGCAGGATAGTGAATAAAGCCCTCGACCCAGTCAAGAGGTCTTGGTTCTAGGATTGATCTGTCATTGACTTGGATATTGATCTATCATTGACTTGGATCTGTCCCTTGTCCTTTCAAGGTCTCAGTTTTCCCTCCTGTAAAATGAGAGGGTTGCACTGAATGATTGCTAAGGTCCCTTCTACATATACTCTGGACTCAGGAAGGTAACATTTCCATGTGAAGGATAACCAGGAAGGGGAGGGAGGCATCCTTGTGCCTGGTTGGATGCTGTGGGGGCATGGTGTTCCCACCTGTTTAGGTGTGCTGGGGTGCTTGGTGCTCTGAGCCAGTCAGGTGTTACTTGGTGGTGACTTCTCTAATGGTGGTGTCTTTGCAGGTGCCAAGTTAGCCAGAAGTTCCCCATCAGAAGAACAGTCATTGATTAGGCACTTTTCAGATGTCCCCTCTAGACCTCCCCAAACTCTGAAATGTAGTATTTCCTCCTGTACTTTGAGAGAACAAACTCAGAGAGGTTAAGTGATTTGCCAGAAATTGTCAAAACCAGGATCTCGCCCAAGGCTGCCTCGCTTCAAACATGGGCTCTTTTCATCAACATTGCCTTGCAGCTCAGTTAAACCCAGAAGAAGAGAGCAGGCGACGTCCATGCCACAACCACACAGGAAAGCGAGCAGCCCCCAACTGGCAAGGCGTCTCCTCTGTTAGAATGTCCCTCAGACACATCAGTCCTTGAGCCAGACGGATCCCTGAAAGACCTCTTGAAGATCTTCCTTAGCCTACGAAGTCAGTGATTTGTAGAATAAGACATATTCCTGTCCCAGGCTCCAAGTTTCTTTCTTCTGAGAACTAAAGCTGATGTTCTTCCACGGGCTATTAAGACACCAGGGAAGGAAAAGAGGATGTTGGCCAGGATAAATGTGGTGGAAGGCGAGCTGTTTCTTTCTAAGTAGTGGGTATCAATTTTCTAAATACAACCCAAGGACATGTTATACTTATTTCTGCAAGTCCTTATAAAGACAACAGAGACAGCAGCTCAGTATACCCTCTTCCTGGTCTTGTTCTGTTCCGGTCTGCTCCCTGAATCTGCTCTCTCTCACCAGTGCTTGAAAAGTGGTCTCTTCCTGTTAATGAAAGCAAATGTCTGCAGCTTCACTTAACAGGTCAATCAATGCCATTGATGAGGTGCCTACTGCTAATGAATTCTTGTTCTACTCACTAAAGAATAAAATAGATGAGGATCCTGGCCTGGGGGAGTTTTGGCCCATAGAGGTTTCATGGAGGTAACAACAAAGTCTCCCAGGAACTTGGAAATAATAGAAATGAAGCTGCCTTTGAGGGTTAAATTAGGTCCATCCATCCATCCTACATGGATGTGATCCATCATCTGCAGCTGTGGACCAGGAGCTATTCTGCAAATGTGTGAAGGAAGAGAAAAGACTTCATCAGTATGAACTGGGAATAATCTCAGGGATGCCCTGCTGAAATGTGACTGTAATTTAGTAATCCAAAGCCTAATTAATTGCACCTAGGGCAGCCTGGGGAAAGACTGTACAGAAGTTGCTGGTCAGCTGGGGCACTTCTGAAAGGCAAGTTATTAAAGAGACAGAAGCTGGTAGTGCATGTTCAGGCTCTGACCACAGACAAGGGATCTTTGGTTCTCTGGCAGGTCTAGCTCTAATGCTGGGGGATATACACCAGCCCATTGTGGTATGCTGTCCTTGGGCCATGAATTATTCTGCAGACTCCTCTAGCCTTGCTTTTATTGATACATGCTCACTAAGCAATTTTTGGATGATGGTTTGGTTTCCCCAGTCCATCAGCCTCCACAGACCATGCTGACCTGAGCACTCCAGGTCCTGTCACAGTTGTATTTTGCTGTTGTTTTTGGCACCCAGTAAATACTGCACAAGAAGATAGTAAAGGGTCAGCTGAGCACTGAGGGGCTGTAGAACAGAGGCAGCTAGAATCAGTTGCCTCTTGGAAAGCAGCCTTTTAAAAGCTACAGTTAGATTGGGGAGAAAATCGAGAAAGGAGCTGATCTGTTAGATCTAGAGGAAAGGAGACATTGTTAGTACCAGCTAAATTTTGTTGAGTGTTTATTATGCACCAGCTACTGTACCAAGCCCTTTATAAGCGTGACCTCAGTTGATCCCCAGAACTGCCCTTTGAAGTAGGTAAACATTATACCATCCACATGACAAATGAGGATGTTGAGCTCCGAGCTTACTTTACTCAGCTAGTGATCAGTAGAGCTAGGATTTGAACCTGTGCGTATAGCCACTATGTTACATTAGAACAAGTTTTAGCAGGTGACACAACATAGAACTTTTTTGTTTCTGAGTTTTCCAACAAAGGACTGACCTCAAGCCCAGAATGCTAGAGTAACTTTTAAGCTCCCATGATGCTAGGGGATAACTGTGGGGCGGAGTTGTTTTGCCCGTAGTTTTGAAGGAATGAATGGACTTGGATAAGCAGAGATGGATGCTGAGAAAGTGGTGCACAGCCTATTAGCATGTGGCAGTCACTCATGTAGGGAGCAGTAGGAGAAGCAGGATAGGCAGATGAGATGGTCACAGGGAACAGTGGGGCCAGTAGGAGATGCTCAACTCACTCAGGTTTGCATTTCTCTGGTTAGCTCTCTGCTATATGCCCGACATAAGATGCAATAGCAAAAATTAATTCGAAGGAATAGGTAAATCCAGTTACACTCTTGTTTGTTTTAGAATTTTTAGTTCATAGCATCAGCATGGCTCTTCTATGGATGTCTGCCTTGGGTTTATAAACGTGAAGTTCTGTGTATTGAATGGGCACTGCAGGTAAGGGAAGAAGGGCCAGCCCATGGTCAACCTGACTGGTCAGGGTTTAACCAAATATGGTGGACAATCTCCCTGTTAGTCTAGCCAGAAGCATTTTCTGTGAGTTAAATCTGGATTTGTTCCTATTTTCCAGGCATATGTAGGTTCTGGAGCCCACGTTCGTAAGGTCCAGGGAATGGAGCCCAGAATTCATCTTATCAAGAGAGAGGAGATGAAGGAACTGTCACAGGGCAGATAGAGCCCATCACACTGAAACTCAGTCACCTCCCTCACATCAGCTCTTAGAATCTGAAAAGACCTTCCTATCGTTTCTCTGGATCAGCAGTTCTTTTTCTTGCCTGGGAGAGTGTAGACCTGTGGAGTAGCTCACCACTGACTCCTTCCAACAGATTATTTATAAGAATGTTATATAAGACCAGTTCTACTGTTCATGCCTTAAGAACGCCACTTTTTTATTTCTTAATTTGAAGACGTGTCAATTTTTTTTACTTGTTTCTCGTCTCTAAGTCAGCTTACTGAAGAAGTGTTTTTCCTGTTGCATCATTATTCAATTAAAAAGACTTTTTTACTATAATCCCTTGCTAATAATTTCTTAGAAATTTATGTAAGTTACATCCACATATTCTCTTTAATTCACATTCATATTTATTCTTTCAAAGATTCTTGTATGCATGCTTTGCTGTTATAAGAACTGTCCTGTCTTTTCCTCTGGTAGGCCATGCTTGCTTACACACTAAGTAGTCCTTTTCTTCACATATGTTTTGCTGACTTTCCTGGTTTGAAAATGAGAATTCTCCCTGGATCTTTTTCTTATGAATGGAGGCTACGTGAGTACTCTGGCAGTTCTAGGGCACAAGTGACTTTGTAATAAGAGGTTACACATTTTGGCTAGCAGCTCTACAATTTCACCCTTGAATTCCTTCAGGACTGCCAGGTGGATGCCATATGGTCCTGGTGATTTATTTACATCTCGTTTGTCAGTCAGGTTCCTGAGCACTTAACTGCAGTTTCAACCCTGACTTCCCTCCTGTCAGTGGAGGAGGGCAAGTTGGGAAGGACTTTCTTTCTCTAGGATACTTCTTGTACCAGGAGCATCATGACTGCTCCCCCTGATTCTCCATCTCATTGTGTCCCTTTGGTGGAACAAAATAACCTCTGTGATTGACCTTGACATTGGCATTCCTCAGTTTTATTTTTGGCCTAAGTTCCTGGGTTGTTTTGTGTTTATGTGCCATTTCTTCTTCCGTGGCCTCTTTGAAATTTCTCCCTAGTCATGCAGGGATGCTTTCCTTTTTGAGCGTCTGCTGTTGTGGTCCCTGACCTCACCCCATCTATCCTGGGAATTCTAATACTACATTTTAAAATAGCCTTCAGGTTTCTGTGGACTTGTGACTTTATAAACTCTTCTCTTCACTCTCCCCTTACCAATGTGTGTGCATCTCTCTCTGACATTTGGCATTAGGGTTTAAGGTACCGCTTGAGAAAGGACTTGGAGGCAGGAGCAGGACGAGCTGGGCAAGGGAGGTACTGTGCATTCTACCGAGAGGCCCTTTGGTGATGCACATGGGCAGCTGATCATGCGGTCCAGGTCAGGGCAAGCCCCAGTTCCTGAGACTTGTTCTCTGAGTCAGGATCTGTGCCTAGGATGTTCCAAGGCTGCCAGCCTTGTGAATATACCCTCCTCCCTGCAGCAGGGATTCTGTGCAGGCTTCCCTTCCACACCCCGGCTCCCAAAGAGCCAGAGAAGTGACTGACTGGAGCATTCTGGCCTGGCTTGCTTCCTGTGATGAGGCCAGGATCCCTGCAGGACAGACTAACAGAGGGTGGGCTAAAGTTGTAGTAGGAGAAACTGAGTTTGGACACGGGGGAGAATTTCCAAGGAGCTCAAGTGGGAGGCTCAAGGAGAAGGTGGAAGCCCTTTGGAGATATTGAGAATATCTGTCTGTGTGAGCCGAGAGGCAGACCCAGCTGAAGCGAGGGCAGTGCGGGAAAGGACCTCGTGAAGCTTCTAGGCTGAAGCTGCTGCTGGTCAGGATCACTTCTCTGCTTCAGCAGCAAGTGCTTGACCAGGGTTGTTGAGCTAATTGTTAAATTAGAGAGGCTGGGGAAACAAATTGCTTCATGATGGGCTTTCTCTGACTGTGTCCAAGGCTGATGTCATCCGTGAGTTCCTCCTTGATGGGGTGGGGCTGTGGGGATGGTGGGCAAGCCTGCATAGGTTTTAATAAACCCTCATCAGCAGCAGCAAGCCCCTGCCTCTCTGAGAGGCCTGCATCTGCCACTGTGGGGAGTTCACTGCCAGCTTCTCGGTGCTTTTGTTTACTGTCCCCAATTCCTGAGCCTCACAATGATGATATTTTAGATCATCATCTTCTTAGGGGTCATGAACTCAGGTGCCCAAAGGATCCAGACCATTAACCTGAAATATCAAAATGGGCCAAGTGTAGATGGTGAGTGGAGAGTATCAGGGAGCAGTAGAGAGTGGTGGGGACAGTGGCAGACTGGAGAGTGGTGCCTCATCTCGGGGGGCTGCAGCTACTCAGCCCCAGCTGATGGATGCCACATGGGAATGTGAGCCCCTTGTTGCCATATCGTCTTGTTTCAGAGAGGATTCAGATAGGTATTTTCTCTGTGCAGTAGCCTGATTTTTAAGTGTTGAAACTAATTCAATTAAAAGACACTGTGTTGGTCAAACAAAGTCCATTAGCAGGATGAGTTTGGCCTGTGGGCCTCCAGTGTGCAACTTCTGACTTTGGTCCAAACTGCTTGTCTGACAGATGAAGAAACAGATCCAGAGAGGTTAAGCCTTTGGCCCAAGGTTACAGGGAGTCAGGGTTACTGCCTGGAGCTTCTAAGTCTGTCTAGCACTCTTCTGCTTCTTGGTGCTGATTTCGGACCAGGTATCCTCTGTGCTGGGGCAGGCTAGGTGGAGGAGGGTAGACCTGGGTGGACATGATTGATGCCTTGCGCTACATTATTGCTTTCGTGAGTTGCTAGGGCTCAGGTGCTCCGAGTGGGTGGGATGGTTAGGGGAATTCAGGGTGCTTTTGCAGGTAGCAGCAATGCATAGTGAGATGTGGGGGTGAGGATTTAGGCTGCCCCCATCCTGGAGCTCCACCCATGCCTGTGCTCATTCCTATCCTTTCCCACAGGCACCACAAACTCATGCACACATGCAGAGGCACTAGAGAAGCAGGCATATGCCACTTCCGAATCCCTGCCCTTTGTCACTCAGGTGTACACCTTGGGATCATCCTAGACTGTCCCCACTCTTGCCCTGGATTCTTCAGCTTGGAACCACCTTTCCAGTCTTGCTGCTGCTCTCCCAGTTCACGAGTTTCACGGTACAACATTGCGACCATTGCAATAGGCTTCAAACCTGACTGCTCCCAACCCGAGCTCCATTACTGTCTGATAAATCTTCCCAAGCACAGACTTTGACTGTGGCGTATTCCTACTCAAAGTGGCTCTGCATTGCCCACTGGATAAAGTAACAGTTCCTTAACTTGGCATCTCAGGCTCCAAAGCCCTATGGTATTGCAGCAACAGTCATCAGTCTGGCCTAGGTGTAGATCCCAGCTCTGCCACTTACCGGCTGTGCCAACTTAGGTAGTTTTCTTGACTCCTCTGAGCCTGTTTCCTTCTCTGTAACAGGAGGATTTTACACAGAATTGTTTCAAGAAATAAATGAAATCATGAATATAAAGCACTTAGCTTGACACACACTGCTTCTTTAATTGAAGGTATTACTCAAGGGCCTCTAGACTTTGGTACCAGTATTACCTGTCCCACAGCCTTAGCTCCAGCTACTTTGAACTACTTGGTGATCCCACTGCCTTGGCCATTTTCTCATTCTCTGTTATCCATCCTTTTTTGGTTTTGCTGTGTCTACTTTGTAGCATAGGTATTTGTGTACTTGTCTTGATTTCCTTCCCCCATTGCATGCTCTTTGAGGGCAGAGCCTGGGTTTGACACATCTCGTACCACACTGGCACAAAAGATGCTCAGGAGAATTTTGTGGAATGGATGAATATTATCCTCAGTTGGGCTCCACATTAAGTAGTTAATTGATAATATGTGTATTTATGATAGTTTCATGAATATTTATAGTCCTACTGTGTTCAGGGGATTCAGTTGTAGAAGAAACAGATACAGTCTAGGTCTTCATGAATCTTGCGGTGTAACCAGGAAATGGGCCGGTACAGAGGCCACTGAAGTGAGTGTGGTAAGGACGGTGGCCTGGCAGGGGCAGGGCTGTGACCAAGGCAGGTGGTACAGGGTACTGTTGGTGCACATAGCAGGGGCAACCAACACAGTCCTAGCTTACTGAGAGCATCCTGGAAGAAGAGGTGTTTCACCTGAGACCAGAAGGATGAGTAAGACCTTGACTCAGGTACATTGTTTATTGTGAAGAAACTGCTTTAAATCTCAGTTTTAAGAAAACCTTGCTTTGTTTTCATTCACTCACAAGCTCTTACAGAAATGCTTTCTGAGAACCAGGTTTTCTGAAATGATCTGTAACCAAGGCAATGTTATAGTTTTAGGTTGCTAGGGACTGGGACAAGGGTTGTTGATTGTATTCAAATTTTAAGCAACACCCAAGCTGACAGCTGTGGCTAGAGAAGCAAAGTTTCTCCTTTCTTTAAGAGCTGGGTGGGAGATTATTCTCTTCTAATTTGGAGAAGATAATCATATACTTCCATGCTGTCAGGGTATGGAGATTCAGCTACTCAGTCTATTCTGTTTTTGTTGCTTGCTTGTTTTGTGGCTCCAGCTGTGTGGATACAGGGGCAGGAAAGCTAGAAGCAGGAAATGGCTGGGGTGTTTCTCTGACCCTCCTGTTAGGTCTTCTGCTTGGGTCTGGAAGAAAGACTGTAGTAGCAGACGTGCTCTGCAGCTGCGGAGGAAGCAGAGGAGATTTTTGCATTAGGAGGAGACGCAGGGATCTGGAACTGTGTGCAAGTCAGGAAACTTGACACCAGAGAGAGGAGGCCACAGAAGAAGATAAGGTTCTCTTTGTAGACCCTGTACAAAGGAAATGTACAAGAGGACAGCAAGTGATTAAGAATCATTGTGATGGAGTAATCAGAAAAATTATGAATTATACTTACATGTTCCTTTGAAATAGGCTACTTTTGGACTTGATGTTTGTATCTGTTCTTTTAAAAATTTTATTTAAAAAAATATAAAATTGTGCTCATTTCTTTTTCACCACAGCTAACGTTTAGGATCCAGAGTCCAAAGCATCTACTGCCACCTGGTGGCAGAGTACATCACCTGTGGGATTTGAAGTTGATGGGGGTACACATTGATTGAAAATTGATTCTGCAGCCAAAATATGGAATCATAAAATATTAAAGTTGTTAGAGATCTTAAAGATCACATAGTTTTGCTTCTAATTAAATCCAATATCTTTTCATATAGAAGCTCTTACTTGAATGCCTCTAGTAACAGGGAGCTCATGATCTTGCCTGACAGACTATTCTGTTGTCATTCGTTCTATCAGAATGTTTCTTCTTTTTATTTATTTTTAATAGGAAGAATTACTTGTTTTTATTTACCCTGGTTTTTACCCCTGGAAAAACCCAATGTAATTTTGCTGTGTCATCTGCATTATGACCCTTCAAATATTTGAAGCAGCCTATCTCCCCATGATCCTGTTTTGAGGTTAAAAAATTGTGGTTCCTTCAATCTTTATTCTGAAGTCATGCTTTTCAGACTCCCCATAGGCATTTCTTTCCCCTAGTTGCTTTCTACTTTGCCAGTGTCCCTGCCTAATTGTGCTGCCAGGCTTTGATCCAACACAGTGCTACAGACTTGATCAGCTAAAAGTGATCCCTGGTACTTGCAGGCTACCTGGACGCCAGACTTCAGATGCACTCTGTGTGGTATGAATTAGCTTTTTGTAGTCTTTACACAATGCTGACACCTCTTAGGTTTGTGGTAATGGAAACCCCAAGAATTTGTCCTTCCCCCTATTTCTGAACTTTTTTTTAAAAGCGAAAAGCAAGACTTTAAAACGAACGCTGAATCACACAGTTTAACACAATACATTCTGAATTTCAGATGTTACAGGTAAAGTGAAAGCCCTTTTTGACTTCATAGCAATTAATTTGTCCCTGGAGGTAGATCGTGGTAGCAGATGTTAGGGACCTTCCAGACCTTTCCATGCATTTGCTTATATGTATATCTATCTATCTATCTCTCTATATATATATCTGTAGAAATTTGTAAATATCTCTGTGTGTGTGTATGTCTGAGGTTAACATATCAGGCTTTTCATATCATTTTGCAACTTTTTTTTTTTCATGCAATGACATGTCTTGAAACTCTTCTGGATAGTATTTCTCACTGTGGATATTCCCTAGTTGTCTTAGCAATTCTTCTGTTGTTTCTGTTTCTTTTACTTTTACTTTTTATTTTTTTACCATTATAAACAGTGCTGCAGTGAATGTTCGTGAACAAGCAGGCACATACACAAGTATTTCTCTAGGGTAGATACAAAGGACTGGAATTGCTGAGTGAGTGATAGGTACGTTTTTTATTTTAAAATGTAGATCTCAGGCATAAAGCTTGCCTTTGTTAATTTTGACCTGGTGTTCAAATCTGCTAAGATAAATTTACATATTGATTTTGGTCATCTCTTACAATATTAAGCTCACTATACCAGTTTTGTATCATCTGTCCATACTATAAGCATATCTTTCATCTTGTCATCTTAGGAACTATTTTTTTTTTTTTTTCAGTCAAACACAACAGTCAAGGGAAGAGCTTTGTGGCTACCACCAGAGACCTGCATCCCACCTAAAGCTCACTGTATTGTCCTAATAAACACTCTTTGGGTCCTGCAGTTTATCTACAGCAATTCCATCCAACTGTACTCTTATCCTGTTCATTTTTCACTATCTTATCTACAAGAATATTGTGGAGGACATTTGCCAAAGGTTTAGCAGAGATCCAGACGCACACTATATGATGTTCTCCTGCCCACCCACCCTCGTGTGCCTGTCACGGAGGGAAATGAGGATGATATACATTGCCCAAGATGAGTGTCATTTAAAGTATATGCGGGTAACACTTTAATGAGCAATGTTTTTATGTACCTCCATGGAAAGTGTTCATTCCAACTCAAAGATATTAGGAAAAAATAAGCTATCTGTTCTCAAATTACCCTTCTTACCTATATGTTCCCAAACCAGTTGGTCTCCCAGGGAGACTGTGTCTGGTGGCAGAGACACAGCAGCCTTAGTGATAAGCTCAGTACCTAGGGTTATATTTCCAGTGTTATTCAGGCTAATTTATGGCATACAGAGATATAGTCACATGGACACACCCACAGGTGTAGGTACATGGACACGCGCATTGACACACAGCCATGGGCACCTGTTTTCTCAATCTAGTTCTCGTGGTAAAAAGACATTTTCTGAGTTACAGGCCTTATTAGCTTACTCTGCCTTATCCGTAAGAAGAATGGAAATCATGAGACAGATAATTTCCAACTCACTTTTATCTGGCTTTGAAATTTGTATTTATGATGTGCCACAGATGACCCTCAAAACGATAAGGATGGTGGGACCAGAGTCCTGGAGTGGGTGATGGAGGGTGAAGGCATTGCAACCCTGAAAATCCTCGGGACAGATGTGCAGTCACGTGGCTTCAACTGCATAGGGTGGTGGTCCCTGGAGTCCCCCGTTCCCCAGCCTGGGATTTGGGAGCTCTATTGCCCTTCTGGAGGTGGCCAGGCTTGGACTTTTCATTAAGGAAAAGAACCTCTGTTGCCTCATTTTTAGGGCATCTAGTATGGAAAACATAACCTCAAGTATCTATGATGTAATCTCCAAGGAAAAAGTTGCTTCGGCTTTTTCTTACTATAAGTAGAAATTCTGTTTCCTTTTTTTCCTTCAGTGAGCCTGAGCTATCAAAGGCTTCTGGTAAAGTTACAGGCAAGTAGATCTCCAAAATCCCACAGCTGGCCTTATTTGCAGGGTGGAATGGTGGTGGTGTCAGTTATGCTTCAGAAGAGAAAAATAGGAAGGAACAACAAATACTCCTTTAACTCCTGATGTTTCTTTTTTCTTTTCCCTTAAGCTAATAAACAAAACAAACATAAAAACATAGTGAGAATGCAGAAGGGAAGAAATGATACCAAATGAGTGAGCTGTTCTCCGTTTGCATCTGCAATGTTCCTTTACCCTGGACAAGGCCCTCTGCTAGGCGCTAGGTGCCAATGGCAGGCAGGAGTGGGGTGGGGTACAAAAATGCACTAACTATGGTCTCTGTCTGTAGGCATTTACAGTCTGGTGCAGACAAGTCTGCAGACAGCATGGATGCAATGAACTGACCAGTGTTTCTCTAGGAAGAGCTCGATTGCTAGTACTTGGGTAAATAAACCACCCTCATAAAGAAGAATTCACCTTTTGTTTTTTACAGGTCTTGCAAAGCTACATTTATTCTTCAAATACAGGGAAAATAAACAGAATCTTAGGTTCAGGGCTTCTGTTGCTTGCTTCAAGTTAAACAGACCCACTCTGGGCAAACCTGTATTTCCCTCCAAGAGCCACCCCTTCTCTCTGGGACCTGGTGACCTCCTGCCTTGGGCAGGGCTACACCTATCCCCTATTTTCTCTTTTGAGTTACTGCTAGAAGGCAGAAGCTCTGCTTTTCAAACTGTGAATTCTTGGGCAGCCTCCTGGGTGTTCTCCTTCATATATTTCCAGGTATAGTCCAGGATATGACATAGAGTAGACCCCTGTTAAATGCTTGTTGAATAAATGAAAGCTTCCCTTTATCTATTCCTCATTCATTCATTCATTCATTGAACACACGTTTATTGATTGCCTTCTCTGTGCGAGGCACTAGGGATACAGCAATGAATGGGACCTGGCTGAGGAGACATATAGACAATTGGAATATAATCTGATGTATAATGGATTCAATATGATACTGAGAAAGAACAGGGTATGATGGGTGCATATGCAGGGAGACCCAGCCCAGCTGGATGGGGCAGGGAAGGCCTTCTAGAGACTTAGAGAATTAGTACAGATAGCTTAGATAATGACAGGTAGGAAACAATGTTCCAAAGCATGGGAAGAGTACATGCAGTGGACCAAAAGGAAGAGCTAGATGAGCATAGAGCGTGAAGGCTGGACAGTTAATAATAATCATAATCATAAGCACATATATAGTACTGTGTGCCAGGTACTACTTTAAGCCCTTTGTATTTGTTAACTTATTTAAATACTATTAGTATCACTCTCATTCTACAGAAAAGAAAACAGAGGCACAGGAGGTGAAGTAACTTGAACAGTCTCACGCAACTAGTCAGTGGTAGAACTGGCGTGTGAAGTCTTGGTGGTGATACAGCATTTAAGCCTGGGCGGGGGTGGGCACTGATGCCCAGTGGGAATCCTGGCATGCTGCTGGGTGTGCATGGGCCCGAGTGGCAGCAGTCCACTTGGAGAAGGTCTAGGACAGACTGTCAGGGCTTCCGGTGTATCCTAATTGTCACGTCTGCCTTCACCAGGCAGGCGATGAGACTCTCCCTTGCCGCTGTAGATGGTTCGTTGTGTCTTGTCCTCTGTGAGTGGACTGCAGAGCAGAGTGTCCCCAGCCTCCTGGGGAGGATGGACTTGGGACAACAAAGAACAGTTACACTTTGGGTGACCAGATTGCAGCCTCCACTCTGGACTGCCATCCCTAAATGGGGAAGAGAAGAAGGGGAAATGGTTTAAAGACCTCTACCACCCAAACTGGGCACCCTTTCCCGGTGTGGCTAGGCCACTTGTGTGTGATTGTCAGGGCTACAGGTGGTGAGGAATGGGGGAGGAAGAAGAACGTTTTAACCGATTGCCCCTGGGCCCCTAGAGAACGGGCCTGAAAAGGGGCAGAGGTATTGGTTCTGCCTTCTCTCTTCCCGTTTTGGAAATGAGTGATCCACCACAAGGCATCAGTGCCCTCACAGGCCTTGGGCAGCCCCTCCCCATGGCAGGTAATGACCCTTCCTCTGAACCCCCTCAGGCAGACCCTGCTCAGAGGGGCGTCCTTGCAGCCTCCTCACAGCCTGCTGCCACTCGCTCCGGAAAAGCACAGGAACTGCATGTTGGTGTTTGGAAAAATTAATGCTTTCAAGATGAGCTCCGCACAGCCTTAGCACGTCTGTCTCTCTCTCACCAGCTGAAAGAAAAGAAACATTCTTAGACAATTACTTCCCAAGGGAGCCCAAGGGCTGGTTTTGTTTATTGAGTGTTTTTAGTTACAACACGTGAAGTTCTGAGAATTTTTTGGCTTTGGGTGTTTTTTCTGGTTTTGGTGGCGGGGATAGGGAAGATGAGTGAATTCCCAATGAACAGGGCACTTGGATGGTTCACAGTTGTGAAAGCTGTGTTCTTACGTGGGCACAACTGCGTGTCCTTGGGTTAAGGAACTTGGTAAGACCTGACAGATGGAACCCAGGCTCTGGGCCTGCACTGTACCCAGATGTTCAGAGCCTTCCATCTGAAGCTTTTTGGGGCACAACTCCACCTGTTAGTGGATCCTTCCCCTTCCTCAGGCTCTCCTCGCCTTCACACTGTCTTCTGATGGACACAGCACTTATGACACAGCCATAGTGAGCTGTCACCCTCCTTCACCCTCAGTGCCCCCCTTCAGTCTCCACCTGCCAAAGTAACAACACTCCCAGTAGAGACGGTGGATTTGAGTATCAGTGTTAGTGAGTCAGAGCCCACTGTTCCAGGGCAGGGATGGCAGACTTGCCAGCCCACGTGCTACGGCTCTTCCAGCCTCCTCTTGGCAGCTGTCACTAATTGACGGTCGTGCCACTCTTTCCACATCCTTCCTGCCTGTGGCCTCAGGGTTGTTCCTCCCCACCACTGCCCCCCGCCCCACATAGTCTCAAAGATATTTATTGATACAAAGGGGAAGATAGATAGTAACTTGATTTAACACAAAGCTCTGGACAATCACTGCCCCTGGTTAGAGCTGGAACTTGAGATGAGACACAGTCGCCGTCTCTGACCAAAGTCCCACAAGATGTCTAAGTAGCTGGCAAGTGAATAGGCTGAGAAGAGTTGGGTTGTACTGAGTGCTCGTTGAGGTCACGAAGCACCCATCCGATCCCTGTGGTAAGCAAGGAGTGGAGCAAAGTGTGGGAGGAACTGCCTCTGCCAGCCAGTGGATGGGTGCATGAGTCCAGGGACTTGCTTATGATGGCCTGTGGGTTCTCTGGGGACCATCTCACATTCCAGACCCTGTGAGTGGGAAGTGGAGAAGGAACTTGCTGTTCTGGCCCTCAGGGACCTCTCAGCTTTCAGAAAAGGTCTGAGCTCCTACTTCAGTCAGCCTGCAATGGTTTGAAAATTACCAAAGTAACAAATGCTTATGATAAAAAATTATAACAACATAAAATTTTATAAAATACTATTCTCTAACCACCTACCCCTATCTCCTAGGGATAACCACTGTTAACAGTTTGGTGTTATGTCCTACCAGAACTCCTTTTCTATGCACGTTGAAATACGTATTCATAGTGTGTATGTGTATATTTATATTCCATATCTATTCTCACCAAAAAATGGAATAATACAAATTATTTCAAATTATCTTGCAAATTGTATTCTCCTACCCAACAATATATCATGGACAGCCTTAAAAGTCACTATGTGTAAAATTGCTTGTCCTTTATAATGGTTTCAAAGTATAATGTAGATTGTATCATAATTTATTTTACTAGTTCCTTATTGTTGGATTTTTAGGTTATCTCCAGTTTTTTTGCTGTTTTTTACAGAATACACTGAAACGTTTGTGTAAGTGCAGTAGGTGAGATTTTGTAAGTAGAATTGCTGGATTGAAGGCTATGCACTTTAGAAATGTTGATAGGTATTGCCAAATTGATTTCTAAAAATGTTACGTCAATATACTCTCCTGCCGGGTTATGTATATATATTTTCCAATATGATACGTAAAATATGCATGCTGTTATGCTTTAATTTGCATTTCCCTGATCATTAGTAGAGGTTGGCATCTTTTTACTTTTTATCAATCATTTGTGTTTCTTCTTCTGTGAATTACCTGTTCTTATTAACTCATTTTTATACTGGGTTGTTTAGCTTTTTCTTACTGGTTTTTAGGAGCTCTTTGTAAATTCGAAGTATTAATCCTTTTTGTGATGTTTTGTTGCAGTGTAGCAAATATTTGTCTCCTAGATTATCTTTTAACATTGTTCATGTTTTTGCAATTTTATACATTCCTTTTTTTTCCTCTGAGGACTTAAAAAAATCCATGAATATAATATAATACATTACCATTGTTCAAAAATTAATACAATATCAAATACGACCTTATGCCTATCTACCCAGTCCCCTCCTTTCATGGGTAACTATCAGTGTTATTTTCTTGTGAATCCTTCCAGTGTTTCTTTTTTAAAATATTGGCAAATCTGAATCCATCCTTATTTTACCACTTTCTTATCAAAACTGAGTGAATACTAACTTTATTGTTCTGTGCCTTGCATTTTTAACCCAACAGTATGCTTGGAAGATCTTTTCGTATCTATTTGCAGAAAACCTTATTATTTTTAACAGCTGCATAATATTCCATTATGTGGGTATACTGTACACAGCTTAGTAGGTTTCAGACTTTTTTGTTTATGTATGCCCTAAAAGCATATTGAGAACCATATACTCCCCTCACACATCTAAGTTGACATTAAACATTTTTTTTTTTTACCATAAGTTTAAGTGGTTGCAAATAAAATATTTTCTAGCGTGTTGTATATTGTATACAGGCTTTAAATGTATTTTCTTAAAAATCTTGGAGCTGGAAATTTAATGAATTGGAAAAGGCAGCTCTCATTGTCAAAGAAAGCAGCCAAATCAGACATATTTACTTCCTGTCAGAGAAAATCTGACTTCTTTTTAAAATTCAAGCAAGCATGTTAATTAGACACCCCTGTGACAACACTGTCTTCAGAATTCAAGTTCCAAGATAGATAGATAGATAGATAGACAGATAGATATGGTCCTGAGACTAGACATGCTTCTGTCTTCTAGACGAAATGAAGTACAGTCCTTTTCAATACTTCCTTGTGATCTCATTCAGTCTTGTGGCTTTAACGTCTCTCCATTTACCAATGACTCCCTGTTTCATTTATCTTTACACTGTGACAAACCACCCCTGGTCATAGTGGCTTACAGCAACAATTTACCATTTCTTATGATCGTGAGGGTTGAGCAAGCAGTTAGTTCTGTTTCATGTGGTATCTGCTGGGATGGCTGGAAGCTACAAAGTGGCCTCATTTACGTGGACGGCAGTTGGTTTGGGTGGGGCTGGGACTAGCTGGGCTTCTCAGTATGGGTCCTTGGTTCTCCTTAATGTGGTCTTTCCATGTGGCTTGGGCTTCTCACATCATGGCAGCTAGACTCAAAGAACAGTTTTATTTATTCTTGACTGCATCATCTTAAAACGTCCTTTAAAAAGTTAAGTACAGCGCAAGGGTCAAAGTTCAAAAGGTGTAAAAAAAAAAATATCCAGTGAAAAGTATTCCTTTTCAATGCTGTTGTCCATCCCCTGTTCTCCTTAGGTGACTTGTATATCCCTCCAGAGATTTAAAAAAATGCATATACAAGCCAGTATGTTGAGCTTTGTGTCTCGCTTAGGAAAACCTTCCCACCCTAAGACTGTGAAAGTTTTTCTTCTTAGAGTTTTATAGTTGGCTTTTTTACATGGATGTCTTTAACTAGGCTTTCTTGTGTGCATGCTTCGAGGCCAGGACTGATGGACTTTTTTTTTTTTTTTAATTAATTAATTAATTAATTATTTTTTGGCTGCGTTGGGTCTTCAATGCTGTGTGTGGGCTTTTTCTAGTTGTGGCAAGCGGGGGCTACTCTTCATTGCGGTGTGCGAGCTTCTCATTTCTCATTGTGGTGGCTTCTCTTGTTGCTGAGCACGGGCTCTAGGCACGCGGGCTTCAGTAGTTGTGGCACACGGGCTCAGTAGTTGTGGCTTGTGAGCTCTAGAGTGCAGACTCAGTAGTTGTGGCGCATGGCCTTAGTTGCTCTGCGGCATGTGGGATCTTCCCAGACCAGGGATCGAACTTGTGTCCCCTGCATTGGCAGGTGGATTCTTAATCACTGCACCACCAGGGAAGGGAAGTCCCAGGATTGATGGACTTTTAGGGAAGCCAGATCATTAGCGTTTACTACCTTGGAACTCCATCAGGGAACTCCGTAAAGTTTTCCATTTCCTCAGTACTGAGGGTCATCCACATGGTTCATGTGGACACAGTCAAAGGATTTCTCATAATTGAATCTCTGTTGGAACTTTGCAGCCTGTGTTAGGGCAGAGGGAGGAAGCCAGATGAGCTAGGGCAGTTGGGCAAGTAAGATACAGGAATCTGTCCCCACCTGAAGGGCAGGTAGAGAGCTGGGGGATTTGGAGTCATGACTTGTCCCTAACTCAGGACTTCACAAGGACCACTTGGCTTACAGTTGTCCCCAGTGGCAAAGCTGACATTGTTTTTTTTTTTATTCTTTTTGTTGCAGTGGTAAATGGGAGTGTTTCCTTAATCTCTCTTTCAGATTTTTCATCATTAGTGTATAGGAATGCAAGAGATTTCTGTGCATTAATTTTGTATCCTGCAACTTTACCAAATTCATTGATTAGCCCTAGTAGTTTTCTGGTGGCATCTTTAGGATTCTCTGTGTATAGTATCATGTCATCTGCAAACAGTGACAGTTTGACTTCTTCTTTTCCAATTTGGATTCCTTTTATTTCTTTTTCTTCTCTGATTGCCGTGGCTAGGACTTCCAAAACTGTGTTGAATAATAGTGGTGAGAGTGGACATCCTTGTCTTGTTCCTGATCTTAGAGGAAATGCTTTCAGTTTTTCACCATTGAGAATGATGTTTGCTGTGGGTTTGTCGTATATGGCCTTTATTATGTTGAGGTAGGTTCCCTCTATGCCCACTTTCTGGAGAGTTTTTATCATAAATGGGTGTTGAATTTTGTCAGAAGCTTTTTCTGCATCTGTTGAGATGATCATATGGTTTTTATTCTTCAATTTGTTAATATGGTTTATTGCATTGATTGATTTACATATATTGAAGAATCCTTGCATCCCTGGGATAAATCCCACTTGATCATGGTGTATGATCCTTTTAATGTGTTGTTGGATTCTGTTTGCTAGTATTTTGTTGAGGATTTTTGCATCTATATTCATCAGTGATATTGGTCTGTCATTTTCTTTTTTTGTAGTATCTTTGTCTGGTTTTGGTATCAGGGTGATGGTGGCCTCATAGAATGAGTTTGGAAGTGTTCCTTCCTCTGCAATTTTTTGGAAGAGTTTGAGAAGGATGGGTGTTAGCTCTTCTCTAAATGTTTGCTAGAATTCACCTGGGAAGCCATCTGGTCCTGGACTTTTGTTTGTTGGAAGATTTTTAATCACAGTTTCAATTTCATTACTTGTGATTGGTCTGTTCATATTTTCTATTTCTTCCTGGTTCAGTCCTGGGAGGTTATACCTTTCTAAGAATTTGTCCATTTCTTCCAGGTGGTCCATTTTATTGGCATAGAGTTGCTTGTAGTAGTCTCTTAGGATGCTTTTTATTTCTGCGGTGTCTGTTGTAACTTCTCCTTTTTCCTTTCTAATTTTATTGATTTGAGTCCTTTGAGGGATGTTCATCTCTGTTTGTTTGTTCTTTAATTCTTCTAGGTCTTTTTTAAACATTTCTTTCATCTTCTCCATCTTTGCCTCCATTCTTTTTCCGAGGTCCTGGATCATCTTCACTATCATTATTCTGAATTCTTTTTCTGGAAGGTTGCCTATCTCCACTTCATTTAGTTATTTTTCTGGAGTTTTATCTTGTTCATTCATCTGGTACATAGCCCTCTGCCTTTTCATCTTGTCTATCTTTCTGTGCATGTGGTTTTTGTTCCACAGGCTGCAGGATTGTAGTTCTTCTTGCTTCTGCTGTCTGCCCTCTCTATTTTTTTTTTTTTTTACTGGCTTATCTGTCCACTTAGATCCCATGGATTGAGAATTTCAACCTGGCATGAGCTTGTATTCTACTGTAGGAGAATGCACTAACTTTATGAAGCGCCTGCTGTGTTAGGTAAGGCACAGTGCTTAGTATTTTATATGTTATTTTGTTTTTTCCTCATGCAGGTTGTTCTGATTTGGTAAGGTCAGCCTTATCTTCATCCAAAAGATGAAGAAACTGAGATTTAGGGAAGTTAAGTCATTTGCCTCAAGTTAGCTAGAAAAAGATTTGGGATTTGAACCTAGTTAGTCTCATTCAGCTCAGGCTCTTTCCCAACACCTAGAAGGCTTCAGATTAACTGGATAAACAGATCATAAAGAGATTAGTTATAGAATTTATGGGAATCAGTTATTTTTAGGAACCATAAGCAGAATTCATTTGCCAAAAAGTAAAGTGATCATGGCAATTGATTCTTTTCTTTTTAAAAGTAAGAGTCAAGGAAGAGAGAATTCAAATTGGCTAGTGTGCAGCTACTCTGGTGTGTGTGTGTTAGAGGGGGTGCCAGGGCATTCAGGTGAGTCACATATTCTGTTTGCCTTATGGAACACCCACAAATTATACATTTTCTAAAAAATAAAAAAACGCAAGTTATGGAAAAAAAAGTTTCGTTCTAGATATATGCTAGTCAAAATTTAGTATTTCTTTGATGGTACAGTGGGCTCTTTTTGATCCTGTTGAACTTCACATTCTTTATTATCAACTGCAGTCATTGTAGTCTGGTGCCTGATTTTCCTGGGCAGATGTGCTGAGATGGGCTGTTTGGAAAAGCTGTTGGAGGAGATGGAGAAGGCGTGGGATGAAGGGAGAAGGGAAGGAATTCTCCACAGTAGGGCTCCCCACAGGCTGAGTGAGGCATGAGGTTTCAACTGTGGTGACTGACAACTTAAGTTTTCCTGATTCTAAGTTGGTGCACTGTGGGAATTGAGAGACGGGAGGAACAGTTAAGAGAAGCCAAACCTCAGGGGAGTGAACGGCCCCCAGACTTGAGGGCCCTTAGGTCACTGAGTCACACCGCCTCCTTTGATGGATGAAGAAGCTGCTGTTAGTAGAGGCAAGAGGGAAACTCCCCTCACTGGCTGTGAGGGAAACCGAGGAGGCAATAATGAGCTCTCTGGATTGCTGGGCCTCTTGGGTCAGGTTCTGAGTTGTCCGCTCTAACTATTTATTGTTTTTTTTTTTGTTCTTCAAGAAGAACTACTTTAAATTTAGGTACTTGGAGAGGGCAGCCAACCATGTTCTGGGTAGGAAGTGGGAGATCAGGGGAGCGAGCGAGGAAGGCAGAAGAGGCAACAGGTCCCTTGAGTTGCCTTCATCAGGTCACCTGACAGGCAAATGCCCATGGAGCTTAAGGAAGAGAGTCATGGACCCTCCTTCTTGACCCCAACATACCCCACCCCCACTGCTCATCTGAGGCCAGGACTTCTGCTCCCCTTCCTTTTTTTTTTAATGGTTGAATAAATTTACTTGTCATTCCAGATCATAATTTGCACAAATTAAGCTCTTTGACTTAAGAATATATATATGTATATGCAAAAATCCTCAAAATAAAATGTTAACTTAGCATTCCTGGTGATGGTATAAATATGCCATACTATTTTTTTTTTCCATTTCCCTTTTTAAAAAAAATTGATTTATAGTTGACATACAATACTATATTAGTTTCAGGTGTACAGCATAATGATTTGTATATATTGTTTAATGATCACCACAGTAAGTCTAGTTAACATCTGTCACCATACATAGTTACAGATTTTTTTTCCTTAGATGAGAACTTTTAAGATCTATTCTCTTAGCAACTTTCAAATGTACAATACAATGTTATTAACTGTAGTCACCATGCTGTACATTAGATTCTCAGGACTTATGTATTTTATAACTGGAAGTTTGTAACTTTTGACCCACTTCACCCACCCTCCACTGCCCACCTGTGGCAACCACTGATCTGTTCTCTGTATCTATGAGCCTGGTTTTGTTTTTGTTCTTTGTTTTCTTTCCTTTGACCTAAGACAATATTTTTGCCAAAATGTAAATATTCCCTGAGGGTCTGAATATTAAGCTCTCATCATGAAAACCTTACAGGGGATGAGATTATCACAATACTTTTCACAGGCCCAGGATGGGTGAGCTTTGAAAAGCCATAACAAGAGGGGAAGGCTCTAGCTCTTGGGGCCCAGGCTGGGGGTGTTGGGTGGTGTGCTGTGGTTGGAGACTCAGGGCAACATGGGGGTTCTGGTGATTGGTTGGGGAGGAATAAATGCTCAGGGGAGGGGTCGGAGAGGGACTGCATTTCCCCTACTTAGCAATTTGGTTTAGAGCCCAGTGTGGTGATGGGTCGTGTGGCATCTCCAGGCTACCCCCGCCAAGGGAGAGTTAAAGATCCCAGTGGAGGTCAGAGGTGAACAAGGATGAAAGCAACACAAAAGTAGGACAAGGCAGGCTAATTAGCTTCCGCCTTCCCTTCCTGCCGCCCGGCCTGATATTTGAGGTGACATTTAAAGCCACTGTACAGATGAATGCTTTCTGGAGCCTGTGGAGAGTTGAGCCTGATTCTCAGCCTCCTGGCTGGCAGCTCCTCATCCTCTCCGTCTGGGGCCCTCTCTTGGGCCTTGAGGGCAGGCGGGACCTCCCTTTCCCTTCCAGGAGACTCTTCTAATTCTGGACTCAGAATCCTCCTCCCTACTGGACTCTGAGGATGTGTGGGAAATGAGGTGCACTCTAGAATTCAACCAAAATAGTTCAGTGAAGTAAGAGAGGAGAGCAGGGACAGAAGCAGATAGATCACCGTTTCAGACTCATCTGGGGAACTTGTTAAAAATGCAGGCCTTGGAGAGTGAGGCCTAGTTATCTGCATGGATAACCAACCCTCTAAGGTTATTCTGCTGCCCATTAAACTTTGAGAACCTCTGAGATAGAAGATGAACGAGGTTAGCTGGAAAAGGCCTCTTGGGAGAAGTGGGCTTGGATTTCAGTGTGACAGGTGATACCTGTCTTAGGTGCTGGCCTCAGGTGTGGACCTAGGGAGCCTGTTCACCTGGGGACACCAGGCTTTCACAGGAGAGACTGGCCGGTGTCCATCCCATCCATGGGTGGCGTCACTGAGAGACTATGTTGCCACAGGGCTGCACTTCACCACTTGGGTGCTAATCGCCAAGGGGCAGAAGTGGTGTGGGAGGTGGCTGAGGCTGGTGTCTGCTGGAGTGTGTGATACGTGTTGCAACTGAAGCACAGCTTGTAGGGCAAAATGGCAGCCTGGTGGAGCCCACTTCCATGGGCGGGGCAGCGAGGGGCAGGGATAGTCTTCCCTCTGCTACGCAGACTAGCAACTGTACCGCCTCCCTTGTGGCCTTCCCTGGTCAGGTAGCCCTGTGTGTCCGAGAAGCTGGCCAGTGCCTCTGCGGGAACAATGGCCATTGCCCCGGGAGATGAGTGGGAGAGATTTGGGGCATGAATGCTTCTCTCCTCCCTCTGTGCTGCTTGCCTTCTGCTCCATACACTTGTGCTGGCTTTATGTGATCGGGAACACAGTGTTTCCACATTGGGGCGGGCGGAGAGAGGGAGAAAGAACAGTGCCAAGTAAGAAGAAGGAACAGCGAAGAGAAGGGAACACATCTATGTTGTGACACCGAGTAACCGGTGATCATCCAGATGGGCATCAGCCCTCTGGAATGGACGGGCTGTTGCTGGCCTGGAGATGCTCCTTGTTCCTGAGAACAGGTCCCTGTAGCCAGCCAGGTGGGTTGGAGGAACCATGCCAACGGGAATGACCGTGCTTACTTTGACCATGATGAAAGAAGGAGCTGCTGCAGGAGTATTGTTTAAGACAAAATGACAACAACAACAAAAACCTAATAAAGCCCCCTCCTGGCCGATGTCCCGTCCATTCTAATTGCACTCCAGCTAAATGGCAACTCTGACAGTCTCTTGGAACATTTTATTCAACTTCTGGAGGGGCTGGATTGAAAGCATGGCTTACGAGGCTCTGTGGGAGTTGGAGAAATGAGCATTGGTGGGCTGGGGAGTTCCCAGGAGCCCAGCTCGATGGGTTGAAGCCAATCTTTAGTAAAATTGCTGGGTGAATGGGTTCATCCTGGCCCCGACCCCACAGGTGATGCTTATGTTCTTAGGTTCACAGTTTGTGGGGGAAGTTCTTGCATCCGTGTTGTTCTTTAACATCTTTATTCTCTTTCTTTGAAAATGAGGCTGTGTGGAATGTTTGGCACTTGATTACTAGAAGGAGGGGAACAGGGCCAGCTTCCTTCTCCAGGCCCAAGAATGGGATGTGGAATAGTAGAATTAGCCCCATCAGAGTTCACGCGGCATCTGCGCAGTCACTAGGACTTTCTGCCTCACAGACGGATGCTCTTTCCAAAGCCCGTCTCTGTCCAGGTCTCCTCGTGGTGGGAGCCATGTGTGCGTCCCTCACATCTCAGATTTTTCCCAGGTTGGGTTAGGCAGAACCATTTTTGGCATTTTTATTTGGAGATGCTCTCCCTTGGCAGCCACAAGCCGGAGCCAAAGAAAAAGATGAAAGGCTGTCACTCAGTAAGAGGCCACACGCAGGCCCTCTACTGAGCCTGTGCTGGTGGCATGTCAGCACTGCCCTGGGGGTCCCGCCCTACTGTGAGGGCCTCCACCTCTCTATGAAAGACATCACAGTTCCCCAGGGAACAACCCAGAGCCCCAGAAACTCTCTTCGGGAGGAGACAGGTGGCACACGTTTCTTCCTCAGCCCAGCCACCTTCTAGGTATTTGACCATAAGCAAGTGATTGAACCTCTTGGAACATGGGTTTTCCCTTCTGTAGACTGGGGAACGTGAGTCCCATCCTACAGACCTTGCAGGGTGGCTCAGGGGACCAAGGGAGATGATGGATGTGAAAGTACCGTGTGAGCTAAAAAGTACTGGCCACACCTGAATGATGGAGCTTGTTATTCATGAAGGAAGGGGGAAGCTGAGGGTCAGTGCACTTCTCTCTGGAGAGAGAGGAGGAGGGGTGTGCATTCTTGTGTTAACTACCCACTGGAGTCTTGTCCATTTAAGGTAATAGTAAAATAATACTACCAGAGCCTGCGAGGTAGCTTCTGGGAAGTGGTGTGTGCTCAGTCCCAATGCCGCCCTTCCAGAAGGAGCCACGGTGCAGCGGTGGAGCAGGGGCAGGGCCAGACTGGTGGAGACTGTGGCTCTGCTGGCTTTCTCCCTCCCCCGCCTAGCTCCTGCCCCAGGACATGCCTCCTCCTCCGTCTGAATTCTCTCAGAATCTGCAGCCTGTGTCATCCTGGAAGCCTAAGCTCCCAGGAAGAGCTGACGCTGAGGAGGCCTGCTCCTGCCAGCTGCCTGTTGGAGACCAGGAAGCCTGGGGTGCCAGCGTTTCCATTAGGACAGCGAGAAGGCATTGCTGGCATGGCCTGGGCTGAAACAAAAGCAGTGATGAATATGCACGTGGTTGCCGGGTAGTTTTTTTTTAATTAATTAATTAATTAATTAATTTATTTATTTATTTATGGCTGTGTTGGGTCCCTGTCCCCGTGCGAGGGCCCTCTCCAGTTGCGGCAAGCGGGGGCCACTCTTCATCGCAGTGCACGGGCCTCTCATTATCGTGGCCTCTTTTGTTTCGGAGCACAGGCTCCAGACGCGCAGGCTCAGCAATTGTGGCTCACGGGCCTAGCCGCTCCGCGGCATGCGGGATCCCCCCAGACCAGGGCTCGAACCCGTGTCCCCTGCATTGGCAGGCAGACTCCAAACCACTGCGCCACCAGGGAAGCCCCTGCTGGGTAGTTTTTAGGCTTGGAGTCCAGAGCTGTTCCAGACCTGGGGTTCCCTTGGATTTCACTTGTTTGAGCAGGACTTCTGGTCACCTGGGGACACAGGCTCACAGTGTGGGTGGCCAGCACCCTGTAAAATGGGTTCCCAGCAAGGCAAGGCCAGGGTGCCCTGTCATCCTTCTACAGGCCTTATGTGGTGCCCAGGAACTGAGGCCCTTGCAGTCCACTCCTCTTCCTGACTTAAAAATGAAACCGTGTGGGGTGCACGTGCCATTTGCCTCTTCACTCATTCAGTTAGTAAATACTCAAGCACTTGCAAAGTTCAAGATGCTTCATGGGATGTAACGAAGATCACAGAGCAGATCCTGTCTTCATGGAGTTTGTGGTCAAGTAAGGGAGCAGTCCTATACAAAGGCGGTCTTATACAAAGGAGGGAGTGAAATGCAGCGTAGAGGGGGAGAAAGACGAGGGAAGGCTACCTGATTCTGTGGAAAAATAGGAGGATTTGGCCACAATGAAGTGGGGGAGTAGGGTGGCCATGCTATGGGCATGAAGAACAGGAGCAAATGCACAGAGGTAGGGAAGCATGGGATGTAAGGAGGTGTGGGAGCTGAAACTCTGGTGAGAGGAAGAGGGGTTGGAGGGGAAGGGGGAACGAGCACTTGAGCACCGCCATTCACCAAGTGCTGGACCAGAAATGTTAGGTCCTTCCTGTCCTGGGAGCCTCACAATAGCTTGATGAAGCAAATGCTGTTCTCTCTAGTTTTCAGAGCAGGCGGCTGGGGTTGAAGTAACTTGATCAAGGCTAGGCAACTATTCAGTGGTAGCAGGATTTGACTCCATGACCACGTGACTCCAGAGCCCATGCTGTCCCCACGACAGCAGAGGGTCCACGAAGGGAGATAGGGTCTGTGGCCTTTTTCTGGTCACATGGGTCCTGCACCCTTGGGCAGGAGGTGCCTGTGGTTCCCGAGGAACAAGGCAGCGAGGCTCTGGCTCTTCTGGTCCGGCCTCGGAGTCCAGGGTGGTTGAGCTCCTGGCTTCCCACCCCTGTCCTGTTAGGGAAGCCACTGGCCTCTGGCATGGGAGTCAGGGGAAGCCAGGATGGCAGGAGATCCTGGAATGACATTCAAGATACGGCCTTGACTGTGGGTTTTCATTCCCAAGACCACCTCTCTGCTCCCTTCTTTGTGAAAGTGCTCCCTGGCCGCCCTCCCCCGCACCTCTGATCTCCCTTTGGACCCATGCAGGCTCAGTCTGCACAAGGCGGCAGTGTTCCGCACTTGTTCCTTTGTTGCTGTGAAACAGGCTCCCGGCACAGTCAGCCTCTGTGTGGGAGGACTGGTGGCTGTCTTCGCAGGCAGGCATTTGCTTTGAGCAGGCTGCGCGCGAGCCCAGCGTCAAGTAATTCCGGCCTCCTCGAGTCGGCGGTGGTGGGATGAGGCAGTGCTGAGGGGCCTGGCCGTGAAGGATGAGTTCAGGGGGGGATGACGGACCGCTTCTGGGACCAGTGGTATCTTTGGTATCTCCGCTTGCTCCGGCTGCTGGATCGAGGTATTCCTGGGGGGGAAGGAGACAGAATGAATATGAGTGTGTGTGTGTGTGTGTGTGTGTGTGTGTGTGTAAGAGAGAGGGAGATATGCACACACACAGAGATTTCTGACAGAGAGAGAGACAGAAACAGAGACACACACAGAGAGAAAAATGCAGTGGAGAAGGGAGCAGAAAGCAAGGAGAGAGAAGAGAGAATGAAACAGCCGAGTAGCCAACCCATGGAAAGTAAAAAAAAAGGCTGTTTTTCTGGGGACATTTTTTACCCAGCCGGGAATTGGGAGCCCAGGGCCATTTGGGGGAGCATGTGTGTATCCGGATCTCATTTCTTGTTGGGTTGATCATCAAGCTGTGTACTGTAGTCAAAGACAAGTTAAGCCCCATCTTTTAGGGTTCTAGATGGAACCCTGAGCAGTGCAGCAAGGAGAATGGTCCCTGAGCAAGAAGCTGGGCGCAGACAGATGCAGGCTCACATCTCAGCTCTGCCACCACCAGCTCTGTGACCTTAGGCTGATTTGTGTGACCTATCTAAGCTTGTTTCCCCACCTGTAAAATGGGTGTGGTGAGACCTATCTGCTGGGGTTGTTGTGGAATTATTAGTTAATTCATACCTGTAAAACGCGTAACATAATGTCTGGTGCATAGTAGGTGCTTTGTAAGTGTTCATTTCCTCCTTACAATGCCCCTCAGCATCATGGAGCTGTAGCACCTGTCCGGAGGGCAGCTGCCTTTGTGTTTATTTGTAGATAGAGCCAGTACAGAATTTGCAGTTAGTGGAAAGGGAAGGGAAAGTCCATTTTATTCCTCAGGTTCATCTGACCTTAATACATATTATCATCGAATATTCATGTGATTTAAATCTCCTGGTAACGTGATGCAAATCTAGACATTCTGGTGTAAGGAAATCCCACTGTTAACTTGGTTGAGTAATTGATGCTTTTCTTTCTTTCTTTTTTTTTTTTTTTTTTTTACAATGTTGAGTGTTATTTTTAAAAGCTTTGGCTCCTTTAAGAGGTTTTCGCAGGAATGATATCAAACCCCTGATGGAAAAGGTGGCCCAGGGGAAGCTCTGCTGCACAGCCCAAGGTGTACTCATCTTCACCTTGAATAGTCATAGGTGTGCCAGGAGGTCAATACCAGGTGGAAGCAGAGAGCTACACATAGCAGGTGAACCAGCGCTGTTATCAGGGAGAAATCAAAGGTGGAGGAAGCCAAGCCAGCACATTTGAAAAGCAGTCTCTCACTAGCACTGAGAACAGGCCAGTGGGAGCCCAGACTTGAGATGAGAGTGTTAGGAAGAGAGCCAGAACTTGTTACAGGTGGAGATCATAGACCAAGGGAAGGAGAAGGAGACCAGGTGTGAATCCCCCTTATCTGTGTGACCTGAGGCAAGTTACTTAACCTTTCTGTGCCTCCTTCATTGTAAAAGGTAATGATAATGACAGCAGTAGCACCAACTCAGAGGGTTGCTGTAGGGAAAAACTGTAAGTGAAATACTTATCCCAGTGCCTGGAATGAAGAAAATGCCCCTTAAATGTTATTTTCTTTACCAAGACAGTTAATTCTCACTGTCTGACAGACATATTAGGAAAGACAGGAACATGTGGTATCTAATAACCAGGAGCTGAGAAAAGTCCAATTAAGAGTTTGTTAGAGGCTTAGAGACAATTTATACTTCCATAAATTAAAACAAGATTCAAACCAACATATGATGCTAATTGTAAAAAGAAACTAGATGTTAATGTATAAGCTACATTAATAATAATTTGGTTTTATTTTTTAGAAAATGCTTGAATCCATGAGTTGCAAACTTAGGTTCAAGTTTTGGCTTCATTACTTTCTCGGTGCCCTTGAATAAATGATTTACCCTCAAACTGACCCTCAGTTTGTTAATCTGAAAAATGGGAATGTTAATAATAATACCTATATTACAGAATTTGGGGGAAATTTATTGTGTTAGCGCATGTAAGAATGTCAGGCATTCTTAGAAATGTCAGGTTAATGAATTTATGGCTTGATTGATTAACCTCTCCCCTTGGATAGCAAACGTTGGTTGCCAGAATGGTGCATTCTTCCATGCATATTTCTCCACCATGTATGGCTGTATTTGGAAAGTTTATGGTCTTTCATAAACAGTGTTTCTAAGGTTTTCTTTAATGTGAGGCTTTAGACTAGCAGCCTCTGACTGTGTAGGGCCCCTTATTTCCAGGCTTTGGGGGATTGGGTGTTGATTTATGTTGCCCAGTTCTGGTTAATGGGTATTACACATGTACACGTGTGATGCCCACAGCCACGATCAAGCAGAATTTTACGATACAGCAACTTCCGTCTAGAAACTAACGTTAGCTAAGTTTGTGTAGACAGAAGCATGCTTTAATGTGGTGTGCTAAACTGGGCTAGCTCATGGGAAATGCTCAATAAATATTTGTTGAATGAATGGATGAATGATGAACCCGTCCTTCTGCGCAGTGAACAAAATTCTCCTGGATTTGTCTTTAGTGTAACAGAATTTAATTCCCTTCGTCTTTTTTAGGATTTTATGTCATTTCACCCTTATCATTGTCATGCCTCGTGTCATTTTGAAAGTAACAGACCTCAAGAAAGTGAGGAGGGAATAAGCAATGAGAAGTGGGAAATGATAAGTGTAGCCCAGGAAATTGAAATAATCAACAAGCTGTGTGCCAGCCTGAGTCATTCTCTTGGCTGTGACTGGGGGATAAATGATCTGTGATTTGACACACCTAGGAAAAGGGAGGAAACATTGGAACACATCATGGAGTGGAAATAAACTTTACGAAGAAATGGCAGTGCATGCTTAGTGATTGCAGATGAATCTTTTGTCTCCCCCATCATTGTTCATTAAGGATAAGGATTTAAGAAAATAAAAGGGTTGTTTTCTAGGACTTTACTTAACTATATGTGAGGATTTATACGATAATGAACTGCCAGGTTGCTCGGACATGATTATTTTGGTGATTTCTTTCATTAATAGCAGATGCTGTTTTTACAGTGTTTGTTACTGGGCATTTGTCAACTCTGCTGATTGTGTTCTGTGCTTTCAGATGGTGACTGAGGAGGTGGTTCCTATGGTGGGGACTGTCCATCAAAAGAAAGGTGCTCATACAGATCTGAAAGATGAGTGTGTGTATAAGAGAAGAGAAATCACATTGCCTTTTGTTGTTGAGTTTTGGTGTATCCATGGGGACCAGACAAGTGAGGTGGGGGTTTACATTTCCTTGTTTACATCTAATTTTTTTTTTTTTTTTTGGTCATGAAAGGAGAAGAGTGAAAAGACTGATGCTCTTTATTCACAGAGCATTGGGCAGTGTTTCCTAGTGTGTGGGAACGACCACCACCGGTAGCGCATGAAACGATTTCAGGCAGTTTACAGGTATCGCTGGACATTTTCTTGCTGGTCACTGCCTGGCACTGTCTGGAGGACACCCTGTTTTGTCCAGCATCTGCTTCTGTTGTGCTGTCCACCCCCTGCCCACACCTCATCCAGTGCAGGCCCTCCTTAGCCCCACCCATCCCTCAGATCTCCCCTCATTCCCACCTGTAGTCTCCCTTTTCCCTTCTCACCAGCCCTACCTGGGCCTCACACTCTGCCCTGCCTTCATCTCTGGCCCCAGATGTCTGCCTCCTCCATCACCCCTGGTCCCTCAGTCCTCTCTGTCCCTAGAGTTCCTTTAAAGGCACAGCCCCATGCCACCTGTAACCCCATTCCACGACATTCTCTGTTATTCCCTAACCCATCGCCAAGACTTCATTCCTTCTCACCGCTATGCCTGGGCCAACTTGGCCTCGTGGATCCTGGGTCTCTCCCTGGGCCCGCCCATCCCTGATTTCTAACTCTCAGTGCTTTTTCCTCTCGGGAGCCACTGTCTTTTCTTCTTTTGCTCCTGCCTTTTTATGTTACCTTGCCATTACCCCCAGTCTACTAGTTTCTTTTAAAAACAAATTTAAGTAAAAGATGGAATTGATTTAAAATGATACCAAGGAAATAACTGTAGGAGTTATGGGGATATGGTGAGATGGTGGTAGAAGTATAAAAATGACTGGTGTGTGGAAAACTTAAGTGATATGTTGAATTTACATTATTGGCTTTAATTTCTTCTTGGTGCTTCGTCTACATTCCTGTATCTACCACAAAGTGTTTCGGATTCTGGGCCAGAAACCAACTGGTTCTCATCCCTGGACATACACTAGAATCATCTGGGAGCTCTTAGAAAGCATGATACCCAGCTTCTCCCTTCCCACCCCCCAACCCAACCCCCCAGCCAACTAAATTAGCATCCTTGGAAAGGGGGCTGGACATTGGCATTTTTAAGGAGCTCTGCAGGTGATTCTAATGACAGCCACAGTTGAGAACTGCTCATTGTCATGCTTTCATATGGAGGCCAGACAGTAAAGGCAAAAATGACTCTTCAGCAAAATAACAAAACAAATGAGAAAAGCAGTCACTAAATGAGAGTAGTAAACGTAGGCGTAAACATAGGAATGTACTAAGGAACAACATTTAAAAGAGTGCAATCCTTTGGATATAATTCATGCAGGTTTCTTCAGAAATTTCAGCTCTAACCATTTTCTATCACTACATAACTAAATCTTTTTTCTTAATTTTAAATTTTTTTTGTTTTTACTTTTTATTTTATATTGGAGTATAGTTGATTAACAATGTTGTGTTAGTTTCAGGTGTACAGCAGGGTGATTCAGTTATACATACACATGTATCTATTCTTTTTCAAATTCTTTTCCCATTTTGGTTATTACAGAGGACTGAGCAGAGTTCCCTGTGCTATACAGTAGGTCCTTGTTGGTTATCTGTTTTAAATATATCAGTGTGTACATGTCAGTCCCAAACTCCCAGTCTATCCCTCCCACCCACCCTTCCCCCGCCCCGGTAACCATAAGTTCGTTCTCTAAGTCTGTGCGTCTGTTTCTGTTTTGTAAATAAGTTCGTTTGTATCATTATTTTTTAGATTCCACATATAAGCAATATCATACGATATTTGTCTTTCTAAATCTTGACTTCCCTTCCTATTTCTGGGAAAAAAAATTTACCTGTGCCCCAGGATGTTGTCTGGTCTCAGCCTGCCTTGGGTTTGCCACTCTCCGTTCTGGCTGCCTAGGGTTCTGGATTTTGGGATGGTGGTTTGTCACTGCAGATGTCAACAACCTTTCATTACTTGCTTAGAGTAACTTCAGTAGGTGGGCACTGCCCATATTCAGCTATAATTAGAGAAAGAAAAATCCCTTTCTCCCTTCTGGGTAGATGGGCAGTGAGGACCGTAACTTTCCTCAGGCCTCCATGGTGTTGGGCTCTTCTTCGGCTGGGAATTTACTTGTCTTTCTCACTAAAGCTCCCTCTCCCTGCGTGGCCATTCTCTGTTGCCTCAGTCTTCAAATCTACCAAACGCTCTATCCAAGCATTGGCTCTGCCCAGGTGCAGTGCCCAGGCAGCTGGCCCTCATGGCCGTGGCTCTCAGAGCACCCTGATCTGTGGTCATGTCCTTCCTGTGCCTGCAGCCCACTTGCTGGCCCCTGGTCTCCCATCACTGACGGATGCCCTGTCTTTGGCTTGCTTGCTGCTCATTTATCTGCCCAGCACTGGCCACTGGCTGGCTCAGAGTTGGTGTCTTTGCTTAGTCTGTTCCTAGGCTGCCTTGGACTCTGGATACCCACCTTGGTTTGGCTTGTCCTCTTCTTGTTACCTGTTGCATATATGTGCCCAGCATGATATGTAGCTTCTTTGTGCCAACCTTTATGACTTGTTGCTCCCTTTCTGTGGTTGGCGGGGAAAAGAAAAGCACAGCGTGTGTATGAAAAACACATAGACTGGTTCTCCTGTGCTGGGAATTTTCTAATAAGAAGAGGTTCGGTTGTAATCACCTTCCCGCTTGAGCTGAATATTCATACAATACATAAAGAAGTTACTTTAACTTAGCTTTTATGTCACAAATAGATATCTCTTATTCAGTTGGCTTCTGGCACAAAACCACTTCCCTAAAGGGACCTGGCCTTTTGTTCGATAAGCACTTTGAATACAGCACCCCTTGAAACACCATCTCAGGACAATTCCCCATTGCCCCACACCAGAACCTCCCCAGCAACCTTCCTATTTTCCTGTGCTTCCACTTGAAATGCCTGAAGCTTCCCCTTCTTACAGTTAATTCACATCCTTCCCCTTCCAAACCACATAGCCCCTATGTCCTCCAGAAAAAGCTCCCACAATTAATCATACCTGGTTCTGTTCAAAGACACGTGGGCACTTAGGTACCAGGCCAGTGTTCTGCGATTCACGATGTGCTCCTGTGGGTGGTAAAAGGACACACCTCATGGGGGTGGTTGTGAGCCTTGAAGAAGTTAATATGTGTGGCTGGTGCCTGGTATGAATAAGTGCCTCAGTAAAAGCATGCTCTCCTCCCAGATTTTGGTTGCTTTTAGGAGCTTAGTTGCTTCTGGAGGGTCCTTCTCTTTCATTGTGGGTAGAGCTTCTCTGAGGGCAGGTCCTTGTCTCCCTATCCCTTTGTATTCTCATCCAGACACCTAGTTCAAGGTTGTATCCTATTAGGAAACTGCATAAATAGGGCTAACAGAGTATCTGAACTCCCCAGGGAACTCAGAGATGGTGCTGATTATCCTGGAATTGTTAAAGGGGTGGGGGGGAGAGAACTGTAATAATTTGACAGTTCCAATATCTTACCCCCCTTGGTCCTCACTTTGTCTCTTTGAGAGAAGTTACTTTAGTTCTTATTTGACAGGTAGGAAACCGGCTTGTAGAGGTTAAAGAATTTGCTATAGTCACAGAGTTACTAAGAGAAGAATCGAGATCCAGGACCCCTGACTCTCATCTGGGATGAGTTCTCTCCTCTACCTGTTCTTGTACCGGTGGGTGGACCCCCATCTTTCTCTCTCTCTGGCACATGTGTTAAACTGGGGTGTCTGCCCACCTTCCCTGTCAGCAGAGTGTAGAGTGTATCACTGGGATGCGATGTCTGTGGTGTGAGATCACTAGACAAGATATATCTAGGCCAAGTCCTGGGGGAAGGACACCGATAGCTGTGCTGTGAGGTCCCGGTGTGGTGTTTCTACCCAATGAGGAGGAGGTGACTGTGAGGTGAGAACAGTTAAACAGCACTTCCTGGGTGTGGCATGGCCTCCCAGCGCCTGTTCTTCTGTTGTGACATTTTCAGCGATGGCTCAGAGCTGAGGGGCAGTGGGGGTAGCTGTGTGTCTGGATGGTCAGAAAGCCACCTGTGGGTTCCCAGTGTAGGTGATGGGTTTGTTCTTCACCTTGTGGATGGAGGTGTTATGTCACCAAAGTAATTGGCAAAACAATAAATAGTAGTGTTATTATTAGTGGCAGTACTAATACTGTCTACTAAGGGCTCCAGGTATAGCAGGGAGTGTTTAGGGGTAGGAAGTAGGATTCCTGCCCTCAGGGAACTTACAGTTCAAACTCCTGAAAGATCAAGAACCAGGGGTAACTTCTCTGAGTCTCTGTTGGCCCTTCTGGATTACTTATAAGAAGGATCCCTTCTAGCTGTAATGTTCCATGGTTCTATGTAGGCAATACCTGTAATGCCTGCAAAATAATACACCTACAACACCTATAATATATCTGTGTGATTTCACAAGGTGTTTCATGTTGAATTGCTAAATGAGTGCTGTGCATTCACAAGGGGGAGAAATAGTTGGGTCTGTCTGAAGGAAAGAGGAAATGTTCACTCCTTCAACAAGTATCTTCTGAGGACCTACTATAGGCTGTGATGTAGTCAAGGGCCTAGGAATACAATGCTGAAGATGACGGCATTCTTGTCTTCATGAAGCTTTAGGGTTTAGCAGGGAAAATAGACACTAAGAAATAACACAGTAAATAATACAATGGCAGGTAGATTAAAAAGGAGAGAACTGACTTAAGCTTTAGTAGTACTTAATGATGAGGATGGAAGACAGAGAGTACAGACTGCCAGGAACATCTGTGTGGTAAGAGTTAAATTTGGAAAGATAGGTTGGGGTCACCTTGTGAAGATTCTTGCTTGCATATCAGGTTAAACGCAAATAATGGCAGAGCAGTAACATTTAATTGTTTAAAAATGTATTGAACAATTTCCGTGTACCCGGCAGTAGACCAGGTGCTGAGAATGCAAAGAAGTATAACATGGCATAACAAAATGCCCACCTCCTTCATGCAACTGAAGTATGTCTATGTTTCTAGAGAGTTAGGGTAGGAGATGCATGGTTTTGAGCCATCTGCCCCCAGAATGATAGTGAAATTGATATTAGCTCAGGAAAGAGTATACAGGAAAATGTAGATTGGTGTAGATTGGTTTTGGAAAGTGTGGACTTGGGGAGACAGCATCAAAGGGGTGAGAAGAGTATTCCTAAGGATAGGAGGAAGCCAGTATACAAGAAATTCCTGGGAGTAGAGGAGAAGGGACAGTTAGGGGTCCCCATCTGCAGGGAGATGGGCAATGTGAGGAGTTTGGTGACTACTCACAGCATTGCTTCGGCAGCCATTATGAAGAGAAACCAGACTGTGGTGGGAGGAGGTGGTGACGATGAGGCAGCAGCAAGCACATATTGTTTGAGAAATATGTCAGAAAATGCAAGGTAAAAATAGAATGGTTGTTGATGGGACAGTAGGGTCAAGTGATAGTTTTGTTGAAGAAGGGAGGCTTGAATGTGTTTGAGGCTGGGAGAGGGTGCCAGTGACAGAGAGAAGTTTGAAAATGATGAACAGAAATGGATCTATTAATCCATTCAAGAAATACTCATTGAGCATCGACGGTGCTCCAGGTGCCGTGCTATTTGCTGGGGATACAGCATGAATAAGGCATGAAATCTTCATGAAGTTTACATTCTAATGAGTGAGGCAGACAATACATGAGTCAAGCAACAGTTGAATTTAGAAGAAGAGCTTGTGATAAATGCTGTAAAGTGTGGCAATGACCTGGAGGAGGTAGGAGTGGGTTGACTAAAGAGTGCAGATGGAAGTGGAAGACTGGAGGAGGGAGAATGCTTCCTCTGCTGGGAGAGAGGAAGAAGGGGGTGCTTAGAGAGCTATTTTTAAGTAGGAAAAAGGAAATGAGGAAATGCAGTTCAGATGGCCTTGATATTCTTAGCAAAAGAGGAGGCAATGTCATGGGCTGAGACTGGAGAGGTGGGTAGTTCAAGACTTTGGATAGGTACTTACCTGCTTCATTCAAGCCTCCAACAGTGCTGTGTGTAGGGGGTGTTATTCTCATTGCATAGGTGAGGTAGCTGAGGGGACTCAGAGGGACCTACAACTAGAAAATATAGGGGCAAGGAGTAGGTCTGTCACCTGGCTACTCAGCCACTGGATAGCTCAGAGGGGACTGCTAATGACTGGAGCCTGTCAGTGCCATCAAGAAATCAGTCCCTGCTCCCTCCTCTTATACAAAATCCTATACTGTGCCCTGGGGGAGATCGTTGGAGAGGAGATGACACCTGTGCAAGGTCTGTGTTAAAAATTGATAAATCAAGTCATCAGCATGTACTTACTACTATAAAGTGCACTGTCCTTGTGACTATTTGGATTTTTAAGGATTTGGATAGATCAAGGGAAAAGGGCATTCGGGGTAAGAGAAAATGCAATGCAAACGCTCTAGTGATTCAGACAAAAGGTGTAATCAGAGAAGGCTGGGGCTTTATCAGATAAAAAGTGAATTTACTGGTTCAAGCGATGGTATTGGGTCAAATAAGATCAGTGGTGAGTAGGAAAAGGTTTTTATTTCTCATTCTCTTTGCCTCCATAATTGTACTTTGAGCAAAAGAAAAAAGAGACAGAGTTGGAAGAGACCTCTCATTTAAGAGATGAGGAAACTGAGCCCAAAGAGATGATTTCGCTTTCTAAAGTCATACCGTTAGTTGTTGGCTGAGCCTGCATTTGAAGCAAGGACACAAAAACTCCTAGTTGAGGCCTCTTTTCATTATATTCCCTGTGATTTCAACTCAATTCTGCCCCTTTTAACATGCTTAGCAGCCCCGATAGAGTCATTGTATGTGGAAGAATGGGCAGACTGGAGAATTCATGGGTTTGAGGGGTGTCTAGTTTGGATTAGGCTTTTTAAGGCTGTAGGGAAAATTTCTAAGAAGCCCCAAAAGCAGAATTGTATTTCTTTCTCTATCCTCCCTTGTTATTATCATGAAAAATAAGATGAGTGGAGTTGGAAGTGGCACCTCCTGGCTCTCCCTGTCTATTGCAGAATCACGCTCTAAAGAACTCAGCCCTGAGCAAAAGCAGAGGAGTGTCTTCCTTATAAACCCAGGCTAGGAGGAAGAACTGGTGTGGGGCTTTTAATCTACATTCATGCCAAATGAAATCTGTTAGATGGGATAATGAGCTCCATATTTTATAGACTATTTTAAGCTTGTCTCAAAATAAAGTACAGGGCTAGGGGTGGAGGAAGGACGTAAGTCTTGGAGGAAAAAATGCCATGGCTTACTCATCAGTGTTTTCATTTTAATGATCCCAACCCCAGTACAAGTCCCTCAGTGACACTGTAATGGAAACCACATTTTTTTTTCCTTCTGGAAGTTTCAGGATGAACACCGCCAAATGCTTCAAGGCTTAATTAAGGTTACAGACTCCTATCCCCAGTAATACACAGACCTTTCACCCCAGGGGGCTCAGCTAGGGAGAATGTGGTTGGAAAGCAGTTGAAATTATAGAGACACTTCTTCCGCCAATCTCTGGCTCACCACAGCTTCTTTTCTGTGCCTTCCCCCCATCCCTCCTCCCTCCCCTTCCTCTTAACCGCTGCCTCATCCCTGGGAAGGACTAAACCAACACGTAAGTAAATAAGAACCCCAGTGTTGACTCTTTCCCTGCCACAAGGAGAGAATCTCAGGCAAATGCTGCTGTATCTGCAGGAGGCTGGACAGGGCTGGCAGAGACAGGACACATGTGGCAGCCAAGGGAGCCTGCCAATAGTGTAGGGTACTGGGAGGGGGGTGGTGCATGTGTCATCAGTAGGTATGGGAGGAGGTGGGGAATATTCTGCACATTACAGGCTGGAAAATCCACCTCATAGGAAGGTCCTGAGGACCCAAGAGAACAAGGTGGCCCCTTCTCCTGTGTTTGGACATGATGAGTTGAGAGCTCTCTCAGTTTGCATCTCCTTTGCCTTGGCAAGCTTTCTGAATCTACATAGATCAAAGTTAAGAAAATTGGCATGGCCAACTCGATTATGTGGACTTATTTTTTTCCCCCTCTTAACCACATCTTGAACACCTGGAATACATAAGATAGTGGGAAACTTTAGCGCATGTATACGAACTCTCTCTCTGGCCAATTTCAATCCCACCTTATCCATGTAGGAAAGGCTCTGGTTAGCACAAGGAACAAAGGAAGGACTAGGATGTGTGCCCTCTGGCTGCTTTGGTCCCATACTCTGCCCTTGACAGTGGTGATTCTGGGATAGAGCATGATGAGACCCAACTAGGTACTTTGCTTGTCTCTTTATAGGTCATATCACAACTCCATTTCTCTTCTCACTACCCCCATCACCAAAGGGCAAATAGTCATTTTCATAATATTACCTTCAGAAGATGTATTAATGTGAGCACATTCTCCATTCATCTAACACGTATTAAATACCTCTCTGAGCCTCAGCTTCCTCATTGGAAGAACTAGGGTCATATCTATCTGTGGTCATCATAAGAGCCATTCACTAAATATTTCCAGCTCTACACCTTCCAGGCATACGATAAAATTGCACTTCCCTACACCTTTGGTCGTGTGACTTGCTTTGGCCAATGAAATGTGAGCAGAGTCAGATGTTTCATTTCCATACGGAAGCTTTAAAAGTAAAATACTATTTACTTTATTCTTCCAGTGTTTCATCAATTATAGGAGCTGTGTTGGGGTTTAAAGGCTCCATCAGCCTGGGACCGTGAGTGACTATGAGCATAGTCCTCTGCTGAACCATTTTGAAGATGTAGTATGAGCAAGAAATAATTATTTTTTTCTGTAAAGCTGAGATTTTGAGGTGGTTTGTATCCATAGTCTACCAAGCCTGTATTGACTGATATGTACTACCTTTTAAGACTTTGTGGGGAATTACACAAAATTGAAATCTATATGTTGTGCATGCCACATAGTAGGCATTCAGTAAATGGTGGATACTTTATTCTCACTATGAATATCATTTGGATGCATTTGGCTGCAGGTAACTGAAACTAAACTCAAAATGACTTAAAGAATAAATAATTCTCCTCCTTTCTTCCTACTTCTTTTCATGCTTCTTAACAAGAAGTTCAGAGGTTGGGCCGTTAAATCAGAGGCTCAGTATAACCAGATTCTCTCTTATTTAGTCTGCTTGGGTTCATTAGATTTATGACATCTGCAGGTTGTTGCAATTCATCAGTTTTGGAAAATTCTCAGCCATTATCTTTGTTCTTTCCCTTCTCTCCTTTTGGGATACCAATTGATTAAAATGAAAATTTCTTGAATTTGAATCCATTTTTAAAGTGATTGAAGTTGAAATTTCTCACTGTATGTTCTATATTTCTTATCATTCTATATTTTTCACAATTTTATCTCTCCATGATGCATCCTAGTTTCCTCTGATTTCTCTTCCACTTTATTTTTTTCTTTATTTAAAAAAAATTCTTTTTATTGAAATATAGTTGATTTACAATGTTGTGTTAGTTTCAGGTGCACAGCAAGGTGATTATATATATAATCATATATATATGATTCTTTTTTTTTTGGCTGTGCCATGCGACATACAGGATCTTAGTTCCCCAACCAGGAATTGAACCCATGCCCCCTGCAGTGGAAGCATGGAGTCTTAACCACTAGACCACCAGGGAAGTCCCTAGATTGTTTTCCATTATAGGTATTACGAGATTTGTGTATAGTTCCCTGTGCTATACAGTAAATCCTTGTTGGTTATCTACTCCATATATACTGTGGAGTAGAGTATATTTTAATCCCAAACTCCTAATTTATCCCTCCCCCCCTTCCCCTTTGGTAACCATATGTTTGTTTCCTACATCTGTGATCTATGTCTATTTTGTAAATAAGTTCATTTGTATCATTTTTTTTTAGATTCCACATATAATCAATGTCATATGGTATTTGTCTATCTTCTAGTTTATTAATTCTCTATTCAGCTGTGTCTAATCTGCAATTAAATTTGTTCATTGACTTTTTAAAAAATTTCTATTGGCGTATAGTTGATTTACAATGTTATGTTAGTTTCAGGTGTACAGCAAAGTAAATCAGTTATACATATACATATATCCACTCTTTTTTTTAAAGATTCTTTTCCCATGTAGGCCATTACAGAGTATTGAGTGGAGTTCCCTGTGCTATACAGCAGGTTATTATTAGTTATCTATTTTATATATAGTAGTGTGTATATGTCAGTCCCAATCTCCCAATTTATCCCTTCCCCCACTCATCCCCTGGTAACCATAGTTTGTTTTCTATATCCATGACTCTACTTCTGTTTTATAAATAAGTTCATTTGTACCCCCCTTATTTTTTTAGATTCCACATATAAGCAATATCATATGATATCTCTCTTTCTGTGTCTGACTTACTTCACTCAATATGACAATCTCTAGGTCCATCCATGTTGCGTTCATTGACTTCTTAATTTCAGGTATTATATTTTTCAGTGCTAAAATCTCTACTTAATTCTTTTTCAAATCACTTTAAAAAAAGTTTTCAGTTTAATAAAAAATCTTTTAAGCTTGTCTTTTATTTCTTTGAACATAGTAGGTATATTTGCTTTATAGTCTCTATTTTATAATTCCAATATCTGAAGTCTTCATGGGTCTGTTTCTGTAGTCTGCTGTTTCTGATAGGTCTTGCTCATAGTGTCTTTTTCCTTGTGTTATCTTTGATTATTTCATGGTCATTATTTTTGAAAAAGGTTTCATGAGAGTAATTTGAAGCCTAGAATGGTAACTTCCTCCTGCAATGATCACTTTCTTTTGCCGGACTCCTAGGGATACTACTAGTCCAGTTCCACCTGAACCCAAGTTGAATGCTTGAGGTTCCTTGGACCCAGACCACAGGCAGCTGTGTTTCAAGTTTTCATGAGAGCTGGCTTGTTTCTGGACTTCCTTTACCTTGAAGGTGAAGCCCTCCCTCTGGGAGAAAGCCCAGCTTAGTGTGGGGTATTATTTATCAGAGTTCCTTCATTGGGCTAGCCCTGAACTTTGATTTCTTCTCCCCTTGCCCGTCCTGGCTATGAAAAGCACAGCTTAGTTTTGCCACTATTTCTTACAGATTGCCAGATGCTCTCAAGGCAAAAGTTGCTTTGTGTTTTGAGCCAACTTCTTTGGATTCTCACCTTCTTCAGGGTTTTGGCCTAGCTGCTTAGCTCTTTAATGCTTTTAAGGAGATTAAGAAAAACCCCCACAAACTTTCTTCACTGGGAGGGTTGGTTCTAATTGCCCAACCAGCCGTTACAGGAAATGAAGGTCCCAGGACCCTATTTCTCTGCACCCTTCCATTCCTTATAGTCCCAAGATGGCTGTCACAACTTCATATGTCTCATGGAGGACTCACAGCACCTGAAAGAGCCTGTTTTTCATGCATGTATTCCTAAACAAGCCACTGGAAAGGGGATGCAATTTCCACGATTGGTGTAACAGAATTAACATTTACCCTGTGGGACTGAAAGTGTCTCTGCTTCCCTGAAGCACACAGATACTTGATTCTTGAACAAAATCTAGGTCCCATAAGCCAGGAAGAAGGGGGTAAGTGGCTACTGGGCAGGAAACCAACTATATCTGTCATACTCTGTGCTCAGCTAGAGTTAAGGATTAAGAAGTGTAGCCATGTTTCTTGCCCTACCTGGGGACCTGTGTGCTCTGAATGATGCAGAAAAATGTAAAGCCAAACCCTAATGGAAAGGATTCAGAAGTGTCGAGGGCATGCTCCTTGAAAACTCACTTTGTAACCTAAAAACTATAAAAATTTGAGATAGCCTGCTATCAAAATGTAATAATTTTATTTAATCAAAATATTCAAAAACAAAATTCTGTAGTAGAAAGAATGGCCTCATTGGAAATTTATTCACAAAATTTAATCACACTACAAATTACCTTTATAAATGCAAATTGCATGAAAACTAATGCATGTCATATGGCCCCACTGGATGAGCTGGGTCTGTCCAGGTGTTTCTGGCAGAAATGGGATGACAGCTTGCAGAAGAAGGCTCATGTTAAGGTTTAAGAATCGTCACAGACCTCGGGAACATGGGGATCACTTCCCCAGCAGGGCTGGAGGCTGTCCTTGCTCTAATACGCCTGCCCTCATTACCTAGGAGCAGAGTTGGAGGGCACAGAGTGAGGTCTGAGGGCACCAAAGACAGCCTTTCCTGCAGGCTGCTTACTCCCTGCCTTTGAGAAACCAGATGGACTCCATATCCTCTCTTTGGGACAAGAGGACCCATAAAGAGGGACATTTACCCCCCTGCCCTGTCTGTCCCCTCCATAGTTTCCATTTGAGGAGAGGAGGTCCAATTCCTGACAATGCCTCCTGCAGGTTCAGGATCCATCTCCCTCCCTCTCTTTTCCGTATCCCATGTCTATGGCTTGACCTCATCTTAGAAGTTCCCCTTATCAGTACATTACTTGCCACAGGTTGCTAGCTCTTGGAAGTCCCTCAAAGAAGATACCCAAAGAAGGTGTGCCAAGCAGGTTGAACGTGTATATATTTTTGGTCATGGGCAGATGAGTACAGCTGGGTTTTGGGCTGGTGGCTTCAAGTGGGGGGAAGGTGAATCAAAAGTAGGTTCTGTCCCCTCTTATCACCTCCATGCTATTTCATCCTTAAACTCTACCAGTTAAAGCTATTGATTTGCATGACCAGACTCCTTTAAAAACTAAAGAAAAACCCAAAGCTTAATAAAGTTTGGAAGTATCAAGCCCAGTGGCCAGGCTTAGTTTGCTGATGGACTTGCCTTTAAGGGAGTATGCTGAATGGCTCAGTGTGAACCATAAATGGTTCAACTCTACCACTCACTACCGCATAATATTGGGTATTTCACTTGGCCTCTTTAGGCCTTGGTTTCCTTATTTATAAGATGCTGATAGTATCAATATTTACCTCATAGGGTTATTGTATGGATGAAGTGATGTTACACATGTTAAAAGCTCGATAAATGTTAGCTGTTAATTCTTAACCCGCATTGCCTAAAATTTAACTTTTGGATGAGAAGAGGATGGTGGAATGGTCAGGATGGGATCTGGGGCCTAGCAACTTAGGTGGGCAGGTTTTGAAGAGGTGAGGGAGACCACGTGCTGTGAGTGCTGAGTACCCGGGCTCTGAGGGAGGGCAATGGAGAGTCGGGTATGGGGAAGGAATCAAAGACCAACCTCCACTTGCCTTGAAATTTGGCCTGAGGCCCTGGGGGAGAACTTCTGCCTCAGGCTGCCCTGTGCGGCTGCCCTGTGCACCTTGTTGTGACTGGGATGTGTTTCCTGTGGGCATGGAGTCTTCCATCAGTTGCTCCTTTGAAGACCCAGCCTCCTTACCTTGAGGCTACCTGCCAGGTGGCCAAGCTGGGCTGCCTCTGAGGGACAGCTTCCTTGTTGTCTCATGCGGGCTCAGCCTTCAGCCCATGGTACTTTCTGTCGCACTGGAGTTCCTTCTCCATTAAGTAGATTAAGGGCTTGCACGACCCAGCCCAGAATAATGGACACACTAATTGGCAGGCATAGAAAGCCTCAGCATTGATAAATCTTCAGGACCTGGGCAGTATCTGCTGAAATCCAATCTCATCCACCACTTCTGGAGAGAAGGACCTGTGCCCACTGGTGAACGCCTGTCGGAGGAAGAGAGGAAGGGGCTGAGGCAGCGGGGTCCTCGGAGGTGCGGGGTGGGTTGAGTGGGCCCTGGGCAGAGGCATTGAAAGAAGGAGGAAGGCAGAGGAAGGGTTTCCTGACTTTAAATAGGAAGGGTGGTTGCAGTCAGCTTTTCTCCTTCATCACTGTGCACAGGGGGATGAGGCCTGAGGCAGCAGATTGGGGGAGAACTTATATCAGAGGCAAAGGAGTGTAGCTTAGCATACACTGTGGCCACCGTGAGCACTTGGACATGTCCTGGCCACTTCATCAGAGAGGCAAGCAGCCCAGTGGTCCCTGTTGGCATGGTAGGTTTGAATGGGAGGAAGGGGAAGATGGGATTTTGGAAAGACCGCGCTCTCTTTCCCAGATGTCTGTCTCTAGCTACCCTGTGGGCTGACGTATGAGCCCTGAGGGGAAGGGCGCTGCACAGAAGTGGGAGGAGCTGCTCTCAGGAGGGCTCTTTGTGATGCTTGGTGACAGATGATGCTCATCTCATGGACAGAGTGGGTAAGGGACTAAGCTTCCAGCGGGGTTAGATCCAGGGGCAGGGGGGACTCCAGGGAACTCAGGCCATTTGGCACTTAAGTGTTGGGGATTGGAGAGCCCTGGAGCCGGCGCCCTGGGTCAGATGCTGGAGTCCTCACAGAGGTCGCCTCAGGCATCCTCCAGCAGCAGTGGGCAGCGAGAGCAGGAGAGGAAGACACAGCAGTTGTGGCCGGTAGGACTCCTGGGGAGCCCAGGGGGGATGTGAGCGGGGCTCCTGGACACAGTGGGATGAGACTCTTCAGGGGCTGAGGAACCGCATGAGAAAGGAAATCAGGCCAAAGCCAGTGGACCTTGAATTGCCTAAGTTAACAGGGACTTCTTGTCTGCTGAGGACTAGAAAACTCAAGTCACAGAACAAATATCTTGGCACTGAGGGACTCCTTAAATTGACAAATATTTATTAAACATCTGCAAAGGTACTATTATGAGAGTGAACAAGGCAGGCGGTCTTTGTCTTCATGGAAATTACAGTGAAGAGAAAGGATTATTTATTTAGAAAGTGCCATGGGAGCAGAGAAGAGGGAGAGAAGAATTCCAGCTGTGGGCTTGGCCTTGAAGGATGTGTAGAAGCTGGACTTGTGGAGGTGGAGGAGGGCAAGAGAGGAAAGGTGCAGAGCGGGAAGGTTCACAGTTTGGGAGATAGTCTTCATGTGGAGTTGAGTGTGTATGCTCATTGTGAGTATGTGTGCAGGGGATTTGGGATAATGAGAGAGAAAGCTGGAAAGGCTGCTTTATGTTCCACACTGTGGAGATTTAGGATTTTATTCAGTAGTTTATGGGCAGCTATTGGGAGATTTTGAGCAAGAAAAGTAACTTGATCACTGGGGTCACTCAGTGGTAGCACTGGTGATAGGCAGGCTTCAGGCCATGATTGCTTCAATATGTTCTCTTCCTGGCTTTCTCACAGGGGAGCAGTGGTCATTTTATTTTTACCAACATCTCTGTTTTGGGCGTGCGTCAGATTAGCGGCTCTTTGCCTCCAGTTGGAAGAGAGCTTCTGTTCAAAGTGCCATGTGGGTGGAGTCCTTCCGCCACTGTCTGAGCCCTGCTCCCCCTCTTGGGTGTTGACCTTGGCTGTAGAGGGTGTGTCCCTTGATTTAATGCTGTTTGCTTCCCCTCCTTTTTCAGCTCCTTCCCGGTGCTCCTGAATGAGCCAGGTTCCTGAAGAATGAGCCAGGTTCCTGTAAGAAGGCTGAGCAAGGGGCAGCCTGTGGCTTGGATGTTAGCTAAGGGCAGCAACTAATAAATGAACAGTCAGTCATCTTGGGAATGTAGATTTTTGCTTCAGCCAGATTTACTTCCATTTTATCATAAATGTAAGCAGCTTCATAAATTTAAATTGGTTTCTAGAAACAGACCCTGGTTCCAGGAACATTTCTCGGTATGGAAGACAGGATTGTCAACAAAGACGGGGATGCATTTTTAAAGATAAGATCTATTTACCAGGACATGGTCTACAAAGAAGCAAATTTGGTGGCTTAAAACTTCTCTTCTATATCCAAATGAAGGAGATGGTGCAGATTTATTTTCCAGTGACAGTGGTGTTTTAAAATATCCTTATGGTGCTGTTGGCATAGTTGGCCCCAACACTATATTCGTGAGGGGAAGGCTGTGGCTTAGTTATCTGTTAGATAATTTCTCTCTAGTCATGGTTGGAGACTACATCTTCCATTCCAGCTGGTAGTCTCTCAGTAGCTTTTTCTTAGTCATGCAAGGGCCAGCAAAAATAGTATAGACAGATAAAAAAAATCTAGACCTTCTACTGGAAGAGAGCCCAGATAATATGGCCTGTTGATAATGGTTGTGTTGTAATTTAGTGTTTTGGAACATTGATTAAGTACTTCCTAATGTGCCAGGAACTGTCCTAGGTGCTTATCTCAAACCTCACAATAGTATTGTCCCTATTTTACAGATGAGGAAACAGAAGCTCAAAGAAGTTATGTGACTTGCCCAAGTCATTCAGCTTATATAATGATGAGTCAGGATTCTAACCTAGGTTTTCTTATTCTAAACCTCATGTTCTTTCCACTTCTCCATCTGGAAACTGATGAGAATACCTATACCCTAGGTGCCTGGGGGCAGAGTTAGATGTTGGATCATTCAGTGACATCTTGGGGTCTCCTCTGGCCACCAAGGTATATTTGGCTATGACCTTAGGCCTCTTCTTGCTTTGAAGGAGCATTACATCTCTCCTATTTAGTTAACATCTGCTCTTGCCAAGTGGACCCCTGGAGACCTCTCTTGCTCTCTCTTCCAGCCCCCAGCCGAATTAGGGAAGTGGCAGATGGAAGATCAAGTGGCAGATGGAAGATCAGATTTCATACATTGCAGGCTTCATTCTGATCTGCAGCAGCTCTGAGGGAGAGGAGGGGGCTCTGGCTGGTGTGTGGACAAGTGTATGCTGTTGACCTGCTGCCCTGAGCTGGGGGTCTCTACTGGGAATTTCTTTTATGGAAAAGAAAAATAGTGGTGTTTTTCCCTTGAGCATGTGGGGAAAGAGAATCAGAAAATTATTTGATATTTAAATAACTAAAACATTCATTAAGAGTTATCTCTGGGGAAGACAGAATTGGTATCATTTGAAAGGTGCTAGGAAAGTACTCCCAGCTCAAAACCTCTTTGACCCTGGCAGTGCCTTGGCGCCCAGAATGGTTCATTCATTCTTTTGGGCTAATATCACTCAGCTAGTCGTTTTATGAGTGGGAAAATAATACACCCTGGTGTTAATTTAAGATTCCTTGGCTCCGGAAGAAGTAGAGGAACATGAAGCCTGTGTGTATGTGTGGGTGGAGTGGGGTGGGTGGTGTCTAGAGGGGATGGAATGACTCAGACATGGTGGGAGATATTCTGGGATGGCCTCTTAGAAAAGTACTTAACATGATGTGGTAGCCAAGAGGATTGTTCTTTCAGGAGCTGTGGACTGGGGCATTCACCAGGTTACTGAACATTGGTTTTTAGTATCTCAGGTAATGGAATTAGCTCTAGTAATACAGGTACAAAGCCATTATTAACTTATAAGCCTTTATAATTACTTTTCAGAAGCCCTTTTTGCTTTGGCATAGTAAATCTTTCTCACAGTGCCAAGGACCTAAAAATTTTTAGAAATGACATTTAATTAATGCAACAGGTAAAGTCCCTTTAGGTTTCAGGCTGCCTTGGAAATCTGCTCGTTCTCCCTCCTCCCCCTGGGCTCACCCTTCTCTCTGCACTGTCCAGGAAGCCTCCCTGAGGGCAAGGGCAGGCCAGGAGGGAGGCAGAGGCAGAGGACTGTGCCTTCCCTGAGGGTGACTGCCACACTTTCTGAGCCCAAGAGGAGACACTTCCATGTGTACCAGGAGCCAGATTTCGGGAGGCTCAGTGGTGAACTCTCAGCTGGGATCAGGACAGAGGGACCACAGATGGCAGACGGCTCTGGCTTCCACTTGATGGGGACTGCTCTTGGGGCCAAGGGCGTGGGAGTGGCTTAGACTATGTTCCCTATGATGGAAACAGGGAATGCTTTTCTTGGTATCTAAGGAAGCTTTAGCAACTGAGCGAGGATTATGCTATTTCTGTGGGAGAGAGAGTATCTTGAGGAGATTGTGAAGATATGTGTAAATGTGAACAGTTGAAAAGTGCAACACACACATACATACACAGCAACCCTCTGCCCCTGACATACATCCTGGATATTACTAAGAGTTCCATACATCTGTATATGGGAGTAATGGAAACATTCACTTAGGCAACATGTAAACAAGTTAGACAGTGAGACCTAAATAGTCATTGAGCTGTAATGAAAGTAAACATTTCATTTCTCATATTTTTATGATAACTATGTCTTATTTGAGTATTTATTATCTACCAGGTTTGTCCTAAACACTGGAAATATATCTTCTTATTTAATTGTCACAACCCCGGGAGGGAGCTATAATTCTTTACAGTTTATGAGGCACCTCTATCATCTCACTTGATTCTTCCAACAATACATATTTCCCCATTATACCACCAGAAGTAGACATTGGAACTTGAACTCAGAGGTCTTTATTGCAATTCCAGTCTCCTTTTTACTATATCATAATGCCCAGCATACCCCTCACCCCTATTTTATGGAGAGTTTCTCGGGATTCTGTGTCTGGGAGAGGTATCTGAGCCAGGGGAGCTTTAAGAAGATATGTAGGGTTGAGAGATGCAAGGTAAGAGGGAGCAGGGAATGGAGATTGACTGGCAGGGCTCTAGGGCGTGTGCCAGAGACAGTGAAAGCATGGCACAGGCTCCCCCCTAGGAGGGAGCTGGAAAGGAAAAATCCCACTTTGGAGGAGAACGAGGCTCTTCCCAGCATCTTCACATCTGTGAGGGGACTGATGATACGAAGACTCACTGATGAATGGGCAGAAGTTTCCAGACCCAAGAAGATATTAAAATAAATATTTAATTGGAACAAATTATGCTGGAATCATTAAGACAAACATAAATCTCATGAATAAGGTTTCTCTTATTTCTCTGAATCTCAATGAAATATTTATTGAGGAAAATGAAGTCAGCTCCCTGCTTTGCATGACTAAATGCCGTTGCTGGTTTCCAAGAGCAGCTTCAGGATCCATGCCGGATCACAAGGATGGGGAAGGAGGCAGGAATACTTCCAGGTTTGACACACCATTAGGAGGGATCAGACTGTTCAGATCTGGGAAGGCTGAAGCAAAGTCTGGCATTGTCTGTGATAGCAAGGGGAATGTAATTTTTGGTCATTTAATGTTGATTTTGAAGGTCCTGGGGTACTTTCTAATTTTGGGAATGGGGAGGATGGGCTTCTGTGTAAGTGGGTTGAATTTTCAGACGGTAAATCCTGAGATGTCCTATGAGGATGTCCAGAACTTAGAACTTTAATGCCCCTGTAGGTGACACACAGGCATCCTATGTCATTCCCAGGCTGGGTGTGCTCTGCCAATGCTAATGATGTACTCATTGGTGGTCTAGATGATAGGACTCACAGTTGCCCATGGGGGTTGGGAGAGCACCATCAGTTCACCTGATCTCCTCTAGTGTAACAAAGGATATTGGACCATCTCCCCACAGAGGTCAGCTCTATCCACTGACTTCTTTAGCTGAGGCATCCCTTAAGGGTTATCAGAGCAGGGCTAGATATTCCAGAACATGGATTTCAAGAGACAAAAGTAAAAGACAGCAAGCATAGGTACATACCCAGGGTCTCTGGCCTCCATGGACTGGTTTTGGCTGCAGCTGTACCCCTGACAGGGTAGGTGGCTCTGACTCCTGGGTTCGTGGTCTTTTGGCAGGCAGATCCTGCGTAGGTCACATGATGGATGTTTCCATGGGTGGTCTTGTTGTCTAAAATCAGGCTTGCTGCTCCAATTTCATTCTGGTTTTCTTCTTGCAATGCACAGGTGGCTTATGTCAGTCCTCATGGATGAATGATGACTTTATTCCTCTCTCACAAACACAGTGCTCTGGTTTGGGAGACAGCTTAGCCAGTATGTTGGGGGATTGTAGGTCACTTAGGACTGATTATATTGTTTTCCTTGGCCTTAGGCTTCCCATTTTCTAAATCTAGGGTATGATTAACAGGATTGGCATGGAAGAGGAACACCCATAGCAAGCAGAATTACTGAATTCAACTAAGTATGTATTCAGAATGAGCCACGTACCCAGCCCTAGGTTGGATGCTCTAGAAGATACAGAAATGTTAACAGAGAAATTCTTGTCCTTGGAGAAGTTTACAAGCTAGATAGGAAAATTAAACATATTTATTTATTTATTTCACACAATTAGCTAACTATTCATTCAATGTATATTTACTTAGCACCTTCTGTTCTTTAAATTTTTTTTTTTATTAATTCTTATTGGAGTATGGTTGCTTTACAATGTTGTGTTAGCCTCCACTGCACAACGGAATGAATCAGCCATACATGTACAGATATCCCCTCCCTTTTGGACTTCCCTCCCATTTAGGTTACCATAGTGCATTAGGTAGAGTTCCCTGTGCTATACAGTATGTTCCCATCAGTTGTCTATTTTATACATAGTATCAATAATGTATATGTGTCAATCCCAGTCTCCCAATTCCTCCCTCCCCACCCCTTCCCCCCTTGGTATCCATACATTTGTTCTCTACGTCTATTTCTCTATTTTCTGCTTTGCAAATAAGATCATCTATGCCATTTTTCTAGATTCCACATATATGTGTTATATGATATTTGCTTTTCTCTTTCTGACATACTTCACTCTGTATGACACTCTCTAGGTCCATCCACATCTCTACAAATGACCCAAGTTCATTCCTTTTTATGGCTGAGTAATATTCCATTGTATATATGTACCACATCTTCTTTATCCATTCCTCTTTCGATGGACATTTAGGTTGCTTCCATGTCCTGGCTATTGTAAATAGTGCTGCTATGAACATTGGGGTGCATGTGTTTTTTTGAATTGTGGTTTTCTCTGAGTATATGCCCAGTAATGGGATTGTTGGGTCATATAGTAGTTATATTTTTAGTTTTTTAAGGAATCTCCATACTGTTTTGCACAGTGGCTGTATCAATTTACATTCCCACCAGCAGTGTATGAGGGTTCCCTTTTCTCCACACCCTCTCCAGCATTTACTGTTTGTAGATTTTTTGATGATGGCCATTCTGACTGGTGTGAGGTGATATCTCATTGTAGTTTTGGTCTACATTTCTCTAATAATTAGTGATGTTGAGCATCTTTTCATATGTTTGTTGGCCATCTGTATGTCTTCTTTGGAGAAATGTCTATATAGGTCTTCCACCCACTTTTTGATTGGGTTGTTTGTTTTTTTGATATTGAGCTGTATGAGCTGCTTGTATATTTTAGAGGTTAATCCTTTGTCAGTTGCTTCATTTGCAAATATTTTCTCCCATTCAGAGTGTTGTCTTTTCATCTTGTTTATAGTCTCCTTTGCTGTGCAAAAGCTTTTAAATTTAATTATGCCCTACTTGTTTATTTTTGTTTTAATTTTCATTACTCTAGGAGGTGGGTCAAAAAAGATGTTGCTGTGATTTATGTCAAAGAGTGTTCTTCCTATGTTTTCCTCTAAGAGTTTTATAGTGTCTGGTCTTACATTTAGGTCTTTAATCCATTTTGAGTTTATTTTTGTGTATGGTGTTAGGGAGTGTTCTAATTTCATTCTTTTACATGTAGCTGTCCAGTTTTCCCAGCACCACTTATTGAAGAGGCTGTCTTTTCTCCATTGTATATTCTTGCCTCCTTTATCAAAAATAAGGTGACCATATGTGCGTGAGTTTATCTCTGGGCTTTCTATCCTGTTCCATTGATCTTTATTTCTGTTTCTGTGCCAGTACCATACTGTCTAGATTACTGTAGCTTTGTAGTATAGTCTGAAGTCAGGGAGTCTGATTCCTCCAGCTCCGTTTTTCTTTCTCAAGATTGCTTTGGCTATTCGGGGTCTTTTGTGTTTCCATACAAATTGTAAGATTTTTTTGTTCTAGTCCTGTGAAAAATGCCATTGGTAATTTGATAGGGATTGCATTGAATCTGTAGATTGCTTTTGGTAGTAGAGTCATTTTAACAATATTGATTCTTCTAATCCAAGAACATGGTATATCTCTCCATCTGTTTATGTCATCTTTGATTTCTTTCATCAGTGTTTTATAGTTTTCTGAGTACAGGTCTTTTGCCTCCTTAGGTAGGTTTATTCCTAGGTATTTTATTCTTTTTGTTGCAATGGTAAATGGGATTGTTTCCTTAATTTCTCTTTCTGCCCTTTCGTTGTTAGTGTATAGGAATGCAAGAGATTTCTGTGTATTTTTGTATCCTGCAACTTTACCAAATCCATTGCTTAGCTCTAGTAGCTTTCTGGTGGCATCTTTAGGATTATGTATAGTATCATGTCACCTGCAAACAGTGACAGATGGTTTTACTTCTTCTTTTCCAATTTGGATTCCTTTTATTTCTTTTTCTTCTCTGATTGCTGTGGCTAGGATGTCCAAAACTATGTTGAATAATAGTGGTGAGAGTGGACACCCTTGTCTTGTTCCTGATCTTAGAGGAAATGCTTTCAATTTTTCACCACTGAGGATTATGTTTGCTGTAGCACCTTCTCTTACCGCACCACAGAAGAAATCAGAAGTGCTTTTACCTTCACACTGCTTAAAAAGACATGTTCATAATTATATTGTAAAGTGGAGAGTAATATAAGTTTTGGGAAAATGCTCTTTGTGAAAGACTGTATTTGATGCAGGGGGTATAAACACTGCTTCTATTAATAGATCAGATGATGGAGCCATCAGACTGAGATTTTAACTGTTTATATTGTTCTACCCCCAGAACAACCTAGCACAGTGCCTGGTACACATAGATGCTCAATAAATAAACGTTGAATGAATGAATGAATGATTTTTTTCTAGGCTGGAGAGATCACAGAAAGCCTCACGGAAGAAGTCCAGGTTGAGTTAGATATTTATAACATGATAGAACTTGGGTAGCACTGGGGAGGGCATCTCAAGTTTTTCAGGGGATATCACTGCCACCTCTACAGCACTCTGATACTGATTTCTTTCTTGTTTATAAAATATTGTCCAAGTCACTCATGAGCACTCAGCCATTTCTTACCTCCTTTATCAGACCATTAGGAAAGGGTTGACTCTGGGGCCCATGGTACCTGGTTGTACAATAAAGTGCAAGAAAGTGATTTATTTCTACCTGAAGCATTTTTATAGTTTGGGGATGACTTTGGAGCCCTGTTGAAAGAGGCCATGGATTGGAATTCTCCATAAGGCCATTAATTATTGAATTCGCTTTGTTGTAAAACAAAGCATCTGCTTATTGGTGTCAGCTGAGCGAGTTAGTATCACTCTAAGTGCTTCTAATCACAGGCGGACCTGTTAGCAGACACTCAGGGAAGAAGACAGGACACTGTCCGTGCACTGCTGCAGGGAAGATGGGCGATTAGTGGCTTCAGGTGTCACATAACATGCTTCTCCCTTTGGTCTCCTGGATACTTTCTGTTGGGCAATCAGAGATTTTAGTTATGACTCTATAAAAGAGTCCCAGTGAGAGAATTCTGGGCTCCTAACTTGCCAAATGGTGAGCTGAGTGGTGCCAGGGAGTTTGGCTGCAGTGGTTGTGACGGTAGTTCTGCAGGTGGTGGTGCTAAAGAGGAGATAAAATTCCTGGGTATCAGGGGGATGATTTGTCTCCTGGGTGGTGGGGCTAGATATACCTGCGTGGCCTGCAGTGCTGGAGGAGTCTCGGTGCCAGCCTGCTGCTGCCATCATGTCCTTCAGCAGGCTCTGAGGCCTGGATCTGCTCTCCTGTCTCCTGTCTGGGGACGCACAAGGCCAGGCTACAGGATCCTTCTTGGTAGGCATCTTTATAATGATGTGCATGGCTTCTGAATATACATGGTAAAGCTAGGGAGAGGGTCCATGTTAGCACTGTAGGGACAAGGTGGGCATTCAGTGACATTTCAACCAAATCTGTGCTGAGCCTGCAGAGTGGGTACGACCCTAGTTCAGACTCTGAAGTATAAGGAAGAGACATGGTCTCTGCATCACCCCCAACAGAAACAGGCTGCTTTACAATTTCCAAAAAGCTTTCACATAGGTTATTTCATTTGAAATCCATATCATCCTTTTCCAGATGAGACTGTAGCTCAACAGGTGAAGAGATTTGCCTAAGGTCACCCAGCTAGCAAGGAGAAGCCATGCCTTGAATCCAGCACCTCAGATAGCATATTTCTTATTTTGTTCTGTTATTTCACATTGTCAGTTCCAAATCATGAGAACAAAAAATATGCGTGACTCAAAATGCTACTACTACTGTGAAGAGGGAGGTACAAGGTTAGAGATGGTGTGGTGAGTAAGCAAGAGTTCCAGGAGCATGTGACCTTGAGCTATCAGGCAAAGGACAGGAAGCTATGGTTATGGTGGGCAGAGGGTTGCGTGTGGTGTTCCTGGCACTGCTGAAAGATATCATTATTCAGGCCCACTCTTCTTTATTCTGGGCATGCCAGGGAGGCTGGGGGGGAGTCAAGGACACCGAAGGCCTGAATAATTGAAATCAGAGGAAACACAAACTCTCTTTTTAACTTACAGCATAATCCCCTTTTCCTAGAAATGCTTTCAACACACTGCCCACAAACAGCAAAGTGCCTTGGAATGAATTTCTTCCACTCCTTGTCCTTGATTCCCCTGTGAACAGGAAAATACTTGAGAGGACAGAAGAGGAGATGTCAAGAATGTGGATAACCCACAATTAGGCCATCAGCCCCTCTGGTTGATTAGGCCTGGGCTGTGCCAATCAGGTGTTTCCACTTGAGCCCTGGCAGCTCCATGAGTTAGAGGCTCCATCTTGGTTTGGAGGAAAAGGAGTTGACTACCAGCTCGTGCCAAAAACTCAGCAGCTCACCTACTAACACTCCCTTCCTCCACTAGACTGCCTTTTAGGGACATCTCTTCTGCCTTCATGGTTTACCTTGATGTTCACTATAGAAAAGTCGAATAAAAGAGGATCATGGTTTTGGGAATTCCTGGCCAAGAATAAGGAGAGACTTCCTTGCTTTTGCCAGGCCTCAAATGAATGATTGCGTTCTCTCTCTGTCTCTCTCTTTTTAAAATAAGTCACAAGCGAAAATTTCTGAACTTGGAAAGACAGACGTCAGAAAGATTTTGCAGCCAGTTCTCTCCTTTTTTTTTTTTTTTTGGACAAAATTACGTTTACAAATAATCCAGTGTTACCCAGACTGTTTCCTCAGCCACTAATGGTGAGGTTTCTCTCCTTCAACCATTGAACTCTTTCAAAAGTCTGAGCAAATATTTGAGAACACTTTCCTGCTCCCCACCACTGCTCCATCTTAGGAGAGGCGGACAGCAGAAGTTGGTCTCAGGACACCACCTGGCCACTCCTCTCCTTTGTGGTGATTTATCTCCCTGTTTTAAACTCAAGATAGTAGACAGGAATGACATCCAATCACAACTTTCCCTTTCTAATTCGAGGGCACAACACAAGGATGCGTGCTTGCAAGAATTTCTTAAGGTATAACACAGAATGTAAAGGCTATTCCCTTGCTGTAACTTAGGTAAATTTTCTTGTGGAAATGGAATGGCCCCAGCGCTGTTGTACCATGCTCTCCAAGTGATAGTTTCATCAGGTCCATATGTTCACAGTTGAAGGAAGTGTTGTCACATGGCAAATGGCCAAGAAAGCTCCTGACCCATTTCCACAGGATTGTCCAAGAGTGCCTGGCATATTCTACCCCTCAATTTTTCCCATCAATTGTGAACAGATGGGCACAATACTCTTTAGGTCATAGTAAAGTGACTTGTAATTGGCCATTATCCAAGCAAAATGAAAGAAGGTACTGTTGTCTGTCTGGCTCAGCTACAATATAAGATTCATAAAATAATGACCCCTGGTTTGATAATGACAAGAGTCCAAGGCTGCTAGGATAGGCGCTTTCGTGGCGGCACTCAGAGACCACCATTCACAGGTTTCAAATTGCTTACAGATTTGTGGGCTAGACTTGCCTTGTTGTTGGCTTCCTTTAATTTCCAACTCTGTGGGCTCTCCACATTGCATCAACTTAAATATCTGATAAGATTTTCCCATTTCAATTTGATCTAGGTTAGGATTATCCACCAATTTGGGAAGGCATCAATTTACTTTGAATAGTTTGTTCTGAGAATAGATTACAATGGACCCTAAAGTGTCCCTGACACAATTACACAGGGTGATTTTTCTAATCCTCCCCCCTTTAGTAAGGTTTCTGGGTCCTATACTCCAATGCGGACTGTAGCAACTAGACTAATTTGCTAATTCCATGTTATCTCCTTCCCAGTCTGACTTCAAACTCTCCTCTTCCAGGAAGTCTGCTTTGTTTGACTCTATCCACTTTTGAGCTCAGAGTTCTAGATTCATAGAATCTTAGTTATGAATGAGACCTTAGAGTCCATTGAGTCTAACTTCCACTTGAGGCAGAAATTGCCTCTGAATGATGTCTGAGTAGTGATGCTCCATAGCTGCGGTGACAAGGCTCTCATGGCTCCACATGACAACTCCTTTCAGTGTTGGGCAGAGCTAACTGGTAGTCAACTATTTTCTGTGATTGAAATCTGACTTTGTCTAACTTAGGCACGATCCGAGTTCAGCCCTCTAGAGTAATATGGAGCTATATAATTTCATTTCTGCTTGAAATCCTTGAGATAATTGAGGACAGCAGTTATTATTCCCACACAGTCTGTTTGGCAATGCTTTAGACTTTTTGGTTGATCCGTGTGTCTCCTACATTTGGTTTTCTCTCTCTTATGCTGCATTTACTTTATTACTCTTATTCCACAGTCTTACAGGCTAAACCTCTCCGTAATTTTGTGTCCCTTCAGAATTTATGCCTTTGATGTGTACAATATGTTTTAAATTACTGAATTATTTCCTTCATTCACGTGTTCCCGCAATTAACGTTTATTCAGTCCGTTTGTGCAGGTCTGTGGTAAGTGCTAGGAAGACAGCAATGAATAAGGCCAGCTCCCTACTCTCAAGAAGCACTTACTGATGTGCACACTCTGACTTTTCTCAAGCTGTTCATTGTACCTGTAGTCAAACTTATCAGTGGAATCAGATCAGTCAATGATCAGAGAAAACAGAAGCCTGGAATGTTGAGACATAGATGCTACCAACTAATGTTATGTTTGTTTAACGGATGGCTGTTACTTTTTGTATATTAAAAGACATTTGTCCCTGAATAAGATGTGTTTCCTACAGAGATTATTTAGACAGCAAACACTGATGAGGACAGAAGCCTGAGGGGAAATAAACTTTGCGGCTGAGAATGGAAGTCTCAGCCCCATCCCTTTTGCTGATTGGCTTTTCAAAAGTGGTAGTTTTACTTTTGCCTCAGCCAGAGGGGAGGTGTTCCCTCTGAGTTGAGGGTACAGGGAAGCAGGAAAACCACATGAAAATTTAAACCAAGTGACAAGGAGCAGATGGTCCCTCAAGATTGAATAAGACTACAGATTCCTGAAAAAAAACAAAAACAAAAAAACATGAATTAGGCCCCAAAAAGATATCTGGAGAAGAAGTGAGCTTGATGGAGGGGAGCATAGTGATCTGAGAACTGTGTCTTCATGTGGGTGGCTCTGGTGTGGTGTGTGAGGTATTCCCTCTGCCCCTACTAGATGCTATTTCCACCCTCTTCACCTGGTCCTGAAGGGTTCTGGGGTTTAGAGTCACCTCATGCGTCTGACCCTCCTGTGCCTGTTCCCTGTCCCCTCCCCCATCCCCAGTGCTAGCTGCCAGGTCGACTTGGTTACATCTCTGCACAGGGACAGAAGCAGCTTTCCAGTGCAGAAAAACCATGGAGTTGTTCTCAGTCATTTGCGTTTGATGTCTAGAGAGCCAAGTCAGAAACTATGAATTGAGAAATTGAAGGCTGTAGAATGCTGATGAGCAAAATTGTACACAGCCTCATCCACTTGCTTATCTGAGGATGTTTCTAAGAAAGTCCCTAAAATTTTCAGTCACTGTTTTTGGACAGCTTTTGTTTGAGTGAAGAAGCCAGGCTATACTCAGGAGCAGTAGCCGAATCATATCTGAGCATCTTAAGGGTGTGATGGTGTGGAAAGCTTGCCCTGTCTATTGACAGACTCTAAGGATCCCATGTTTCTTCCTGCTCTTGTCCTGTGCTCTGTTAGAGGGCAGAGCACTTCCCACCATTGCTCCACTGCTCTGCCTTTTCTTACCTGTGTTAAGGACCAGCTCAAGGCCCTTCCATTCTTTGCCTGCATGTGCCATTTCACAGTGACTCCTCTCTAGACTCAACCCTGCATTTGGTGTTCACCACAGGTGTGTTCTTTAAGGTTGGTATGTTCTATAAGGTCGGGGAACATGTCTTGTCATGGGCATATATTCCCTGGTGATGCGGTATGGGCGATGACACCTAGAGAGTAGCTGGGGAGAAGGAAGGTGGTGGTGGGAAGAGGTCAGGGGAGGAAGGTATAAGGTAGAACTGGACCTTGTTCTAAGTGAAGACTGTAGGTTACAGTCATCACCTTCTATCATCCATTTACTCTATCACCCATTGTAGAACATTTGGTCCATGCCAAAAGATCCTTGATATTTGGTCCTGTCCAAAACCATTTGGCATGGACCAAATACACTCATGGATGTTTTAGATAGGACCAAATTCCAAGGACCTTTTGGCATGGACCAAATGTCTTATGGACCAAGTGCCTTATGGACATTTTGGATAGGACCAAGTGCCTGCTAGCCCCATCACCATGGCCCTTTGGGCAGGCCTGTTCTCCCCTCTTCCATTATCATTCTCTTAAGACTTGCTTTCCTCTCCAAGGCCAAGGCCATCATTGATGTTTGTTTTAACCTCATTTCATCTGTGAAAGAGTTTGGGTGGGTAAAGTGAGAAGAGGAAGGCAGATGATCAGCATTCCACATGATTTACCTTAGGGCTGTGCTCCCTCAAGGGAAACGTTGATTTTCTTTGTCACTTCTAGAGTGTCTAGGTCAGTAACATAAAATATGTGCTTTATAAATGTGTGTTGATTGTTTGATAACTGAGTAACATTTGCCAAGCCACATAAAAACAAATGAAATGAGTAATAACTCACTTATCTATTTATGGGGCAACCTTCACTATTCCGGACATAGAAATAGCCTTACAGCCGCAAAGAAGCCCAGGCACAATGAGACTAGAACTTACTGACTTATGACTATGTATAAATTAAAGTTCCTGATTGGCCCATCTTCAGTATTTCCTAGAAGAGCTATTAGAAGAAGGTGTATGGTCTGCTGATACTTTAGTGATGTCTACCCAATAAGGAGGAGACAGTGAAGTTCCTAGATATTTAACATGGGGGAAGACATCTCTCTGCACATCTCAGTATGGTCTGCAAGGGTTAGGTGGTTAACTCTGTTCAAGAAGTAAAATTGTTAGAATTAAAAAGAACAACTGCTTAAAGACTAAAATCAGTTATGTGGAAACCTAACTGGGGTACCTTGTTTCCCAGTGATACTTTAAAAAGGAGTCTTTACCAATAACACGAAGTGTTGGTGAGGATGTGGAGCTACTGGAACTCTCTTTGCTGAGGGATGCAAACACTTTGAAAAAATTTTGGTAGTGTCTATTACGTGTACCCCTATGATGCTCCAGTTCTGCTCCTGGATATTCCCAACTGACATGAGGGTTTATCTTCATCAAAACATGTACAAGAATGTTCATATCAGCTTTATTAATAACAGCCCCAAACTGGAAACAACCAAAGTGTTTCTATCAACAGTAGAATGGGTAAATACATTGTTGTATAATATATTGATGCAACAGAATGTTATACAGCAATGAGAAGAATCACACTGTTGGCTTAGGAACAGCATAGAGGAATCTTACAAACAGAATGTTGAGTAAAAGAAGCCAGGTATAAAAGAATAAATATTGTATTCTCTTATATATATGAAGGTCAAGGACAAGCAAAACCTACTGTATGGGGTAGAGGTCAGAACAGTGGTTATTCTTGATTGGAAGGGGGATGAGAGAACCTGCTGGGTAGCTATAAATGTTCTAAGTCTTGGTCTGGATGGTTACATCAGTGTATAAATATGCAAAAATTTACCTAGTTCTTCCCTTAAGATTGGTACACTTTAATAAAAAAGCAAAAAAATTAAAAAAGAGAGAAAAATAAAAAGGAGGTAAGACTGAAGTATGATTCTCAGTAGTTTGCCCCCAGGCCCCTGTATCTTCTCTTTGCCTGCAGGTTAACCAACAATGTCCTTATGGCTCTTGCCTTTGAAACTTCTTGTAAATTTTAGCTTCTTACTCCTCCTCCCAACTTGCTGTGGAAAGAGCTTGGCTCTGGGAGTCAGGAGTCCTTTGCTGGTCTCTCAGCCCCACTTGCCAGCTGCTACTGATGGGTAATCATCAGAAAAGTCTATGAAATAGGTGTCTCGGCCCCTTCTCTACCTTTAACCCGTGGGGTTTGGTGAACAGAATGTTAGGTAGAAGATGTCAAAGAATTTTGGAAAAAATCAAAAGGACCACCCAAATACCAAGAATATTGTTGTACTTGAACTTGATTAAATTGATAACAGCTACTGATTTGAATCAGATAAGGTGCTGCTATCAAAGACCATGCCCTGATTTCAAATAATTGGGCAGTGATTTATGAATCATTTTGGTGCTTGACCTAGTGCCGTCAGCACACATGAGGGTGACTCGTGTAAGGAAACACAGTAATCACAGAAACAGCCACTGCCAAGAGACCTGCAGTGTCCTGGCGACACACTGTTCCGTATCAGGGGTTTAGGATGATGGTACTTTTCAAGGGGAAGCCCTTGGACCAATGTGACCTAGTGAACAGGGCTCTGCTTAGACCATCCAGCTCTTGTTGTGGCTCTTCTGCCCAGTGGCTGTAATATGAGGCAATCACTTCACTTCCCTGGGCCTTAGTTTTCTCATCTGTAAAGTGGGGGGCTAGATGATGTCTCAGGTCCCTCTCAGCTCTAACTTCCTATGTCTTCCCCATATAGCCAGTTCTTACTTATTTCTGGATGTCTATTATATGGTCAATTTTAAAGCCCGAACTGGCTTCCTCTTTTCATGTGGTTGTTTTATAACCTTCCTAGTCTTTGTATTCAGGAAATGCAAATTAAGTTTTAAACAAGTAGATTCTTTGCAACTTTGCTGTGAAAAATCATGTTGTCTCCTAACAAACAATGCCCATGATTCTGGATTATCAACTGTCCATCATTTTGGTTGCCCAGTATCTTTTCCCACAATCAGTGCCGATGACTGTGTACCACCCGATGACACACCCTTTCCCTGACCCTCCAGCTGCCCTCTACCTGTTGGAGCCCCAGCCTGGCATGCCTTGGTGGACAGAGCTGTGCATTGCTAATGCTCTGTTTTTGGCCACACTTTCCTAAGGATTGTGAGGGCCACTCAATTAGTGCTTCCAGAGCCCAGGGTCTGGCACCCCAGCCAGCGAGAACGCCAGGGTGAGGAGGAGAAACGCAGGGAAATCCAGCCAGCCCTGGGGATGTGAGCACCGAGGCACAGCATGATACACTTGCGGGCTTCTTGCCCGACCTGAGCTTTTTAAGGCTGAATGAAAATGCAGAGCCAAGGAGAAAATATCTCATTCTCCTCTGGCCAGCCTGGGCTGAGGTCTTATTTTGCACGTGGCAGGACTTGGGGAAGGAGGAGGAGGGGTGATGGGGCCAGGAGAGGGTGACTTTGTGGTATCTGGGAAGGAATCCGGCCTCAGAGAACTGGGGAAAAGCTGTGCGGCTCCTGTATTTTTCCTGTTCCTCCAGGACTGTTTCTGCAGTGATTTTGTTCCTGTCTCATGTTCCAGATTCTTCTGTGGGGGCTCTGTGGGTCAGGGACAGGAAACTGGGCCAGCCTTTGGCTTCTGAAGACACTGTTTCTCCCTGGCAGCCCCTGGCTGTTTGGAGGATAGGCCTGGTTCCTGCTTCTGGGTGTCTGGCCCCTTTTCTCTGCAGTCAGATCCCTCCTTGTTTCCGGGTCCCCCTCCTACTTCCTTACTTGGGCAGGGGGGTTTGGTTTCTAGGCCCCTTGTAGATGATGGCATGACTGATGCTTTACTGACCACCACCATCTGAGGGGGTACTCCCTTCAAAGCAAGCCCCCCTGAGGTGAACCGAGGCCAGGGGCACCACCTGTGTTCAGACTCTGTGAGGTCTGCATTCTGGAGACTGTTTCCCAGTCTGGTGGTACAGGGTTTTTGTTGCTGTTTGTTTTAAACTATTCTTTAAGGTTGACAAAACTTTATTCTTTGAATGCTAATTTGATTTTTGGAAATAGCCCAGCTTCATTTGAGGAAGTCTAGGGAAAAGGAAACCAAATCTGGGCAAGCTGAGTGATCACGTTTTTAGTTACAGAAAAAAAAAAAAAAGCAAGGTTTGCCTACGAAGTAATGACGCAATTTGCTTGTTTTTTTTTTTTTTTTTTTTTTAAATTACAGTGAAGGCTGTTCTCAAGAGGAGACCAAAGATGTTTTTAGCATCTGCTGGGATAAGCATAGAGAGCAAGGGGGCAGCTACAAAGACAGCCCCCATGTCTCTGCTCAATTTGGGAGCATGCGGTTGCCTGTGGGCCTGCAGGTCAGCAGCATTGTGGGAGGCCCAGGGCACCCTCTGTGACAGCAGGGCTACTGCTGTGCCTGGTAGGGAGGGAGGGGGAAGGAGCTTGGTGCTTTGGTCAAATCCCCAGTAGGCCTGCATTCAGATGTTGCTGAGGAGGGAGATGGAGTAATGAAAGCTTCTATTTTAGGGGGTCTGCCTGATGCAGAGAGAGCTCCCCCGGAGCCAGAGGACCTGCCTGGAGCCACAGGCAAAAGTTTGAGAGGGGGCAGGGGTAGGACCATGTACGTGTCCCTAGTATAACTCAAGACGCCTTGGTTGAGTTGTTTTAGAGAGCTGTCCTTTGAAGGAGTTGGGGGTGTCAGAACTGGGATTTGGGCTGTGAGCAGCCCTCTGGGGACAGTCTGGTTCCCAAGAACCCAGGCCGTTTTTCAGGACAGTGACTGAAGACTCTGGGAATGTCGATATGGCTGCTGAAGAGGGCTCTTGTCCAAAGCTGTGGCTAGCCAGGAGGTCTCTCCTTGGTGGGGCGGGGTCCTTGATGATGAACTGATGTGGGGAATACTAAACACATCAGTCCAGCTGCTGAGCTCAGAGTCAACAAAGGGCCTGGTCTGGGTAAGGGAGGGATTGATGCCGACTTAGCATCTACTGTATACCGGGTATTTACGTACATCATCTCATGTAGGGTGGCCGTTGCAATCCCCATTTTGTAGATGAGAAAACAGAGGCACAGACGGTGAAGCCACTTGCCCTCATCTCCTTACTGCCTTCTCCCTTCTCAGTTGCCTGCACACGTATTCAATCTTTGCACTCAGCACATTGCATTATGATTATTTACCCATTCCTAGAGATTCTAATGGAATTGCTCTGGGCTGGCGCCGGGCTTTGGTGTTATTTTAAAAGCTCCCCTGCTGATTTTAATGCACAGCCAGGGCTGATAACTGCTGGTCTAGACTGTAGGTTTTTCATTTTTGTGTATTCCTAGGGCCTAAATCAGTGGTCCTCAAATTTGAATGTGCATCAGAATCACTTGGAGAGTTTGTTAGAACACAGGTTGCTGGAGTTTCTGATCCAGCAGGTCTGGGGTGGGCCCAAGAAGTTGCATTTCTAACAAGTTCCCAGATGCTACTGATGCTGCTGGTGTGAGGACCATACTCAGAGAGCCCCTGATCCCTTAGTGCAAGAGCAGCCCATCAGTAGATGCCGATTGACTTGGGCACATCATCAAATTACCCAAGGGTTTGAACCCTGGACTGCCTGGTAGCAAAGCCAACCATCTTATCATGACCCTAGGCTGACTCTTGGGGAGCCTGGGGGGATGTGTGGGGTGGGCCTGACGTCTGCTTACCCTCCGGGAGGAGGGTAGAGTTCGTTGGTCTTTATAGTCTACTCACAGGGAGAGACAATACCAGTTTCCTGCCAGGAAACCCAGTGGCTGTTGGAGGCCCAGAATTCTGGGTAGAGGTTCAAGTCAGCTAAGAGATCCTGGGATTCCAACCTAGGCCACAGACTCCTGGTGCTGGGTGTGACCTGGAAAAGATGGCCGTGGATGTGCATGTCCCAGGGTGTTTGTGACAAAGCTGGGGATGCTGCTTTAAAGTTACACCTAGTTTGTGCTCCACAGGAAATTCAGGGGCCTCTAGTGAGGGAAACATGGCTCAGTGGGGGTCAGAGGTGGGGAAGTGAGGTCCTGAGCCATCCTAGATGAGTAGGGGCGGGCTTGGTGGGGTGGAGCAGCTGTGAGAGTTTGGGCAGCTGGAAAGGATGTTTCAGGCCAGGCAGGAATGGTGTGTTTAGGAGAGGAGGAAGAGAGCTGTGCTGGGAAGTATAGCAGAGGATGTGAGGAGCTTCCACTCTCTTGGAGGACATACTTGGACACCTGGAGACTTGAGTCGCCTGGTTTTGTTGAACAATGAAGAATTTTTTTTTTATTATAAATTTATATTTATTTTATTTATTTTTGGCTGCGTTGGGTCTTCATTGCTGTGCGTGGGCTTTCTCTAGTTGAGGCGAGCAGGGGCTACTCTTCGTTGTGGTGCGCGGGCTTCAGATTGCGGTGGCTTCTCTTGTTGCGGAGCACGGGCTCTAGGCGCGCGGGCTTCAGTAGTTGTGGCTCACGGGCTCTAGAGTGCAGGCTCAGTAGTTGTGGTGCACGGGCTTAGTTGCTCCACGGCATGTGGGATCTTCCCGGACCAGGGCTCGAACCTGTGTCCCCTGCCTTGGCAGGCGGATTCTTAATCACTGTGCCACCAGGGAAGTCCAACAATGAATAATTTTTTAAAAATCTACCCTAAAACAAATATTCACTTAAGTGCCTATTATGTGCACAGCACTGTTCTAGATGCTGTGTGGGGCTTTCAAGACAATACTGATAAAACAGAGTGTGATGTGTCAAATGTTTGGTGCAAGCGGCAGGTCTTCAGGAGTGGGGAGAAGAGTCCTATGGACTGTGTGGCTGGGGAGGGCTTTGGGGAGGTGAGTGTGCTGGTCCTGGCAGGATGAGTGAGTGTGAGATATGCAGTGATACTGGTGTGAGCAGGGGTGGGGGTGTAGCTCCCAATGTGTGAATAGCCCAGTCTGGGCACAGTGGGTGCATATGGGGAGCGACGGTGAGGATGTGGAGGAAGAGGGGAGATGAACGCAAGACACCTTGTCCTGGATTGTTGTCCCCTCTCTCCCTCAAAGCATGAGAGCTGTGGTCTCTGGGGACCGCCTGAGGACCCCTGCCTCCCGGCAGTGGGGCTGCTGGTACTGACTGCTGCTTAAAAAAGTTTCTCCAAGGAGTCCTTACAGGCAAAATTTCATACTATTTTTACCTTTTCCAGAAATATTAGAGGTTGGAAGGAGGAGAGAAAAGCCCTCCCCTTTTAGAGATGGTAAGATTGAGATCCAGGAAAGGGAAAGGGCTAAAAAAATGATGCTCTGGGGTGGGTTGTATACAGGAGATGGCTGAGCTCGCCCTCTGAATGGAATGGTATCTGCTGAGGCACAGTCTTCCCTGAATAGCACTGGGGCATGGATACTTAATCCTAAGTATCTTCTGTGCAGTCTGTATCTTTGAAGGTCTAGGGAGAAAGTATGGAGAACAAGGGAGATCAGAACAGCCCTAGCCAGAGCATAAGGCCCCGGACATCTCCCAGTGGCCCCTGCAGGCTGGTATCTCAAGCACCTGTCCTGGGTGCTATGGCCTGGCACTGTGGTTTCGGGAGTCCTGTCCCACAATTCATGCCACTCCATCTTCTGGCAGCCTCCTCTCTGTCCCCATCCCACCTCTGGGCTCAGTGGGAGCTGAGCATTTAATCAGAACTGCAAAATCCTGTCTCCCTACTGGATGGCTCATTAGGCAGCATCTTAGCTGGTCTTTGGAGGGACCCGCTCTTTTCCATTCCATTCCCCCTGTCAAAACCATTAATGGCTCCCTCAACTCTGAAATCAGCCAGACCTGCCTAAAGGAGGGGGAAGGGGAAGACATCTGAGCTCTACTCAACCAGTGGTATCATCCATGAATATTTATACCAAGGAGGAGTGTTCTGTTGCCTTGGCAACTTCTTGCATGGGTTCTGGTGCTCAGAATATCTGACAAATTTCAGTGTTTCACACTCAATGAGCAGAGATGGAGGAGTGGATCAAAGGGTAACTCTCAGTAATCAGGGCCAGGGCCAAAGATGACAGGGGGACTAAGACGGGATGTAAGAAATGGCTGAGCTCACAAAGGATTCACTCCAGTCCTTCCCTCTCCTGCCTTCTCTCCTTCCGCCTTTCCTTATGTATTCATATTTCCCCTCCCATGAAGTTCCAGGACCTCTTGGTTTTCCTTGTGTACCTCTGAGTTACCAGCATGAACTGGGGGCACCCGTAAGGGCAGAGTTCTGCTGGAAGCTAAAGGGAAGTGGTAGGTACAGAGGGAGGAAGAGTCAAGGATGACGTGTGACTCTCGGTCACGGCTGTGGTCCTCAGAGAGCTCCGCGCTTGTTGAGGGAGAGCGTGGTCTTCCCCTCCACGGCACTTCTGCTGGGAGGAGACGAAACACATTGGTGTGAGAGAGCCCAGAGGTTGGGAGTGTGGTGTTCTCAGATATTGTTCATCTATGTGTGTATCATGGGACATATAATATAGATGACAGGCGACAGAAAGACTGCATCACAAAGAAAATTGGTGCAGCTCAGGCAAGGGCGGGGGTCAGGTAGGATGCTGGAGGCCAGCAGCGGGGTTGGGGGGTGGTGCGCTGGGGAAGCTGGCCTGAAGGAGAAAAGCTCCCCTGTGGCCAAGAAGAGCTCTCCTCTCAGGGTTCCGTCCCTGGAACCTTTTTCTATGGAGATGCAGCCCTCTGTGAGAACGTCTCCTTGGATACCGGAGACCAAAGTAATGAGGCGGCAAAGGGCCCTGGGGTTGACAGCACACCCTTTAAGTTGTTCTCTGGAGAAAACACGCTGAACGGGCGCTTGTGGGTCAGAGTCGGGGCGTGTATGTCGAGTAAGGGAAGCTCCCTCAGAAACACAGCAAAGTGCCGTGTCTTCTGTGGCTCACTTCCTAGTGCATCGTCCTCTCGAGCCACACTTTGGCCAGCATCTGAATGCAATGGCTTCCTTTGTTGCGTCTGCAATTTATTATGCGCCGGCTGTGTGCTCAGCCCCATGCAGGAGAGACTCTTCAGAGCTACTCTTTCCTGCTCTGCGGAGAAGTGCGGGAAGGGGTCCCTCTGCCTTGTTAGAGATGGGGTGGTGCAGAGGAGAAAGGCAGAGCCTTGGGGCAGATGAAATGGAATGTGAGAGTGGTCACACCAGGGTGCCTGGGGTGCCTTCACGTGGGGGTTTCAAGGAAGGCGTGGGCATTGGCCTTCAATCTGCTGAGGAGTGAGGTAGAACCCTGGGGTTCGGATGTTAGGCCATCACGGGTCATTGTTGAAGGATCAGTTTCAGGAGAGTGATGGGGCACAAGGAAAACCTAGCTGGGCAACAAAGGAGAATTTCTGCATCACCTGGAGGTGCTTTCTGGCTCCAATCTCAGCCTCCCCTGGTGCACCTTGATCCCTTTGATTTTGCCTCTGTGGGAGGTGGAGATAGGTTTTCTATGGTGCTTTGGCGATGCCCTTTGGAGAGCTACAGCCCCCCTGACTCTCATATTGTATCCTGAAGGTCCCACATTGTCACATGGTGATTTCAGTTGGCAGGGTTATCTCTACTGTGACCCTTCTTGTTCAGCGATCAGCGCTGCTTCCTGGTGAAGCTGTGAAACTTGCTCTGCTATGTCCTTTTGCCCTCTGGTCTCTAACTCACTTCAGCGGCCTCCCCAAATAGGACCAGTGATCTCAACTCCAAAATGCCCCCCATCTTTTCTCCAAATCATCAAAACCCTTGATACACACCCCACCTCCTGCAGCTGATAAATTAATGCACGTTTTGTTATTTATGATTGGTAACAGCTCAATGGATTATTCCTCATGGGAGAATTTATTATTTAAAAGAAGTATGTAAGGCTAAAGAAATAAATCTCTAATTGTAGAATTTCATATGCCCCTAACAGTCAGGTGGAGGTGATATTTTGGGGCCCTTGGGCTGCATTTATATTGATAGAAGAGCAGTTACAGCCCCTCTCTGCTCTGTATCTGTCAGACCTTATCATGAGGATGGAATTCAGTTCAAGGTGCCCCAAATCCAGCTTCAGGGGAAACATAATCAACATTTGACAGGTGGCAGGGGAAACTGACTGATTTTTTGTGCTATCCCAGAGAGTATAACTAGGCCTTCTGAGTAGCTATTAACGAAAAAAACTGTTTCAACGAGAACTGATCAGTAACGAAAGGCCTGCTCTGGGGTGGGGTTGGAGGGAACTAACATTTAACTGACACCATCTATATGCCCTCCACTATGCCTGGCACTTGGTGCTTGTCTTTTTTACTCTTCAAAGAGGTTGGGTAACTTGCCCACACTCACTCAGATGGAGCAATTGTGATTCTTACCCAGATCTTTCTGACTCCAAAATCTTATCCCTTGCCTCCACACCAAGATGCTGGGTGAGGTCCCCTATGATTCCCTGTTCCTGGCAGAGGCTGATGATCCCTCACTAGAGCACAGAAGGGATTACTGCTTGGAGAGGGAAGTGGACTCCATTCTTCTGGGCTTGACCCTGATTAAGAGCCTCACTTGCTCTATTGATGGGAATAATTACGAGTTGGCTCAGGGATTTGTTTCCACTCTCCTGTGATTTCTCTTATCAGGACGTACAGTTCCTAACCCACAGATCAGCTGTCCTGCCTTCCCTGTGGGCCTAAGGAACAGGGGAGGACTCATCTCACCCTGGACGATGGGTGAACCCACCTCCCCTCCTCCAGCCTAAAGTTTCCTTTTCCTGAGTTTATGAGTCACCATTTTGGATATCCTAAAGGAACCTTAGAATGTCTAAAATGGAACTAATCAACCTCATCGCCATCCTCCCCCAAAGTTTTATTTTTTGCTAGGCTTCTCTAGTTCTCAGCGTGGCCCTATCATTCTCTTGGTTTGAAGTTTGGGTTTACCTCGATTCCTGCCTTCTCCCCCTCCCCATTCACCAGGACTTTTCCGTTCATCTTGAAACACCCAGGAAATTAGTCCTTCCTTGCCATCCCCAGGGCCACCCCTTCGTTCAGACCCCCCTCATCCCACCCTGGCTCTCTGAGTGCTGCTGGTTGCCTTTACCTAAACTCCTCTTTAGCCTGTCTTTCCCCTGCTCAAGCGTGGTCAGTGATTTCTCACAGCCTTCTGGTTAAGGATCTTCTCTCTATCAGCCAAGGCCCTCTAGCCTCGCCCAACACAGCTGTTTCCCACCAGCTCTCTCTTCTAAGCAGACAGAGCATACTTTCTGCATTTTTCTGCCCTGGATGAGATTTTTCCTGTTCCAGATGTCCTTACCTCTCTCCCCCCCTCCCCACCATTCCCCCTGGAATCCTCTAAGGCTCACATCCACTCCCCCTTCCTCCGCAGATCTCCTGTGGTCGCCGAAATAGGAAGCAGCAGTCCCCCCACTTACACTGTACTATGATTTACTTTTGTACACCTTCTTTGGCACTCTCTGTAGCATTTCACTAATTGTCAGTTTTCACATTTTATCTCCTTGGTTGCACATTAACTCAGGGTAAGGACGGTTTTGCGCACCGTTTTCTTTTCTGTAGCGTTTAGCACAGTGCATGGTGTGGGTGAGGGGCTGCCCGGTTCTCATTCTTTCTGCTCATCGCACCCTCCTTCCCCTCACAACCCCGGGAATCTTCCCTTGTTAATCCTGGGGGTTTTCAAGCTGTCGGTGTCTTTGTGCATGCTGCTTCCCCAGGCCTCCTCATACCCCCGTTCCTATCCATGTCCTACCATCTTAGAGAAGCAGTGGGAGCCAGTGGCAAGTACACAGGCTGTGGAGGCAGGTGGATCTGGGTTTGAATCCTGGATCTGATACTTACTAGCTGTGTGGCTTTGAGCAAGTTACTCAGCCTCCCTGAGGCTTGGCTTTTTCAACTCTGAAAACCCTTCATCCCTAGGTAAAAGTAAATAATAGGCCCTCAATAAACATCAGCCTCCCTCCCCCACTCCATCTTAAAATCTTCCCTCTTCCATGTAGCCCCCTCCCGAGTGTTCTGTTTCATACTCAGCTGCGCTCCCACTGGAATCCTGTCGTGTTTATAATGGCAAAGACTCAGGCATGTCAGAACTGGAAGGATTGCTTAGTCCAAGTCTCATTTTAAAGATCAGGAGACTGAGGCTCAGAGACCTCGAGCAACTAGCCGCAGGGTGCGCGGAGCCCATGGCGGCAGAGCCGGGTCCAGCACTCAGAGCCAGGACCCAGCAGTGTCTGTCAGCACGGTGCTGGCCTCTGCCCATCCAACGCAGTCTGTGCCCTCCCTCAGCCCTGGGGCCGCCTCCACCCCCGCAGCATCCTGCGCTGTGCAGAACGCACACGCGGGAGGTGCTTAATAAATACCTGTTGATGGACTGTTTCTATGCGTGTGTATCTCAGTGCCCCAGTGGACTGTATGTTCCCCCAGGCATGAAACATGCCAGCCTTTATGCTATTCTTTGTCCCTTTTGGTGTTCAGTACAGACCTGGTTGTAATAACTGAAGGTTAATTTCAGGCCCAAGAGCAAGAGTGTTTTTTTGCAGCCGGGCAGGAGGTCCTCTCTGTGGTTCCCAGGGCTGTCCCCACAGTATTCTGACTGCCTCTGGTGAGTATGAGTCTGTGCAGTGTCCATTTGTGAGCGGCTCCCAGGGGAGGGGAGAGGGGCCCCCTCCCACTCCTCCGGCTTCCCCCCCACCCGCCCTGGCTCCCGGCTCCTCCCCCACCCACGCCCGGTGTGGTGCTGCTGCTCTGCCTGCTCTGGGTAAGAATAAATCATCATGGTTGCATAGCAACGAGTTTGGTTTCCTTAACTCCTCCTTCTCCTCCTCCTCCCTCAAAAGTGCCTCAGCTCTAAATTTATGGTAGTGTGTCAGGAGATGCTGTTACCCCACAAATGCCTCTGAACCCCAGCCTGTTCCTCCGATAGCTGCTAGCTTTACGAGGACAGAGCTGACTGCTTTGTTCAGCCCTGCATCTAGTACAGTTCTTGGCACATAGTAGGTGCTCAGGAATTATCTACGGGATGGTACGTGAACAGATCATTTTCTCAGAATCCCTACAGTTGCGAGGTGCTTCTGGGACTCAGAAATGTTATTATGGACTCTGGGGTGGTCAATGATTCACCTGTCTTGTCTGGGCGCCTCCCTCCTTCCTTTCTCCAGCCACCTAAGAAGCTGGTGTAACAAGAAGCTGGTGTAACAAGAGAAGGCACATATCTCTTCATATGTTACTGGCATGTAGATGGCAAATATGTTTTCCTCTCTTTTCTGGAAGCTGATGGTTCAGTCAACCCACATGGTTTATGGAGCCCAGTGGGAGGAACCAGTCTAATGGGGCTTCATGATTCTTGCCTTGGGAAGCCCCTTTAGGGCTGAGGGCAGATTATTCTTTTCGGTGACAGGAGTGTGAGACTTACTTTCACGGGAGGATGATCCTCTGTGAGCTTTGAAGTCACGAAGTACTAGGTTTGAATCCCAGCTCTGCCAATTGCAAGCTGTGTGACCCTCGGTGGGTCTCTTAACGTAGCTCATGGATTAGAAGAATTGTATGAGAAAACCCGCAAATAGAGTCTAGCAGAGTGCCAGGAAACAGGGGTGCCCAAATAGTGCAAGTTTCCTTTTCCCCTTTTAGTGGGGAGACAGAAGCATACCAGAAAACGCCCGTTACTAGTGATGGAATGCCATCAATATGCAAGTGGGCAGGGAAGGGGAGACCCAGGGGATGTCTGCTCTGGGGGGCCAGCGGAAGGTCTCTCCTTGGACCTAATGTATTTCCTTTTTTTTTCTTCCTGGTTTAAAACACAGCCACCCTGTGTTCATCTCCTTCCAAACATCCCCACGTAGCAACCCGAACTGCCTCTGTGTATGTATGTAGGCGTCAAGGAGGACTGGGAAGTTCGGGGTCCAGAGGGAGAGTGAAAGTTCAGTGGCTCCTCTGGGGTCACGGAAAGAGGTTTGAAGAGGAGGCTGGAGAGGGGCTGCTGTTCAGGTGAAAAGAGCAGCGGCCCCAGCAGCTAAGGGGGCAGCCAGAGGTCAGAAGCCGGGGCCACTGCAGGCACGCGCTGTCAGGAGAGAACCTGGAGCTCAGTGAAGCTCTTCCCTGCCCCTTGGATGGGGTTGCAGACACTGCCTGGTCCGTGTATCGCCTGTGCCTGCCCGCAGTGGGCTGCCAGCATCTCATCACCCCCTCTAGGCCCACACATTGCGTCACTTCCTCCTCCTCCTTCCCCTGTTCACCTCTCACACTGCCCGCTGCCTGCCTTCAGCAGCACAGCAGCGTCTGTTTACTTGACTTTTAAAAACCAGCCACTTGGTACTAAGCATTCTCAGACCTCTGTCCTCTGGGGTCTGGAGTCTGAGATAGCATCGTGGTCCCATGGACCACCAGAAAAACAATCGGGGAACAACCATTAGATAAACACAAAATAGATGAGATGACATGTTCCCATCCTGTGTGGGTGAGGCCAGTGCTCTTTGTGGGGGCCTTGTGTATATGTATTCTAGAAAGTCCTGGAGTCTCCTGCTTGACAAAGGTGAGGATGAGCCAAGTTAGTGCTTTTTTAGGGCCAGTAATCCCTGGGAGAAACAAGCCCTCCTCCTACCAGGAAGAGGATGGATGGGGGATGTTTCTGGCTGGAGTTTAAGGCTGGACCTCGGGAGAAGATGCATGCTAGAGGTGAGGGGTCTGAGGAGACAGGAGTCAAGACTGTCTCCATATTTGCCACAGAGTCATTCCCACCCATTGAGTGAGTCATTCATCCACTCAAGAAACATGTAAGGCACATCTGCTAAGTCCCAGTGTGGGTGGGAGGGTATTCCAGATCAGTGATTTTTCATCTTAGCTGCACATTGGAATTACCGATGGAACCTGAAAAATAATGACGCTCACGTTTCATCGCATAACAATTACATTAAAAAAAAGTCTCTGGGTCTGGGAGGCAGGCATGAGTATTTTTTTTTGAAAGTTCCCCAGGTGATTACGCTGTGCAGCCAGGGTAGAAAAGCACTGGTCTAAATGTCCCGAGGCTCATTCCTGTAACAGAGCTCATTGCCCCTTTCTGTCTTCTGAGGGACATGATGAAGATGTGACTTGCAGTCACAGATGTAACCGGTGCTCCATGGCCAGTTCACATAAACATTTATTGAGCAGCCATCATGGGCCCAGCCGTGGAGAGAATAACAGTATACCCTGGAAATGTATTAATATGCGCACTCCATTTCCTTGAATGTTTATCTGGTGAGCCAGAGCCAGCTTTTCTGATGAATGGGATTTTCTGTGATTTGTCCTGTCTTGTCCCTCAGTAGAAGAGAAACAGTGACTATATCTAGTGCATTTCAGTTAAATGGAGATGAAGCACGTGGTGAAAAAGACAAACACAAATAGATGGAAGGCAGGTAAATAGGGAGGGATGCTACAGGGACAAAATGTGTTCATTAGGCAGGTTTTCACAAATGCACTATCAAGTGGTCTAAATTGTGAAAAAGTAGAAGGAAATAATATACCTGTTTAATATTTGGATTATCAGCAAGGATTTGAGCCCCTATGAGGCACCTGTCGTATGCTAGGCACAGTAGACGTGACCCTGGCACTCAAAGAACATGCAATCTTGGGAATTAAAATTAATATAAAAAATAGAGATTTTTAATTACTCATTTGTGTTTTATGACTGTAATATTATTAGGAACTTGGAGGAAAAGGTACAAAAGAGGCAGTACTCAAAGTGTAGTCCGTGGTCCAGCTCTGCCAATTGTTTGTTATTAGTCAGTAATGAGAAGTACAGAAATTGAAAGGAAGCATTTAGATACTTTTATAGCAATTTGCCAGAGCGTTTTTGTCTGTTGAATCTAAAAATTAAAAAAAAAACAAAACTGGGCCTTATATTTGTTTTAAAATTGCCTTTCTCAAGTAATTCATTTTCATTGTATTTTACCAAAGTACCAGTCTGTAACAGATTGGATTAAACAATGAAAAAAACAAACTAAACTGGTCCTTTACCGCAGATGGTTTGAGAAGCTCTGGTTAGAGTAGCTGGAAATCTGAGGCGCCATGGCATGCTGAGAGGTACCAGCAAGTGGGGGAAAGACAGATGCTCTGTTTGAAGTTGAAAGGGGAGCATGAGTGTGTCCTTACTCATACAGGAGGCTCTAAGACCATGAGCATTTACTGAGTTTTTAGTAGATACTGGAGCTGTGTATGTGCTTTGTATGAATTATTTCATTGACTCCTCTCATAACCCTATGTGATAACAATGCTTTTCTCCATCTCTGTTTTGCGGAGTCTAGAAGAGGGCAAATCATGTGCTCAGGCCACCACAGCTGGTGAGTGATGGGCCTGCATTTTAAAGCCAGGTGTGTTGGACTCTGAAGCCTGATGGCTCATGACCCCCCACCCCGAGTCCACATAGTCCCTCCAGGTGACAAGGAGCACAGGTCACAGACTCTGGCCATCCAGTTGTTCCAGAATAGGAATGAGGAGAAGGCCCTATAGATTCAGAACACAGAGCTCAGCATTGCCCTTCCAGAAGGGTGCCCTACCTCCTAGGGAGGGGCAGGGTGTGGATATTGATTGGACAGTTCTGCTCTCTTCTCCTCGGTGCTCATTTCCAGAAGTATTTCAGTAGACGGACCCACCCTGGTTCAGGCCTATTTTTAGAATCTGAACTGTCCTGTCAGCAGCTTTTGCCAGTGTCATCTCATCTATCCATTTATTTTTAAACTTTTAATTTGGAAATAATTATAGATTCATAGGAAGTTGCAAAGAAACATACAGGGAGGTCCTTGCACCCTTCACCCAGCATCCCCCATTGTTAACATCTAACACAGCTATAGTACAATATCAAAACCACATTGGTAATCGACATTGGTATAATCCACAGACCACCCATCTACTTTTTGTCTATTAATTTTTTAAAAAAGACTTATGTTTTAAGAGTCTTAGGTTCACAGAAAAATGGAGACGAAGATACAGAGATTTCCCACTTACACCCTGTCATCCCCACATGCCTACCCTCCCCCATTGTCTGCATCCCCCACCAGAGTGGTATATTTGTGACAATTGATGAACCCACATCAACATGTCATAATCATCCAAAGTCCATAGTTGACATTAAGGTTCACTCTTGGTGTTGTATATTCTGTGGGTTAAGACAAAAGTATAATGTTATGTGTCTACCATTATAGTAGCATACAAAGTAGTTTCACTGCCTTAATCCCATGTGCTCTGCCTCCCTCCCCCTAACCCCTGGCATCCACTGATCTTTTTACTGTCTCCATAGTTTTGCCAGAATGTCATATAGTTGGAATCATACAGTATACAACCTTTTCAGATTGACTTCTTTCACTTAGTAATAGGCATTTAAAGTTCCTCCATGTCTTTTCATGGCTTGATAGCTCATTTCCTTTTAGCTCTGAATAATATTCCATTGTCTGGATGCACCACAGTTTATCCATTCATCTATTAAAGGACAACTTGGTTGCTTCCAAGTTTTGGTAATTAAGAATAAAGCTTCTATAAACATCTTTATGCAGGTTTTTGTGTGGACATAAGTTTTCAACTCCTTTGGGTAAGTACCCAACTTTAAGATGCTTCTCTTAAAGCATCTTAAAGTTGATGCTTTAAGAGAAGCATCAACAAGCCACAGTGTACCTGGAGGAGGGAGAGGGTGGGTGGTCTGGAAGCCAGGTCATATCCAGATTGTTCGTAGGGACTCGTGTAAGAATCTTGTGTGTAGATACCATGCGTTATTTAGCTCTCCTGTCTTAGCACCTAAAGCAATATGAGGCATGTAGTTGACCCTCAACAAATGTTACTTGAATTGTCTTTGATTCAGAGCAGAAAATGTGTGTATAAACCTAATGGCTGCCTTCCATATTGCTGGGCCTCCAATGTGGAGGACAGGTGAGATTTATCTATGCCCCCCATTGCTGTTGAAGGCAGAGCTAGGATTAGTGAATGGGAGAAGAACATAAGGGGAAACATGCCAACTAGATTTATGGAAGAACTTGACCAAGAAGGGGAGCAATGCAGCAGAGAAGTTTGTATTTTTAGTTGATTCGCCTACACTGGAGGTATTTAGCCAGTAGCAGATCATCAGGGATGACTGGAAATGATTCCTGCATTTTTTTGATATTGGACCAAATGGCTTTAATGGAAGCCTTTCCAGTTCCTTGTTTCTAAGATTCTAAGAGCGTGCAGTCATGGACAGAAATAGGACAGTTGGATAGGCAGACCAGTTTATGGGTAGAGGGTATTCATGGGGTTTGAGGTGACAGCAAAACATTCTAATGGAAGAACACCTGTAGATTTTGACTTTTTTTTTTTTAAAGGAAAGTCTTAGGCAGCCAAATATAAGACCCTTTCTTTCAGCTTCTTTGGGTAACCTGTGGAATTTGCCCAGGACAACATCTGGAGTTAACTGGGAAATCAGATACTCATCTTTCTTTCAGGCAGCATTTGGCAACATCAGTTCCAGAGAAAATTGTGGGAGCTGGATTCTGACTATGGCTGACATGTTTTTGTCATGTTAATCATTTATTGAAATTAAGGAGAAGATTATTGCAGTTTCTCTTCCAGGCAATGAAGCAGGCACTGAGTTAATCAGATTACTTCCAGGTGAAAAAGGAAAAAAAAAAATAGGTCAAGGTGCTTAAATTAGGCCATCTGAGAAGGTTATTACATACTCATATATGAGTATCCTGTAAGGTATGAATTTAAACGATTCATGTTTTTATTTCATTTTAGCTGCCAAGAAAGACACAAACTTGTCATATCATATGTTTTAAAAGCTCACAAAATGAAAACTAATCTTATTTTCATCTATTTATTTTTTAAAGTAGGGAGCAGGGAAAGGAACTTTACATATATTATTTCATCAACTTTCACAATGATTCTGATGGGTAGGTATTATTGCTATTTTATGGCCAAGGAAACTGAAGCTCAGAGCAAAGTAACTTGTTCACTAGATGTGTCTTCACAAAGTAGAGTTGGGATTCAAAGCCAGGTCTGTTGGACTCCAAAGCCAGTGCTCTTTATGCTTTAGTACTGGGGACATGTCATCTCTAGCAGAACCAACCTTACCATGTTTGTGAATGGATTTCAGAGCTATATGGTGTATATTTCAAAGCCACAAGTGTCAGTTCCATCTGCAGGAAGGCCTGCCTGGATGGAACGTGTTTCCATTGTTGCTGATGACCTTTGTGCAGTGGAGTTGCACTGAGGCCTTCAGACCATTGCTAACACTCAACAGCTAATTGCCCCAGCCTTGACTCCTTCCTGTGCCTCTCCCCGCTCCTCTGAATGCCTCCAGGATGCATGATCCTGAAGATGTGAACACTGTTCATGGGCTGGGACACGGTTTCCAGCTTGCCTGCTGCCCCATGTCTAACAGTCCTAGCCTAATTTTTTTTAGGTCTTGGGATTATGTTCTTATTCTCACAAGCAGGCTTGGAGAGAAGCCAGGAGACCTCATGGTAGAGGAGACAGAGCACTGTGCCTGAATGTGCTTTGTCCTTGCTGTGCGACTTTCCAGTCCTGTGGCTTTAAGAAGTACCTTAGCTGGCTGAGCCTCAGTTCTTTCATCAGCAAAAAGGGGGTAGTAATAACTTTTTCTTAGTGTGAGCATAAGACTCAGGTGATAGTAGTATCTGGGCAACTTTGTAAACCATAGGCATTGTATAAATGTAGGTCTGGTGGATGGAAGAGAATGATCCCGTCCCCTGGAAAAGCTTGTCTCCAAAAGGGGCAGAAGCCAGCACATGGAAAACATGAGCTCTTTCTGGCCAGCCAGGCTCTGTTTCACTAGAGCAGCTTTGGTCTCTGTGGCCCCCTCTTTTTCCTGAACACCGTGGCTGTTTTTCTTGGCTTGGGTTATTGAGGTAATTGCTCCCAATCTTCCCTTTCCAATGAGCATGAGGCTGTTAGACCTGAACAATGGTCGCTGGCTGAAGCCTTCCAAAGATTCTGATTGGGTAGATTGTGTTCTACTCCGCTTAATTTGCTTGCTGGCTATGTAAATACTAGGGCGGTTACTCTTCATTAGGGGGTGTTAGCCAAGAAAGATTGTATCTTTAAAAACTCATATACTAACATGGGAAAAAAACTAAAAGTAAACCAAGCAAAATTTAACAATTTTGATGTCCTAAAAGCTTCCAGTGAAGACTAAAAAGCCTCTAACGTGTGTTTGCTCAATAAATAAGATGGTGGCTTCCAATTTTTTCTGAAAGTGGGGACTATATCTTAAATAAATAAAAAATCAAATTTTCATTTGAGAACAGAATAATCTGAGCAATTAGAAGCTGTCAATTTTGCTGTCATTTAGTAGAATAGGTCTGGATTGGCAAGGCGGAATTTATGCCCGCCCCCCACCCACACATGGACTTTACGCCTTCAATTTATTTTGTGTTTATATATCCTCATTGTAAACTTTTTTTTTTTACCAAAATATAACATACATCTGGCAAAGTACACAAATCCTAAGTGTACAGCTCAGTGAGTTTTTACCCAGTGAGCATACCTGAGAAACCAGCATACAGATTAAGAACCAGAACGTTACCAGCACCCCAGAACACTGGCCCCCAAGGGTCCCCTTCCCTTCACTAGTCTCTCCTCTCAAGGACAATATCTAGGGTGACTTCCAGCACCATAGATTAGTTTGCCTGTTTTGACACTACATAAATGGTATCTTAAAGTATGTTCTATTTTGTATGTGTCCTCTTTTGTTCAGCATTATATGTGAGAGATTAATCCTCACTGTGTGTAGCAACCGTATGTCATTTTCATTGTGACGTTATATTCTACAAATGCTACAATTTGTTTATTTTACTGTATAAGGAATATGGGTTGTTTCCAGTTTGGAGCTATTATGAATAAAGCTGCTGTGAGCACTTTTGTATAAGTTTGTTGATGAATGTATGTTCCCAGTACTGTGGAGTACATACCTGGGAGAGTAATTACTGAGCTCTAGAGGATGCGTATGTTTAGCTGTAGTAAGTACTGCCAAACATCAATAGTTTCCTAAAGTAGTTATAACAATTCACATCTCCACCAGGAGGTAGGAGACTTCCGGTCACTCCACATCTTTGCTAATACTTGGTGTTATTTGTCTTTTCCATTTTAGCCCTTCTGGTAGGTATATAGTAGTGCCACATTGTGGGTTTGCTTTTTGTTTTTTGCTTTTGTATTTCCCTGATGATGAATGAGGTCAAGAACCTTTGCATATGTTTATTGGCCATTTGGATGCCCTTTTTTGTAAAGTGAATCTTCAGTTGTTTTGCTTAGTCTTTGCTATTGAATGGATCTGCTTTTTTCTTATTGAGTTGTAGGAGTTCTTCATATATTCTGGATATGAGTCCTTTGTGGAATATATGCATTGTGAATATCTTCTTCCAGTCTATAGCTCGGCTGTTCATGCTCTTTATGATGTATTTGGATGAAATACATTTTTCATTTTAATGTAGTACAAGTTGTTTTTTGTTTTTTGTTTTTTTAATCAGTCATCAACTTTATACACATCACTGTATACATGTCAATCCCAATCGCCCTTCAGCACACCACCATCCCCACCCCACCGCAGTTTTCCCCCCTTGGTGTAGTACAAGTTTTAATCTACCAAGTTTTTTTCTTTTACAGTTAGCGCTTTTTGTGTCCTATTTAAGAAATCTTTGTCTACCCTAAATTTTTTTTTTACTGAAAGCTGTATTGTTTTACTTTTCACATTTAGATCTATTTGGAAGTGCTTTTTGTGTATAGTGAGGGAAAGAGTCTTTTTTTTCTTCTTCCTGTTTTGCCATCCAATTGACTCAGTCTTTTGTTAAAAAGAGTATTCTTTCCCTTCAGCACTGTAGTGTCACTTTTGCCATGAATCAAGTGACACATATATGTCTGTTGATCTGTTTCCATGCATTACAATTTGGAAGTGCCACCAAGTAATTGGTACTACTTTGAGTTTGATTTTATTGGTTAAGTGGCTAGTGAGATCCTTGGCACAGGTATGATGGCTAAGAGAGGCCAGGGCAAGATCAGAGGTCCAGGAAGTTCCCAGATATAAAACCCATTGACTCCCAGACTGTATTTAGGTATACTTCTCCAAATAAAATAACTCTAATAGAATCATAGTGTGTATTACTTAACTGTCCTCTCCATTAGAAGATAGATATACCATAAGAAATGGAATTGATAGGAACACAATACTTAGTTTCAAGTTAAATACAATTTCTCACAAGATTCAACTGACAATGATTGCTACTTTATCTAATGCCACGTCTCCTCATAATAAGGGAATGCTTTCTCTCAAAATAGGCTTAGCTGGTGCTTATTCTTGGGGTTTATCACATCTGCCTGATTGTCGTGCTCAGGCATTAGATACCCAGAGCCTCTAATTGCTTGCTTATTTTAATGACTCTGTGGAGGGCCTTTTGTTTGTGTCCAGCTACCTCCAGCAGCCTGAAATCTTTCAAGTTTTCTAAGATCCTGAGGCAGCTGGGTCTGAGGTGCTGCTGAGGGGTGTTTCTCCTCAGGTGGGTGAACATCCCTTTTTTAAGGGCCCAACCCAACTCAAACTATGCAGGATATGGGTCGCTGTCAGATCCCCAGCACATCCAGATAATACAGCTCCTTTCCATCAGTGACAGCCAGCGTGGTCGAGGAAGTGCAGTTCTCCTTCCTAGGGGACTTGGACCTTGTCCAAGCACATTTAAGCTTAGAGAGTTATCCCTCACTCCTGTTCCCCTGTCCTGGGCGACTTAGAAGTCTGAGCTGCCATGAATGGGAAACATTGTTCAGCAAACAATGGAGCAATAGCTTCTTTGTAAGTTTCCATTTGGTCAAGGAATGCAGTTGAGAATCTTCTATATACCATCACTCAAAATCTGTTCCCAGCCCTGAGGGCTTGGATGACTTCTGACTGTGTTAAATGATAGATTCTGTTTAAACTTGGGGCCTGACAAAAACCTTGCTAATGCTTGACCGTTTGACCACAACTCTTGCCCATTGCTGTTCCCTGCCATGGCTGGACTTGGCTGAGTATTTGGTGATAAGTGTCACTTGTCTGTCCCTGTATTGTACCCCCCTTTGTACCTTCATTGTGACGAGCTCATCTATGGCCTGTTAACCAGGATGACTCCAACTCCAACCTGATGTCAGGTTTTGCATTGTAACATCCAAACTGGGCACCTGCTAAAGCCCTAGTTGTCCTACCCAAGTTCTTAAGTATCTTGAGATGCTACTCTACTGCCCCAGGGTCTGCCATGGAGCTGGGGAGAGAGCAGTGCCCTTGCTGAGAGAGAATTAATCTTTTTCGCATAATGCCATACACATGTTGGGATTCTGGGTTCCCCTGTGCCTAATGGCAAAGGGTATAACAGTGACATGGAGTTAGGACTGTGGTATAGTGTCCCCATAATTGTCATGTCTTATTTCAATCAACAAAGTGTCCTGGTCACCACAAGTCTTTGCCACCCCAGATGTTGCATAGCTTTAATCTCATCTACTTGTTTTCTCTGTGTGTACACAGAATGGCTAGAGGTTTTATTTTAGGCTCTTTAACTTCTGTTCTTTTAAAATGGGCATTTAAGAAAGACTCTTCTGTTTTGTTTGTTAAACTTTTTTACTAATCTTTGCACATTTAAAAACCATTGTGTATAACTGAATAATAGACTTTCAGAACCCAGAGATATTAGATATCATTACTCCAATCTTCTCATGACTAAATAATATTGTGAGATTTCTCTCCCTGGAGATATTTTTAAATGTCTTTTACAATCACAGGAAGTCAGAGCTGGAAGAGAACTGAGAATTGTGTGAGGCCAGCAATCTCATTCTACAGATGAGGAACCTGAGACTCTGAAGAGGCAATGGCTGGCTCACACGGATAGTGGTGTGATGAGATCCCGAGTCTCCAGACCCTCCAATCTGGGAGTCTTTGCTTGTGTAAACAAGGCCGCTTCCCACTTCCAATTTTGCTTCATAATCGTTACCCAAAGACAGCTAGGAATCTCTCATAGCATTTGTCAATGTGCTTGTCGTGAAACATTAGTCCATGCCAGGATTTAAGTTAACATAGAACTAAGCCAAAATGTACCTTGGGCAAGAGCCATGAATCCCAATGCGAGTGGGCCGGGATAAGTAGTTATATTAATAAAACCTTTCCCATCAAAAGTGTGAGTCAGATTCAATATATGAATACCATCGAGAAGTTACACACAGAGGGAGTTTAATTTTAGTCCAAACAGATCACCCATTTGCATCTCCCTTCAGAAATAAAGGGGGTGGAAGTTATGTCTTTCAAGTTAGATTGATTGATGAAAAAGGGAAAACAATCTGGAGGAGGGTCCTTTCCCTGTGGACTGCTATCCTATGTACCACCTAGCGGAGCTTGAACTTCCAGGCCAGTGGAGGTGGACGTGGAGAGTGTGCCTTTTCTCTCCTTTGCCTTAGCTGCACTCAGGAAATTCCACATCTCCCCCTTTCCCCTGTGCTCCTGCCCCAGGCTCTTTCCTGAGACCTACTGCTCCTGGCTGGCTTACAGCCAGGCGAGGGCGCTGTGGCTGTGAGGCCTGTAGGAGCTTCCTGAGGTGGTGCCCCAAACTCTTCTTAAGGAGAAAGCCATCCTCCTGCTCCTTTGAGCCCCTTTCTGCTCACTTTTCTCCAGGAAGGCCTAAGGCAAGAAAAGAGGCTCAGGGATGTGCCTTGAGGACTTCAGAGATTATTCTGCCTCCCACTCTCTGGGCTTGCTCCTGCTCCATCCATGTTACATCCACCCTGCCCTCTGCTCCTTACGGTCCCAAGCAGGGGAATCTGGGGGCCAGTGAGGAGGATAGAGAAGGTGGAGGTGTATTACAGCCTCCCCTGGGCTTTGCATCTGGTGACTGGAGGGACCCTGCTGGAGCCTTATGGGAGAGACAGCCCACCCTTCCTGGGGAGCTCTCAGTCTCATGGGGAGATGATAATCACCTGTCTGGTGGCCTCCCGTGCAAAGCAGTGCCCTGAGCTGGGGGTCGCTTCGTTACCTCCTGGATGCCAGCGCCAGTACTGGGGAAATGCAGTGGTGGGAAGAAGCTGAATCTGAACTGAGACCATGATTCTGTCCTCTCTGGACAGGCTGTTGTCCATAAGAGGCATTCGTGTTGATTTGCAAAGTACTGCTGAGCTCCTCTTTGGGGATTTTTGTCCGAAGGGTGTCTCCGTTCCTGGAATTCATTGAAAGCTCTCCATGATGTGCCCTCTGCAACTCATCACGTTAACGGGAAGGGAGGGCTGGAGGGCAGCCAGGATGCCCCACCCCCAGCCACGTCGGGATGGCTGTATCGACTGCAGAGTCTGACGGAAGGTGGCGGCCACGGGTGGGGATTCACGGAGAGCAGAGGAATAAAGCTCTGGCCCTAGAGCCCGTCTTCTTAACTGGGCTCCCAGCCAGTGTTTCCTTGCCAGCTCCCTACTCCCCCCAGTCCGTCATGCACACCCAACTAGATCTGGCTTCCCTGAACACCACTTAGTCAAACCCCCCAGTTGCTTAGAAAACCTTAATGAGTCCTCTTGGCCTGGACTCAAAGCCCTACAGGATCAGGTGCACATCCACAAACAGTTGCCTTTACAACCTTATCACTAATGAAGGCTACCCTTTGCAGTGGAGCCATCATCTAGTCAGATGGGGGTCTGCTCACAGCCCCCTGAAAATTCTAGGCTTGTTTGTATCTTCTTGCCTTTTCCCAGATTGTCCCCATGTCTTCTGCTCCTCCACTGCTCATGCCCACTTCCTCCTTCAGTACCTCGGTTTTTGCCTTGCTTTGCTCATCTCGCCATGCAATTGTCCATTTCTCTATTGTACACTAAGTCCCCTGAGGGCAGGAACCCTGTAAGCTCCAGTGCAATGCTGAATGCGAGTTGAACGCACGCTATTTCTTGGGTGAATGAGGAGAGATGGAGACTCGAAATGATGAACCCTCTGTGGGCAACTTAGTATTATTTCCTTCTTGACCTGGTATTCATGCACCCATTTAAAGTGAGGTCTGGAGATGTTGAATGGGGTAGGGAGAATGGAGGCAGATGCCTCAGGAACGGTTCCAACAAGGCAATGGTCAAGAGTAGGATTGAAATAGAGAAGGTGCTGGAGGCAAAAACAAACAAACAAAGAAAACAAGAAACTGGATTTAACATACCTTGGAGCTGGACGGTGGGTATACTGGGTTGAATAAGTGTTCTCTGAGAATTCAGGTCTACCCACAAACCTCAGAATGTGACCTTATTTGGAAATAGGACCTTTGCAGATATAATTAGTTAAGGTAAGAAGGAGTTGTACTGGATTAGGGTGAGCCCTAAATCCTATGATTGGTGTCCTTGTAAGAAGAGCAGAGGATTCATGGAGAAGAAGGCCATGTGAAGGGGGAGGCAGAGTTGAGTGATGGAGCTGTATGCCCAGAAATGACAAGGATTCCCGGGGTCTATTATAAGCCTGGAAGAGCCAAGGATGGCGCCTTCCCTAGAGCCTTCAGGTGTTGCCACCTTGGTTTTGGACTTTTGGGCTAAACTGTGAGAGAACAAATTTCTGTTGTTTTAAGCCATCCAGTTTGTGGTAATTAGTTGTGGCAGCCCTAGGAAAGGAATACAGTGGGGTCCAACGTGCACTTGGGGTGTATGTATCACAAATTCAGGGGATCAAATGCTTGGGTGCCAGTGTGTGTGCAGTACCGTGACCAATGTTGTGATTCTGTCTGTGGTAAGAAGTCTGCACTTATCATTCGTGATGCAATCTTGCCCAGAACTACATAGGGGTAAATTCACACTTGGAAGCTCCTGGTCACCTGAATGGAGGTGGCCTGTGAAGCACTTGGGGCATCTTGAGCTTGATGGGAAGTCATGGGCAGAGCCACCCCTACAAGGCACAGGAAGGAGAAATCACACCAGGCAGGATCTCTTGGGCACTCCTATTTTTATGAAGAAGAAATCTGGCTAAAATGATCATCAGGAATAGAGACCTTCTCTATTCCTGCGCACTGGGAAGAGGACAGAGAGAAGGGTGATGGGGAGTGTGTTATGGTGATTTTGTGAAGAATTGAATGTGGTGTGGGTTTATCTTGATGCAAGTGAAAAAGGAAAGGAAGAAAAAAAAAGTGCTCAACGACCAAGTTGGCGTTTGCAGTGAGTGTTGTGTAAGAGAGCTGCCTTTTTTTCTGGGTCACCAGGCAGCTCTGGCTTTCTGTCCAAAGCAGTGAGAATCCCACAAAGCAGAGGGTGGGACAAGGGACAGGTCTGCCCTTGGAGGGTGTCCTTAGGCACCAGTGCAGAGCCTTCTCACATCCCCCTTCTCAGTGTTAGAGGTGGTGAGGTGTCATGAGATGTGCACTGGAAGCCTAGCCCGGTTCCACCCATTGTCACGGTTCTGTTGGGGTGAGTCTGTCCCCCTCTCAGAGCCTTGGTTTTCTTCCTTTTACAGGAGGCAAGTGAGGTTGGTGTGGGCATTGAGGAAGAACTTTGTGAACCTTAAAATACTAGATAATATTGTATCTTAGAGTCCTCCCCAGGACTGAACAGGATGGTAGGTGGAGGCCTCATCCTTTGGGGTTCTGGGGTGGCTCATAGACTGTGTGAAAAGTAGTGCAGGTTTCAGTTGGGGAAGATGAAGAAGTTCTGGAGGTGGAAGGGGGTGACGGCTGCACAACAGTGTGAATGTTCTTAATGCCACTGAAGTGTACACTTAAAAATGGTTAAAATGCTAAATTTTATGTTATGTATCTTTTACCATGAACAAAAATCACAAGCACTTTCCCCCAAAAAACAAAAGAGTACAGATACTGGACAAAGCTGATAGTCAAGTAAATTTGACACTCTGGGTGTTAACAGGGTGACTATTGCACTTTGTGGTGAATGCTCACTATTTACAATCATTGCGAGGAATTAACCCTGTTTACTGGGACTCAATTTATACAATATATTATTATTTCTTTTGGAAGGCCCTAGAAGCTCCCTTGGGAGGGGGTAAATCAGACCTCAGTAATTGAAATTGAAATGAACTGTAAACCGTGCTTAATAACAGATGATCTGAGATCACCTTGCTGGTTCTACCTCTGCCCTCAAGGTTATGCTCCCTCCTCAACTCTGCTCTTTCCTCTTTCTTCCTTCCTTTTGGTTCACAGTTTACTCTTTATCCCAGGAGGTCAAGGGGGACATGGGTTTGCATCGACAGAACACAAGTATGTGAGTGTCATGTGGCCTCATGCACTTCATCAAAGATGTCCTGTACTGTCACGGACCCTGGTCCTCTGGCCCAGAGTTTGCTCCTAGAAGTGAGAGCTGTTTGCACATATCCCAGAGCATTTCATTCTCCAGGACTGTGGGCATCTGCATCAAAACCTCACAGCATCACCTCCCAGTTTTCTCCTTTCTCTGGCTGCTTCTGAAGATCAGAAACGCAGGCACTGCCTGGTGGCCTCTGTTTCTGAGGAGTCCCCCACAGGCTGAAGGCCCAGAAAATAACCCAGAAAGGGGCTGAAAGATGGATGTCTTTTGGATTGAGAAATTGTTTCATTTTAGCATGAAATCAAATGTTTCAAGTTTTGTGTTCATATATTAGGACCTGTCTCGTGCCTACTCCACATCATCTCTGATAATGATGCAGAGCCCTGTTTAATGCAGAGCTGCCTGTGGTGCCTGATGATCTGAGTCATGCACAGAGCCAGATATGGCTCTCAGGGGTGATGGCTGCATGAGTTCCTACCTTCAGGGCAGGCAGCCAGTCTACTAAGAGCCGGTTGGGGCAGGAAAAATCAGTGCCTTTTGTGTGGGCTTCTTGTTGTTGGATTTTGCTCCACAGGTTGGAGGACAAGTCCCAGTCCTCCTAACTAGGCCTTTAGAGTCTGGGTGGTGTGAATGCTCGCTGCAGGCTTGGAGGCTAGAAAGCAAGGACCTCCCTGCCTCATGTGGTCAGGAGAGGCAGGAGTAAAGCCGGTGTGAAGGTGCAGGAGTTGGAAGGAAGTTGGAAATCAGCTCCTTGAGGCCCTTCACTCTGAGAATCACAAAGGAAAAAGACATGTCTCCTCACTGCAAGGTAAGAGTTTAAATTTATCTAAACCGAATATCACAGTCTGTTTTAGCTGCAGTGGCATATTTCCATAATGTATGTAAATTATATTTGAATTCTTGTGAAGCTATGCTCGGAGGCGAAGTCAAACACCCAATCTTACTACTGAGGTGGGGCCTTCAGAGCTGGAATACTGCTTAGTGCCCTCTGAAGAGGCTGTTATCAGAATTTATATGCTGGAGAAAATTGTCTAGAAACAAGAGAGGCACTAACTACAGTTTTGTCCTTTTTCTCCTTAGCAAAATGGAACCTCCTTCCTGCACGTGAAGCCCTTCCTCACTGCAGGTTATTCCAAAGGAGAGGAAGAAACATGACCTCCACATACCATCCAAGGAAATAAGCGTGTTTAAAGGAGATGAGTGCACCTTCATGTGTGGGACGTGTCTGCTGCTTAGACAGTTCTTCGTGAGTGAAAGAAGGTGCACGAAAGCGAGAACGCCGGCCGCTCCTCCTAGCACTCAGATCCCCATTCCTGCTGCTGCCGTGTGTGAAGCCACAGAGTCCTCACCGGGGCCATACAGGGAACAAATGCAAACCACCCGTAGTCCCTTTGCTGTATTCAAAACAGATCATAAATAAGGCGATGTTTGAAGATGAGAAGGATTTAAAGAAAAAAAAAAGGAGCGCTGAGTTCTCCTGGCCTGTTGGTTTGAGTGCCTGAAAGTGGACCTTGGCTAGAGCCCCAGGTTCGGAAGACATTCTTAGCAAACCTCTTTAGAGTGAGGATGTGAACACATGGGCAAGGGAAGCATCCATGGAGAGCAAGCAGCTCCTGCAGTGGAAGATTGGTCGCTTGCACAGAGGGGAGGAACCATGGATTCCATCATATGACACTTGAACCATCTTTTGTGTTTCCAGAATCATTAAAGATAGATGGGAACCTCCATGTATGAAGTAGTTGAAGTCTTCCAGAGAAGAGTGGTAAAGTATTTGTTTTGACAAATCACCTTGCAAGTGATGTGAAAGCGGTTTGGAGAAAATGTCCTCATCTCATGCTGCATCAGAGTGTGCATCCCGTAGCCTAAATCTGTTGATGACACTAAAAAAATTTTTTTATTGGTGTTCTTTATAGATCTTTATAAGCTGGATGTACTCCAGAAGATAGGTAGGAGAGAAAAATAGATTCTAAGACACGTAGAAAAAATAGGTTCAAGAATTGAGGCTTCATAATAGGTAAAAGGAAATGATACAAAGGTAAAAGAAGCAATGTATAAATATTACAAGAGGACACTGAATTTTAGGATCTTTACTCAGGGATTGAAAAAAATTGGATAAGTTTATAAAAGACACTGAGAAGCTGTAGAAAAAAACTGGATAACGTAGAGTATTGATGTCCTTTTGGGAGTTTAAGAAAAAAAACAAATAAGTTATTCAAGAAAGTAATATCTGAGGATCTTAAAGGACTATAAAATGTAATTTCACAGCTTAGAAAGATAACTTGGTTCTGGGAACTCTTATCTCTATTCTGGACAGTGGTAATGTTCTGGGTCTAATCTTGGAAGATCCTGAGACAATTTCAGAGGATTTCCGGCTTGAAGAACACAAACTGATGACTGTCCCGATGAGCTTGGTCCCTTTAACATCAGAAGTGGCCACCCCTAGGCTGGGTGGCCCTTGACCATGGTCCTTGACCATGGTCCTCATATTTTTCACCTACAGGTTTGCTCTGGGACAACTTCTAAGCCTGTGCCCCTCCTTCCAAGCTTCCCTGCATGCAGTCTTCTTCTGGGCCACTTGGCTGATTTTTTAATACCTGAGGATTTGCTCCCATCTCTGCATGACCAAGCCTTGGCCAAGCCACAATTTCTGTTGATTCAGTTGCAACATCTGCTCCTACTGGGGATGGTCACAGCTTTCATAGCTTACACATGGTCTAGCTTGAACCCAGGCTCTTCTGTGGTCATTCTGAGCAGCAAGAAGCACTGTCTTTTGGATTCACTGCAGAACTCACACACCAAAATAAACAGAGTCAGTTTCTATAGCTATTGCTACATCCAGATTGGACAGTGACCTTGGCTGAGCCACCCCTTACTTCTGTTTCAGATAAACTCATCTGGCAATTAAAATCTCGGTGAACTTCCTCCAACTTGTCCAGATGAGAGTAAAGTGAAAGACTTCATCAAGAAATGGAGAAGAACCACATGGCTGGCCACTACTGCTTGAATCTTGGATCTTGAGCCCAAAGATGACAGTAAAAATGCAGGTGGCACTGCTGCTACATTTGCCTGGCACATAAAACATGCAGCATATTTTAGCCTTCAGTGTTGGATTGGTATTTCCAAATATAGGCTCAAAAAATCCTCAGGTGTTTGATTCTAACATAGAGCCAGGGATTCTGTCCTGCAAATGCATCCTGCAGCACAGGGAAAGGACCCAGTCTTCTGTGTCTCTTGCTTCAAATTCTTCCATCTTCTGGAGGCTGGGGAAAGATGTGGGTCTACATCTTGAAATATGTGCTTTGAACAAGAATTACTAACCTGTAGAAAACCTGTCTTACTTTGAACACATTCTGTTTACAGAAGCCTATCGAAATATCAAAATAAAGCATCAGAAGGTCATAAACTAAAGAGAGAACCTGAAAAATAAAGTTCTATGTGCCCAAAACTGCTTTTGATTAGTTTGGATTTTTATTTTCTATCCTTTTCCTCTTTTATATTTCTCTTCTAAAATTAAGTGCTCTTTCATGATCTACTTAATATTGTAAAAAATGCCAAGTCCAGAAATTAGGATGGCTTTTCTTATTTAGTAATAAGCAGCAGTGTGGTGTGGTGCGGAGAGCTTGGGTTCCAGTTCTGTCTTTGCTGCTAACCCTGGCCAACCTGGGCCTTGTCATGGCACCTCTTTGATCCTCTCTTTTTATATCTGTAAAATAAAGAGGCTCTGAGGGGTATCCTTCTGGCTCTAAAGTCCTTCAACTCTGTATTGCTGATGGTTTCTCCTGTTTAGATGTTTCTAGATTTCTCATAAACTGTCCTAAGAGCCGGAGTTCAGGAGGGATGGAAACTCGTGACTCCATTTGCAACAATGTTCAAAACTTTCAAATCCAAATGTAGGTAACTAATTTGTCATCATTGCCTGAATATATTATACTTTAAAAGTACTGTATTCTAAAATATAATCTTTAGAAAAACAAACCTGTTATGGAAAATAAATAATTGTTACTGCTTATCTCAAACCCTTCAGGACCCCTCAGTCATCACCTGCAGTGGTGGTTTTTCAACCCTGGCCATGCATTAGCATCACCCAGAGAGCTTTTAAATGTACTGGTGCCTGCCTTCCACCTCAGAAGTTCTGATGGAATTGGTCTGGTGCGGGGCCAGGTACCAGTATTTTTAAGAGCTAAGTTAAGGACTAGGATCCTGCAAAATCAATTCAGTTCCTGAGGCTGGTGTATAAGGCCTCCCATGGGTGTACCTACTTGCCCTCCACGCTGACTACCTGTCTCCCCTCCAACGTGCCATCATGTTCACATTTCCACACCTTTGCAGCTGTCATTATTGCCTGGAATGCCATTACCCTAAGAAACCTAGTCTTTTTTTTGACTCCCTCCTTGCAGTGAAGGTTCCTTCATTAGCATAGTTCCTATAATACTTTGTAATGGCCTGCTTTGCAGTCATCTTCCTGTATTGTAAAGATTGTATCCGTAATGTAAGTATTTCTATTCATAAATCTGATCATATCTCTCTCATGCTTAAACCTCCCCCCCCCAGTGCCTTCCCGTGTGCTAGGAATACCATCCATACCTCTTAGTGTGGCCTGTCAGGCGCTACATAATCTGAACCTGCCTCTTTCTCAGACCCCTTCTCCTACCATGCTGCAGCCAGTCTTCTGTTCCCAAAACCTGCCAAGCTTGTTCTCATCTCAGGGCCTTTGCACGTGCTCTTCCCACTCTCTGGGGCATCTTCCCTCTCCTGGGGCATCATTTACCTCTTTCCCAACAATCAGGCCTTAGCTCAAATGTCACTTCCTTAAAGCGGCCTTTCCTGGCCACCAGAGCTAAAATAGCACATCCCCTACTCCACCTGTCATGCTCTAGTCCTACTGCTTTTATGTTCTTTTAGGACTTACACTATCTGAAATGGTAGTTTTATTTTGTATGCAGATTATTGAAAGCCTTCCATTAAATGTAAGTTCTGTGAAGATAAGAACTTCTCTGTCTAGTAGAGGCTCAATAAATATTGAACGGTTGGATGTTATACGATAACGCGATGGCCAGCGTAGTGACTGGAAAGAAGGTATTCAATACATGGTTGATGAGTGAACGGTATGGCTTACAATGGTATGACTGGAGAGCTCTAAATAATACTAATAAACATTAGACTGTCATACATATTCATTCTTCTTAATTTCTAGTTTAAAAAACAGGGAAAACAAATATTTTTCTTGCAACTTTGGTTGTATGAGGTCTTCTGTCCACATTCAGCAGGTGTTCAGTGAGAATTGTTCCATACGTAGTTGTATTTTTGATGTATTTGCTGGAGGAGGCGAGCTCCATATCCTTCTATTCTGCCATCTTGATCTGGCTCCCCCCAGATATTTTTCTTATTACAAGAAAATTAGATTCTGTCTCTCCATAACTTCAAAATCTTCATTTCTAGGACCTACACCAGTGGGCACTCCCTCTCACCAGGGATCCACCCAGCAAACAACAAAGGGAAAGATGTTCTTCTGGGAACCAGTTTGGCTAGAAGCTCCCAATTTAAACTGGGACCACTGAACTAATATAAGAGGAAAAGGTGGTTTTTTGCACATGTAAATTTGGAGGTTTCCAAATAGGTGACCGACGAGTGAAGATGGAGGTGGGCAGGAACAGGAGAGGACCGCAGGGCTCTGCATTGAGAGTCTGGGACCAGCGCTCCCGTAGCTCTTTCCCCATGGTTTACCCGCAACCTGTGGGCCTCTGTGGAATCCCTGAGGAGGACATTCAAGGTGACAGATGTAACTTCTTCTACCCAGCTTGGCTCTCACCCTGGGATACCTACAGGTGGAGAATAACTGGGAACGTTGTCAGAAACTTTGGGAGCAAGTATGGGACAACAGTGGACTCCCAAAAGAACACAGATCTGTCAGGTATAATCTGAGGAGAAAAGGGTAACCAGTCTGTTTTCCCATCTATAAAATGACGGGGCTGGGCTCGACGGTCTTTCGTGGCTCCTGTGTCCAACGTGCTCAGTCTGTAAACATTTGTAAGCATTTTGTTATTGAAGTGATCAACATCAAAATTGTAGGCAAATGGTAATCCAGTTAGCCTTTTCATCACATGATTCTTTCAGCACATACGCCAGGTATCCTCTGTGTCAAATTCCATGACACCCTTTGGTCTGTGGGATGATAGCAAACTGAGACAGTAAATTACCATTGCAGTGAGGTCTGGTTGGGATGCTATTGTCTTACACAGTAGCCACTAGCACATGTGGCTATTAAAATTAAAATTTTTTTTACAATTAAAATAAAATAAAAAATTTCAGCTCCTCAGTTGAGTAATTAGCTACATTTCAAGTGATCAATAGCCATATGTGCCTGGTGAGGACAGTATTGCACAGAACAGACATGTGTGTGTGTCCGTCATCACAGAAAGTTCTATTGGACGGTGCTGGTTTAGAGGGCACCCCTGCTAAGGATGAGAGATGCCTCGTTGGAGAGCACCTGAGACCCCGTCCACCTCTAAGACTGAGTGATTCTGTAGCTTTGTATTGGGAGGATCCGATTCCTGCTCTTCCTCTGCTGAAAGTCTTTTGGTCTCCAAAGGTGTTGAGGCTGTTGGAGAGGGACAAAACAACTGCAGGGAGTTCTTGTCTGCCTGAGGACATTGTCATTCACCTCAAGGACTGCAGCAAGATTAAGAGATGATGAGATGATACTGGAAAGCCCTTAGAAAAGTTGAAGAGTCGCCCGAGTATAAGGCATGATGATTGTTAAGTGAGCGCATTAGACACAGGGCAACTTGGTCCCGGCCCCTCCTTGACTTCCATCCCTCCAAACCAATCAAAGTGAAGTTGGAGTTGAAGCAGTGGGATTTGGTTGCTACTGGCAACTGACTCTCTACCTTGTCTAAGCCCTGGGAACCTGGGTTAGAGAGAATGTGTGACAGTTCAGGGAAGAGCATGGACAGCTGGCTTCTGCTTGGGAGAGTTGTTTGCCTTGGCTTTAAGGGAGCTCCCAGAGTGGTGGTGAGAATCCTAAGGTGCACCTGGATCAGGGACTCAGCCAGGTTTGAAAACCAGAGGACGCTCCCTGGGGAGAGGCTTAGTGGTGCCACCCTCTTTCCTAGGTGAAGAGTGAGCTCATAGAAAAGGTGACTTTGTCTACCCTCTCTGCATGTCCCTCTGCTTCTTCTCATGTCTTTTCATCATGGTCTAAACTCCTGTCATGACAATACAATATATTAAATATTATATAAAAAAATGCATCATTTTTGATGACTGTGGTAACTACATTCACATGCCCTCTAGTTTGGGTTAGGTCTCAGTGGGCCTCTGTTGGAGGAGGACTCTGGGAGTGATTTGGAAGACAACCCCATCTGTCACCATTGTCAACCCTACCACCAAACGTGGCACTGTGCTGGAAGCTATAGGAAACAAGTGACTGAGACACAAACTCTGTCCTAGGTAGGCAAACACCCAAACATAGGCAGTTATATTCAGAATACATACTAAGAGAGTGCAACTCTAAATGTTGACTCTTGGGTGGAAAGTCATGGACCTTGATTCAAATCCTATCTATGGACTGTGTTATCTTAGGCTGCATTAGCCTCAGTTTACTCATATGTAAAATGGAAATAATAATGTCTTACTCAGAGGGGTGTTGTAGGAATGAAAGATGAACACATGTGTAAATGACCAAACAGAAGGCTTGGCACAGTGAGTCATTTAACAAATTATTTCCATTCTCTTATGAGGAGTCAGTGCTGCGATTTGGATGGGAGCGATGGAGCAGCCATAGGGAGTCCATGCTTGGAGACTGGGTACCACTCCATTTCACTAAGCATGTGGGCTCTCTGGGCTGTCTAAATGACAGGGCAGGGGTAGGGGTGTGTGTGGGTTACTGTCAGGGAGGCCTTTCCACAGGATAAGGGCTCACAGGTATGAAGGAGCCTATTTCTCTTCAATCCTGAGCCAGTGGTTGACATTTTAGCAGCTGTAGCTTCTGCCCAGCCGTAGGCTCTAGTTGGGCAGGGGTTGATACTTGTGGACAATCTACAACTACCCTGCAGTAGAATCCCAGGGATTGGTGGAGGGGCAGTATGTTTACTTTTAGTGGGATGAGAGGAGGATCTCCATAGTTCCCTGGCGCCTCACTTTCAGTGAAAAGCTGCTCCAGTCAATGGTATTGATTAGTCTCTGATGGAGATGTAGTTCTCTTAGTTCAGTTTCCCATTTTACTGTAAAATATCAGCGTATATTTGTGTGAGAAAGACAGGAAGGAGTTATGACCAACAGTGGACTGACTTTCCTGTCCATAGGGGAGCAGGTAGGGGAAGAGTTGGGGGTGAGTCTCTCTGGAACTCTCAGTTGGCCTGGATGTGGGAGTGGTGCCTTGCTGGGATGGGTCCAAGGAAATTAGGGTTAGAGTTTTGTCCACTCATGAAACTAGATATGGAGGTGAGAACAGTCCTAACGTGGGACCAGTGTTCTGAGTACAAGAGGCGAATGCCCATTGTTGAGTATGCGGTGTAAGGAGAGAGGAGGCTGGCTTGGATAAAATGCAACCCAGAACATTTCAGAGTTCCCTTCTCAGAAAATACCTTGGCAAAGCCTTGGGTAGCTGCATGATCGCTGTGTAGATGTAGTTGGGATGTGCAGGAAAAAGCAATAACAAACAATGACACAGAGATGTAGTCCATCACTCTGGTCCTTTCCAACCACGTCAAGCTTCAAGACATGCCTTTATCCCAAGGAACCCTTACCTCCTCCCTGGCATCTCTGTGATGGAAGATGTTGAACTTTTGGGAAGGAACTGTACATTTAGCCAACATCCATTGTGTGCCAGACACAATACTGGGCACTTTGTTATGTCATTTTACTTTTCATAACAGCCCCATGATCTATGCACATAAACTCCCAGTTTTACAGATTAAGAAACGGAGATTCAGAGGTGTGAAGTGTCCTGCCCAGGGCCACACAGCTGCTGAATAAGTGTTAGTGCTGGGATTAGATTTCCAGATCTCACTTTAGCATCAGATCATGGAGAGCCCCTAATGTCAGGTTAAAAGTTTGGAATTCTTCAGAAGGCAACAGAGAGTTGTTGTCTGTGACCAACAGCTTGATAAGTGAGCAAAGACATTTTCCTCTTGAGTATACATGGAGGAGTTGTACCTCAATAAAAGCAGTCTCTAAACCTCTCCCATTTTTATGAGCCCTTGTGAAACCCTTGGGTTCGGCTCTTCTTTATGCAGTCAAAACTGTATGTGCTGTCTGGCTCCAGTCTTGGGGTTTCTTGGAGCCTGCAGAGTCTCAGGCCATGAGCCATGTCAGCTGCCTTGCCTGAAATATACTTTACAGTCTTCCTCAGTTCCCACATGCTTTATGCTCTCAGAAGTGATGGATGTGTGCACTGGAGTAATCTACTGTGAGGTGATTTGGGAAATTGGACTCCAAGTCACTTTTCTCCATGTTGCCCATTTGTTCAGACTTCTGCCCACCACAGGCACATGGTCTGGTGCGTAGCTCAGCTGTGCACCTCACATTTCCCTTTGTGTTGCTACTGTTTGGGGGCTTGGGTTTCTGACATCTGTAATACCGTGAGTTGATTGAGGGGCACAGTCCTCAACTCACACATTTTTTAACATCCTATATGTGCCAGTACAGCACTGGGCCTGTAGGATACACTGCATAAATATACACAGAATGAAAGGGTTTATCAGCAAGAACCTTCTGAGAGAAGTCCAGTGCAGGGGTTGCTTAGAATCAAAGGAGATTCCTCACTGGATAGGTAGGTGGGTATTACTGAGAAGTGAGGGAAGTGTTTTCAGAGGCAAAGGGAAGGTGTATCAGTTACCTATTGCTGTGTAACAAAATACCCAAACCTTAGTGGCTTAAAACAATTGTTGATTTGCTTATAGTTCTATGGGTCAGCCATTTGGGTCGGGATCAGCTGGGAAGTTCTTCTGCTGGTCTCAGCTGGGGTCACTCATGTAGCTGGAGTCATTTGACAGTTTGACTGGGGCTAGATGGTCTAAGATGGCTTCACTCTCACATCTGGCGGTTGGTGCTGGTTATCAGCAGGTGTCTCTGTTCATCTTGTGGCTTCTCATCCACCAGAAGACAGTTCTGAGTTTCCTTACATGATGGCAGAAGTGTTCCAAGAAGTTGAAAGCAGAAGCTGCAAGACCTCTTGAAGTCGAGGCCTAGAAGGCACACAGTATCTCTTCTACTATATTCTGGTTAAACCAAGTCTCAGACTAGCCTAGATTTGGGCGGTAAGCAGATAGATGCCACCTCTTGATAGAGAGACAGTCACATTGCAAAGGAGCATGCACACATGGATGGGAGGACTTGATATGGCCAGCCTTGTAAACAATCTACCACAGAAGGACTTCTGTATTTCTGACTCTCCCTGAAGTTTGAACTACATGTTCCCTGAGGAATTCCTGCCTGTGGAGGAAATTAGAATTTGGATTCTCAGCCAGATGGTTTAATAGCTGTGAGCAGTTGCCATCAGGGTCCCTGAATAAAATCATCTTTCTGGGGGTTCTGGGAAAGGTTCTGATGGGTGTCCTAAGCATCCTCTCCCCAAATCTTGCACTACCCGCCTATGTTTTTGGACACTTAGTAAGGAGAGCAGCTTGGTGGAGTGGAAAAGCATGGGTTGGGGAGTTGAACAGATTTGGGTTCAGCCAGCTCAGATTTAGCACTGACTGGCTGTGTGGCTCTGAGTAGATTATTTGACTTTTCTGAATCTTATTTTCCTCATGCATAATATGGCTGTATCTATTTTGTGTGATTGATGTGAGGTGTCATTCATTCAGTAGATGATGATATTCCAGGAATCATTAGATTCCATTCTAAGGGCAGAACGAGCTCGAGTGCCTCATTCAGAGCTCCTGAATCAGGTTGGTCCCACCCCCACCCCGTGCCCCTTCACGTTACCTCAGCATACCGGCCAATAGGTCATGAGTTTCCACAGATCTTTCTGTTTTATTCTGTCTTGATTGCTGTGAGCAGGGAAGGTCAGAATGTGTCCACTTAGCTAATCCTGGTCCCCTGCAGAAAGGCCAGAGGAGGAAGTTTAAGAAAAACAGCCAGAAAGTCTGCTCCAGACAAGAAATTCTGCTTGAGTACCGAATGGAACGACCAGAAATGATGCATAGAGAATCAGGTCACTGCTTAGGACAGTAGAGTGGGATTTGGATGCAGAAGACCTGGACTCTGGGCTTTCTAGATCTGAGGTTTTGGTTAAGCCTTTTAGCCTAGCTCTCCTTATCTGGAGAATGGGATCTGAATTTGTTTTGCAAGTTTTTTGAGACTAGGAGAAAAAAATTTGCCAAGAGCCTAGCAGAATTCCTAGAACGTAGTAGGCACACAGTAAGTCATAGCTTTGTGATTATTCTCGACTCTCTCAACACTGCGCATCACTGTTGCCTGCATGCTGGGGCTGTGCCATCCACAGGAAGTGATGATTCCACACTTTAAATGACCTACCTCCTGGAATATGATAGCTGCATTTCAAAAAAGTTGTGTCACGTGAATTTTTATAATAATTGAATTCTATTTCTTTATTGACTGATCTGATCATAAAGTCAGTAAAAGCTTTTATTGGAAAGCAGATATAATAGGAATGAACAGAGCTGCCGCCATTGGCTTCCACCCTCATTACCATTCTAGCCAGGAAATTGGGCTTCGTGAGATTAAGGAAATAACTTGCCCGAGTTCACACAATTAGTAAGTGACAGAGCTGGGGAATCAGGCTGTCTGATCCAGATGGAAGAAAATAAAGGAAAAATGCACAGCAAGTAGACCAGAAGGAAATGTAATTTAAAAAATAGAGTTAATATATCGGGGGAGAGGGGTTGAGACATTAGGTCATTTTATTTCCTATGTCTGTTTCATTTTTCAAATTTTCTATAATGAACATGTATTGCTTTTATAATAGCTAAAATAAATTTGATAAAGAGAAAAAGTAAATTTGAAAAGGGAAAAGTTGGGAGGGCAGAGCCGAAGTGGTGGCCTATGTTTAGATCATGGACATGCGTGTCCCAGACTGGATGAAAGGGCATGTAGTGGGCAAAGGGCAGACACAGTTGGGAGTAGACACTAACCCTCTGTTAGCCTTTGAGGATGGAATAGCTTGTGGAAGTGGTGCTTAGGTTGATTTGAAGATTGGGGGGTTGGCGGGGGAGATGAGGGGAATGTAGGGTCAACAAACATGCAGGCACGGAAGCTTCCTCCGCCTCCTTTGTCTTTGCCTTGGCCTCCAGGCCAGTGATAACTGGGAGAAGGGGAGTAGGAGGGAAAGGATCAAGGTTTCCTGTTATTTTCCGTGGCCATGTCTCAGGGCCAACGGCGGAGGCCAGGGCAAGGCCTTAGAAGTGCCCAGCTAGGCAGAGATGAAGGTTCTCCAGGAACTTTCGGAAAAAATATATAAAGCTTGTCGTTCATACTGTGAAGTGCAAAATGCCCCACCATTCATCATTGCCAAGGAGTTCCTGATGTTCCAGCAGACTTTCTGCAGCAGCGAGGTGGGAACTTTACAGCATTTGTCCCTTTTCGGCACAAAGCTTACTTGCTTATCTGTCACTGCCAATCTCCCCCTCAGGTTTGGGTTGTCTCTCCTGGGCCCCTCTACCAGTAACTCCCATGTCAGACTCCTTTCTTGGAGCCAGCTTGGCCCCTCCTGCCCTCCTAGGATGTCAGGCCGTTGGGCAAAGTGCCCAGAAGTCTGAAATCGCAGCTGTGTCCCTGGAGAAGGGCATAAGTGCAGGGTTCCCATTGGGTCCCCACGCATGTGGCTTGGTGCTGGGTCTCTGCCAGTTCCCCTCTCCCTGCAGAGCAGGCCTGACCTGACCAGGTCCCGGTCAACAGAGCATAGCCAGAGGAGAGCTTTCCCGTAAGAGGGAGGGAGGGGCAGGCTTCAGGTGTGCTAGAAGTTTCCAGAGGTGTGCTCTGGGGACAGAGTTGCGAGTGTGAATGCAGGACTTTGTTGCTGAGGTCTGTTACAAAGCTTAGGCTCTTGGCTTCTGCTCCCTGGTCGCATGAAGAGGTGGTGGGGTGAACCACACCAGGACCCCCATCTCACCTGATGACTTGGAGCTTTATGGTACCTCTAGCAAATGCAGGCCTGTATGTTTCCTAGGCGTTCTCCACCCCTACTCATGTTTGCTGGCTTCTGCCTCAGACAAAAGGGAAAGAGATAGACCTTACCTTTTTTTTTTTTTTAACAGCATTTTTAAAAAATTAATTAATTAATTAATTTATTTATTTTTGGCTGTGTTGGGTCTTCATTTCTAAGGGAGGGCTTTCTCTAGTTGTGGCAAGCGGGTGCCACTCTTCATCGCGGTGCGCGGGCCTCTCACTATCGCGGCCTCTCTTGCTGCGGAGCACAGGCTCCAGACGCGCAGGCTCAGTAGTTGTGGCTCACGGGCCTAGTTGCTCCGCGGCATGTGGGATCCTCCCAGACCAGGGCTCGAACCCGTGTCCCCTGCATCAGCAGGCAGACTCTCAACCACTGCGCCACCAGGGAAGCCCTAGACCTTACCTTTTATATGTTACTAAGTGACAGTAACTCTCTAGAGGTTGGATGCACCTGCTTGTTTGAGGAATATATCAGCATCTAGCTGTCAGCTTGTCTGCTTAGCCCTCACCAGGTGCCTTTAAAGAAAGGTACAAACCCTGCTATTCTCATTACAGGGGTAGGTGTGGAATGGCAGAGAGTGGGACTTTGCACCACGGTCTAGGGAGGGATAGGAAGGCTACGGGGTCAGGAGCTAGAGGTGGACATTGGCCCAGGAGGGTCCTGTGTATGTGACCTCAGCTGCAAGTAGAGGGGTTTGTGGCCTGGAGCCTGGAGAGTCTTGGCTTCCCTTGTTGGTCAGAGCTCTTCTTCCTTTCTTGATTTCAGCACTTATAATCCTTGGTATGGAAGATGTTTGGAGGATGGCTTGGGTCTTGCGAGCTGGTCACCATCTTCAGAACTGAGAAAACAATGGCAGGGTTTAATCCGCAGAGGGGTTTCCTTTTCTGCCTGATCAGTCTGTGTGGGGACCTTGTGTTGTCCTCCCAAGAGAAGGGAGGCAGCTGGCAGGACCTCATGACCCTGGGCCAGCCTGACTTCTGTTGTCATGAAAGCTCATGTGGCGGGTGAGACAATCGGTGGGGCCCTGCATGTGCAGCCAGAGAGGGCTTCGGTTCTGTGCTTCCACGTGCCCTGTGTTGGGTATGGTGATTCATGTGGAATAACAACATACCAAGTTCTCTGTCCTCAAGATGCTTACAGAATATTAGGCACGTAAGACACACACACCTGGAAGCACTGAGTGCCCAGCACGGTGTGTGCCCTGCTGAGCACCCAGGCCTGCTCTCTGGACCACCATGGATGTGGCCACCTTGCTCACATCTTTTAGATTTCAGGCTCTCTTCTCTAACTCTCTGCTCTGTATGAACTCTATGGAGTCCTGGCTCCAGCCCAAGTTCAGCCATCAACCCTATCACCTTGTCTTTAAGTTGCTTCTCCAATCTGGCCTCAGTTTCTTCAGATGTAAAAAAAGGTCCAATTCTGGATTATTCATACCACTGCTCTCTCCTCTTTTCAAGGGAATTTGGGAGGTGACTGTGTTTGCTAACTTTATGTCAGTTTTCTCCTTGCCTCAAGCCAAAAAGGGATCCTTGGACCTTGGCTAAAAGGAATTATGGAGCGTTGGTGTTAGGAGGGACCTTGGAGACCACCTGATTCAAACTTCTACCTGATGGGCATCCATAATATTCAGAAAGCAAAGGAGACGGCAGATTGATTTCCTGTCAGATTCCCAGGGCAGAGAGGCCCATTGGGTCCGAAGGGCTCAGAGCACTTAGTAAAGATCACCTAACCTTCCCTGGGAAGAGGTGGAAGCTGTCTGTCTACTGTTAGAGGTGGACAGATGCCTGGGTGGGCACCACTGTGGGGCAGGTGTGCTAATGGCTTCCTCCGTTCTCCCCTGCCTTTCCACGGGACCTGGGAGTCTGGGGGCTCTGCTCTGTGCAGATGGAGACCTTTGTGGGTGCCCTTCCTAGGGGAAGGCCAGCCACTTCCTGTGCACTCAGGACAAGGCCATTGCTTGGCAAGCATGGACTCAGGCAAAGCCCTCTGTTTTCTCTTGCAGCATTTTAAACACAATGAATATCCTGGCAACCTTGACCACAACCTGTGGTCTAGTAAAAATATCAGGCATGGCAGTTAACTAGGAGCAGTATTAGGGAGGGGAGGGTCATAAGGAGTCAGTGAGAAGGTGCTTGTGAAATGCTGATGAGCAGTAGGGGTGAAGTATGCTGGAGGTCATTGTATTTTAGTGGCCAGTAGCCCAGAATTTTCTTCTTATCCTCCAACAGTTTCCTCTCAGTTTTCTAAGGCCCGTATCTTGGAGAGCAGCCCCAATCTAATCAGTGTGTCTGTGTCATAGGTGGACTTTTCCATAGCCACTCATTCCAAGCCATTCATTCCTAAAGTGGATTTGGACCACTTGCATCTGCACCACCTGGGGGACTCTTTGCAAAGGCAGGACCTGGGCTCCCCACAGACATGCAGATCCAAGCAGTGGCGTCCAAGAGTTTGCTTGAGATAAAAGCTGAGCACAATTTCTATATCCCTTTTGTCGGGTCCACAGCATACCTCTTTATTAAAAGGGTGATGTTTAAACAACACTAAGCAAGCAAGTATTGATAAAAGGAAGATAATTCTTTCAGAGCAAATATTTTTAAAGAAACGAATGCCTGGGATACATAGCTATATCTTCCTCATTAAGCCATAGCTTCCCCTCCCTCAATTTTCCCCTAATTGTAATCATATCCACACACTTTGATCAGGACGATGCTGAGTTTACGCCTGGGGTAACTGGTGCTTAGCCGTTCTTGGTTTCATAGCTGTGGCTCTTCTCAGCTGCTCACCTTGCCTTGGCCCTGCTCTGCTGGGGCTGCTGTTTCTCACCTGCCCAGGGAGGCTGTGGTGGCTTTGGGAAGGGCTGCCCTAGTTTCCTCCTTCCAGTGCTCCCGAGCAGTCCAGACCCAGCCCTCCAGCTGCTGCTTTAAAGACCACAGAGTTTTCCATGATTTGGGAAACATAAACTCTCTGGTTCTGAGACTTTCTCTGCCACTTTCCTCTTGTACTTTAGCATTTCCTTGCCCCAACTTTCATCAAGAAAAGTAGGGCAATCCACCCCCTCCTTTTTCTTCACCTAGATAAAGTTTAGATGTTTCCACATTGGCTGTTAGGAGCCCAGGAGCGCCTAGATAAAGAAGGGAGTGGGTAGGTGCACCAGGAAGTGACCAGAAGGTCCTTGCCGGCTCTTCAAAAAGACCCAAATTGGAATCTTGGCCCCAACACTTATGAGCTGTGTGACCTTCAGCAGGTCATATAAACTCTCTAAGAACCAATCTCCTCATCTGAAAAATGGCCGGAGAACATGCCCTAACTCACGGGGCAGAGGTGAGAATTCAGTACAGTAACAGGAGAAAGCTCCGGCTCAGTGCCCCTCACATATGAGTTACTCAGAAAATATCATCGGCCTTCCACTCCCCTCCCCTGGTCCTCCTTCCCACAGAGCTCACTCCACTCCCTGGTCTCCTTCCTCTCAGCTCTGCTCGGCCCCCTTTCCCGAATTTACACATTCCCCTGTCTCTCACCTCACTTCCTAAATGAACAACACCATTCACACTCTACATACAAGTGTCTGTGACCCCAACTTACAAGTGGGCTATGTCTCAAAAATCATTGATGGGTCAGGTGTCAGAACTAGTCTTGTACTTTTCTAAAAAAACACATTTATGCATAATGGTTAAACATTCTCAGGCTAAATGCAAAATAACTCACCACATATCATACATTTGCAATTTAAAAAAAAAGTAGAGAACAACATTGTTTTAATAGTACGCATAGAAAAGCCTCAGCAAAGGGGAGTCCTATTTTATTTTTTCTGGAAAGTTGCTTATGATCAAAAGTAGGTTAAGTTAAGTCAGATGATGATGAGATGGGCGGTTGCAGCTTTTGTAGAGGCTCTGATGTTGATTTGGGAGGTGCTTTCAAGGGCTTTAGAGTCGCTGGCTTTGGTTATTAGCTCTAATTTACTTCAAAATGCATGGTTCTGCCTTTTTCCTGATATAGGTGTAAATCCCTGGCACTGATCTTGCACTTATTAGCCATCATTAGGATTATTTTTGGCTCAAAATCAAGCAAAGCAGGGAGGAGAAAGTAGAGGAAGGAAAAGAGAAGGAAATCTTTTCCTGAGGTAGTTTGGAAAGAATCAGAAGTAAAGAAGAGAGACAGGCCTAGGATGATAAGTATGTGCTGTGAAAATACAGTTTGTAGTGGAAAGTGACTCCTCTTAGGGATATAGGAGAACAACATCTTTTCTCTGTTGGGGAAGAAAGGAGGCAGTAGAAAAGGGAAACCAAGTCAGGTGGGAGAGTGAGTGCCCTCAAGTATTTTAGGAGCAGGGTACAGTGGCCTTGTGGCCGATCAGGGATGAGAATCTCGTTACCAACCTAAGTTTGGATGTTTCCACATTGGCTGTTAGGAGCCCAGGAGCGCCTTTATAGTGATTGCATCCTTTTGCAGTAGGAAATATCAATCTGGTGAAAATTATATACAAGATAAAATTATCCTAAGGGAATTAAACACAAATGTGGTTATTGGAAGATATATTAATTGGTCAGAAGTCAAAACAATAGAGTGGCAAATATCTGGGGGCTAGAGAGAGGACTTAAGTAGTGTATTAGTTATCTGTGTAACAAATTAAAACTTAATGGCTTAAAATAACACACATTTATCATCTCACAGTTTCTGTGGGTCAGGGGCCCAGACACGACTTACTAGGTCCTCTGCCTCATGGCCTCTCATGAGGCTGCGATCAAGGTGTCATCAAGGTACCCGTTAAACAGTAACTCCCTATTGTTTCCTCCCCAGCCCCTGGCAACCACCTTTCCACTTTCTTTCTCTATGATTTTGCTTAGTCTAGGTACCTAAAAAAAGTGGAATCATAGAGTATTTGTTTTTTTGTGACTAACTTATTTCACTTAGCATAATGTCCTCAAGTTTCATCTGTGTTGTAGCATGTGTCAGAATTTCTTTTTAGGGCCAAATAATAGGCTAGTATGTATGTACCACATTTTATTTATTCATTCGTCTGTCAATGGACACTTGGGTTGCTTCCGCATTTTAGCTACTGTGAGTAAGGCTGCTATGAGCATGGGGGTACCAATATCTCTTCGAGACCCTGCTTTCAATTCTTTTGGGTATATACCAAGGAGTGGAATTGCTCCACCATATGGTAATTCTATTTTTAATTTTTTGAGGAATTGCCATACTATTTACCACAGCAGCTGCACCATTTTACCTTCTCACCAACAGTGCACAAGGGTTCCAACCTCTCCACATCCTTGCCAACATTTGTTATTTTCTGTTTTTGTTTTGTTTTATAGTAGCCATCCTAATGAGCGTGAGGTGGAATCTCTTTGTAGTTTTGATTTGCGTTTCCGTAATGATGGTGATGTTGAACATCTTTTCGTGGATTATTGGCCATTCGTATATCCTCTAAGTGTCTTCTTCGTGTGTGATTGCCTTTTATGGTAGGCTCTGGAGGGAGAGGACGTGTCTCATCCATCACTGAATCCACACAGTGCCCAACCAGAGCCTGTTGCAAGTAGGCGCCCAGTTGTTTACTGAATGAAATGCTGAGATTTCCGATAACTTCTCCCAGCTTATATCTCCATTAGGCAGGGGCTGAGACTAATAAACTTGCTCCTTTTTCTGAGGAATAAAAACCCTCTCACTGTCCCCTTAGAGAATCTCTTTCTCCAGCTCAACCTAGTCCACGTTTCAACCATTAAAGTGACACATTCCTTTGACCTAAGATGTTTCCCTGGCCATGCCTTATCCGTGCTCCATGCCTGAGGGTATCAGATTCCTCCTCAATGGGAGTTTTGACGGAGGTGACTGTGGTGAGTGTGGGAGTAGTTTTTCTTCTGGGAGGGGCCATGGCAGAAGAGGGGAATGATGCCGGCAGGCATGCTAGAGGTGTACTATATCAATGGATCTTGATGACTTGGCCGTGCTCTCCGGAGCTCACCTTGGTGGGGTGGGGGATGGCTTCCTAAAAGGCACAGCAAGTGGGACAGGCATGGAGCACGTGGAGTACGCTGTCTTTAATGCATGTGGAATGGAAGTTCTGTATTACTCTCCTCTCTCCTCCCCATAAAGAAGTAAATGTCTTATGTTTGTAGATACCCAAGTAACCCTCCTGTTAAGTGGTGCCCTCAAGAGCATAGTGAGAGAGAGGCAGGCCTTCCACGTCAGATCTGCTGAATTTAGTATCTAAATAGAGGCTTCGGTGGCACCCTGGTCACCCATCCAGACACAGGGAATGTGTGGGGCAGGAGAGGCGAGGATCTTTAGCAGCTGTTCAGACTCCACTTCATTAGCAAATGTTCCCAGGCCTCCAGTATGAAGGGGTGTCTTCCCCCGGCTTCTGTTCCCCTGAAGATTTGGGTGTTGAGGGATGGGGGCCGAGGGAGGGAGGCATGGAGAACTGACCATGAATGGCGGAGTAATAAGCCAGGAGGAACCCAGTGGTTGCTGAAGACGTCTTTAGCAAGGCTTAATGGAGGATAGATGGATAGATGAACTGTAAATGGATTAATTGGAGCCCCAAGGTGGAGTGAAAGAAAGGGAAGGGGCCAATTAACTCTATATTGTGGGGGTAGATCTGTATGGTTAGTGATTTATTAGCGAGTTACGAGTGGGGGCAGTTCTTCACATTTATATTTGAAGGGAGAAGAACTAAATGAGTTTGTTGAAGGGCAATTGGGATGTTGGAGCAGAGGAATATTGGAGAAAACTCGCCAGTATATGCATTTTCACCTGGTTCCTGTTCCCAATAGGGTAGATAAACTGGGGGTTTTGAACCCTGACTGCAAATGGAATCTCCTAAGAAAGCATTAAGAAAAAACCCACGCCCAGGCCCCATTTCAGAGAAATTAATGAGGATCTCTGGCCTGGAGCCCTGGCATCATATTTTCAGGTGCAGCCAGGATTGAGCCCACAGTGTTTAAAACAACTTTTAGCATACCTAAGAATCACCTGGGCGCTTGCTTCAAATGCAGATTCTAGGACCCCACCTCCAGAGACTCTGACTCAGTAGGTCTGTGGTGGAGCAGGAATTTGCAGGTTTTACAAGGTCTCTAGATAAATTGATTCTACAGTATAGACAAGGGATTGAAGGATGTGGACCTTCAGGACAGTAAGAAAACAGTCCTGAGGGGTCAGGGTGTTGGAGGAGAAAAACTGTAGGGAAAACATTTCTGAAAAGATTTTCCTTCAGAACAAAAGCTGCCTTAGTTAGTATCATTATCCCTTCAGCATGGCTGTTTCTGACAGAAATTGGTGTCTAGTGCTCGAATTAGTCCCTTAATTGTATTTACCTTCAGCTTATTTTGTCTTGTGCCGGCACAGGCGGTGGGTTTGCCATCAAGGGTTTGGCATAAGGAAGTACTTTGGACAGGAGGAGCAGGAGGCCGGAGCAGGTGTTTCAGAGGTGGGGTGAGCGTTCACTCTAGTACCTAGTGGCCAAAAACTCCAACCCGAAGGGCGTGAGATGTCACCTATTTGCAAGCTAACAAGTTAGCCTGGGTCAGAGACAAAGGACTTAATTACTCACGGCAAAACCAGTAGCATGAGCTTTAGCACATTTGTGTTGGTACCCCTCACCTCCACGTCCCACAGCGGCCATGCAGAGGGGCCCCAGCGGAGGCTGTGTATGCACAGCTGAGGAACCACCACCCTAGGAAACCCCAGTCTTTTAAAGGGGCTGCAAGCAAATCTGCCCAGCCTTTGTCCCAGAGGGAGACATTATCTTTATTACACTGGTCAGCAAACAAATCTGCTCTCTGCCTCAGAGGGAAAAGGTGGTCTGGAACAAAAGTTATCAGGGCCTTTGCTCATAAGACGGGAAGAAATGCAGGACACCGTGGAGAATCGTCTAACACCTGACACTCAGGTCTTCCAGCGAGCAGGTGTTGCACTGAGACTATCCTGGTCTTTCTCACTCTGTGTCACATGCTCCCGGCAAGACTGAGCACACAGGTTCACCTTGGGATGGAGGATGGAGTGGAGAGTGTCCTGAGACAGTACTCTAAGTACCCATAAGGGTTCAAGTCTGAAAGTGTTGATGTTGTACGTGATGTCAGCTCATATCCTCGGAGCAGGCAAGGGATTCCAGGAGTTTTGGAAGAGGCACAGGAAGCAGGGAGTAGAAATGCTTCTCCCTGTGACCACCCAGTTCTTGGCTCTGGAAAAGTTTTACAAACAAGAGTGTATAAAAAGAAACATACAAGGGAAAAACAGTGCTTTATCGTTCATAAGTACTTTTCCAAACTACCTTTAGTCCACAATTATTTTCCCCAATTTCTGTGCATGGGCAATGAGAAAATGTAGGAAATGAGACTAGAACCAGGTCAGGTCCTACTTACTCTAGGAAGCAACTTTTGAACAGAGTTGGAAGGTGATGAAGGGATGGGATGGAGAAGAGAAGGGATGGGAGGAGCAGAGGGCATTTGGAGAGACAAAGCTTTTGTGTGCAAGCCCAGAAGCTGAAAAAAACCAGGGAGCTTGGGGTGGTTGGCCTTGCCCAATTTTCCTCTGAGCCTTTCCAGGGCCTCTGGCTTTGTCCCCAGCGTTTATATGTCTGAGTGCTGTCATTTCTCTTCAAGACCCTATGTGTCCCCCTTCCCACCATCACCAACACTGACATTCATCTGTGGGCAGGTTACTTGGAGCACAGTCCCACTTGAGAGGCTGGAGGTGGACCAGATCACTTCTGAAGACTCTCAAATCGCCAGCAATCTGTTCCTTTTATTTATTGATGACCCCAAGACATAATGGCCTGAAACAAAAACTATTTTATTATGCTCATGATTTTGTGGGTCAAGAATTCAGGCAGAGCACAGTGGGGGTGGCTTATCTCTACTCCGCAATGCTTGGGGCCTCAGGGGTGGTTCTGATAGTTAGAGGTGGCTGGGACCCGTGCGCTAGGGCTATATGTTTGGGCCTTCCATTTTGCCTGTAGTGAGATTTTCCCCTCACCATCTTTTGCTTCCCCAACAACACACACACACATTGTGTCTGCTGAGGCTGGGATGTCTAGGATGGCTCTTCATACCATGTCTGATGCCAAGGGGAACAGCCGGGCTGGCCAGCCGTTTTTCTCTCTTCATGTGGTCTCTCCACATGGCTAGCTGGGTCTTCCTCACAGCATGGGGGTCTCAGAGTAGTCAGGTTTCCTACGTCATGGTTGGCTTTCTCAGTGGGAGTGTTTCAGGTGCCCTGGGCAGATGCTTCAAGGCCTCAGAAGTCCTAGGATGTCCCTTCGATTGCATTCTGTCGGTCAAACAAGTCACTAAGCCCATCCCAGATTCAAAGGATGGGGGATTGGACTCTGCCTTTTTTTTTTTTTTTTTAAACATCTTTATCGGAGTATAACTGCTTTACAACGTTGTGTTAGTTTCTGCTGTATAACAAAGTGAATCAGCTATATGTATACATATATCCCCATATCTCTTCCCTCTTGCCTCTCCCTCCCACCCTCCCTATCCCACCCCTCTAGGTGGTCGCGAAGCACCAAGCTGATCTCCCTGTGCTATGCGGCTGTTTCCCACTAGCTATCGATTTTACATTTGGTAGTGTATATATGTCCGTGCCACTCTCTCACTTTGTCCCAGCTTTCCCTTCCCCCTCCCCGTGTCCTCAAGTCCATTCTCTACGTCTGTGTCTTTATTCCTGTCCTACCCCTAGGTCATCAGAACCATTTTTTTTTAAAGATTCCGTATGTATGTGTTAGCATATGGTATTTGTTTTTCTCTTTGTCTTACTTCACTCTGTATGAGAGACTCTAGGTCCATCCACCTCAGTACAATGGCCATCATCAAAAAATCTACAAACAGTAAATGCTGGAGAAGGTGTGGAGAAAAGGGAACCCTCTTGCACTGTTGGTGGGAATGGACTCTGCCTTTTAATGGGAGGACTAGCAATTTGTTGCCATCTTTAATCTACCACACTAGGTCTGGGCAGATCAAATCCATATCTTCAGGCAGGGGCCTGGGAACCTGTGTGTTTAAAAAATGACCCCAGGGAACTCTTGCTATCAGGAAAGTTTCGGAAATACTGCTATTGAGAGCTGGCTGTTAAAATAGAATTTGTGTTTGCCTTGAACTAATTGTATGTGTATAAAACTTAGGTTCTCCTGAAAATTGTCAACATATGTACTTTTATTCTTTATTGACCTGACCTAGAAGTTATTTGATATTTGATCTAATTTTACCCCCTTCATAGTGGTCCTGAGACAGTTTGCCTTCAGATTCCCCCTCCCCCAACTTCTCCTGCCCTGTCCTGTTTTGCAGGGCGCCAACCCCTGCAGACTGCATTTCCCAGGCTCCGTGACATCTGGCTCCTAGCTGAGTTTGGTCAATGGAAGGCACTGGCAGGAGACTGAAGTGTGGAGAAAAAAAGAGGAGATAGGAGTATCCCTCCCCTCCCTCTCTGATGACTACATTTTCTGGGTGAAGGAAATTAGGCTCACCTTTCCTGGTTCCCGTTTCCATGGGTGACCCTGGCTCCTGGTAATCTCTGGGTTTCCCCTCCATCCTATTTGGTTTCTTAGCTCTTCTGTCATTTGGATAACCAGTTTCCTGCATTGAATTCCCTCCATTTTTAATTCCTAGAGTGATTTTTGTTTATCTGTTTGGGCTCTGAATGAAATTTTGTTTTTTATATGCTGTTATAAATTAATCTTTAAGATATTTTATTAAGTGAAAAAAGTAAGATTAAAAAAAACCCTGTATATAATATACTACCTTTAATTGAAAAAGGAGGGATAAGAATGCATATATATATATATATATATATACATGTATATACATCCATACATATATATTTACATATAATAAAGATACATATTTATATATAATAATCCCAAACCTAACAAAAATCACTCAAGTGGGAAAGAAGAAAGAGAAAGGAGAAGATAGAGAAGGTAGACTTCTCTGAATGTACTTTGCTTTGTAGCTGCAATTTAGAAACCAACTGAGTGTTTTATCAAATTATAAAACAAAATTAAATTTAATAAGCAATTCCTAAAAAGAAAAAAGAAAACCAAAATGAATGAGTGAACCCAACCAGGTATCAAACTGATGGCATAACCACACTGAGGAGAATGATTTCAAATGGCTTTAAACTCTAATTTGTCTATACATCCCTAGAGAATGATACCCTAAAAACAAAACAACGAAACTCTGAATGAAATATTTTTAAAATATTTTTTCCTAATGTAACCCTTCTTCACCACCAAGCTCACTCCTACTAACTCCTCTACAAATAGAATCCAATTTGACTTTCATTCTGCAATTTCTTTAACGTGCAATTTCTAGCATTTCCAAAAGAGAGACAGAAAACTAAATGGAAAAATAGCAATCTTTAATAGTCCTACCAGCCAGAGATAACCCCTCTTTAACCTTTGGTATATTTCCTTCCAGTCTTTATTTTCCTTTTTTCTTTAATATAGTTTCTCCAGTATTTTTATGCACTTTATACATAGTTGAGCTCACACAGTATATCTATTTTTGCATCCTATCTCTTTTAGCTTGACATTTTATCATAAGCATTTTCCCATTTCTTTAGAATTCTTCATAAGCACCACTTTTAACTTGTGAAAAGAGCCAAAAAGGTAGAACTAGGGAGAATTCTGACTTTTGAAATTCTGTACTCCAGAAGGAGGGTGCCAACCAGAGTTTGCATCTGCATCTCTCAAGCTCATTGTTCACTAGTGCCTGCAGTGCCCATGGCATAGTGGGAAAAGAGAAAATGATCCAGGAGCAGGGACTGGTTTGGAAGCCAAGAGGTCACATATGAAGCAATTAGAAATAGGAGAGTAAAAAAAAAATCCGATGCTAGGTAGAGTACTTCAGACTATGAGTGTAATAAAAGAGCAGAGGAAGGAGGGATCAATATGAGCTGGACTGGTCCCCCGAAGTCCCTTCCAGTGATGCCATTGGAAGACTGAGTCACATGGGCATGGTTCAGGTAGGTCTGGAGGAGAGGGAAGGAGCTCCAGGGCAAGGAGGGTACAGATTAAGAGCTTTGGAGTCAGGCAGACCTGGCTCTAGTCCTGGCTCCGTCATCTCTACTAGCTGTGTGATGATAGGCAAATTAGGCACCTCTTAGGCTCTAGTTTCTTGGTGGTCTTGATGCTACTATCTGCTTCTTGGAATGAAATGCAGTATTCAAAAGAGTTACATCCTTATTTCTTCCCACTAGGGTGAACACTTGCCTCCAGGTGATCATGGAAGCAAATAATCTTCATGTAAGCACTTGCCGCTGGTTGTCACCTGTCGTTCAAAATGTATCTCCGTGTTACTAGAAGCATAAATGGTCTGCCCTACAAGAGCAGGAGAAGTTACTATCTGAGTTGAGTTGTGAGATGTATCTCCTGGTGCAGCTGAACCCAAGGGACACTGAGCCTTCCCCCAGTGCTCCTTGTACACTAGGTGGCTCTGTAAGGCCAGGGCCTCTGGGTCAGTGCGGCTTTTCAGATTTCAGCCTGGCCCTGTTCTCTTTCTGGGTGGGCCCTTATCTATAGCTTCACGGGAAGAGGGTTGTATATTGGGGAAAGTGTGTTTTCTAAGGACATGTGTTTGAGGACCCTGAGCTGGCAGACCTGAATGTCAGGAAGAGAAGGGAGTGATGGTAAGAGGGTAGGTGGAAGGTTGGGGGAGTGACAAGCATGAGAACATGTATGTGCATGTAGTTGTTGCAAATATTGCAGACTGGGGTAACTGTCTGTGGACCCCAAATACCTTTAGATTCTGTTTGCAAAGTTGACTTGTTATTACTACTAGAAGGGATGTGGGAAGAAGTAGTGAGAAGGTTAAAACTTAGGGAGAAACCACATCCACACATTCAGAAGTTGTGAAAGAACTTTTCCTGTAGCCCCACATTAATTACCTTTTCTCCTGGAGCTTAGCCAAGCTGCTGAGGGCTTGCTTATCAGACCTCACAGGGCCTCGTTCTCACCCCCAGAGTCCCTCACCTTCCTCAAGACCTCCTGTGTGACGTGGTCCTTGGTATGCTGCCTGCTATAAACTGATAGGCTGTCCATTCCCCGGTTGTAAGGATCAAACTGATGGTGCATGTTGAAGTGCTTTATCATGATGGAGAGGAGGCTCCTGGAGTGGGCCCTGACCTAAGAGTCCTAACAGAGTATGTTGCCATTTCCAGAACCTCTTCCTGAGGCTCCCTGTGTGGGCAGGGTGGGAGGATGGAAGAAGTCTTTTTCTTCTCCTCCCCAAGGGCCTTATAGAGCCACCTGTCTTATCCAACCTACCCTGAAAGGAGGTCTTAAAATACAGAACCTCAGTGAATCACTGCCCTTGGATGCTTATTCCTGGGCACAGAATTGGCTCCACAAGAGCCCCTCTCTTTGCCTTCACTCTCAGCTACCTCTTGACTCCATTGTTTGGATAACAATGAGGAGCCGAGTTTAGCAGCCAACGTGGGATGCTTTGTCCACACTTCTGCACAAAAGGACAGCTGCTGAAACCTGAAAAGGCCTGCCTACCTGCCAGAAACCTAATTTCAGACAGTCGCATCAAACTCACCTGCACTCAGTGCACTCCTATAATTGTTTTGGTTCTTGACAAAATTGCTCTTTTGCCTTGGGAAGAGGCAGAGCTCCCCAGAGCCCAGAGGGAGGGAACTGGGGACCTTTCTTTCATTTGCCAGCTTTGTCCTCAGGGCATGAAACTCTTTCTCCGACTGTCCACTCTGAATACTGGGAATAAATGGGAAAGGGGGTGGAGTGTTTTCCATGACTCCACTGGTCTTAGCCAAGAACCCTCAGTGATGTCTGCACAACGTACGTAGTTCTCTCCCAATCTGTGTGGCCTGAGCGAGCATCCCTGATTTACTCATTTAATTCCTGGCCCAGAGGAGGTTGTGCATCTCAGACTGGGACAAGCTGCAGGTGGGGTCCTGCTCAGGGTCAGTGCTCAGGTGAAGGTTTTTTTAGAGGCCAGTTGGGTGTGTGAAGTGCTCTGAGGAAAGGTGAGGTGCTCCTCCCACGAGAGGTGTTGCTGTGGTTATCGTTGGTCATGCTGATAATAATGAGGCTGCTGTGGCCTGTTTCTGAGATTGGAGAGATCTAAATCTCAGTTCACGGACCGAGGACAGGAGAGAAGAAGGGCAGTGCGGGGGACGGGGGCAGCACTGACAGCCAGGAATCTTCTGTAAGCTCACATCAAAGAAAGTCCTCAGCAACACACTCCCTTAGAGCTTTTTCTGGCTGTATTGAAGCTGGCCTTTCTTTTCTTCATTTCTGAGGGCAAAAGTGCTTTCCTGTTCTCCTTGGCTATTCATTTCTGAATCTTTATCTCATTCTTTTAATCATTTAAATACATACATATTGAAACTAACACAACATTGTAAATCAACTATACTTCAATTTTTAAAAATACATGCGCATATAAAACATATATAAACATAACTATATAAATGTATAAATAAAGCATGCATGCTTTATAATCTGTTTCTTAAAACCCCAAATTGTTTGTAAACATCTTTCAATATCATATTTCTACAAATTATTTTTAATGGCTCAATAGTATTCTATATTATGAATACATCTTGATAATGACAACACAACTGCTAGCTAACATTTATGGAATGATTTCTTGCTATATAGTGATCTAGGAATATATCAAGCACTCTGCTAAATAATAATACCAGGAGGCAGTTACTATAATTATGCCCATTTACAGGTGAGGAAATAGAGGCTTAAGGAATTTAAGTAATTTTCAAAAGGTCACACACAGTTCTTGAGTAGAGCATTCTGATTTCAGACCCCACACACCTAATAATTATACTGATACCATGATTTATTTAACTGCATTCTTATTAAACATTTAGGATTACTTTAACTTAAAAATTATAAACCCTTGTTTAGTCTTTGCATCCATCCATAATGATGTTGACTAGATTTGATTTATATCATTCTAGTATATCCGAAGAACATGGTATCCTGCAGACTTATAACAGGTTAAGCTTTTTATTTGCATTCTGTGTTATAATTTTTTATTTGGTTTCCTGAACATCCATGATGCTGGGGGGAAGGGGCCCACCTTCCTCAGGTGCTTTAATCAAGACCAGCCCTCTTGCTTACCAAGCCCTTGCCTCTGGCCGCTAAAAGCAGCCCTGGGTGCCGGTTATAAACAGACACCCAGAGTGCGGTCTTCTCCTGTCCCCTCGTTTGCTCCCAAACCACTTTCACTTGATCTTGTCTCCTGGATTCCAGACTCTGTCAAACCATACCTTGACTTAGTCCTGACCCCTGTCCCTCCCAAGCTGTGGCACTCTTCCAGCTACGGGTGACGTCTTTCCTGGGTGTTCTTTGCTGGGTTTACTCTCCAGCCTAGCCTCAGCATCTTGCTTGGCCAGCATGTGAAGATAGTCCATTCTAAAGGCCATTTCCAGCCTCCAGCCCTCCAGCAGGTACCTGACAGGGTGGGGCTCATCCTCTGCTCTGACCCCGAGCCCCTGCAGTGTTTGTTGTTCATAGGAAGGAATTTATCTTTTTTTCTTGCTATACAGTTTATCTGGGAATGTTCCTTCCCCTCTGCCAGCTAGTTTTCTTCATTGCATCTTCAAAGATGCTCCCCAGCATGTCCCCCGACCCGCCTTCAGCTGTTTTCCACTGTTTCCTACTGGAGTGCTCCCTACCCCTCTCTTCTGGCTCACACTCAGTGACTCAGGTGACAGTTCCATGCACTGTCCAAACAACAATGCCACATTTTTATAGAGCCAGAGAAATAGACGCATAACCATGAAGTATTACTTCTCTTTTTAGCTAGATTTCTGATTGTGGAATTAAAGGCTTTTGTGCAGCATGTAGACAGGGGTAGATTTTGGGTGGCCAGGGGAGCTTTCCTTGGCTTACTCCTAAAGCTAACCTAGGCTTGGGAACTGTCTAGAGTGTGAAGCACACAAGAGCAGGCATGGGTCCCGGACAAGCCTGGGTTTGATTCCACACTCCATAACCCACTATGCATGTGTGCGACCACAGTCGATTCCTTAACTTCTTTAAGCCTGATTTCCTCATCTGAAAGGGGAGAATACCTGCTTCACAAGTTTATTGTGAAGATTAGATTTCCAGAAAATGTATGTCAAGTCCTTTGGCTTCCCATAGCTTGTCACGCAGTAAGCGCTCAGTGTTTTTTTTTCATTAAAAGCTTCTGAGTGGGAGGGATCAAAGAGACAATTTGTGTTCTCACTGTTCTAAAAGCTTCCCTGTGGGAAGGACAAGCTGAGAGTGGCCTGGCTGGGCCACTTGGGGCTTCTCTCAGGGAGCGCAACAGCTCTAAAACAAAAGTTGTGACTGACCTTGGACCAGGAGTGCTTATTCTGGGTCCATGAGTGGGCTTTTTCAGAAGTCTATCCAGCTCCTAAAATTGCATGGAAATTTTGTGGTTGTATGCATATGTGCATTTGTGGCTGGGACGAAAGTCTGTGGCTTTCATCAGATTCTCAAAGGGGTCCTTGACTCCAGAGAGGCTAGGAACCACTGCTTTACAGGCACCTTTGGCTTCTGCATCCTCTTCCTCCATCAACAGTGGCTGTGGGCTGCAGTGTGCAGGGCCTGGGAATGGACCTCGGGGCCTCAGGTAGACTCAGGGAGTCCGTGGAAGTGTGATGGGTCAGGTAGGAGAGTCAGGGGCAAGGTGCCAGGGGTCAGGGCAAGGCAGTAGAATGAATGGACTTAAGGAAGCTAGGAAAATGCCTGAGAGGCCAGAGGCAGGGGGACTTTGAAGTCGAGTCCAGGCTGCCTGTGTGGCTGCGGCACTGATTCCCTGAATGGGGGGGCCCAGATAGGGTCTGGCATTCCCTCTTGCTGCTTCCCATTTCCCTTCGCCTCTGCTTTCCTTGCACCAAGAGTCCTGCCTGTTAGAAGTTCAGAGCTCATTTACCTCTCCTTCTTACACCCCCTCACCCACCTCAGAAATGCAGAGACATCACCCCCAATGCTGTAGATTTCAGCCTCCTTGGGTCTTGCATCCTAAGAGATTTGTGCTAAATGCCTCAAATTCTACCCTCCCTGGGATCTGTGGAGTCCTAATTGGGCACCCACCAGAGTGACCAGCTGTCTTCTGTTTCCACTCTGGAGAGGGCAAAAAGAAATGTACAGACACTATAGTAGGAAGAATTGACGTTTTGCATTATTTATTTGAATATCTTTTATTAAGAACTTACCATGTGCCAGGCATCATGCTAGATGCTGGGGATGCAATATCGAATTAGACACAGTCCTTTTTTCTTAAGGAGAGAAGGGTCTTGTGTGGGAGTCAGAACAGTGGCCAGGCAATTACCATGCAGGGATAAAAGTGTTCTGCTGGAGCAGTACGTGGTCAGCCTGAGCCTGTGCAGCAACCTGCAGCAGGGGGTAGTCGCAGGCGTGCCAGGGGACTCCAAGGTCTGTCCCTGCAGTTTGAGGGGGGGTGGAGTGAGTGCTATGGAGCAGGTGACCCCTGGAAGGCATCTTCTATTCTTGGATTTGGTTTTTTAGAACCTCTTTTGGGTGAGCTTCGGGAGAGCGAGATGCACGTTCTATTGGCAAGAGTGAGAGGTTCCTCATCTTTTTCAACCTTTTATGGTATTTGCCAGATTCCCCATGACCTGTCTTCTCCTTTTGCATTAATCTCAGTTTTAAATGGGGAAAGGATCATCATAAACAGGAAAGGTGGTGGATTGCAGCAGTAGCAGAAACAGTCAGGCATGCAGTGTAAGAGTGACCAATGGTATAAAGACAAAAGCGCTGATTTGAGACTAGAAATCTGGGTTCAGAATCTGATCCTGCCACTTATAAGCCATGGGACCTTTGGCATTAGCCTCTCCTTCTTTATCTATAAAAGTGGGATATGTTACCTGTGCCTTAGGGAACTGTAGTGAGGAATACATGAGAGAATGCATGTAAACGTGACTCAGTATGTTCAACGGGAGGGGGCACATTTGGGAGCCTGAGAGGCTTTTCTGAGACTGGGGTAAATTTTTTCACAGCCCTTCACATTTGAGAGAGTAGACAATCAAGAGGCACCCTACATCATCCCTCTTGGGAGGGTGTGAGTGTCCTTTTGATTTACGAATCTGTATGTATGGCATAGATACTGCAGGCTGGTGTACTTAACATCCATTCCAAAGATCTTCTCCCTTTTCTTCCTTTATTATAAAGGGTGGAGAGTGAAATACTTACATTTCCAGTTTCCCTTGCCATTAAGGAAGACCATGTGACACGATTCTATTGATATGTAGGTACAAGTCAATGGGAAGGCCTTCTCTTCTCAAGTAAAGATAAAAACACCCAAAGAGAAAGCTGTTTGCTTTTTACCCTTCTTCCTTCCTGGAATGGGGCCAAGATGCCAGGAGGTCTTGCAGCCATCTTGTGACCAAGAGACAAAAAGCTGTGTGCAGAGGTGGTGGATCAAGAAGATAGCCACCATTGAAGCAGCTCCAGATTGCCAGCCCCAGACTTCTTGTTGCTTGAGATATATAAGCACTTTACTTTTATAAGCCATTATAGTAGGGCTTTCTGTTACTCTCAGCCAAACACAATCCTAACCAATGCAGGATTGTGAGGTCTGGGAAGTCCCAGCTGAACTGGGGCTCAGAGGGTGGTGGAGACATTGTGTGGTACAGGCCATCCTTCATAGCAGGAAGAACAATGGCTTTCCTTGACTCCCGCTGGCTGAGCTCCTGGTCACTCCAGGTCTTGGCACTCCCCATGGAAGACTGGAGTCTTGTGTGCTTTCTTTTTTAACAGACATTACTAGTTTTCAGAACTTTTCTCTTCCTGGAGAAGAATCCTTAGGGAATAACAAGGATTAAAAATGCTATCCACATCAAAAAAGTATTTACAAAGTCCTGGTGTAGGCTCTGTTAAGGTCTGTATAGGTTGGTGGGTGTGATTTCTGTTCTTCCAAAGCTCCTGCTGGGAAGGGAGAAGTGTAGAGCTGCCCTTGGGAACTCCAGATCTGATGGAGGACATCGAACATAAACAAGTGATAGACTTGGGAATATTTACTTTTGGAGAATGTTTAACTTTTAAGGACATGTAAATTAATTTGGTATGAATTAAATCCATAAATGCAGCCAAGGGAGTTACTCCAATGATGTGGCTCCCATCTTGGGAAGAAGTGGTTTTTACCTGGGCTGTCTCCTTGTCTGCAGTTAGACTTGGGCCCTGGAGCTGTGACCAGGAGCTGACGGAAATGAGGATCATCCAATCAGCAAGCTAGGGCCACGTGGGCACTTCCTGTCACATTATCACTCTCGCCCCCTTCCCATCTCCTACCTCCCTTCACTTGCAGAGAAGGGGGATTGGAGGAGTGGAGAAAACATGATGTGTTCAGAGCTAGCTCACACTGGAAGTGTGAAACCCCATATGTTTGGTGTACTTCATTTACATGGAAGTGATTTAGAAAATCTCTCTGGGTTGATAGGTGGCAGTCATTCCACCCTACTCCTTTAAGGAGGGTTTGGGTAACCTAATTTTTTTGAACCCTCCCTCCTTCTCCTGGTCTCTTTCCTTCACTTTTTTTCAGGCTGCACTTTCACAGACTCCTCCACCCTTCCCCTCTTCCCAAGCCTGCCTTCTCCAATGCATGGCCATTGTTTGTCTCTCCTGTGATGATCTCTCACAACAGATACAACTGGGGTCCTTCCCTCCTAATTTTACTTCCTCACCTTTTCTTCAAGACACGCCTCTTTTCCTCTCTGGTGGGGAACAAAGTGCCCTTCCCTTAATTCCTGAGACTCTTCCGGAGTCTCTGGCGCTCTCACGCTGCTGTGGTCCTCCATGGGTGTCCTGCTGCCCCTGGCTGGCCCTGGCTTGTTCCCAGTGTGTTGTGCCAGCTGGCAGGCTCCACTCTCAGCTTAGCTTGTTTCCTGTACTCCCTGACATGTCCTGGTGGCGGCTCGAGTCCCATTAATGTTTTATGTGCTGCCCCCAGGAGCCTTGGTTGCAGCTCAGGGGAAGTTTCCCATCCTCCCTCCTCCTCACTGCAGAGCTCTGGGGCTGGAGGGATCATTTTGTTTCCCAGAAACTTGGTGTCATCTGTCATCAGGTCTCCAATTAGCGGAAGCTCAGTGCAGCAGTTTGGGAGTGCCAACCATCTCCCTGACCCAGGAGGGAGGGAAAGCTCCCGGGGACGGCAACAGCCTGGCTCGTTATCCCTGAGCTGTCTGAAGCTTCACATTAACCCATTCTCCTGGGCTCTTCATTAGAGCTTTCTGGCCAGGACAGGTTCTTTTTGATTGTGCCCATTCATCAGGATTCAAAATTAAGACCAAAAGAAGCAGAAGGCTTGTTCAAGGTCACGTAGCGAGTTGAGGGCAGAGCCAAGTGAAAGCCACTCTCTTGATTTTTGACCGGGTGCAGTGATGAGCCTTCTCTGTCATCCTCAGAAGATACTGTGAGCCTGCTGTAGGCTGCTGCAGGAGAAGGAGGTTGGAGCCAATCAGGCAGCAGCTTCTGTAGCTTTCTGTGCTTTGGCATGGGATAATGTTCCCAAAGCAGGGTCAGAAAGAGAAAATAATAATAGAGCAGTAACTAACAATGACGTCCTCTGTGCCGGGAACTGTGGTACGTGCTTTCCATTCTCCAACTGCCTAGCACTTTTGGCGTGACTCTCCCCATTTCACAGATGAGGATTCTGAGAGTGATTGTCAATCACCCTCCAAACATAGCTAATAAGTGGCAGTTAGTCTTCCTCCCTTATATTCAGAGTCCTGCTAGATCTGGGTGTAACCTCTTCAAAAACTGTAATCCCCTTCAGACCCTCTGCCCTAAGTGTTTTTTCCCTCCCTGGCTGTACGTGGGTTGGTTGGTCAACCTTACTTAGGTTTCTTCTTAGGATCCTTTAATAATAATTATTGTTTTGATGTTATGCTTTTATGAGTCTTTCAGTTCAGTTCTGGCAAACACACAGTTTCTTACACTCACTGAATCTAAATCTAGACACCAGCATCTATATTTAAAAATTTTTTTCAACCAAATTTGATGATAAGCCAGGTTTGGAAACAACTGCTGTAGGCCACAAATAAAAGCACCAATTTCTTTATTTTTCACATGGGGATTATTTTCCACAGGGGGAGTGCTTACTTAAGAAGAAAAAAGTGAATGCAGGCTGACTGCCGCTAAACCACTCTATAAGCTTCTATCCTCCTTTCCCCAAATATTGTGCATACACATGCTCGTCTAATTAAGATGCACTGTGATTACAGAAGGTAAACCATGTGCAGCTGATCAAAGGAAACATTCCAGTCATTTATCTTTGGCTTTGGAAAGCATCATGTGATTTTTATCTTTTGCTTTGGATTATCTGTGCATTAATGTGCTAATTACAGGTTTTGGGGTTAAAAATATTTTTAAAAATAATCCCTGTTTCAGAAGTGACCTCAAGAGGCTTGTAATGCCTCCCTCACCCCTTAGTTCAAAACTAAATCTCTGAGATCTTTCTTTCCATAGCATTTCTCCACATTGCCCCATAATTTAACTGCCTCCCCTCCTAAACTGGTGTTGTTCTTCCTAATTGTTTCTTACCAGTTTGTTAGGAGAGCTCTTAGGGGACTGTCAGAAGCTTGAGCCAGGTTGAGGGACCCATACTTCTTCCTCATTCCTTTGTGTCTTTGTAATATTTGCCTTCACTTTTGTTAAGTTTTTGTTTGCAAAGTCTGCTGTAAGGCACTTTTTCCTTCTACTCCTTACTCCTGAAATCTCAGCAGAACAACAGTGTTGCCTTGCCATATTGGTCCAAATAGAAAGGTGTAGTTAGTGATGGTAAATGTTTCCAAGGAGGAATGAAAGCCCTGAGGATAGCATTTGTAGCATTTGCTGATTTCCATTGTGTAAATACTCCTATCTGTGGCAGATTTCAAGCTACCAACCTGTTTCATGACTAGCTGAGGAAAATCCTGACAATTACTGTTGGCTCTTGAGAGCCAGAGCAGCAGGGTCCAGCACACCACCAGGTGTATTTAGCTGTTTAAGGAAGCACTCTCGTCAGTTATAGGTTTTACGTAAATGAAAATCATTCTTACAGTTCTAGTTACCAGTTGTGTGAACTTGGCCAAATCGTTTGACTTCTGTGAGTCTCAGTTTCCACACCTGTGAAATAAAGTAATGACATCTATCTTGGGAAAGAATATGAGAGGATTTAATGAGGTAATTACTATAATCATAATATACATATATAATATTATATATTACAATTATTATATATGGATATGGCATATGTTAGGTGTGAAGCAAATGATTATTCCTGTCTGTGGCAGGATGGAGACACAAAGTTGAGAACAGAGGAAGATTTGAACTTTGCATCTAAATGGAAACACGTGCTGGTGGTTGGCCATGCAGCTGGAGCTAGGCTGGGTGAGAGACAAGACCAAGGATTTAGATTTGGGAATCAGAATGATAATAGTGCTTTGTGTTAATATTGATCTCTGAAATGTACCTGGTACTTTCACATGTGTTTGTCAGAGGCGTGGGTATGGATCAGCTCTTTCAGGGAGGAGGATGGAGAGCCCAGCTAACTACTAAGTCCTAAGTAGTTCTAGGTCCTCCCAAATTTCCCCCTTTTCTATGTTAATTGTTCTCCTTCTCTTTGAAGTTCTCCCACAGTTTTGGAACCCACATCACTGCCATATCCTTCTTGCTTTTGAAAGAGACCTGTCCACCCTTTACACATTAACACTAGACAGAAGATTTTGGAATGCAGAGAGAAAGTAATTTCTTCAGTCTGCACAGTTTACCGTCATGATATTTCACCCAAAATTATGTCAACAATGTCAACAGTGTTCTCTGCTAATGGGTCAGCATAGGTTGACTACTGTAATAATCTGCAAATATCAGGGGTAACATAATAGAAGCTTATTTCTTTTTTTTTTTAAATTAATTAATTAATTTATTTATTTTTGGCTGTGTTGGGTCTTCGTTTCTGTGCGAGGGCTTTGTCCAGTTGCGGTAAGTGGGGGCCACTCTTCATTGTGGTGCGCGGGCCTCTCACCATCGCGGCCTCTCTTGTTGCGGAGCACAGGCTCCAGACGCGCAGGCTCAGTAGCCGTGGCTCACGGGCCCAGCTGCTCTGCAGCATGTGGGATCTTCCCAGACCAGGGCTCGAACCCGTGTCCCCTGCATTGGCAGGCAGATTCTCAACCACTGCGCCACCAGGGAAGCCCGAAGCTTATTTCTTGCTCATGTCATAGTCTACTCCAGATGTTCCACTTCTATTCAGTGACTCTGCCATACCTTGGAGTCCTCTAATGGAACCTCTGCATCCAGCCTTCAGAAGAGGGCAGAGAGAGTGTGAAGGACACATGTGTGGGACGATTTCAGGGGCCAGTCCTGGAAGTGGCATATAACACTTCTGCCCACATTTCATTCGCTAGAGCTCAGTCATGTGACTGCTCTGAACTGCAAGAGCAGCTGGGAAATAAAAGAGTTGCATCCTTCAGAAGAAGAGGAAGTGGGCTTGGTGAGCAACCAGCCAGTCTCTGGCCCATCCATACGTGGCTTGGTGGAAACAGTTGCCACCATGGATATCAGACAACCCAAGTCACCACAGGAGACTTCTTATGCTTAGTCTCTAGGGTTTTCTGGGTAGCATAGCACATTCCCACAGTCAGACACAGATTTCCTCTAAGTTGGATTTACAGTTGCTGGATTTACTGTATTTTGCGAGTTCCTGAACTTCTCAGGACTGGAGAGTTTTGCTGACTGTACCATCTGGTTTCAAGTTAACACTTGAAGTTGGTAATAATATTTGCTGTTGTGTTTATAGTTACCATGTCATTAACAGTCAGTGGGGTGGGGAGGTTCATGGGAATTCTCATTTTAATTTAGCCAATTGTTGTTGACTGAAATGCTTCAGACAGTCTTTTATGGGTTGTTTTAGTCACTTGCTTACATGAAGAAAACTGCCTTCCCACTTCAGATCAAGATTGGCATTGGCCCTTTTGAAAGGGTTGGCAGAATGTCTGGCTGAGTGCTCAGGGACTGCTGGGCTCGCCTGGAAGAGGCAAACAGTCAGCAGTGAAATACATGGGAACCAGTGGAGCATCGCAAAAGAAAGTTTCCTTCGGGCCAGCATCACCATCCACCATCCACGGTGGGGGAGGGAGATTAGGGCAGTCCTAAGAGCAGTGTCACCAGAGACTACCCTCAGGGTCAGGGTAGTCTGTGATCCTACACTGCGGGGCCATCCGTCCATTCCTGGCAGGCCCGCAGACACTGACTTGGGGGCACAGGGACTGAGACACTTCCCTCCAGCCTGCTCCAGGAGAGGGGCATGGCAAAGGATGAGCAAGGTCCTAACCGGTCAGGTGGGGTTTCAGAGCACAGTGCTAGCTGCAGGGGACTAAGCTACAGTGCTCAGCAGGAAACTGAGGCAGAAGCTCAGCAGTCTGGCTGTCCTCTCACTCCATAGAAACTCAGGCACTGGAGGCCCATCCCAGACACATCAAACTGTGTGTCTGGGGCCGCCCCAAACATGGCTACATCGCAACCCTAAAGGGATTGGCGCTCCAGATGTGCCTTGACCAGGGTACTTGGGAACTAGATGAGATAGATCCATATGGCATGAGGGTTTGTACACAGGCTTTGGAATGGGATAGACCTGAGTTCAAATCCTGATTTCATCCTTTCCTAGCCCTGTAACTTTGGGTAAATTATTTGATCTCTCTAATCTTTAGTTTTCATCCATAAAATGTGGAAATAATATATATATATTCCATAGGGTAGTTGTGAGACTTAAACAACATCAGGTATGAAAGGCACTTAGGGCATCCACCCCTAGGTAGTAGCCTTTAATCAGTGGTAGCAAACATTTACTGCAAAGTCCCACAAAAGCAGCAAGAACAAAATAGCAGCCAGGCAGGGCTTGCAAAGGCAGGAGCTGAAATTTGGGCTCTTGTGATGCTTGATTTACAAAGCCTGTGTTTTGTGAGGTATGCTATCACCCAGGGGGGTGGAGGTGCCTTGGTTATGCCTGCTGGTTTCACCAGCTGGGATTTCCACTGAGTGGCTAACTGTGGGGCTGGGCCTGTGCCTTCCCCCCAGTTAGGTGCCTTTAAAATGGAAAGTAGGACTGTTAAGTCAGCCCACATCCTGGCTACTCAGATTCTTTGGCACTTTCCACTTCCCAGCTTGAGGGTCCGCCCTAGCTTCCTGGCAGACTGCGACATAATTATCACACATTGTCTTCTCACATGTATGTAACTAGAAGCACAAAGATCCCTGAAAAGGTAGGAAGGGACTTTTCCTGTACTGGCACTCAACTCCCAATGGTTGGAAAGTTGAACATAAATTGCTTTGAACTTGAGCTTCAAGTGGCTGTGAAGTCTTGAGGGCCTGCCCACTAGCCTTCAATTTAAGATGAGCAGCATGAATTATGAAAGGAAAGGGACTTCTTCAAGGAGCTTGATGTTTAAAGAAAGGCCTTATATAAAAATTGAAAGGGAGGGCAGGTAACTGGATTAAAGCCAGCAGGAGACAAGCTTGGGATCAGTAAAGAGAGAGGAGGGTTTTGGTTTTCTTCTTGGAAAAGTTGGTTTATCTTAAAGGGAGATGGGGAAGGCAAAGGTCAAGCCTGTCATCCTGCTTCTGCTGTTTCCGGCCAAGAGGATGTAATTCAGATTGGAAAATGCAAAATAGATTATCCATATAAGAACTGATGGCAAGAAAGGTGAGGGCATAGTAAAAGCACCAAGCTATTGCAACAGTCATAGCCAAAATAACTGCCATCGATTGTCCGTCTACTATGTGCCATCATGACTTTGTAGACATTGTCTCTATATGAGGTTGGTGTTACTAGCCTCATTTGACATATGAATCCACAAAGCACAGAGAAATTAAGCCTGCTGGGTTTCTAGAGCTAGAAGGATTAGAACCCAGGCTCTTTTGCTCTGTCTACCTCCCCACACTGCTTTGAGAATGCTCTGTATCTCAGTCCTAAAGGAATTCAGTGGAAGGAGCTTGCCTATGTGATCACAGGGAAAATCACTAAGAAATCAGTGTATAAAAATGGGAAATGCCTAGGATGTGAAAATATGGGAATTGGCAGATTCAAGCAACTGTAGACTGGTAAGCTTGATCTTATTACCTGGCAAAATTCTAGAATCCTAGCTTTTGCACTAACTGGCTGTGTAACCTTGCACAAATGACATAACCCCTCTGGGCTTTAGTTTCTTTGTCTATAAAGTATGTGCTTGTGACACATTATCTTTAAGGTCCCTTCTAGTTGTAAGTATTTCACCATAATAAGTTCCTTTTATGTATTCTGACAGTTTCAGTGTTTCAGCCCTATCTCCATCAGACACCTCATTTTCACTTTGCATCAAATGCTCCAGCCTTGTTCAAAGGGTAAAGGGTTAAGAAGATGGAGTTTGGAGTGAAATAGTTATCGGTTCAAATCTCACCTCTTCTTATGGGCTAGTTAGGTGACCTTAAGCAAATCATGTAAGCCCTCTGTACCTTAGTTCTCTCCTCTGTAAAATGCTGATCTTTCATACCTTTCTATCTCATAGGGTTATTTTAAGGTTAAATGAAGTAATATCTAAAACACTTAGCTCATTGCCTAGAATATAACAAGTACCCAGTAAATACTAGTTCCCATATTTCATTGATTCTGAGATTCCCTTTTCCCCTCACATTTTGCCATCTCTGAAATCAGGATGTGACAGATGAATGGATAAAGAAGATGTGGCATATATATACAATGGAATATTACTCAGCCATAAAAAGAAACGAAGTTGAGTTATTTGTAGTGAGGTGGATGGACCTAGAGTCTGTCATACAGAGTGAAGTAAGTCAGAAAGAGAAAAACAAATACCGTATGCTAACACATATATGTGGAATCTAAGAAAAAAAAAAAAGGTTCTGACGAACCTAGGGGCAGGACAGGAATAAAGATGCAGATGTAGAGAATGGACTTGAGGACACGGGGAGGGGGAAGAGTAAGCTGGGATGAAGTGAGAGAGTGGCAGGGACATATATACACTACCAAATGTAAAATAGATAGCTAGTGGGAAGTAGCCGCATAGCACAGGGAGATCAGCTCGGTGCTTTGTGACCACCTAGAGGGGTGGGATAGGGAGGGTGGGAGGGAGACGCAAGAGGGAGGAGATATGGGGATATAAGTATATGTATAGCTGATTCACTTTGTTATAAAGCAGAAACTAACACACCATTGTAAAGCAATTATACTCCAATAAAGATGTTAAAAGAAAATTGAAATAGCAAAGCAAATTATTATACAATATTGTGTGAACTAAAAAAAATATACTCATAGCCTATAGAAAAGTCAAAGTTCATTGAGTATCTTATGAGCTCTAAACATTAATTTTATCAGTCACCTTAACTGAGCTGGTAGAACTCAGAGCAATTCTTTTTCTTTTCTCATGTATAGTTGGAACTTCAGGTGTTGAAAATATGCAAGGGTAAATCAACTCTACTTCAATTTAAAATAAAAGAAAATAAATATCCAGGGGGCCTGGTCTTTTCCCAACCTCTGTAGGCAGCTAATCTCTCTTTCTTTCGGTCTCATTTTAACAAATGAACCTTTATATTAAAAAGGATTTCTTTATTGGAGGCTGTACATCCAGAAATTTCTAAAACACTTTTTTTAATTGGCAAAAATGTTCTTAATCAGGTTTTTACTCAAGATTTTTAATAGAGCAGAACCAGTCAAGCCTGTTTGCACAGGGGCTTTCTCCTTGACAGAATGTTCGCCAGTCTTTTGAGGGACTTCTCACCATGTGATGTGTTGGACTGTGGGCTTACAAAGCCATCGGACAGGCTGGCTTCTCACTGTAGCATAGCAGCCTGATTTCCAGTATGACCAATTAGCTTTTCATTGGCTTGATGAAGGGCTTGATTGGACACTACAAAGTAAGCAGACACACAGGGTTTCAAATTGCCTCTTGAAAACTGGAGGTTAGTGAAGACTTTTTTCCACTAGGGAACTTGAGGATTTCCCTTCTCCTTTAGGCTTCTTGGCCTCCTGCACAGCTCCCGCCCAAAGTGGCTGAGGCTCAAAGGCATCTGTGTGAGGCTTGGCAATTAGTAACTGAAAGCTTTGGTACCCATGGGAAAATTTGATAAAGTTTCAAAAATTAATAATCATACTTTTTGAAAAAAGAGGTGAGGAGACAGAAGCTACTTGTTTTTTCCCTAGGCTCCTGTGCTTAGACCAAGGAAGGCCGTCTCTGTAGCTCCCTTGCATGGCCAATCTGTGTTTCATGGACTCGGGGTCCTTGCTGACTGAGCCTCTTGTTGGTTGTATCATAGGCTATTCTTTCAGTCATTCAGTCATTGGTTGTGGGATATGGAGAACATTCCCAGTACATTCCAAGGGAGCACTTGACACAGACCCTACCCTCAGGAAAATTTGTTGTAGGATATCCATCCGTCTAAATGAGCTGCACTGTCACTAGAACTTTTCTGCAATGATGGAAATGTTCTCCGTCTGTGTTCTTCAATATGACAGCCATTAGCTGCTTCAAATGTGACTGGGGAAATGAATTTTTAATTTTGTTTAATTAATTGAAATTTAAATAGCCTCATGTAGCTGGTAGCTACTGTGTTGCATAGTAAAGCTCTAAATTATCATCTACCCATCCTTGCATTTTAATGTGAACGCATCTTTAGGGGGGGCACACTTCAGGCCATGTGGTATGGAGCAGAGAATGCCGGACTAAGATTGGCTTTCTAGACTCATCGTGTGACCTTGAGCGCCTTCCCCTCACTGGATCTCAGTTTCCCTTCCTATAAATGAAGGACTAGCAGCTTGTAAGGGCTTTCTAGCTCTGACATTCCACTTGTTCTGCTTGGTTCTGGCCCCTGATGGGTGCTCTAGGAAGGGGCATGTTTTGTCACAGCCCAGTGCTCTGAGAAGGAAGGTTGTTGTCTCTGTTAAACCCACTGGCAGGGGCTGTTTGCAGAGCCACTGGGCATGTTTAGGAGTTCTTTTCTGGATGAGGGTCGTGGGAGAGGGAGCTGAGAGTAAGTGATGCTTTACTCTGGGAGGCTGGTGAAGATGTGGAGGGTGGAGGCCCTGGCCCTGTTCCTGGGATGGTGACCCGTCTCTTTATGCATTCTAGAGGTTGCGAGGATACATTCAGTTGTCAGAAGAGAAAGGGGTTGGAAGAGGTGGCAGGACTCTACTGGGGCTGGCATTTCATGGAGAACTGAGACTGTCTCCCAGGTTTCACTCATCTGCTTGTCCTAGTGGGTATGCTGAGACAATTGCACATGTAGGAATTCAAGGATGTGCCTTTGGTTACTTTTACACAGTCCCCACCCCACATGGGGAACCATGTTCCCTGTGTTCCCCAAATGGGAATGGGCACATAGCCACACAATTACCCAGCATCTAGTCCCTGAAGACTAGTGCCTGCCTCGAGTTCAGGTTTACAGTCAGCACAGTTATGTCCTCACCCCTGAGACACTAGAGCACAGCAGGTAGATGGGAAGAGCCAGGCTTTCTCTGATCATGGTTGCCAAACAGGGGGCTACCTCTTTCCTGAGGTTGGTGGTAATGGTGGCAGTGGTGGGAGGGCTGTAGCTAGAACCTAAAAGCACAGGCATGCTTCAAGACCAGAAAGGCATAAAATCTATAATTGCTTCCACAAAAGTTTACAATGCAAGCATGATAACTAATAGTTTGCTTTTGTATAGGGCTTTCCAGTTTGGCAACTGCTTTACCTTAAATTTATTTAATTCTTACTGAGGTAGTATTGAAATATCCACTTGAGGAAATTGAAGGCAGAGAGGGTGAGGAACCTCCTCAAAGTTGCGAAGTTTTTTTGGTTTGGTTTTGGGGTTTTTTTTTGTTTTTTGTTTTTTTTTGAGGAAGTGGGGCACACCATGCGGCATGTGGGATCTTAGTTCCCCGACCGGGGATCAAACCTGTGCTCCCTGCATTGGGAGTACGGGGTCTTAACCACTGGACTGCCAGGGAAGTCCCCAAAGTTGCTAAGTTGATATGAGTTGAACCCTGATTATCTAACTCCAAGTCTGTTGTTCTTTCTGCCACCCCTTGGGGCCTCGGAGCTCTGTGAGTGGCACAGTCAAGAAGTGCTGGGAGAGGACATGTCATAAAGAGGTCCTCATCATGTAGCAGATGAAGATGCCAACAGACATCTAGCAAGAATAGAAAGCACAATAAGACGTCAGGCTGCGGGTGATGGATTCATTCTCACCAGCGAGCTGTTGGAGGGAAGCTGCTGGCTGCCTTCCCCCAAGCCTGTGGGTCCTTACCTTTTATCTGTGATCCTACCATGGGACGGGGCAGGAACCTTAGTCCAACTCTAGGGGAGTGGCAGTGTGACACGAGTTGGGAGAACTCCCAGTGAGGAGGCTGCCTGCTTTCCTCTTCTGTGGTATTTCTGCTGACTGAAAAGCATGGGGCCACTTCTGGGCATTAGAGATCTCATAACTCTCATGCCTATTCTGGGAAGGCTTCCTGGAGGAAGGGGGACTGACAGCACAGGTCAGACCCTTTCTAGGGCCCTGCTTCTTTTTAGGGGGATTAAGCCCAAAGAGCTAGTTACAGAACATGCAAATAAATTAAAAGAGAGACCTAGATGAAGAGCATGGAGATTAAGAGATCAACGAGGCAGAGGATTGTAAAATCCAGACAAGAGGAAGTAGAGGTGGTTTATTACAAATTTGAATTTTGGATGGTTCTTCATATGGTCTTCACATAATTATACAGCTTTAAAATTTTAATACATATTCATTGAAGAAATTTTAAAAACTATAGAACAGTATAAAGAAGAAAATAAAATATCTTAATAATCCCCACAACCCAGAAATATATTATATCCATATTTGGGATCATACCAAATTGATATTTCTGAAGGTTCAAAAAAAAAAACCAGTTGAGCCTCAGCAATTTCATAAGATTCAGCCTAATGTTTGTATAGTACATGTATCATTAGTATCCTATTTTTTACTTTATATATTGTGAGCATTCTTCCATGAAATTATAAATTACTCAAAAATAAAAATTTTAATGGCCGATTGGTGTTTCATTTAGAGCTATTGCAAGTTTATCTAACTAATCCCCTTCTGTTGGACATTTAGGCTGTTTGCAGTTTGGGACCACAATAAAAAGTGCTGCTTGAAACCCCTTCTCCTCAAATATTTGCCGTCATTTTTCCTTAGTTCCTTAGATGGACATCCAGAAGGGGAACTGAATTACTAGGTCATTGATTATGTATATTATTATTCATGATTCATATTACCAAATTGCCCTCTGGAAAGGTTGCTGTCATTTTAAGTGCACTGGCAGGGATGTGGGCAGAGAGGGCTAGCCCTGAACTCTTGCCAGCATTGAGGATTGTTGCCTTTTCAAAATCTTTGCAAATGTAAAGGATTTTAAAACATCTCATTATTTAGTTTGAACTTCCTTGATTACTAATTAGGTTGACTACTTTTTCTTGTTTATTGCCATTTCTTCTTTTTTTTGAAATGTATTTTTATATTCTTTGCCTGTTTTTCAGATAGGGAGTAGTATTAATCCTTTGTCAGATTTGTTGTAAATATGTTTCCAGATTGTCATTTACATTCTAAATTTTGCTTATACTCTAATGTATAGTTTAAAAATTTCTGTAGACAAAATAATAAATATTTTCCTTTCTTATTTCTTCAGTGTTTTCATGTCTAGCTCTTTCTCATTCAGGGATCAGTTAAATACTCACCCATATTTTTTCTTACAGTGTTTTTTTTTGTATGCCATTTTTAAGATTTGGTTTTCTACTCTAAAATTTATTTTGGTGTATAGTGTGAAGCTATGAAGATTAACTTGATTTTTCTTTTCCAACTAGTCTATTTTTCCAGTGCCGTTTATTGAATAATTCATCTTTTCCCCATTTATTTAGATTCTTCCCTTATCATATATTAGGTTCTTAAATATGTCAGATCTATATTAGGTCTGTTAATCAGGCTCCATTCATTTATGTGTTAATTCTTGTGTCTGTGCCACCTTTAATAATTGGACTTTAAAATATATATTTTTTAATATCTAGTAGGGCAAACCCAACCCATTATTCATCTTTTTTCCAAAACATGTTTAATTATTTTTATCCATGTATCCCTCCAAATGAAAGTCTAGTTGAAAATCCCTTTGGCACATAATAGGTACTTAGAGATTCATTCAACTGATATAATATTTAGCTTTTTAATCCAAAACCATGTTGATTTTATTTGAATTTTATTTTACTTGAATCTTCTTTAATGTCTTGCCTTCCTGAGATAAACCCTATTTACATATATGGAAAATCTTTAAATGGCATTTAATGAAAAATTAAATTTCTTTTTATAGCTTATTTGGACTTCATTTCTTTTAGTCATAAGACAACTTTATCTGTGATGAATGGTAGCCACTTTTATTTGCCATTGAATTACATCATAGAGTGAACAGCTGCATAACACAGTTATCCTAAACTTTAACTAAGTTTGCAGATAGTGTCATAACCACAACCTAATTATTAAATGTTTTAAGTGCATGAATATTATATAAGGATCCTCTATATGAAAGATTAATATACAAAGAAGGGACTTTGCTCTATCTCAATTATTTCAAGAACAAGTAAGAAAAATTGGACAGTGAAAAACATTAGATAAACGTTAACAACATTAGTCATAATCCCATTTTCCAAAGATAATCGCTGTCTACTGTATGTATATGGTTTTTGTACACACACACACCAGTGTATGTACAATGGGGATAAAGTTGTACATGCTATTTTATAATCTGGCTTTCTCACTTAACAATATACCATGACATTTCCCATGGCATTAATTATTCTTGTACAGTGTCATGTTCAATGGCTGCATAGAGCGGATAGACCATGGTTAATTTTACCAATCCCCTGTGGTTGAACATTTAGGTTTCCTGTGAGTTTTCAATAGTATGAAGCCATAATGAATGTCATTACTCCCTACTTTAACATTATGCTAGTCCTTAGCATCTAAGCTGTGTTCTGAGTACATGTGCATATTCTTCCATGGAAAAGGCAGCCTCACGGCTCCCTGGTTGTGGCAAGGTCTCCTCTTCTTCAAGGAGCTGGAAAAGAGCAAAGAGGACCAGGTTTCCCAGCCTCCTAGAGGTATTCTGCTCATTACTGGAGAAAATTGTAAGTATTGGAGAATTAATGAGAAAAGACTTTCAGAGAGCCTGGAGCCATTTATTCTATGTAGCAAGTGGATTAAGGGTCCGATTCACCGGGGTTTGTATTCGCCACACCTCCGGCCTCCACACCTAGCTCTGTGACCTCTCTAGCCCTTTCTCCACTCTCAATGGCCTGACAGCTCAAGGACAACCAAGGAAAAGACCCACAGGGCATGGACTCCCCTCAGGCCTCTTGTTTCTCCCTGCAAGCTGCTGGGGCTCCTCATGGGGCTCTGAAGATTCTGCCCACAGGTAGATGTTAGGGCGACCTCATCTCAGATGATGGCCTTGCTGTTGGGATGCATTTTCAGTAGGGGTCCTTCTCAGAAATGCCATCTGGACCAGTACACCTTTGCCTGGAACCCAGAGCAGTGGGGAGAGGAGCTGGGGAAGATGGGATGAGGCTGGCCAGCTACAATCTTCAGCACATAGAGATTAGTATGGGAGGGGTGCCGGGGACCATAGCGCTCTGGACACAGGAGGAGGGGCAAGCACTCAACCAGCAGCTGCTCTCCTGCTGGAGACAGAGGCTTTCTTTTGCATCTGGAGAACCTGGCTATGGGAGCAGGAGTGGTTAGAGTACTCGTCAAACAGCCCAGATTGGGTAGGGGAGAGAAAGAAACAATGAAAATTCAGAGTAACTGCAAGAGGAGTGTGAGGAACATGGCTTACAGGTATGTAGTGGGAAGGTGGAAAGGCAGTTATTAGCTGCCATTTTCTGAATTTACTCCCATTCACTTACTCGTTCACTCATTCATTTATTTATTCACATAGTCAACACTTTTATTGAGCATCTACTATGTACTAGGCCCCATGCTGGGGCTGCCAAGATAAACAGGAAGGAGGGAAGGAGTGTTATGTTGACATAGCATCAGCTATGTGTCTGGTACCTTCAAATAGATTTTCTCCTTTAATCATCACTACAGCCTGTGAAGTAGGTATTTTTACCTCTGATGAGGAAACAGACTCAGAGAGGTTAAGTAAACTGTCCAAGGGCACACAGTTAATAAGTGCTGCAGCTGGGAGTCAGACTTAGTTCTGTCTGAATCCAGAGCCTGTGTTTTGCTCAGGGCTGTGAGCTGCCTCTTGGGATGTTCCTGCCCTGGGAAAGCTCACCATTTGGTGCAAGATGGCTTGATGAGAGAATAGTGGCCAGGCTTGCTCTGCTGTGGCTGCCTGACTAGGAACACCTGAGAGCCTGCTTCTCATTCTGCCATGATCCAGCTCCAAGGGATCTTGTTAAATAAGTTTGCAGACCCCCTCTGCTGGCTCTAATCTTGACCATAACCCCTCATGGTCTAGGAGGGATCTTGGGTCAAGTTGTCATCACTCTGCTAGCTGGGGTTAGAGGCCAGAGAAATCTTCAGTTAGGAAGGCTCCCAGGAAAGGCACTGCCTAGGTATTTATAAAACTCATTTCAGGGACTTCCCTGGCAGTCCAGTGGTTAAGACTCTGTGCTTCCATTGCAGGGGGCACGGGTGTGATCCCTGGTTGGGGAACTAAGATCCCGCGTGCTGCACAGCGTGGCCAAAAACAAATGAACAAAAACGCAAAAAACTCATTTTGTGTTTAACCTCACTCCTTCTGGCCCTCTGTAACGAGAGAAAACCACCTCTGAAGCTTATCCTTAGAGCATAGGATCTGGTGCATAGCCTTTACCTCCCACCATCTGCCTCAGATTCCTCTTATCCAAGCTAAGGAATCTAAGTCATTTCTCTTCTCTAGTTGCTTTCTCTTCCAGCCCAACCACCCTACTGGGTCTCAGCTAAACCATGAGTGTTAGTGGACCATGAGTGAGGCAGATGATGGGTGATAGGATTTAGTGGTTAGAACTCAAAGCAGACTGTAGGGTCTCATTTTGACTTTGCTTTAGACCAGTGGTTCTCTACCATTTAGGGAGCTATTGACCCTTTTGAAAATCTCATGAAAACTGGAATTACACAATTTTCTTCTCAGAAAAATGGGCACATATGGGTTTATATGCAATAACTTGAATGCAGTTTCATGAGGTTCAAGGCCTTCCCCACCGCACACATTTTTGAGGGAAGGCTAGAAAGCCTGTTTCGGTTTACCAAGTGCTCCTGGAATGTTCAAGGCCTTCCCCACCGCACACATTTTTGAGGGAAGGCTAGAAAGCCTGTTTCGGTTTACCAAGTGCTCCTGGAATGTGTGGCTTAGTATGTCCTCTGGTGAGCAGAGTTGAAGGTTACCTAGGCAACCCTTTGCAGACAACCCCTCCCCCTGCCCCAGCTCCTTGTTTTCCATATTCTGGAGAATTCTAGCTTCATGAGATATTTGGATTACCTTGATTTCCTATTTAACACTTGACATGGTTTGCCTCTTTCTAAAGAAGTATCAGGCATCATGAGTCAGACTCTTCCTGATCCTGGTCATTTCCTAGCTTAAGCTGGCTCCTCATTCTGCTAGGTCTGTAAGGGAAGCTTTGTTGCTTATCTCTGGCAAACACTAACTCATCTCTCTGTTACTGTGGAGAGGGTCTGGGTTGTAGGGGGAAGCCATCATGTCTTAGCTACTCTTCTCTGTTCCCGAAACCTACCAGAGAAACCTCAGGACTCACTACTGTCCTGTCCAGTCCAGGACCTTGCTGAGATTCCCATAACCCAATGCCTCTTCTCTAGCTACTGCTCCTTCACTTTTCAGACACTTTCTTAGACCTTGAGTTTTATTAGCCCTTTGGGATTTTCTGAATATTTGTCCCTTGTATGTGTTGGGTTGGGTTGGCCAGAAAGTTCGTTCGGTTAGTGAATATGTTGTTCAATAAAGTTCTTCGTGAAAATGAAAAATGTGTCTTTCATTTTTACTTAAAAACTGAATGAACTTTTTGGCCAACCCAATACTTCTATCATTGTGTTTCTTACCTGATATTAAAATTACATGTTGATGTGTCTGATTCTCCCTCTAAATTAAAAGTCCCTTAAGGTCAGGAACTCTACATTTTTAATCATTATACCCATAGTGACTGGGACTTTACTTGGTACATATAGATGCTCAATTAATATTTATTGAACTGAATTGGGTAGTGTTTAGATACCCAAGGTAATAACTTAAGGAGAGATTTAAAAATTCCCTAAAACTCTAGGAATCTTTCCATGGCCAACCCATCTATGTCAGTTTATTCAGAAACCTAAACATAGTATTGGAGGACATAAGGAGTTCATGCTGTCTCATTTCCATGGAAGGTGTGTGTGTGTGTGTGATGTGATGTGGTGTGCACAGACCTTTCTTTCTTGGTTACAGCAATTATTTGAAAACAATACCAGAACAAGTCTCTTTTTTTTTTTAACTTTGTGTTTTTATTTATTTATTTACGTCTGTGTTGGGTCTTCGTTTCTGTGCGAGGGCTTTCTCTAGTTGCGGCAAGTGGGGGCCACTCTTCATCGCGGTGCGCGGGCCTCTCATTATCGCGGCCTCTTTTGTTTTGGAGCACAGGCTCCAGACGCGCAGGCTCAGTAATTGTGACTCACGGGCCTAATTGCTCCGCGGCATGTGGGATCTTCCCAGACCAGGGCCCGAACCCGTGTCCCCTGCATTGGCAGGCAGATTCTCAACCACTGCACCACCAGGGAAGCCCCAGAACAAGTCTTTTAATTCTCTCCAGTAATCTCTCCATATCTGTGTCCCTCAATACTTTTTTGTATTTATCTCTCTGATATGTCTTAACGTCTCTTTTATCTCTCTTTCGCGTTTGGTTCACATATCCTAAGACAGGCTGGACAGCAGTGACTCCGAGTAGCAACTACACAACTAGCTCAGGACCAAGGACAGCAGCACGCACGTCCTTGAAGTGGGAGAAGGGGCTTTAGTTTGCTAACGTTTGTTCAATAATATGACCTTTGTGTGTGGCCCTTCTCACCTGTCAGGCTGCACTTGCAATTCTGCAAACCTGGTTATTACTTTGGCCCTAGTTGTTCTATGTCTGCGGTGGACCTGTGTCCAATCTGTCCCTCTGGCATTGCTTCCACTGACGGGCATGGTAGTGAGACCAGGGCAGGAATGGCACAGCTGTGGAATCAGAAAGCCTGGAGGTGGGAACAAGGAGAAACTCTGGGCTGGGATGAGAGAGACTGCTCCAGGAGCTGCCCATGAGGGTCTCCTGCTCTGAGCTCTGCAGTCAGCCATTGCTGCTTTACTGTGACCCACACCTGAATTTCAGGCCATGGGGGTGGGTGGGGGGAGAGGAAAGAGGCCTTGGGGATGTGCTGGGCCATTTCATGTTTGGATGCCTGCCTGAGTGCCTTCCATAATGACAGAGGCCAAAGCTGGCTTTTCATATCAACAATTTCATTTTTAACTGAAGTCGTAATGTCCTGATTAAATCAAAATTAAAATTAAAACGCTATTGATGTGCACACTGGGGAAGAGGGAAAGAGACTGAGAGTGAGGGTCCCAAGGAGTGAAACTTTTAAATGTCTGAACTTCCACAGGACACACTTCCTGCCTCTGAGTACCTCTGTAACTCTCTCTAAACATATTACAAAAGCAAATATACTGCTAATGTTCAACAGCTGATTTATATTCAGCACTGACTGATTCATCACTGGCAAATGTTCTGTATTACTTTGAGGACCCATCCAAGAGTAATGCTCAGTGTAAGAAAAAAGACAATAAATCTACCACCCTCACCACCATCTGTGAGGCATGAGCACTTTAAATAACCTATCAGTTAGCAAAGACTCTGTTAAAAAAAAAAAAAAAGATGAGCAGGTATAGTCACTTCTGAAGTGGCCATTTTCTTGTGTCCAGAGGACACTGAGTGATGGCAACTTTTCTGGGAAGGGAGGGAGAGTGAGTGAATCTGTGTATTGCAGCTGAGGTCTCAGCTCAAGCTAATATTAAAGCTTGTGAAGAATAAACAAATGGTTTGCTCATTAGCTGGGCTTAGAGAGGTGTTACCCACATGTTTAAAGTGCTAATTATTAGTGATCTTTAATGGAGCTAATTTAGCAGTGGTAAGTGTTACACATTTCTGCTCTTCAGAAGTAGCCCATTAGCCAGGCCTTTATATCTAATATTGACTTTAGGAAGTTAATATTGAAACAGGCCACAATTAAGAGTTCAGGTGAAGCCTGAGAGAGAGAAAGATGGAGGTGGGGTAAAAAAAGGCACAGAGAGGGACCAGGAGAGGAAGAGACACAGCTGCTATTAATCACCTTTTGTGTGGAAGGCACTGTGGATGAATAAGATTCGGTTCCTGGGCTGCTCATTCAGCACCACCTGTGTGCCAGTCCCTGCCCTCAAGAGCTTAGAGTCTAGAGAGGGATCCAGATGCAGGAGTGGAGATGGCATGGCAGTGAGGTGCCTGCCATGTGATGCACAGAGAAGGGAAGCCAGGCCCGCCTGGGGTCGGGAAGGAGTTAGGGAAGGCACCCTGGAGAAGCAACACAGCTCACTATGGAGCAGGGCAGAAAGTGCTCATTGTGAGGGGTGACGTTCAAATGCATGTCAGAGTTCAGAGAAGGTAGACGTTGTGTCCGCATTGTGTAAAGACGGCTCAATCTGGCCATCAGCACAAGTCCCTGGCTACTGCCTCACACTGCATAAGGCCTCGTCAGTTTGTTTGGAAAAGCTTAGGACTTAGCAGTTGCTGAAAGAGGAGCCTTTGTGTTTGTTTTCCTTCTCCCCTTTTGCGCTGAAATCAGGTGAGCTGAGGTTCGTGAATGTCCTTCTCTCAGAAGTCCCATGGCCTGGTGCCGGGGTCGGGGAGAGCCTACCACACCATCGCTGCTCTGTGGCTGCTGCTCAAGGGGAAGGAGGGTGCTGCCAGCTGGTCTGACATTTGCAGGTGTCAGTGGGGTGATAGATCCCCAGCTGGGGAGAGGCAGTGGATCCCTACACTGTGTGGTGCGTCTATTGCTGACACTAAGCTGCCCAGTCTCTTTCTCGGCCAGATGTATTCCTTCCGCTGAGCTCTGCACACGCTTCCTGCCTCAGTGGCAGGTGTTTTAAGGAGAGCTCCAAGGCACATATTTATAGTTCCCGGAGGAGTTTCCCACAGGATGTTGCCTCAATAGCTCGTTAGCGTGTCTGTAAAGAGGAGACAAGCCAATCACCTCCATCTGTGTGCGTGTGTGTGTGTGTGTGTGTGTGTGTGTGTCTTTCTTTCTCTCCAGCTCTTTGTCTCTCACTCTTACCCTTTCCCCTCTCATTCTTGCCACCTCTCTCTCCTCTTGGGTTAATATAGGAAAGGGGGAAGGAGAGAAGGGACAGTGAGGGGAATAAAGATCATTGCCACTTTGCACCGATAGGTTCCCTCTCAGCCCAGCTGCACTGACAGCATCTTCTCCCAGGGGCTTTGCCCGTCTAGTCCCTACAGAGAAGGGGCCATGTCCTCAAGTCTCTTCCCTTTATGAATAGTTCCACATTGCATCTTCAGGGTCTTCCACAAACTCTCAGCCTGCTTACTGGCCTGGCAGGCTCCCAGGAGGTACCTAGCAGACAAGCATTCCTCCTGCTTCTCTTAGAACCTAGGGAGAAGATATAAAGAGGCCAAATTCCAGTGCCCCCTGCCCCCCAGCCCACCACTCACCTCAGCAGGGGCTGTGTGTCCCATTCTCCCTGTCTCCTTCAAGATAGAACAGAATGTGTCGTGGAGGTTGGAGTCGGCGCCTGCTGGGTCCAGCTCTGTTCTGGAACCACAGCCTTCCTTTGGGACCAGCCAGATTCCACCAGCTCTGGCCCTTGCTGCGGCACAGTCCAGCTCTCTGAGCTCCTGCAGGCGCTTGCGGACACATCTTTGCCAGGGCCTTCTCGGGAGCCCACCCTACTGAGATTGTTCAAGTTCAGAATGAGATCACGGAGCCCACCCACCTCCCCCATGCCCTCCTCTCCGTGGCTGCATAACCCTGCTTTTCTGTTCAGCCTGTTCTCTGTCTCTAGCACACAGCTTGCTTGCCCCTTCCTCTCTGCCTTGGCACATACTGCTTCCCACCAGAGCACTGTTCCATGGCCCTTCCCTTATTCCAAACCTAGTTCAAAGATCACCTCTTGGGGGAGCCACCCTGATGAACTGCCTCCAGCTCACCACTCTTACTCTCTGTCTTCTTAGGACCTGTGCGTGCTCAGTTTCAGTGCAGTGTTTCTTTATCCTCTTTTGCTTGACAGGCACTGTGCTAGGTGCTGGGGTAGAACACCGAGGAAGACAGGGTCCCCACCCTTGGGGTGTCAGGATCGGTTAATGGGGAACAGAATGAAAACGTAGAAATGCCTTTCAGGAGTGACAGAGTACAAGGTACAGTCAGGGACAGCTCAACTTGATGGGGAGGTCAGGGAAACTGCCCAGAGGAAGTGATGGATTAGAGAAAGATTTAAGAGGTAGAATCAACAGAGCCAAGTGACTGGATCGGTATTTGCAATATAGGAGTGGAGGCGGGGTGGAGTCTAGGATATGCCTCCCAGGTTTCTGTTTGGGTAACTCAGTGGTTGAGGGCACCAGGAATCAGGGTAGAGGGGGTGCAGGACAGCCGTGTTGGAGGCAGGATGGGAGGGTCTTTACCAGAATCTCAGACTCTTAAGCTTTGTTGTTGTTTTTTCTTTTTAAGGGAACTTTATTATTTTTATTTATTTATTTTTGGCTGCGTTGGGTCTTCACTGCTGCGCGGGCTTTCTCTAGTTGCGGAGAGCGAGGGCTACTCTTCGTTGCGGTGCGCGGGCTTCTCATTGCGGTGGCTTCTCTTGCTGCGGAGCACGGGCTCTAGGCGCGTGGGCTTCAGTAGTTGTGGCTCGCAGGCTCTAGAGCACAGGCTCAGTAGTTGTGGCACGTGGGCTCTAGAGTGCAGGCTCAGTAGTTGTGGCGCACGGGCTTAGTTGCTCCACGGCATGTGGGATCTTCCCGGACCAGGGCTCGAACCCGTGTCCCTGCATTGGCAGGCGGATTCTTAACCACTGTGCCACCAGGGAAGCCCCTAAGTTGTTTTTTTATAGAGTGTCTGGTAGCTTCCTGGTGTCAGGGGAAATGGGCATTAGGTATTTTATTAGGCAGGAAACTCTCAGAGGGCAAAAATTGGGTCTCCCCTCCAAAGGAGCAAATTGCCTGAGATAAGCACTGTGTTCTCCTTAGATGTGGAGCTCCCTAGGGTGGTGGCACCTTTCCTTCCTCTGTTTCTCATCCAGTGTTGCCCAGTGTTCAAGGCTTTGCACCTGTGGGTGGGAGTGCAGGTGCGGTGAACAGGCATAAGGCGCCCGGCTGCTCTGTCCTCCAGGGCCATCTCAGAGATGGCATCTTGGCCTGTAAATATGATCAGTGACAGTGTTTATGGTACTGAGAGCAGTTAGAGAAGGCGGAGGGCTCTGAGGGTTGGGGTAACGAGGAAGATTTGTTGTGAAATTAAAATATTTAATTCATGAGAGAGTGGTTTTAAGCTACCAGAATTCTGAGCAGTTTGGACAAGTGTTATTGATAAATATTCCTACTGCCAAAAAACAAGACATGGTCCAGTCTCAATGCCCTGGAGGGGGATAGCCCTCCTGGATAGCCTTTTTATTCCAGAGCTGGATTTGAGTTCTGGGCCACAGAGTAATGGGTGAATCTCTGGAATCCTGGGCAGGGGGGAGGGGTCATGAGCAGCAGCAGTAGGTCAGATTCTAGAGGTTCTGCTTAGACTGGGCTAAAGGATGCTTCTGTCTATCTCTGCCTCTGAAGCAACTCTGGAATAGAAAGACATAGTTTAGAGTATATCACTTCCCTAAACATAATGCATATTCATCACCTGGGTTTCTTGTTAAAATACAAGCTCTGATCTTGTAGGTCTGGGGTGGGGCCTGGGATTCTGCATTTCTAGCAAGATGGTAGATGATGCTTGTTGCTTTAAGTAGGAAGGATTTAGGACTCACCATTAGGAAGCCTTTCCTTTGGGCTCCCTGGCATTCTGTACACTTGATGTCTTACCTCTAATAATACTTCATTGTCCTGTCTGCATACCTATCTACCTCTGCCTGGAAGACCCCTGGAGAGCAGCGTCCATTTATTTGTCAAAGTATCACCACAGCCTAACATAAGGCCTAGCACATAATAGGTGTTCAATAGAGAATTGATAAAAGAATGACCCTGGGAATAGGAAACTGTCCAAATAATGCCAAAACCAAGGTTCTGCATAATGAGCTCTTGGAATTCTCAGCTATAAGCCAGATCTCTTTTGTACAGCAGATCAGTCAGTGTTTCAGTGCCACCGTGATCAAGGCTCCCATGCTGGACACCACAGGGATGGCGTGGAAAGAGGAGGCAGAGACCTGAGCATTGGGAAATTTGCTGTCTCAGTGGCAAAACAGGGTTAGGGCCCATTTGATGCAACATTAGCATACTTACACAATAACTTCTAACTAAGTGCAAATTAAGGGGGTGTGACTGAGAACCAAAAGGAAACAAAGAGCAATCCATGGGTACCTTGGCAGCTTGCACCTCCAAATGCTCAACACTTACTTGTTTCTTCACTTGTTGAAATCATGATTGCATCCTAAAGGAGGTTAGCATAGACAAGGCACCCAGCTGCCCTGGGAGACTCACTGTCATCCCAGAGCCACAAAACCACAGACAGGGCCTGTGACCCAAGGGCTGGTCCTGCTCTTGCCACGTGGGGCCACACAGAGGCTGGGAGCCAGAGGGAGGATCATCGGCATCTTCCAGCAACAGAGCAGTGACTAGGAAAATGTGAAGAGGAACAGGCAGCAGCAATGTGAGCATAACCCATTTGGAGTGAGGAGGAGGTAAGAGTGGGGCTTGGAGAAGACCCATGCTGGAGATCCTGGGGAGATGTCGGTGGTAATTTTTACTTCCCTAATAGACGCAGAGCATTTCAACTTTGCTAATTAACAGAACAGCAGGCTTGTAAATCTGACAGCAGCAGGACACGAATGGGGTGGGATTAACACTGAACGGGGGAAGTGTGCCTTTGTCCTTAAGATAAAGCACAGCATTCATGTTGGGCCAGGCCCATGAGGGAACCCTCTGGTTCTTTCTTTTCCTGCAGTAACCCCAAGGGCACAGGGACCTTTATTTCTTCTCAGGCTTTCTTTAGAGGTAGCAAGGGGCCTAGAGTTTATAGTCTAATAGTGCTATCAAATGTACCTTGTATCAGAGAGAGTAATTGCAGTTCATGTCTTCCTCCTTCAAGGTGTGTATGCCCCCGGAAGTTCTCCCATCACTAGTCTCGCATTTTGGTAACTTGGGCTGTCCGCAAAATGGGGTGACGTGCCCTGAACATTCCAATCCCTAAACTGATTCCTGGGAAAGAATGGGTTGGGAGGCCAGGGAAGAGTTTTTTTTTTTTTTTAAACATCTTTATTGGAGTATAATTGCTTTACAATGGTGTGTTAGTTTCTGCTTTATAACAAAGTGAATCAGTTATACATATACATATGTTCCCATATCTCTTCCCTCTTGTGTCTCCCTCCCTCCCACCCTCCCTATCCCACCCCTCTAGGTGGTCACAAAGCACCCAGCTGATCTCCCTGTGCTATGCGGCTGCTTCCCACTAGTTATCTATTTTACATTTGGTAGTGTATATATGTCCATGCCACTCTCTCACCTTGTCACATCTTACCCCTCCCCCTCCCCATATCCTCAAGTCCATTCTCTAGTAGGTCTGTCTTTATTCCCGTCTTGCCCCTAGGTTCTTCATGACCTTTTTTTTTTTTTTCCTTAGATTCCATATATATGTGTTCGCGTACTGTATTTGCTTTTCTCTTTCTGACTTACTTCACTCTGTATGACAGACTCTAACTCCATCCACCTCACTACAAATACCTCCATTTCATTTCTTTTTATGGCTGAGTAATATTCCATTGTATATATGTGCCACATCTTCTTTATCCATTCATCCAATGATGGACATTTAGGTTGCTTCCATGTCCTGGCTATTGTAAATAGAGCTGCAATGAACATTTTGGTACATGACTCTTTTTGAATTATGGTTTTCTCAGGGTATATGCCCAGTAGTGGGATTGCTGGGTCGTATGGTAGTTCTATTTTTAGTTTTTTAAGGAACCTCCATACTGTTCTCCATAGTGGCTGTATCAATTTACATTCCCACCAACAGTGCAAGAGGGTTCCCTTTTCTCCACACCCTCTCCAGCATTTATTATTTCTACATTTTTTGATGATGGCAATTCTGACTGGTGTGAGATGATATCTCATTGTAGTTTTGATTTGCATTTCTCTAATGATTAATGATGTTGAGCATTCTTTCATGTGTTTGTTGGCAATCTGTATATCTTCTTTGGAGAAATGTCTATTTAGGTCTTCTGCCCATTTTTGGATTGGGTTGTTTGTTTTTTTGTTATTGAGCTGCATGAGCTGCTTGTAAATCTTGGAGATTAATCCTTTGTCAGTTGCTTCATTTGCAAATATTTTCTCCCATTCTGAGGGTTGTCTTTTGGTCTTGTTTATGGTTTCCTTTGCTGTGCAAAAGCTTTTAAGTTTCATTAGGTCCCATTTGTTTATTTGTGTTTTTATTTCCATTTCTCTAGGAGGTGGGTCTAAAAGGATCTTGCTGTGATTTATGTCATAGAGTGTTCTGCCTATGTTTTCCTCTAAGAGTTTGATAGTGTCTGGCCTTACATTTAGGTCTTTAATCCATTTTGAGTTTATTTTTGTGTATGGTGTTAGGGAGTCTTCTAATTTCATTCTTTTACCTGTAGCTGTCCAGTTTTCCCAGCACCACTTATTGAAGAGGCTGTCTTTTCTCCACTGTATATGCTTGCCTCCTTTATCAAAGATAAGGTGACCATATGTACGTGGTTTTATTTCTGGGCTTTCTATCCTGTTCCATTGATCTATGTTTCTGTTTTTGTGCCAGTACCAAACTGTCTTGATTACTGTAGCTTTGTAGTATAGTCTGAAGTCAGGGAGCCTGATTCCTCCAGCTCCATTTTTCGTTCTCAAGATTGCTTTAGCTATTCGGGGTCTTTTGTGTTTCCATACAAATTGTGAAATTTTTTGTTCTAGTTCTGTGAAAAATGCCAGTGGTAGTTTGATAGGGATTGCATTGAATCTGTAGATTGCTTTGGGTAGTATAGTCATTTTCACAATGTTGATTCTTCCAATCCAAGAACATGGTATATCTCTCCATCTATTTGTATCATCTTTAATTTCTTTCATCAGTGTCTTATAATTTTCTGCATACAGGTCTTTTGTCTCCTTAGGTAGGTTTATTCCTAGATATTTTATTCTTTTTGTTGCAATGGTAAACAGGAGTGTTTTCTTAATTTCACTTTCAGATTTTTCATCATTAGTGTATAGGAATGCCAGAGATTTCTGTGCATTAATTTTGTATCCTGCTACTTTACCAAATTCATTGATTAGTTCTAGTAGTTTTCTGGTAGCATCTTTAGGATTCTCTATGTATAGTATCATGTCATCTGCAAACAGTGACAGCTTTACTTCTTCCTTTCCGATTTGGATTCCTTTTATTTCTTTTTCTTCTCTGGTTGCTGTGGCTAACACTTCCAAAACTATGTTGAATAATAGTGGAGAGAGTGGGCAACCTTGTCTTGTTCCTGATCTTAGTGGAAATGGTTTCAGTTTTTCACCATTGAGGACAATGTTGGCTGTGGGTTTGTCATATATGGCCTTTATTATGTTGAGGAAAGTTCCCTCTATGCCTACTTTCTGCAGGGCTTTTATCATAAATGGGTGTTGAATTTTGTCGAAAGCTTTCTCTGCATCTATTGAGATGATCATATGGTTTTTCTTCTTCAATTTGTTAATATGATGTACAACGTTGATTGATTTGCGTATATTGAAGAGGAAGAGTTGTTTTATCTTCCCAAATTGCACTGAATCTTGCCAGGGAATTGGTTCCCAATACTTTCTTTCAAAGCATATTGATCTGATAACCTGAAGATCTTAAAGGCTAATAAATATGAAGAGAAGGTTTAAAAAGTCTCAGAATACTAGAGCTGAGTGGTACTCTGGAGATCATCTACTCAGATCACCAGCACTTGGTGTGACAGATGAGGCCACTGACCTTGTGCAAGTCACTTTAGGAAGGGTTAACATTACATTCACGTATTTATTCTTTCATCAAATATTTATTGAATATTTACTATGAGTCTGCCCAGACATGTACCTGGGAGTGAAAACACGTTGCTATTTCATTGGTCCTGTTTGAGTTAGCGTTCAGTGAAGTTCCCCTTTCTTATAGATTCTGACAGCTGGTTTCACAAGGATGGTGGGGGAATTGACACATAGAATCTTTAGCCAGTGCAAATAGGTTTTCTATGCAAGGTCACCAACTTCTGAGCTGCTGGGCTAATTAGTTTAGCTCTACTTGGCTTTACATAATACATACATTATTGAAAAGTTATTTGTAATTCAATTTTTTGGCAAATGAGAAACTAATTCAAACCACTAAGGCAACTTTTATTTGAAGAAACCCTGGAGCAAATCCTTTTATAATGTGAAAAATTTTGTTGTTGCTGTTGGAAGTGATTATCCCCTATTTAAGGATTTTGTAAATCTGGACACTTTAGGTTTTCTTATGGTGGGCACACAACCTGGGAGATAGCTCAGTTGTGTTCTGAACGGGATGAGGGAAGACTCTGGCCTGAGAAGAGGAAGCCCCGCTGGGAATCTTAGACCAGCCCAACCCAAGATAGTGACATATACTCGGGCCAACAATTGCAAGCTGCCTGGACAAGCTGCTCCCCTTCTCTCAGGTCTTGGAGTCTGGAGGGGAGAACGGAGAGGTGGGGCATGATGAGTGGGGTATGCAGGATGAAATTCCAAATTCCCTCTCTCTCTCTCCACAGGTGGGAGTGGGGAGAGGGCAGGATGAGGAACCTTTTGCTTCTTTTAGAGCAAATTTCAAACTCTTCCTTAATATCTGGGGACTGTGTGGAAATAGAGCCGTCTTATATACTTTAACATGGTAGGGGAAGCAAGGAAGAACAGTGGAAAAAAACAGGACAGGAGTTTAGGAGAGAAGAGGATTGTGTGGATTCTTATTATACAGTAAAATCTCATTACTTTCGGTCTTGCTATTTTCGAACTTGTAAATAATCTAGACGAAGACAGGACTGAAGTTTAACTTTTCTTATTAAAATTTTTTCTCTAGAAATTAATAGTGTATGTAGTGATGTAAAGGAGAGTGTTTTAAAACTGATGTATAGAAAGACACAGTCCACATATGAAAATAAACTATTTTCATGCAGAAGCATCATTCTACTCAAGCAATTCATATATTAAAGTTGATCCTTATCTAGTTGGTAAAGCTTGATAGGACTCTTCCTTGCCCAGGAAGCTGAAACTTCTTATTGCATCATGGTGAAAATTTACCTATGTATCTGTTTGTAATTTCTACAATAATTTATATGGATCCTAATTAGTTTCTACTAGTGAGGTTTAATTGCTTTCCTGTGTTGGAAGATAAAGTCAGAGCATAAAGATCTGTAGAAACAAGAAAGTACAAAACCATGCTTATAGTTAGAACTTCCTTTTTTATGGTGTTATTTTTTTTCCTCTATTGCCCACGGTCTTCTCAAAGTGAGCCTTGCAGCTGGTTAATTCAGCATCAGCTACTCTGGGCCAGCTTGTAAAGAGAAGCAACTAATGAAAAAAAGCCTCACTGTCTTCATTTAGTGAAAAATGAAAAAGAAGAAATAGGTGAAAGGGTCAGAGGCCCTTTGGAAATTTGTTTGGGGTTAGGGTATGACCTCTGACCGTGGAAACTGGCGTTCTGGGGATACTTCTCTTCTCCTCTTTGGTTGAGTGTGCAACTGTCTCATTTCCCTTCCCTAGGCCAGTGATCTTAGTCCCAGGTTGTTGCCAGAATTCCTAACAATTTTGGATCCTTGAAATAGTCAATGTTTAGGGATTGAGACACCCTGAGTGGGACCATCCTGTCCAGCACATTTCTCCCCTCTGTAAATTGTCAGGTTGGGACCACAAGAGAGTAAGCCAAGTGGAGAAAGGCACTAGAAGGGGTGTCTGTGGTCTCTGGTTCTCTCTCACTGAGCTGACACAGGGCCGCCACTCTTCTGGGGTCCCTCTGTGCCATGTCCCTAGAGGCGGTACACAGCAGAGATTCCATCACAGCCTGCAGGGCTCTGAGTGTGGGCTGGCTCTCCCTGAGAGTCTTTGTGGGGTACTCAGGGTAAATGATAGGGGTGCAGTGGGCTGGCCTGGAGTTTTTGTGAGCGTGTGTAAGCTGAGTCCTCCCTTCCCACGCATCGCACACGGGGCTGGGTTGTCCTTTGCCTCCAGAGGCTGCTGTTTCTCGAGGCACATTGTTATTTTCCATTCTGTGTGAGTCCCAGGCCTCTGCCCCCAACCCTCTAACAGGAGCTCAACTGGACTCCTGAAAGGACTTTCCAACTGAGAAGCGAGATTTAGGCAGAGAAAGAGTTGCTGAAGAAGGGAAGGTGTTTCCTTCCCACGGGATTGACATTGCTCACCAGCTGTCCATTGTGGACTGAGGACGGTGTTACTGAAAGGGCGGGAGAAGAGGTGGGGAGGGGTTTTGCACTCAACTTTGCTTGTCACTTGGGGATTTTCACTTTTCCCATCTGTAAAATGAAGACTAACAGTTGCTGTGCCACATAGAGGAAAGGCAAAAAGAATTTTTTAGGGCATTGTGGTCCATCTTGATGTTAATTAACCTGTTCAGCAGATATTTACTGAGTGTCTACTGTGTATCAGCCACTGTGCTAGCACTAGAAGTACAAAAATGATTTCTAAAAAGCCCCCATCTTCAAGTTCACAGCAACAGGGCTGTAGTTGTTGCCTCCAGGGCTTGGAGCTTTGTGTGTGTTTTGGGGGGTGACTTGGACGGGTCTCTCCTTGAAAAGGACCTGGAGGGCCATACCCTTGGTCACCCCTATGGCCCGGCATCATGTGGAAGTGTCCTTTCTGTTGTGGAGCCTCTCCTGCTCTTGGGCCGGGCTGTGGGGCCTGAGCAAGGCATTACTTTCTGGCTCATGATGGGGTTGGGAAACTAAGGGTGGAACTGAGGGATTCAGCCATTTGGCCTCTTTCACCCTTATTCTTTCTGTTTTGTTCTCTGACAGGGTCTTTTCGGAATGATGGTTTGAAAGCTTCTGATGTCCTTCCCATCCTAAAGGAAAAAGTGGCCTTCGTGTCTGGTGAGTGTCTATGGAAGCTTCCTTTATAGTGGACCTAGAGAAGGGGTGTGTGTGTGTGTGTGTGTGTGTGTGTGTGTGTGTGTGCGCGCGCGTGCGCGCGTGTGCGCAGGCACTCACTTCTCTGTGTGCTAGTGAGAGAGGAGTGGTGGTGGAAGCGATGCTCAGAGAAGCTGCTTCCTCTCTCCAGAGGCAGGCAGAAAGGGAAGGGAGCTCTCTGGTCCCCGCTGGGTGTCCTGGAGGATGTTCACAACAAAGGGTGAGTACCCTCCCCCCACCATGCACCCACACACATCCACCTCATCCCACCCCACCCTCCCAGGCTTGTCAGGGCCACAGGAGCTGCTGAGGCCCCTCTGAGAGATGCTCCAGCTGGAGGGGTCTGTCCCTTTCACACATTCCCACAGGTTTTATTTGGGTTCATCTCTGGATGAACAGGTGGACAGGGGATTTAAATTTTTTCTTGCTCCTTCTTATCTCTTCTTCCAGCAAAGGGAACTCAAGTGAGTAGTTGTATCTATTTATTTATTTATTTTTCTGAATAGTACTCATTTCCTACTTCTCTCTCCAACCCATCTTATGCACTGGGTCCCTTTAATGTCTAATTCAGGGGTTATCAAACTGTAGCCTGTGTTTTGCTGCCGGCCAGCCACCTGTTTTTGTAAGTAAAGTTTTACTGGAACATAGCCATGTGCATTCACTTAGTAGTGTATTAATTAGCTTCCTATTGCTGCTATAACAAGTTGCCACAAAGCTTGGCGGCTTACAGCAACAGAAATGTATTCTCTCACAGTTACGGAGGCCAGAAGTCCAAAATCAGTTTATTGGGCTGAAGTCAAAGTTTCAGCAGGCTGTAATGCTTCAGGAGGCTCTAGGGGAGAATTTGTTTCTTCCCCCCTTCCAGCTTCTGGGGGCTGCCAGCATCCCTTGGCTGGTGGCCACATCACTTCCACCTCTGCCTCCATGGTGGTATTGCCTTCTGCTCTTCTGTCTGTGTCAAATCTCCCAATGCCTCACGGTAAGGATACTTGTGACTGCACTTAGGGCCTACTCAGATATTCCAGGATAATCTTCCCATCATAGGAGCCCTATCTGCAAAAGCTCTTTTTCCAAATAAGGTGACATTTACAGGTTCCAGGGGTTAGGATTTGATATGTTTGGGGGTCATTATTCAGCTTTTTACAAGTATTGTCAATGGCTGCTTTGTTACTGTAACAGCAGAGTTGAGTAGTAGTAGTTCTAGCAGAGACCAGATGGCCACAAGCCTAAAATGTTTACCATGTGGCCCTTTAAGAAAAAGTTTGGTGACCCCTAATGTAATTGAAGCCAAACTATAAGGTGCACCAACATCACTCTGGGTGCCAGTTCTAGGGCATTAATATAGGCCTCCTGGATCAGAATCTCTGGCAGGGGCTGGGGGAATGGCAGTGTGAGAATAGCGAAGGATCATATTTTAAGAAATACACACAGGTGCTTAATACACCTTCGTGGATTGAGCCTTTGTTTCTGGATGATTCTGGTCATCTACAAGGAGTGGCGATTCAATCACAGTGAAAGAGCCAGCACAGTCCCACAGTGCAGGGGTTCACCCCTGCTGGGTGGGTGATAGCCAAAATGGAGAGAAGGGAGAGAGAGGAAGGGGGTTTGAGGAAGGAGAAACCAAGTAGCAGGTGTCTCCCACCTGACCAGAGGGAAGAGGTGAGAGGGCAGAGTATGTGATGGTAGTATGTAAGCCTTTGAAAGGTACAAAGTGCATTCCATATTATTATTATTATTAGTAGTAGTAGTAGTAGTGGCAATAATAATATAGTGTTTTGCTATTGTTTTTGCTGTTAGAGAGAGTGGCTGGGAAGCTGCCTTTCCTTTCCCCATTTAGTGTTAGTTGCTGGCATATCTTATTAGGTGGTAAGCCCCTGTCACTGAAGACGGTGAAGCTCAGGCTGATCCCTTGGCAGGATCACGTGGCAGCGACTTCAGTATGGGTAGAGGTGGAAGACAACCTCCAAAGCCTTTGTAGTCTTGGATCTGGGTGCTTGCTGAGCGTGTGGGAAGACCTTGTGTAGAGGTGCTGGGGCTGCTGGGCAGCACCAGGCCTCTGACTTCTGCTGTTGCCCATCATCTGGGTTCCCAGGACATGGCCCACAGCTCTGTAGGGAGCCAGAGCAGATCTTTTCCTTTTATTCTTTAATGCCTCGAGCCTATTTAACCTATTTAACCCCGCGTCCTCCCTCCCCCTGGGTGTCCTGCTAATTCTTCCATTCTCTATGCCTGATGCTTCCTCTATCTTCAGTGCATTCCCTGCACCTTCTGCCAGTTTGAGCCTTTCCTCTCCGTCCCAAGTCAGTTCCCACTTTGCCTCCTCCAGGAAGCCTTCCTGGCTTTTTTTTTTAAAAACACATCTTTATTGGAGTATAATTGCTTTACAATGGTGTGTTAGTTTCTGCTTTATAACAAAGTGAATCAGCTATACATATACTTATATCCCCATATCTCCTCCCTCTTGCGTCTCCCTCCCACCCTCCCTATCCCACCCCTCTAGGTGGTCACAAAGCACCGAGCTGATCTCCCTGTGCCATGTGGCTGCTTCCCACTAGCTATCTGTTTTACATTTGGGAGTGTATATATGTTCGTGCCACTCTATCACTTCATCCCAGCTTACCGTTCCCCCTCCCCGTGTCCTCAGGTCCATTCTCTACATCTGCATCTTTATTCCTGTCCTGCCCCTATGTTCTTCAGAACCTTTTTTTTTTTTTTTTTAAGATTCCATATATATGTGTTAGCATACGGTATTTGTTTTTCTCTTTCTGACTTACTTCACTCTGTATGACAGACTCTAGGTCCATCCACCTCACTACAAATAACTCAATTTCAGCCTTCCTGGCTTTAATGCATACCCTCTGAGCACCATTCTGTTCCACATCAGTTCAGGGCATATGAGTGCAGACAGGGTACATTCTGACATGGGAACCCTTGCTTGATTGTTCGTGGTTTATTTTTTCCCATGTGAATTCCGTCAGAGCCCTGGGGCAGGGCCCAGCCAGCCCTAGAAAAGAGCTTCCCAAGTGTAGGGAGTTGTCCTAATGGAGTACAGAGCAGCAATGTGCCAGGAAGGCAGTTAGTTAGGCATGAGGCCAGTAGCTGCTTCCCAGAGTAGGACCAAGGGGGCCGGGGGTTGCAGCTCATGCCCATGTGTCGATGTGGGCCAGGCAGCCCGGGGTAAGTCTTTTTTTTTTTTTTTTTTAATTGAAGTATAGTTGATTTACAATGTCTTGTTAATTTCTGCTGTACAGCAAAGTGACTCAGTTATATATATATATTCTTTTTCATATTCTTTTCCGTTATGGTTTATCACAGGATATTGAATATAGTTCCCTGTGCTATACAGTAGGACCTTGTTGTTTATCCATCCTATATATAATAGTTTACATCTGCTAATCCCAAACTCCCAGTCCATCCCTCCCTTACCCTCCCTCCCCCTTGGCAACCACAAGTCTGTTCTCTATGTGGGGTAAGTCTTATTCATCTGCACGTGGTGCTGGGAGCTTCGGGGCTTAGGGAACGTTGTCCTTTTGTGCCTGGGAAGGACGCTGAGGGTGCCAGGGGGATGACTGGCTGCATCTAAAAAAAAGCCGCAAAACAAAAAACAAACCAAAAAAGGCCCTTGTATCCTAAGCTTTTAGAAGACAGAACACAAAAATAAAACAAAATAAAGAAACCCAGAATTAAGTAATGCAGTGTAGTCGTTACATGTCTTTCTGAGCAGAAGCACTACAGGAAGTGCTGAGCAGAGAAACGAAGTGCTGGTTGAGCTCCCTCCCCTGCTGGTGCCCAGCACGGCCAGGGGAAGGGGAAGTTGCGCTGCCATGGGAACGTGCATTTGGAATAATCCAGGGCAGCCCACCACTGTGTGGGTGTGTGCACGTGTGTGAGACAGGATCTGTGGCTGTGCTCCGGGGCCTCTGTCGTTTCAGCCCTGCCCCATCCTGCTCCGTATTCTCAGCCGTGGGCTCTCCCTTTGCTCTCTCTCTGGCTTCCTTCACGTGCTTCCGCCTCCCACTTGCAACACCCACTGTCCCTTTTATCCAGCCTTCTCGTGCAGGCCCATTTCACCCCTGCTCTCTGTGTGCGGCCACACCCTCCTTTTGGCCCCCTCCTGATGTCCCTCTCTGCCGCCTTTTCTCCCATCAACATCAAGCCCGTGTTCCCAGAGGAACTCCACACTGCTGTGGTGCAATTTTATACTCTGGACCCGTGTCTCAAAGCATGTTCCATAGAACAACAGTCGCATGAGATGATCCTCAAAAAAAGAAAACGGGGTCTACCCTCAAATAAGTTTGGGAAATGCTGCCTATTACAGTCCCCCTCTTGGAGATTTGCCATGTTCATTAAAGCACATGTCCTTCAAGCACATGAAAGCGTTTCCCAAGCTACAAATAATGCATTCCCTTAAAAAAACATCATGTGTGTCCATTAGCATCTTGCAGAACTGTAGTTACATGGGCCAAACTTTTGGTACGATTTCCTAGATGTATGTTCTTGTCCTCCCCCCAAAGTACCCTAACCTACTTACCCTAGCTGGAGCCTGCCTCCCCCTGAAAAATGTGAGTGCCATCCTCCCCCACCTCAGTCAGGTTCGCCTTAACCTCCCCTCTTTCAGCCTTGCCTCCTCCCCAGCCCCGTCCTGCCCGGCCTTTGTGGGAGGGGACCAGTGTCGTTTCTTGCCCATCTAACCACCCCCTCCCTCTTTATTCTCTATATTCCCATCTTATAGCTCCCAGCACCAAAGCCTCCACTGAGTAGGCAAACAGCAGGTGTTGGATGAGCAGGGGGATGGCGCTGCTGAAGATCCTGCCACCATCTCTACTGCCTTTTCAAAACTTGGCTCTTTTGTCTCCCGCCATCTGGGGTCCACTTCCACAGTGCACACTGGCTTTAGCAAAGGGTTCTCATTCTTTATCTCTGCTCATTGCCCTCTGGAACTTCAGCACTCATGTCAGTTATCAGTCAAATCCTCCAGCTTCATGGCTCCTCAGTCTCCGTGGCACCAAAGTCTTCCACCTCCCTACCGTGGCCACACACATCCAAGACCTTGAGCCTTGATATGTCTGTCTGTGACCTTAGCCTCTCACCTTGGACCATTGCTGGTGTTCCCCTATCAGTTGGGGGAGTATGGATATCAGATAAAACATCTGCTGTTCCCTCTCCCCTGGGAACTCATGAACCAGTAGGCCATTTCCTACCCTCACTGAGCCCTCCCCACTTAGCCCATGCGTTAGTTCTATTCTGCCTTCGCTCAAGTTAGAGCCTAGCATGGACACCACGGCCAGACCTTTCAACAGAGCTCTCACTGTGCCCTGGTACCCTGCCACCTACTCTTAAACCCACATGGTACCCAGTCCTGCTGTCCATTCTCTAGGGACACTCTCCAGCGGTGGTCCATCCTCCTTTCTCCCAGCACCTCAAGCCCACCCTTACCCTCAACACTCTATTTCACCTAGAGAAACAGTGTCCCCCAGGCACCGCTGAGCTCTCCCTCTCTGTAACTTATCTTTGTTTCCTCCTCCCTCTTTGAGTTCTATCAGTCTGCTGAAGAGAAGGGGGCAGAACCCCTCCCCTTGTACCTACTCTGAATCCTTGGTCCATCCGTTGTCCCCACTCTTTCCAGTGTAATGATTCTCTTCCTTTATGCCTGTTCCTCCTCTTCTTCCTACAGTCTTGCAAGTTCATCTCCTTTCTGAAAAATACCTGCCTTGATCATGCAGCCCTCTCTGGATTCCTTATCCATTCTTCCTGGAGGGAAGGAATTCCACTTCCCCAGGTCTTCTCCCCCCACCACCCCCCTCCCCTGCCATCTGGAACCTTCTGCAGCCAACATTATGAAACTCCTGTCTCCCAAGGCATAACTTGCTCCGCTCAGGAGGGACAGTGCCAGCAGCCCTCCAAGCCTCTTAGGTAGCCTTTGCCATCAGACCAGCCTTGGCTCCCCGTGTTCCCTTAGCTCTACTCTTAAACCATCCACAGAAGGTCAGTGAGAAGGACAACAGCTGCAGTTAAAACCACCCAAGAGGTACAGATGAACCTATTTGCAGAGCAGGAATACAGACGCAGACGTAGAGAACGGACTTGTGGACACAGTGGGGGAAGGGAAAGGGGGGATGAACTGGGAGATTAGGATTGACATGTATACACTACCATGTGTAAAATAGCTAGCTAGTGGGAACCTGCTGTATAGCACAGGGAGCTCAGCTCGTTCTCTGTGATGACCTAGATGGATGGGGTGGTGGGGGGGGGAGGGAGGTCCAAGAGGGAGGGGATGTATGTATACACATAGCTGATTCACAACATTGTAAAGCAATTATACTCCAAATTTTAAAAAAACAAAGAACACCCAAGAGTGAAAATCCTTCGGGTGAGGTCGAGGCTGGAGGGGAAGGTGGAGAGTGAGGGAGAACCTCCCAGCTTTGAGGGAACTTCCCACTTGATTCCTTCACTTCCTTTCTCTCCTGTGGAAGGCAGTTGGGAGATGGGGATCACGTACAAGGTAGATGAGATGAGGTTGGTTATCCATACATGGAACCAGAGCCTGTGGTTTGGAAGGTTTGGAGTTGGGGGCCAGGGTCAAACTCTGTGGTATATCTACACAAATCTGCCCTGGTAGGGGGCTGCAGGGAAGGGACGGTGGTGCTGACATATTTTTTTCTTCAGGGTCAGATCTCGCAGTGGCCCTGCTCTTGTTTGACCCTCCTTATTTCCTCCTCAGGAGTGCCCTGGAATGGACTGGATTTTGTTTGTCAAGACTTCCCTCTGTCTTGTGCTTTCTGGACCCCACAGTCAGAGGGAAACATTATTCATGAACTCATACTGGGTGGGGCCCTGGGAGGCTCTGCTTTTCCTTGGAAAAGATCCTTCTTCAGGGGGCTGAGCTTTAAGCTTCTTTTCCAGTATTGGTGGTGGCCATGCCAGCCCTTACTCCCTCTTGCTCTAGATCCCTTTGTGGCCCCTGCTCTGGGGGATGTTGGGTGGCAGCCTGAGATGCGTGCAGGATGGGGCGTCTGTGATCATGACACAGAGTTTTCTTTGTGAAATAGGCAGTGCCTGTAAGGACATAGTTACTACACCTTAGCTTCGTCCTCATCTAACCTTCCTGAGAAACTTGGTCCTGCTTCCCAATCATAGCATCCATTAACAAAGAAAATTTTAAATCGTAGAATAAATAGTGAGTAGAAAGTTTGGAAAATAGAGGAAAGAAAAAGCAACCATGTAAAATCCCAGCCTTCTGATAGCAAACAATGATTATCATCTCAGTTACTCCCTCCAGCTTTTTTTAAAGCCTGATATTTAGAAAACATTTGTAATCCTAGTGTGTACCTATGCATTTGCAGCGATTAAGACCTTGAGCATCCTATTCCCAATAAAGATTCATGTGCTCCTCCAGCAGGAGTGACGGGTGGCACCTCAGGCAGGCAGGCAGGGGTGGATCCTTGGTTGTGTAGAACACACTTAGGTCTTCTCTATGAATCTAAAAACCTCCCAGCAATGATGTCCCTGCTGGATGCTTTAAGGGCTTCTCACCGTGGTATTCAGTTAATCTTGAGCACTCCCTGCTCATAGAGGTCTGCAAAGAGAAGTGAACTGGAAGTTGAATTTCCAAAGACCATAGCACTTTTAATGGCTTGTTTTCTCAGTACGAGCAGTTATCACTTCCTTCATTATCGTCTCACATTCGTGAAGAGTACTTGTCAAAGTGCTTCCCCATGTGCCATCTTATCAGGTCTTGCAGCAACCCTGTAATGTAGTCATCATTATTTTCATCTGCATTTTACAGATGAGACATCAGAAAAGTCAAAAGACTTGCCCAGGGTCACGCATGTTCCCCGCACCCAAACCCCATGCCCTTGCCCTTGCTCTAAGCAGTGACTGGATTTCTCTGGGCACCATCCTTCTGCCTGTTTCCAGCACAGTTTCTAGCTGGTTTTCTTAAACTCCCTTCTCTTCCTCCCTGCAGGGGGCCGTGATAAGCGAGGTGGACCAATCCTGACCTTCCCTGCTCGCAGCAATCATGACAGAATAAGACAGGAAGACCTGCGGAAACTCGTGACCTATCTGGCCAGCGTGCCAAGGTAAGGTGAATGTCCTGCAGGGGAGGGAGGGGGAAGCTGGACTGATGCAAGGGAGTTGGAATGAGCCTCCATCCCTGCCAGGGGCCTGGCTGTTTCTGCCCTTGGAATGGATTCTAATTATTTCTGGAACATCATCACCCATTGTTCACCTCATTCCCATCATTCCCATTGTTACTGCTGGGATTCATATGGATGGAGTGGGAGCTGGATGTGGGAACCATGGGCAGAGGTGAAGGTCCTAGGCTAAGAGGACCGGGACAGGCCCTGGAAGAGATGACAGTGTGGCCTCGGGAGCAGGGATGGGAAACTGTTCTTTACCTTGGGGAAATGGGAATTCTGGCTGATTCCACTCTGGCTTGTGTAATGGATTTTTTTTCTAAAACCTCTGGCTTATGAATATGTTTGTGGCTTTTAGAGTTTGGGGCAAATAACTCCACTTATATCATTCAAGAGGCAGCCTTAAACTCAGTCTAAGTCATGCATTTTCAATGGGGGGTAATATTGCCTCCAAGGGGGATGAGAATTCGTTCTTGGGGATGGCAAAAAAAAACTTATTCTTTTATGTATTAAGCGCAGCTATACACATAGTACATAAACAGATATATACAATATATTCATGGTATTAAAATCTCATTGGGTGGGTGATTAAGGAAAAAAGTATAAAATGTCTCTTTTGGGGCAGGGGATGATTTTTAAAAAGGGTTGAGAAACACGGATTTCTGAGTGTTGCTAGGTGGTGCTGACCTCAGAGGGTGGTGAGGGAGACATGCCAGGGACATGGTGTATATTTTTAAAGAAGGGGTAGGAGAGGCCTTTGCATAGTCAGAGAATCATAGAATGTGAGAGCCGGAAGAGCCCTGAGAAGTAATCCAGGCAAATACGTGTCATGTTGTGCTTAGGAAACAAGGTCCATATGGGATTAGAGTTGCTTCCGGGGGTTGGGCAGCGGCAGAGCTTGGTCAGAACCCTCCTGACTCCTGCCCCAGTGCTCTCCTCATCCTTGCTCGTGGCCAGCAAGAACTCCATTCTCTGCCTCTTAGTGGGCTTGGAGCCTGTCAGGTGTTCGTTGTGGTGAATAAGAAGTGATGCCTGGGGCCTTTAGAACCTTCCTCTGGTCTCTGTGCATTTTATAGGGGAATTAGTCAATCACAGAGAGGACGTCTGCCTTTGCGGGGAGACCTTGGCTAATTGTTGAACATGCTGATTAAGTTCTTGAAGCAGGTGTCAAACGAGGCGAGCACTTCATTTGAAAGAGCTGTGGCACTGCGGGGGGGCACATGTACAGAGGTTGGTGGATGGTGACGGGCAGGTGGTAAAGGGGATTCAGGAGCCGTCATCGAATGCTTGGAAGGATGTGGAACAGAATGGGGAGCCCTGAAGAGCTCTAGCAGAAGGCTGTGGACAAGTAGATGTCAGATGGTGCCGTTCTTTTCTTCATGCTATCCACAGGGAACCTGACAAAAGATGAAAGGTCCTAAGCTCCAATGAAAGGGACTTAGGTTATATCCGAAGAAGAACTTCTAAACTTTGAGTGCATGAGACTCGGATGAAGAATAGAATAGAAGAGTTTTTCCCCCGAGGTCTTTATACAGAAGAAATATTCCCATCTGTCTTGGAGACAAGGAGGTGGATTAAATAACCCATGATTGATGAGGGTAATTTAGCAATTTAGCCATCTAGGGGCTAAGCATTTTTAAAAGCATCTTTCCCGAGTGTACTACTAACAGGAATAAAACTAGGCGTTTTCTGAAGCGATATATAGGAAAAGTTTTCTTGGGGACCCATGACAGACTCTTAGTTCTTTTAGAGACAGAAGAAATTTGGGATCCTGAAGGCTATGTTTTTCTTTCTGGTAGGTTTATCACATCCCTGCAGCTAATGCACACTCATCTTTTCTTTAGAATAGAAGGTGAAAGAATTGGAAGACCATTTTCTTAATTCTGACTTGTTAAGCAAAGATGGGACAAAACAGATGGGAAGCAATTAAAAAGGCAGAGGTTTCTGCTGAGTGAAGGGGAGCAAAACCCAAGAGGGGCTGGGAGGAAGGATGGTTGTGTGAAATGAATGGGAAGAAATAGTCCCACTATCCTGTGTGAAGGCCAGGTCATGTCTGTACTACTGCATTCAATTCTGCAACATTGAACTCTACCAACCCCCTTTTAGGAGCTACGTGGACCAGTTAGAGCAGGGGTCCCCAACCACCACTGGTCTGTGGCCTGTTAGGAACTGGGCCACACAGCAGGAGGTGAGTAGCGGGTGAGCGAGCGAAGCTCCATCTGTATTTACAGCCACTCCCCATTGCTCGCATTACCGCCTGAGCGCCACCTCCTGTTAGCATTATGGTGAGTTGTATAATTGTTTCATTATATATTACAGTGTAATAATAATAGAAATAAAGTGCATAATGAATGTAATGTGCTTGAATCATCCCAAAACCATCCCCCACCCCCTTCCATGGAAAAATTGTCTTCCATGAAACCGGTCCCTGGTGCCAAAAAGGTTGGGCACCACTGAGTTAGCGTGTTGTCAGGAGAGCAGCACACCGAGGGAGCCACAAACTGTGTCTCTTCAGTTGAAGGACTGAAGGATGTTTTCTTGCAGGAGTGAAAATGGAAGAAAAGTGATTCCTGACTTCAGGTATCAGGAGAGCTGCCCCAAAGAGGAGGGAACAGGCATGGTCTCTGTCGAATCAAAGGGTAGAAGTTAGAGAGATCAGGACTCTGAAGTGGAGAAGAAATCTGCCCAGGAGCTGTCCAGCAGTAACGCTGCTGCCTCTGGAGAAAGTGAGCTTCCTGTCGCTGGCTACTAGATGACCTTCTGTTAGCGATGCTGTAGGAAGGATTCCTCCAGTGGATTGGAGGCTGGATTAGATCATTTCTAAGAAGCTTTCCTGCCCTGAATTCTTTGTTTCTATGATACTGGGAAAAAATACATCATAAAACCTAGAACCTCAAAACAGTATTACCACCCCACCAACATACACTCTCTTTCTCAGGTTCCCTAAATAATTTAAGGCCTAGGATTTCACTTCAGATCTGGTCTACATCTTAAATCCTAAGAGAACTGCTTTCCTGTCCCCTTGTACTCTGGGTGGGAATTTTGAGGTATCAGCCGGGGCTAAGCATCATCCTGGAGCGATGTGTTTGTGACAGTACCAGTTACGCTTTCGGGATCCATCTCGGCCTGGGATGAGTCCTTTCCAGCTTCCCTTTCTTGCTCCTGCTGAGTATGAGCATCTATCTCCTTGGGCTTCTCCAAGCTTTCTGTTATCTTCTTCTGAGGAATCATGGGATATTAGGGTAGGAAGAGAGGCCTTAAGAGTCTTCTAATTCAACTTTCTGACAACTCCATTCACTCAATTTAACAAATATTTATTGAGTGCCTACCATGAGCCAGGGCATGGATAGGTATCTGGGTGAACTCCCGTGTTATCTTTTCTGCCATCCATCCTACACTTATCTAGCTTTTTTGTCCTTCTGCTCTACTATCTGCTTGCAGTTACTTGTACCTGAAAGGAGTGGAAAGGAAATACTCAGAAACAATCAGTTGATGAATGTCCCTAGAAATTGAGAGACAGATAGATAATCTAGGCTGAGAGTAAACAGTTACCCCAGCATAACTCACAGTATGGATAATCTACCCACTGTGATAATTGGGAGTTGACCATATGCTTGGAATAGAAATTTCTAAGTATCTAGTAAAGAAATCCCAGGTGGTTTTATTGCATTGAGTTCCTTCTCTTCTTCATCATTGTTATCCTGCTTTGCCATGATCATCTTTCTGCAGCTCCCAAGGGTACCGATTGTTAGCCCCTTGATGTATCAGCCACTTAACTCTGTTCTTAGCAGTGCTGCTGAGATGCTGGCTGAGTGTTCCAGCAAGGAATGCAGGTGTCATACTGGTGGGGAAAGATGACAAGAAATTAAGATGGGATATTCTGCAATGCCAATCAAACCAAGGTGTCAATATTCACAGCTTATTATTTGATAACATTTGCTCTTGTTCTGCTGATTTCAGCAAGAGATAAATTGGGCTTATAGCCAGCACTATCTTTGTGCAGCATCACCAGAAAATAGAAATAAGCAGAGAGAGCCAGGAAGACAGTTAAAAGATGAGTAGGTAAAAACTGCAAGGATTTCCTCCCATTATATTCAGCATGAGAGAAACCAAGCTATGGAAACTGTCATCACTGAATCCGTCTGTTGTAATGGCCTGTTGAGTTGTGTCACTGGCATCCTGCCCTTTGCTCTGAGATCATCAATTAAAGGAGGATGCAGGGAGTAGTGATGGAAGGTTCAGAAAATAGAGCCAATGAGGACATTTGCCTAAAGTTTATCCCTTTCCAGATCCCTTTCTAATTTTTTGTTGCTTATATATAAAGGGTTTATAATTTCTATTACACTTCCCATATTCTACACAAATTTCTTAGCAATATCAGTAAAGTGTTCCTGTTGTTAGGTGTACATAGTCCAAGCCCTGAAGAGCAAATAGTATTCTACTCTGCTGCTAAGGAACATAACATCACAATAGTAACAACCATTGTCGGTGATCACTTTCCTTGGAGCCATACAGACCCTCACAGCAAAGCGAAGAGAGGCATCTTCGCATAGACAGAAGGCACTGGGGTTCAGATCCCAGCTCTACCACTTCTGAGTCAGGGAACATATGACCACTCCACCCGGGTTATCTGAGAAGAGTTTAACAAAGGCACACTTGACAATGATGCGGGTAGGCAACAGGGAAAGCAGCAAGGTTTGGATTTCCAAGTTATCCCAGAGCTGGCAATAGCAGGGAGGGAAGACATTACGACTTCTGGCCCTGAAGGGGCAAGGTGAGGAGAGGTGCATAGAACCTGGAGAGGTAGCTGTATGAGAGGGCTGCTTGACAAGAGCTGTGACCTTCAGTAGAGAGTTGCCACCAACTCACGGTGATTCCACAATGTGGGGCAAGGGAAGTTGATACCCTTGCTTCACCCCTCCCATTCTCTGACCTCCTGTCATTGTTTGTCATTGATTGAATGCAACCAAAGCCAGGTGACAGGGGGCTCATTGAGGCAGTCCGTGTGGGTCAGCCTCCCAGGGCATCGGGTAGAGGGGAGAAGATGGAGAATGGATTCAGAGGGGCAAAAGGAAGATGCTTGACATAGGGTGAGACCTTGGGCATATGACTCAACTTTTCTGAGTCCAGTATTCTAATTTTTAATTTGGAAAAAGAACGACTATCTCACAAGGGTGTTGTGAGGAAACTATGTAGCAATCTCTCATGCCTAGCACCCAGGCAGGTACTAACGGCAGCAGGTGTGGCCACTGGAGAGGGGTGATTGGCCCCAGATGCCCCCGACCAAGCTGTGTCTCACCAGGTGTGGCTCACACCCCCTTTGCTTCCTTCCCACCTTGCCTAGTCCCTGCAGTAGGTTGGGCCGCCCCCTTGGGGGCACAGGAAGGCAGGCAGGAGGGCTTTAAGCCCTCTCGCCCCTCTAAGCAGGCTCCAGCCTACCTTGCCCTCACCCTGGAATCCAGTGCAGTGATGAAAATGGAGAGTCACCTTTATCCAGGTGCGGCCCAGGAGGCCTGGGCTCCCGGTGGCAGCCACTTAAGGCGGGCTAGAGCCACTCCCTGTCCCCGTCTGCTTCCACTCTAGACCTCGGTTTCCCCTTCCTTCCCTCACTCGGGGCACTAATAACAAGGAGCTAGCCTTGCCCACTCCCATCCTTCTGCTCCTCCCCACCCCCCAAGGTTCTGGTTCCATCTTTCCTCTGTTCACAAACTACCTCTGGACAGTTGTGTTGTTTTTTGTTCAATGTTTCATTCATTCCTTTTTTTTTTTTTTTCCAGAAAAGGATATTTTTTTATTCAAGTAACTGCAAATAGGAAACCAGAGCAGGGGGCCCAGGCTGGGACAAATAATGGCTACCTCCTCCCTGACAGAACAGGGGGAGAAGGTGGCCCCTACACCCGACGGTCACCACCAGCCCCCCTCCTTACTCTGCTGCAGCATCCTAGGGGCAGGGCCCCACCTTCCCTGGGACTGGGGTAGCCGGTAACCCAGCCTGCTTTGCCCCAGGCCCCTTCCCCTAAGAGCATCTTGGAGGAGGGGAATGTGGACAGAACAGGAGGCAATGAGGATGAACATTTGGCGCTGGTAGCAGCAGCAATGACGGATGTCTAAGGTGCCTAGCACCCGGACATTCAGTACTTTATAGTCTGTCTCCTAAAGGAACCTAATAATAATAATAACTATAAGTATAAATACATATATGGCAATATTTGCTACATATGAAGGAAGAGATGTAATGTATGTGTCAGTTATAAAGCATAATAATAAATGGAACACCTGAGAGCCCACCCCTAAAATCAGAAGCAGAACCTCACCTCTGCTCTTAAAGCTACCTGTGGCTCTTCCCCACCCTAATCTCACCTACTTCTCCCAGAAGTAACTATTATCCTCAGTTTTGTGTTTATCCTTGTCTGGCTTCTTTTGGTATAGCTTACCACATGTTTGCATAAATGATATATTGTTTAGTTTTGCATGATTTTGAGCTTTATAAAAATGGTATTATACCATGTATAGTTTTCTGTGACTACTGTGCTATGCAACATGGATAAATCTTCAAACATAATTTTGAGTTGAAAAAAAGCACTTAATGCTTCCAACCTCTGGAACTGATCTATTAAGTAATACATAAATGCTAGCCATTATTATTATCTTCAAACCTACATGATTGCACTGTTGTGAGTATTCTGTATACATTAACTGAGTTTTCACAGCATTTTGAGATGGGTATTATTTATTCCCATTTTGCATATGAGCAAACTGAGTCTCAAAGAGGTTAGATAACTTGCCAATGGACACACAGCCAGTGTAATTTGGAGCACCAGAGCCTGCGCTTTTATCCACTGAATAGATGAGGAGGCCAGAGTGAAGGAGGCAGTGGTTGATGGAGTGCAGGGGACAGATTTGGAGAGAGAAGGAAGGTAGACCCTGAAGGATAGGACTGGATTGGAGCAGGACAGTAGAAGAGGGTAGTAAGGAGATGAGGGGCAGATGATGTAATCTTGGTGGGCAGTGGCATCCTGTCTATCAAGCCTGCTTCCTCCAAGGTTCTCTTTGGATTTTAAGTGTGAAGCTTGCTGCAGGTGGGAAATGCAGGTGGCAGTTGCCTGAAACCTGGGTTTCTGCTGGCCAAGACAGCAGTGGTGACTGTGGATGTGCAGGATAATGGAGGTGGTGGGGGGTGCCTCAGACTTCCTCCCCCAGGTCTTTGTGTTCAGTTTTAGACACACAAATGCTACTCATTAATGCTCATCTGTGGATGATAGTCAACTATTTTTCAGTAATTAATTACACTAAGGGATGTAGTGGGGGGAAAAAAAGCACTTAAGACCATGGAAACTATTTAAAGAGATAAGTAAAAAGGCTGTCTGTAGTAGGGATGCTGAACATAAAGCCTGGAATGGTGGGGGTGGTCTCTTTTGTATTCTAGGGGGCTCATCCTGTTCTGTTTCCTCGGGTCTTAGATGTTTCTTTCACTCAGCCACCTGCCTAGTTCGATCTTGCCTTGCTCTGGCGTCAGAAGCACAATTCTGGCATTACTCAGCAGTCAGCTGATAGGCATTCTGAAGTTAGTTCACTTCCTTGACCATGCCACTGCTGGACTTGGCGGGTCTGTGTCTATGCTGGTGCAGTTCTGAGGCAGAGGGGCCAGCCAGAGGGACTCATGGAAACCCTGTGAAAAGCAACTGTGTGTGTGTGCGTGCGTGCATGTGTGTGTGTGTATGTATGTATGTATAGAGTGGGGAGAGCCAGCTGTGATGCTTCACTTGCAGAGGCAAGCATTTGTGATTCCCTGGAGAACAATAACCTGGACAATCAGAGGCGGAAACCATGTGGTCATGAAGTAACTATGAGAAGCAGCACTCATTATTCCAGAAATGCTTCCAGTAAACGCCTTTAGGTGATAAATCAAGGATCCAGCACTGGACAAAAGGATTCCTGTTGGAGAGGGTGTGTTGTTTTTTCTTCACATGCATCTTCAATGTGACCCTTAGAAGGGACTTTGGACATTGCCACTGACTTGGTGGGAGTGGAACTGTGGACTAATAGAGGAAGAAAGAGTGGCCTTGAGGACAAATATTGATCCTGGAAATTATTCAGGGGATTCCAGTCCAGGAAGAATGAACCCCTGAACCCTCGCCTGTAGGAGGAGAAATGTGCATGCAGCTGACAAATTGCCTCGCCTGTAAAATAGGCATAGAGATATCACCAGACACAACGGTAGTGAGGATTACTAGAGAACACAGGTAAGGTACCTAGCCTAGGACTCGGCACACAGCACGGGCTGGTGGCAAACAGTGGTTTCTTTCCCTTTCCTTGCTTGGCAGTGGGGACCTTGTTTTGTCACTTGTCCTTTATTGTCTCTAGCACAGCTTTGTCAAAGTCAAGGTTAGGGTGATGGTTAAGGTTAGGATAAGAGCTAGTAGAATAGTAGTAATAGTAGTAAGATCAGTATCGCCTAGCAGGCTTGTAATAAATACTGAATGAATGAATATATATGCCTAATAGTGTGATAAAGTCTTGGCCTCTTTTTCAAAATAGAAAAATATTTCTTTATTATAGAAAATAAATGCAGAAAATAGAAAGAATTTTAAAAAGCCACTTGTAACTCTAACCTCTAGAAATAGGAATAATTAATATATTGACATTTTACCTTCCTATATTTTTCCTTTGGAGATTTTTAAAAGCAGAATTGAATCATATTGGTTATTTAATTTTGCTTCTTATTTTATTCCACTTAATATTATACCCTAAGAATATTTTCATAACATTAAAAACTTTTTATGCATAATAATATATCTTGGGATACACCATATTCTAATTAACCCTATCATTAGACAGCTAAGTCATTTCCAAAACTTCAGTGCTGTAAATAACTCTCAGTAAACTTTTTTTGTGAACCTTTGTCTACATTTTTTTTTTTTTTTTTTTTTAGAAATATGTGCCGTGGGGTTTCCCTGGTGGTGCAGTGGTTGAGAATCTGCCTGCCAATGCAGGGGACACGGGTTCGAGCCCTGATCTGGGAAGATCCCACATGCCGCGGAGTGACTAGGCCCGTGAGCCACAGTTGCTGAGCCTGCGCGTCTGGAGCCTGTGCTCCGCAACAAGAGAGGCCGCGATAGTGAGAGGCCCGCGCACCGCGATGAAGAGTGGCCCCCGCTTGACGCAACTAGAGAAAGCCCTCGCGCAGAAATGAACACCCAACACAGCCATAAATAAATAAATAAATAAATAAACCCAAAAGTTAAAAAAAAAAAAAAAAACTAGCATGGCACATATTTCTTTTTTTTTTTTTAATTTTTAAAAAAATTTATTTATTTATGGCTGTGTTGGGCCTTCGTTTCCGTGCGAGGGCTTTCTCTAGTTGCAGGAAGCGGGGGCCACTCTTCATCGCGGTGCGCGGGCCTTTTCACTGTCGCAGCCTCTCTTGTTGCGGAGCACAGGCTCCAGACGTGCAGGCTCAGTAAATTGTGGCTCACGGGCCTAGTTGCTCCGTGGCATGTGGAATCTTCCCAGACCAGGGCTCGAACCCGTGTCTCCTGCATTGGCAGGCAGATTCTCAACCACTGCGCCACCAGGGAAACCCCTTTATCTACATTTTAAATGGCTTATTTGGGATAGATTTGTGGCAATCATGGATTTTTTTTAAGGCTAGTGATACACATCGCCACATTTCTTTCCAAATTTCCCAATTTATACTTCCAGTATGTCTTGCCATAGAGTTCCAAGTCTTTATATTTCTTCAAATTTAAGTTTATATGCTCCTTACTGCCCAGAACCCACTGTGCAAACATTGTCATTACCATCATCAAGAACCCTACTTTAGGGCCATATGTTATGCGCCTAAATCTGACCCTGGATTTGAAAGAGTAGAGGAATTGGCCACAGGGCCTGCCCTTTGGGGTCCTCCAGGGTAGGATTCCTTTCTCTTGCCTAAATTAATAGAGATGTTAAAGGGAACCATACATTAAAGTTCAGATCTGATAAGAAATCTATAAAGACTTAATTGTTTTTTGCCCTTGGTGAATCTTTAGTTTTGCTTCTGAGTGTATTTCAGCTCCTTGGCTGGTTGTGTAATTAGTTCCTGGCTTGGCACAAAGTAGTTGTTAATCTCCTCTGCTCTTATCTGAACTGAGGTCCTTATCTGCCTTCCACTGAGAAAGTTGGGTCTCCTTGGAGTTTGTCTCTGGGCAGCAATGTTGAACGAGCCTCTAAAGCTTAGGTGGGGTCATTTACTTTCTTGTTTAGGCTTCTGAAGTCTATGGCTCACCAACAACAGGCTGATTAGGAAGCTGATGTTTTTGGTTCCACTTAGATTAGGTAAACTTCAGCATTACTGGTGATATAAGTCCCAGTATATTCAGGTCTTTCAGGAATTCTTGCTGGAGAATCAGGATGATTTAAATTTAGTTCAGATTCATTTGGCTGGAATATTAGAAATGAGGGAGCTCCCTGAATATGGATACTGGAGAGACAGCCTGGCACTGGGGAAGAGGGTATGTTTTTCACTTGGTGGGTTCCAGATGTGGGGTTGTTTCTCCCTCCCCCATTAGGTAATTATTTTCAGCATGTTTTGTATTTCTCTTCACCTGTCATTGGTTAGGTTCTATCATGTGCCCCTCACTGGTGTTTGGGGTTGTGTATGTTTTTTGGCATATATTGGATGCTGACACTTCATGTTATGATGCTTTAGTTTTGTTGAGACTGCCTTTATCAAGTACGTATACTTCTGGCAATTTAGGTATGCTGCCACCAAGTGGTGGAGTACATTAGCTCAGCTGCCTGGAAGATAGAGATGGGTTTTGTGAGAGGCTCCAAATGGTAATATTCTGCTCTCTCCTCACTAGACCTTAGATTTTCTAGGCTTTACTTTTCGAATTTTTATTGAAACATTTAAACTTAAGTAACCACTAAGTGACAATTATTTTTCCTCAACTACAAAATGGGTTTAATATAATCTTTCCTAGACAACTGTAGTAAATATTAAATAACGTTTAATACTTGAGTATGTAATAATTGTCTCACCGAGGAGAAGTATTCCTGTTTCTAAACTGAGCAAGTGTGACAGCCAGTCCTATTTCTTCCGGAACCCAGACAGGAGCACTTGGTCAGAGCCACCGTGACTCAGCTAGGACAAATGTTTTTCTGAGTCATTTACTGACATCATCCAAGTGTGCATCCTGATGGTCCTACTCCCTCTTTCCCTTTCTCTCAGAGCCTCCCTCCTCTCCCCCCACCCCCTGCCTCATTCTAGGTCAAGCAAGGACCAGCCTTGGTTTTGAGAACTATTCAAAAACCCTAAAACCAAGACATTTTTCTCCCTCTTGTCTCAGACTGTTCCGTGCAGTCCTGAGCTGGAATTTCATCTGTTTCCATTGCTAGCAATTTGTGTGCCAGGTTTTGCGCAGGAACTCGTCTTGGCCTGGTACCCAAGGCAAGGTCTGAACCTCGTGCTGTGACACTCTCCACCCTGATTCCCTGTCCCGGAAGAGACTGTCCTCTCATCTCCAGACTGGAGGCTATTTTCCTTTGCAGGAAACTCAGGCTTCAGAACTTATTTGCTGAAGAGAAATTCCTTGTTTTGGACCCGGAGGAAGGCAAGAACCACTCCTCCCCCTGACCTAGCGCAGAGCGGGATGGAGTGCTCCGTTAGGGAGCCTGCAAATCGGTCCAGATTTAATTCTGTGCATAGATGGGACAATTGTTTAGTTGTTACATACACATCAACTTAGAGATAATGGTCAAATAATCCTCTGGTTTTGTCAGGCTGAACTTGCAGACTAATGAGGGGTCCCAGTTCTTGCCCTTGGGAAAGCTTGCAGTCTAGTGGAGGTTCTAGGACCCACTGGAGAAAACGAACTAAACGTTTTCCAGGCAGTTGTTCAAGAAGCATAGCAGTTCAGTGGATGTCATCAGAGATAGTTTATTGGATGTATAATCTGAACTGAATTTTAAAAGAAGTAGATGGATTAGAATCCTGGAGCTTGAGGCAGGAAGGGATTGTAGAGGTCAGTGAAGCCAACCCCTTCACTTTAAAAGGGTGGAATGCTGTCCAGAGAGTGTGTTGAGATGCCCAGGGCCACCCAGCTGGCCAGTGCTGTTGCTGGGGCCGGTTGCTGTAACCCCACTCTTCCCCCTAACATGGACAGGACCCGTGGGCCAGCAGGTGGTCCCCAGAACAGCATGCAGTGGGGTCAGGGCCTCCCTGGGGTCTTACGTGGAGGGATTGTCCACTCACCCACAAGCTCTCAGGGCCTCTGAGCTAGCTGTGGGTGTGGGCAAAGGCCCGTTGGAGCCCTTCACGTTTCGTTTAAATTCCAAACATGTCCCCCTCCCTTGGGTTTCTCCGTTGGCTCTCCTCGACCTCCCTTGCTGCTCTCAGGTTTGCATCCGTGCCTGAGCCTTCACAGGGTTTTCCACCATGGAAATCACAGGGACCCTCACTGGTGTCAGAAGGCAGGAAGGCTGGCTCCTGGGTGAGATCACCTGCTCTGCGCAAAGCGGAGCTCCTGTATTGGCAAAGCCCAGCGGGCCTGGCCCCGAGGGTGCCTGTGAGGGCAGCTGACGGTGTCTGCGTTGGTGGTTTATTAGGGCATGTGTCTGTGTGTGTAGGCAAATAGCAGCAGGCTCTCAAGAACGTGACTGTTACTTAGGGAGGAGGAGGAGAGGCGGTGTGCGCAGGCAGTTTTGACCAAAGATTGTTTCCTGGAGGAAGTGTGCGGTTTATTAATGAGGATTCCACCTGCCCTGCTAGGAAACCGGAGCCCAGCTGAGAAGGGGGAATCCCTGTGAGAGGGTGACGAGAGGTGGGGATGCAGCGAGAGGAGGAGAAAGAGTGGTGATGGCAACAGGGATTGCAGCGAGCAAGGTGTCCCTGGTACACGGCACACTGTGGCAGCCTCTCCTGGGTCAGCTCTCTTCTCTCTTCTCTGCCTCCCGGCTTTGGAAAAACTCCCTGTGTTCTATAGCTGGGGTAACTGAGACACTGTGGTTAGACAGGTTACAGTCTTTGGAATGTGGATTCAGTCTTTGGTCTACTACTCACAGATGTATGAGCAGTGATTATAATGACATTTTTTTACAGTTAAAAAGATGACTGGTTTTTCACCTGGCCTGACTATGGTAAAGAAGGGGCAGATGGTGAAGGCCAGAGGAGCATGGCCCTGGGGTTGGCGTGGGGAGGGCAGGGGAAAGGCTGTGTGGAGAGGTTGTGGTTTTTGGTTTCCGTTCATTCTTTCTTTCCCTCGCTGCTTTGGTTTCCGTTTCATTTCTGTTTCATGTTCTGAATGCCCTAGAAGGAAGGGACGGACAGCTCTGTGAAGGAGGGTGGGAAATAGGACAGGAGGCTGAGGTTGGGAAATGGATATGTCAGTTTCCATCTCAGCCCCCTGAACCCTCTGCCACCTGCCCTCTCTGGCCAGCCAACCCCAGACTTCTAGGAGCAATGGTTCTGGTCCTTCTCCCGAGTTTCCAAGCTCCTTTTCTCCTAGCTGAGAGTAGCTCCTTCCAAGTGCCCTGCCCCAGGCCAGTCTGGCTTAGAAAGCAGGTCTCTTCCTTTGGTGAACGGGAGTTGTATTTCAGAATCTGTGAGACTGTAAGGTAATAACCTGGTGGATTAACACACGCCAGGGTTTATATGCAGCTGACCAGGCTGGCCCTGATGGGAACCTTCCTTTGGAAGGCTGCATCCTTTTACCTTGGTGCTGCATCAGCCAGCCCATTTCTGGAGCTCTCTTTGGGAGCTCCCTTCAGGCTGTGGCATGCTCCTTTGACTATCTGCAGGATGGCAAATCTTTGTTCCTTCAGAGCTTTTTTGGTTCTTGATTTTTAGAAAGTGTTTTGTTTAAAGATGACATTGAGCCCAAGTCAGTATTGGGTGCAGAAGTCCTGCTGTGTTTTTTAGGCCACGGACCTGTCGCTTTACGGCCACACTTGGGATTCAGGAATAATCTTGAGGCCTGAGTCTTTACCACACTCTGTCCAGTGATACAAAAGAGAATCAGCCACATCCTTGCCCCTGGCACAATTGCAATCAAAGTTTTTTAATTTGTTTGTTTAAACAGCTTCATTTGGGTGGAATTAGGCAGCAGACTTTAAAGCGGTGGGAAATGTAAACCTTCCTAACTTGGACTCCATTGTGCGGTCTCCCTGGCACGCTGACTGGGCAAGAGTTGGGTTTGCTTCTGGTAAAGTCGAGGGTGGGGAACAGGCAAGGGGGAGATCCTAGACCTGGAAATGGGCAAGGAAATCTCCAGAACCTTTACTGTAGTGGCATCTAACCATGGCTGTATGTTCACATCACCAGGGAAATTTTAAACAATGCTGAGCCCAAACCCCAGACCAATTAGTCAGAGTCTCCCCACTTTACAGAGAAGGGATTGAGGCTTCAATCTAGGATAAAGGATCAGCTTTGACCTTTGCCCCCCAGCCCCGGTATCACAGGTCAGAGGTACAGAGGCAAAAGATGTGTTGTTAAATGAGTAGAAAAGACACAAATTGTTTGGAATAATCATGACCTGGAAAAGTAGACAGAGAGTGTCTTCCAGTAAAACAAAACAAAACAAAAAACAAGAAACGAAACATACGAAAGCCTCTGGATGGATTAACATGGCTTCTGAAGAGGGTTTTATGGTAGCTGAATGGCCTCATGACCGAAAGCCAGCTGATGGTGGACAGTCATGTGTGAGCCTGCCAAGAGGTACGGGACAGGCACGGGAGCCCTCCCACCCATCTGAACCCCCCGCTTCTCCGTTCCATATCCAGCCAAACAGGAGCCTCCACGTTGTGCAGGATGAGTTTGAGGACTGTCTGCGTGACTGAACTCTCACTCACTCACCACACAACATTCCCTTGAGTGGCTCATTTCTCTATAAGGCACTGCCTCCTCCAGCTTGTTTTTGCTGCTTCTGATTATACAAGTAGAAAGCTTAAAGCAGGTGCTAATGTGGCTTAACACTTTACCTCCTGCTGATTTCTGGTTGTTTAAGAAAGTGGGTGTGGTACAGTTTGGGGCAATCAGCAGAGAGCTGCTAAGACGCAGACATAGAGAATGGACTTGAGGACACGGGGAGGGGGAAGGGTAAGCTGGGACGAAGTAAGAGAGTGGCACGAACATATATACACTCCCAATGTAAAATAGATAGCTAGTGGGAAGCAGCCGCATGGCACAGGGAGATCAGCTCGGTGCTTTGTGACCACCTAGAGGGGTGGGATAGGGAGGGTAGGAGGGAGACGCAAGAGGGAGGGGATATGGGGATATATGTATATGTATAGCTGATTCACTTTGTTATACAGCAGAAACTAACACACCATTGTAAAGCAATTATACTCCAATAAAGATGTTAAAAAAAAAAGAATAGCACGAAGGAGCAGAAAACAGGTTAACACAGATCAGTGTGATGGACAAAGTATTGAAACAAAATCTGGACCCTACAGCCATGGACTCCCCATGGCCTGAGAATGGCATGAGAACTCGGGCACAAATGGGTCAGGGCATCATTTTCTCCTCAGAACTCCAAGGACATTTTTTGTTCCTCAAATTCTGAATGGAGAATTCAGCTCATAAAATGTTTTCAGGGAGACATGGGTACAGCGCAGTTCTAGGGAAAGTGCGAAGTGGGCGACTTCTTGGGGCTACTCTTCCTTCTGCCATTTTCTGGTTTCTGTTTGCTTGTGGTAAACTGTCCGCACACCGTGGTAAGACTTCTTCATCACCCCTCCAGGTCATCCTGCATTGCTGGGCCTCTTTGCTCCTGGGGGACCGGAGCTGTGTGTGTCAGGGCCCTGCTGCCCTCGTGCAGCCGGAAGTCCTCCATCTGTCTTGTCCTTGCTGTCCCTCGCTCACTCCTCAGCGACAAGTCCAGCCCTCTACCTCAGTGTTCAGTTTATCTCCTTCCCTGGACTACTTAGCGAATAGGTCTGATTTGAAAGCTACTTCTGCTCCATCGCTGCCCAAGTGCTGGGCCTTCCCGGGCCCCCAACACGAGGATTCTGACACCCTGTACCCCGCAACTAGTACCAACTGAGCAGCCCCCAGCAGCACACACTAAGCAGAAACCCTCGTTGCCCCCTCCCCTGGTCTGCCGGCGTGGTGCTCATTGCCGATCGCTGCTCCCACACCTGCCACCGGGATGGATCGATGTTACATTTATTTCAACAGCTGTTTCAAGTGAGAATCTGCCAGACATTCATAGGTATGGGGTAAATCTCAGATGGCATCACAGGATTTGGGGTAAATGGGGTCAGGCCATCTCTGTGCTGCTGGAGTGAACAGGATTTCCTCATTCCTGGGGAAGGAGCTTTAGCACTCAAAACAGTATACCCTGAGCCTCCAAACCAGATTATTTGATGTCTCAGTTCCAGAGTTCTTGTGGCTTAATAGAAGACCTGAAATGGGCAGATTGACAACTGGATGTCTGACACAAATGGCCCAAAACATCCACCCAACTGTGTGACTCTGAGCAAATTCCTTCCTCTGGAATTTGCTGCCCTCGGCTCTGAAATGAAGGATTAGCAGGAGTAAGCTTTAAAGTTTCTTCAGGCTCAAGCATTCTGTTTCTCTCTGAGGCAAGGTAGCATGACAGATACTGGAATCAGACTAGATTCAAATATGATTTTACCTTTTTCTGGTGACTTTAACAAGTTATTCAACCGCTCTTGGGCTCAGTTTCCTTAACTGTAGGGTGGGATAATAAGAGCAGCTACTTGTGAGTTTCATGTGAGGAATAAATAAGATAATGCATATAAAACGCTTAGCAGGCATAGATTCTCATGTGCTCAATAAGATGAGCTTTATCATTAATGTATGTTTATGTCCAATTTTAACTTAAAAAAATGGCCACTCCAAGTTTGGCTCTCGTTTTATATTTCTCTCCAGCTTAAGGTTTTGAGCTCCTCAAGATTTAGAGCCAGGTCTGGCTGCTGGTCTCCTGCTCGCTTATGACTTCACTGCCCCACTTCCGTACTGTAATGGAGAATCAGCCCCCATACAGGCTCTTTTCCACCTTAGGACCTTTGCATAGGCTGTTCCCTCTGCTGCGTTAGTCTTTCTACAGCGTTCCCTTAACTAGGTCCTTCTCATAGTTTTGGTCTTTGTTTATATTTCATCTCCTCATAGTGGCCTGACCACCTGATAAGTTGTTAAGACTTATCACAATTTGCATTTATTCTTTTTATCTAGCTAATGTCTTGTGTCCATCTCTCCCGCTAGTGCCTAGCACTGGGCCAGCCACAAAGTAAGTGCTCAATAAATATTTGTTAGATGAATAAATTAATGAATTAATGGATAATATATTTATAGGACACCGTATTATTTATGTCATATTATTATATGACACCATATTATTTATGAAGCCCCTTCATAACTAGGCTCTCATCATGAAAGCATATAAATCCCTGTAAGGGATACAGAAATTGATCAGCCAGAGCCTGGCTGTAGTTCCCCCACACATGATAGCTGCCATGCAGAGTAAGCACAAGGTTATGGCAGTGCATGGGAAGAGCCCTTATCCCAGTGTGGGTGGAGTGGGATGGGGCAGGGGTCTATCAGTGAGAGACTCCTTGGAGGAAGAGTCATGTAAGTAGAAGTTGTCTAGGCAAAGATGGGGTTGAGGTGGGCAAACCCACAGGCATAGAGGGATGAGAGGCCATAACACAACATCAGGACTAATAACGATGTTAATAGAGGCGTGGATAATATGCTGTTTGTTTTGGCAAGGGGAAGATCAGGGAAGACCCCAGGGAGAAGGTGGCATTTGAATCTGACCCCTTAGCCAGATGATAATGGGAAGTATCCAGTGTGGTTCACTGATGTGGCCTGGATGGATCCCAGAGAGATGATCTGAGCTTCACTGAGCCGGGAACCTGGGGAGGAGCTGAGGGAGCAGGGAAGTGGTACTTGGGTCCCTGAGGCCAGACCTGTAACCCAGGGTGAAGCCCTGGCCTGAGGTTGTCACCAACCGGTACTCTGCCCTGCTGTCTAGGTCCCAGAGCAACCTTTAGCTCGAGACACTGGTACCTTAATCCCTGCTCCCTGAGCTAAGGCCATTGAGTCTTCTAATGTGCCAAACAGGACTGGGAAATAACAACGGCCAAGACAGAGGAGGCAAATCCACAGGCCAACAAGCAGACAGGTCATGTGAGTATGTGAATGAAGGCACTTGAAGGCTTCCTCCAAAGGCACTTGAAAGTGTTATAAACCACAGTAACAACTGTATCTAATAAAACCACTTTGGGGGACTGGGTTTAACGGTGGGCTGCTAAATTGTGATCTCTGCTAGCATGGGGGGGCACCGCTAGGAGTACAAAGGGTCAGGGATGACATGCCTATTCATTGGTTCCTCATTGTCCACCATGGAGGGCCTCCAGACCTGGGACCGTCCTCACAGAGTTCTCAGCCCAGTGGGTCAGGAGATGACTCTGGGGCATCAGATGTGGGCAGGACCCACAGGGACCCAGAAAGGCACCTAGAACTTGCCCAGAAGTTTAAATGAGGCTGCCAGGTCAGGAGTATGATAAGAAGCGGGAAGTCCATAGTAATTTCATGGCGATTTAGAAGTAGAGAGGGAAGCTCGGGAAGGCAGGTCTCCAGCGGGCATCTGGTTGAGCACAGATAGCTATGTTGGGAAGGGCAGCCACCTGGCCCTTCAGGGTAAGTCTCTCGAGGCTCGCAGAGGAGGAGCTCGGTCTTTGCAAAAAGAACCAGAGAAATGCACTGCAAGGCCAGAACTCCCACAAGCCTGGGCTTGCAATAAGTGACTCCCTTCAAGACAGCATGAGGCTATGGAGAGAGAAACCCACTAACATTTTTGACAGACTTCTGTATAACAAGGCTGTTGGCCCACCTTGCAAGCATTGTTCTGACTGCACAGTTGTGTGCTACCTCCTGTTTATTAATGCCGGTCCTCATCTGATGTAGACAAAGTGTGTATCATTAAACTCTCACAAACCACACCTATGAGAGTCTAGGTGTTGTCCTTGGATCACCTAGGGAGACTCCTGGGCCTCATCCCAGACTGATTTTCATCAGAATATCTGAAAGGGGTTGCTGAAATCATCATTTTAAACAAGGGTCCTAGGTGATGATGAAGTCAGTAAAGTTTGAGAAGCATCGGCATAAAGTGGCACCAATGCTGTTTTGAGGTAACACGGGCTTGCTGAGTGAAAACAGCCCTGGTGACATGTAATGAACAAAAGAGTAAATGGTATAGAACTGAGTACAAGAACTATCTGGTCAATCCTCCAGTCACTCAGTATACATCATGTCCTGGGCCCGGGAGCCCCTGAGAGTCTATGAAACAGTTCACAGTTGGAAGGGACCGTAATTTATCACAAAGGGTGAGAAGCTGGCCAAGGGGGCCCAGGTCTCAAGCCCCAGTTGGGAAACTAGTGGGGCAGGGGGGAAGGTGCAGTGACTTCCTCTCTCTAGATCAGGGGGCGTGGGAGATGGAGAGGGTCGCTCACCCTCCTTTCCCCTCCTTAGGTGGATTCGAAGGCCTGCTGCTCCAATCCTCACCTTTCTGTGCTCCCATCCTCACCATACACAATGCAAATTCTGCACCTGAAAACTTAATTTGGGTTAAGAGATATCACTGGAAAGGTAAATAACCCAAAGGGAAAAGGAAGGCTGCCTGTTAGTTATGTTCCAGTGTAAATTGGTTTGCTGCAACTGCTCCCCATGTGAGCACACTGAGTGAGAGGAAGGGAGGTCTGGGGGCATGGAGGCTTGGGGAAGAGGGGGGCTGGGGGTAGCCAAAGAGCAGGGTGTGGACCCTGGTTGTTTCTGGAGTCAGGGAGACAGGGCCAGGGGAGGGTGTGCACCAAATGCCACCTCTGATGATCTTGACACTTCCTCCCATCATCTCAGAGACCAACCAGGAAGACTGCTTCCCTGCTCCACCAGTTCCTGCCCCAGCAGCCACTGATACTGCCCTGACCAACCGGACCAAGGCCTCTTAGCTCCTAAGTGCAATAGTTCTCATCTCAGCTAATGACCTACCTCTCTGCATCATTTGACGCTGTAGTTCCTCCCTGAAATCCTCTCCTCCCTCATTTCTTTTCCACTCCTCTCCCGGTTTTATCTAACTTCTCTGCATTTGTTCCTCAGGCTCATCTCCTGTCTTCTCCCATCTCTTAAAAGTGATATGCCCATCAGTTCTATTCTGGACTCAGAAGAAGGTTCTTTTCATCTTACTTGTCTTCCTTGGGTGATCTCACCCACTTCTGTGCATATCTACTGCCACAGTTCATGGATTTATTCATTCAGAAAATGTTATTGAACACCTACTATATGCCAGGCACAGTATGACTCCCAAGTCAAAATTTACCACCCAGATTCCTCTTTTAATCTCCAGACTATATTTCAAATTGCCTTCAGAATTTCATATATGTATGAAATTTATGTATGTATGACTGTGGCTGTGTTTCTTGAGACAGGGATTCAGGTACAGATGATTTATTAAGGGCATGATCTTTAGGAAAGACTCGTAAGGGAGTTGGAGGAGCAGAGTAGGAAGGGGCAGGACTGAGCAAGGGTGTGGTCTCAGATGAAGTCTAGCTGGAGACTGACTGGGGGAGTGAGAAGGCCCTGGAGCATAAGTCACACTTCAGAGTTACCCCGCCTTGAGGGAAAGGCACCCCTGTATAAGAGAAGCATGGGCCCCTCTGGGGCGGGGGTATAACTGCCCAGGCATCTTTTGGAAAAGTGCACCCATCAGCCAAAGGTAAGTCTCCTGACATGGTCTCAGGCATAAGCTGATTGCTGCAACACTTATGGAGTGGGGAGCTGGGCACAGTGGTCAATAAAGGGGCCCTGGGGGGACACCAACTATGTCTCCTCCAGCAGCTAAGACTCACGTAGTACAGTTCCGTGCCCGGCACCATTGTAAGTGCTTTATGTGTATTAACAAACTTAACCTCTAAAGTAACCCTGTAATGTAGTTACTATTATTCACATTTTACAGCACAGAGGTTAAAAGTAACTTGCCTAAGGTTTCTTGATGGGTAAATGATGGAGCCGGGATTCAGACCGAGAAGGGTTGGCTCTAGATTCCATACCCTTAACTACCACTCCTCCTTCCTCAGTGTATTGAATCTTAGCCTGGCCCAGGCACTGTGGACACTGGGTAGCGAAATCAGTACAAACAGCCCTGCCCTCATTGAGGTTGCTTTCCAGTGAGGGAAAATGGACAATAAATGAATAAGTAAAATACATGACCCAGATGGTAATGAGTGCTAAGGAGACCAATAAATCAGGGAAGGGAGGTAGGGAGTGCTAGGTGACAGCTGCAGCTATAAATCGGGTGGCCCAAGGAAGACTTCACTTAAGAGGCATTTTAGTCCGAAGGAGGAGGTTTCTCTGCTTCTGTTCTCCTGCTCAGTCTGCTTGACCCTGGTTTACTCTCCCTCTGCACAGCTGCAGGGTAATCTCCCCAAATCACCTGCTCATGTTCCATCCCTGAATGACACCCTTCAGTGGTTCCTGATTGCCCTTAGGATAAATGCACCGCTTCTGCCATCGTACAAGAAGCGTCCTGACTTGAGGCCTGCTTCCACTCCTGCCTCTTCTCTGGAAGCCCTGCTTCTACCGTTGCAATGCCCGGACAGGGCAAGAGTACAAATGGAAACTCACATACCCTATGTCTAAGTATTGAAAATTAATACAGCAAGCTAACGAACTGTTAGATAAAATGTGTTCTACCCTACCACCTTGACAAACATGTCTTCACAGCGACCTAGGAGGCCAGCTTCAGATTCAGATTTGTTGGACTCCTGAGTTCCATGCTAGAACTTGGCAGTACAGGGAGCTCTGCCTTCGGCTCGTGCTCTGCCTACCTTCTCACAGCCCAGCTCTGTCTCCCACTGCGGGGGTCCTCACGCGTGCACGCGGACACCCAGCTCACACATCCATGTTTTAGTCACATCCTTGCAAATAGCAGCTCTTTGCTGCCCCTCAGGCCGAGGTGCTCATACTGGTGGTGTTCCTTACCCTTGAGGAATTGGACTTGGGAGAGAGGCACACGTGGGCCAAGGAAGTAGGTAAAGGCCTTTGAGCTGAGAATTTTAGGGTTTCAGGTACAAGGAACTTGGTCTAGAAAAGGATGGGGGCAGCAATGGTCTCTTTCTGTCAAGTGTCCTCGTTCCCTGGGGGGAGGGTGTGCAAGAGGAGGGTCGGAGCCCAGAATAGGGCTCTCTGAAGCATTCAGACAGCAGTTCCTCATCACTCTCTGCCTCTCGCCCCTGTGCCTGAACCAAAGTGAATTACTTGAACTTTCTGAATATGCCATGCTCTTTTGCTTCTATGATTTTGTGATTGTGCAGACTGCAGAGTGGAGGTCATCCACTTGGCTTCCTTGCCCTAATTTCCCCCATCTCCTATGAGCTCCCTAATCTCGTCCCCTCATCATGACCCTTCACCCCACACCCAGTCACAAAAACACCACACGTAGTGGCAACATGGTGGGTCACATTATATAGTGACCTGAGCTTGGGCTTTTGGAGTCAGTGGTCCTGGTTTTGACTCTGTGCTAGGTACTTACCAGTCATGTGACCTTAGGCAAATTCCGTGCCTCAGTGTCATCGTCTCTTACATGGGGATAACCATGCCAAGTTTATCCATCATGAGGATAAAATGAAATAACATATGTCAAGTGCCCAACCACCATCCCTGGCGCAATAAGTATGTGATAAAAAAGTTCTTTTCCCTCCTCCAGCTATGTTCCTTGTTTCAAACCAAACACAGAAAGCACCTTGGTAGATTAGCTGTTTTCACAGAAAGATGCCAATTAGGTTATCTCTCAGCATTCAGCCCCCGGGCCTCTTTCCCCATCTCCTGAGCTAGTGCGAACTTCCTAGAGAGTATTAGTACCTTATTTCTCTTTTAGTTGTCAGAATTCATTCGTTAATAGAGTGTAAGCTATTCCTGATGACCACATTTAGATGCTAGGATAGTCAAGCTCCAGCTCTTGGTAGCAACAGTGACTCTATGTTGTTAGGGACAGGCTTCTGTCATGTCAGCACAATTCTGGTAACAGCGATGGAGCCTGAGGAGCAGGTAAACAAGGAAGTCGGTCATCTCTAAGGGAAGGGAAGGCCCACAGTCACCGTGCAGTGCCTGGCATAAGTGGGTATGCAACAAATGTGAGTCAGGCTAAACGAAACTAAGCTCAATGAGAAAAGCCATTAAATCGCGATAGAAAAATAGATAAAAGAAATGATCAGGTAAGTCACAGAAGAAATTCTTATAGGCCAATAAGCTATAGCCAGTAATCAAAGAAATGCAAATTTAAATGTAATGCCATATTTTTCTTGGAAAATTGGCAAAGATTTAAAAAATTCAGTGACTAGTGCTGATGAGGATACAGTAAAGGGGTGGCGGGGGGTACTCTCAGCATTGCTGGTAGATATATAAGCTGATGTGCCCTTCTGTAAAGCAATAATGAGGATGATTAAAAAAGCTGTGGTGTAGGTATTAGATGGACTATGTGTCATTAAATGTAACTGTTTCAAAGAAATGTTAGACATGAGAAACAATTCTGTGTTATAATGAAAGGTAGAACACTATATGGTATGCAAATTGCATATACAAAAAAGACTGGAAGGAAATAGGCCCGAGTATTATAAATCCCTACCATTAGTATCTCTTATACAGATTTTTGAATATTCTAACTTTAATATAATTACCGGGTATTTTCTCATAATGGGAAAGAAATTCTGTAATTTAAGAAAAAGGCACATTGCTTTCAGACAATAAGGTAGAGAGAATTATTTATGGAAGACGCTGGCCACTTACTGACTCAATAAGTGTCAGAGAAGGAGAAGAGGTAACTCCTTTCCTTTGGGATATAGGATTTGTGGAGAAACAAAAGGGTCAGCTTTCCCCTTTGCTGAGTCTAATCCTTTGTGTCAACAAGAAGAAATGGAAAGACTGTCTCTCCTCACCTGGGGAGTTTCCTGTGTAACTGGGAGGCCCAGTAAGCTGCCTTATGCTTGAGACATTCACACAGTCACAGGAGCTGTGGTCTCTTCAAAAGTCTGTGACACTTTCATCACTGGCTGAGATTTGAGAATGAAGCCTGAAACAGGGTTTTGTTTCCTTTTGCAGCCTAAATCCTCCCATTGTGGCCTTGCCTGCAGTAGCTATAAGCGATTGGTAGGCGGTGGTGCATGACTATGGGGCATGCAACATGCACAGGGCTTTAACCTACTGCAGTCTGGGTAATAGGAAATTAAGCCAAACAACCTAAGGAAATGCTACACCAGTATTTATATAAACATGTGAATTAACCAAAGTCTATTTTGAGTTAGAAAATAAATACACAGGTTAAATAAATGAAGGATAGAAGGAAAGCCCTCTAACTACCAAAACATAGACTTTCTTCCAAATTGAGATGTTATAACTGTTTTGATCTTTGTTTTTTTTTTTCTTTCAATTCTTAGGAGTTATAAAGTCCAAGTGTTTAAATAAACTTTGCTACTTAATAAGTTATGTAGCAACATCTTGATTCACTTAGCCCTATCAGTTTCTGGTTTTCAAGTTGGTCACTGTCACTTCATTTGGCCTTGATTTCAAGAGTAGTTTCCCCTGTCTTAACTTCCTGAAATGTGCCTTTTTATATCCTGACTCTTATAATGGAAGTACACGAGACAACGGGACCACATCCACCGTTCTAAGCAGTCCCACCCTTGGCCATCTGAGAGTAATCAGCATGGCTCGGCAATCTGAGTTTTTCAAAGTTGACATACAATTTGAACTACAAGTAATACATCTTAAATACAGTGATGTTATCAATACCTTGTGTACCATCTCTAATCAATCGGTAGAATCGGCCTAGACCCCTTTATTGAAAAAGATTCTTTGGCCCAGGTTGGGTTCAGTGGTAAAGCATAGCAGTGGCTGCCATTGACGTGGGCCCGGGGAAGGACAGCATTCATGCCAAGGACTGTCCATCGCAGATCTAAGGGAGCAGCATCCCTGACTCTAGAGAGCTTGCATTCAAATGGAGAACATATGATTCATCCAAGGAGCAAGAGAGAGAGACAAGAATTAAAAGAAAATCAAACATAATAGTGAATACCGAAACTGTAAACGTCCCAACAAGTGCAACTGACTACAGGGACAGCTGAGTTACTTGCTAAGCGCTGGGAGAAGGCAGATGCTCTTGGTCAGATGGGGTTAATCTCGAAAGGTTTTCTGAGGCAGTACATTTTGAGTTGGATTGGAAGGCAGCCAGGAGACCTGGCGTGAAATTGGAAGGTTGGTCCAGATAAAGAGGAATGCAGGTTTCCAGATGCTTTTTGACTGTGTACTCCAAAGTCTCAGCGGCCCTGAGTGACCGTGCCTGACCTCTGACCTCCCCACAGTGAGGACGTGTGCAAACGTGGCTTCACCGTCATCATCGACATGCGGGGCTCCAAGTGGGACCTCATCAAGCCGCTCCTCAAGACGCTGCAGGAAGCCTTTCCAGCCGAGATCCATGTGGCCCTCATCATCAAACCCGACAACTTCTGGCAGAAACAGAAGACCAACTTTGGCAGCTCCAAATTCATCTTCGAGGTGAGGCCGACCTCTCTCTTAGCTCCCGTTTTCCTTCCCCTTCTGCCACCCACCCATTTCTCACCTGTACTTCTCCGCCTTCCTACCATCCCCAACATATCAGGGGCTGGTAATTCAGGATTCCTTGGCCGCTGTGGCCTTGCCGGTGAGAGTCTCAGAAGGAATAAGAGGCTCATGAGATTGTCCCAAGGGCACAGAGTCATTAGGCAGTCCTGTTACTACTGGTGAGTGTAAATCAGAGCAATTGTTTCTGGGGGGTAACTTTGTAATTTGGGTCAAACGCCTTAAAAAGAGTTTATATCCACTGATCTCTCAATTCTCCTTCTAGGAAAATATTTTTAATATAAAAATTAAAACAGAAAGGTGAAGAACTAATGATAACTATAAACAAAAAATGTCTACAAGGATATTCATCACAGTGTTTTTTGCAATAATATACACATATGTATACACAAATATTTACATGTATGCATATCTATACATGCACATATGTATAGTTCATATCCTAAATATCCATTAATTTTGGCAACATTAATACACAAATACTATGAAGCCATTAAAAATCATATTTAGAACAACAGTGTCATTGAAAAATGCACATGATATATTGTTTTTCAAAAGACAAGTTATAGGGCTTCCCTGGTGGCGCAGTGGTTAAGAATCCACCTGCCAATGTGGGGGACACAGGTTCGAACCCTGGTCCGGGAAGATCCCACATGCCGCGGAGCAACTAAGCCCGTGCGCCACAACTACTGAACCCACGTGCCACAGCTACTGAAGCCCGTGCACCTAGAGCCCGTGCTCCGCAACAAGAGAAGCCACCGCGGTGAGAAGGCTGCGCACCTCAACGAAGAGTAGCCCCCGCTCGCCGCAACTAGAGAAAGCCCACGCTCAGCAATGAAGACCTGACACAGCCAAAAATAAATAAATTAAATAAATAAATTTTTTTAAAATTTAGGGAAAAAAAAGATGTTATAAAACAGTATGGGCAATATAATCTGAAATTGGTTTTTAAGAGTATAGTATATGGAGAGGAAGACTGAGAGATACATGAAAATGGTTAACAGTGCTTTATTTGAGGTGGCTGGATTATGTTTTTCTACTTTCTTTTGACAATTTTGTATTACTTTTATACTCAGAGAAAACATGTTCTTTAACTTGATTTTTCTAGAGGCCATATGTGTCCGCTGAGAATTTTTAATGACAACACATTAAATCGATGATTTAGGAACCTTTGTTCCAGCCAAATCCGAGCTGTTCTCCTTTCTCGGAACTCTGGCCCCCATCTGCAAGAGGACGAACCCTGTGTACGTGTGTGTTGGAAAGGCAGAGCTGCTCTTAATCTAGCAGCAACTTCTCGTTCCAGACGTTTGTCCCCAGGGGCCGGGAGCGCCTTTGTGTGGGGTGGTGGCCCCAACAGGTTGTGATTTGAACACAGCAACCTGACCACCTGAGAGGCAGTTCTCTGTGTAAACAACACGAGAAATTTGACTTGGTGTAAAAACAGTTAACTCTCATGCTCCCCCAGAACCCCTTCCCAATGCTAGGAGTCCTGTAGGGAAATAAATGCTTTGTGTATTTTTGGTTTGTTTATACAGAAGTGGTGACAACAGGCCTATAAATTTATTAGCTGAAGCGACTGGAAACAATCTTTCCAAGTCTTGAAACTTTTGGTTCAGCGTAGCTGCCCAGCTTTTCCCATCTCCCTGCACCTCCTTCACCCCAAACTTAGCAAGCTTGTCTTTGCCTCCTAAACAAGAAGAGCAGGAGACAGAGGTGGGGGCTTCCAACTCGGAAGAATATTTATGAAGCAGTGTTTTATAAAGAGCAGATGCAGTACTTAGTGCAGACCGAGATGGTAGGTGCTACAGAGATGAGAGTCCAGGCTTGTTCAGTGGCAGATACTTAATGAATAATTAGTGAATAATCACGGGAGACTTCCTGGAAGTGGTAAACTTTGAGCCAAATTCAAAGGGGAAAGGGCTCTAACACAGGGCTTGTCAGGGTTTAATGCACAGAGTCTCCTGGGGATCTTGTTAAATGCACATTCTGACCCAGGAGGTCTAGGTGGGGCCTGAGATCCTGCATTTCTAATAAGCTCCCAGGTGGTGCCAATGTTGCTGGTTTGAGGGCTGCATTTTGAGTTGCAGGGATCTAGATCGGCAGAGGTTTGTGTCACTGGTTGCACGTTAGGAGCTTTTAAAACTACCCATGCCCAAGCTCCAGTCCAGGCTAACTAAATCAGAGTTTCTAGGGGTGGGGCTTGAGCATCAGTGTTTTTTGTTTTTTGTTTTTTTTTTTTTTTTGAGCATCAGTGTTTTTTTAAACTCCCCAAGGGACTCTGATGAGACATAGGCAGCTCCTTCCTGTGCCTTTGGAAGGAGATAGAAGGAAAAGGGAGAACAGGAGGCGATGCTCAGAGAGCAGCAAGACAGAGGGAGACGAACTGCTTTTAAGGGTTCCAGTAAGGATGCAGCCTTCAGATCATCCTGATAAGCCCTCACAGGGACTGAGCACGTGCTCCATGCTGGTGCCCTCGGTGCTTTACACACTGTCAAGTTTAATTCCAGCACAGCCCTAGGAGAAAAGCATTACTATCTCCATTATACAGAGGACGAAACAACAGCTCTGCGAACTTAGTTTTGCCCAGTTCACACAATTAGTAAGTGTAGGGCTGGACCCTGAATCCAGATATTTCTCTAGTAGCCTTTCCTTCTCCAGGAGAGAGAATCAAGAAATCCTGTAGGAAAGAAACAATCTTTCCTGGTACGTTGGGGTGGTTGCTTGTGCCGTCGTTTGCTGCTCTGTGTCCTGGAGACAAACATTCTCCACTCTGCTCTCCAAGAGCCTGTGGGGCTCAGAGAAAGCCGAGGGCCCAGGCTCCCTGTCCCCTGAGCCCTGTTTGTTCACTGCATCAGAGAAGGGCATCTGCTTGTGGAAAGAGGCAGGAAGATCGCCTCTGAGACCCTTGCAGCCCAAGACTGACCCACACTGCTTAATCCAACCATGAGGATATCCTAGGTTTTAAAGCTATTGAGAAGTAGACCCCCTAAAATTAGATTCAGTCTATTCTTCCAGCTTCTGATTCTAGCGTCCTAAGCCGTGTTGTGGCAGACTTGGGGATGGGAAGGAGGAAGATGAGGGCAGTAGGAACATAAAGGCAGTCTTCCCTTCAATGGCAAATGGTGAGCAGGTGGAGAGGCTCTTTGAACCAGTAAGCCGGTCTTTTGAAACTGCTGATCTTAGCTGACCAGGGGGCTGCATGCTCTCCCATTTGCCCTTTTCCAGGCAGGCTGTGGTCATTATTATACGGACTTATCTTGGCCTTTCCCCTTGACTTTCTCTCTTCTGCCTACGGCTGCCCCGGGGTCTTCCCCTGACTTGCCCCAGCATCCCTGAGTCTCCCTCTCTGTGTCTGCCCCTCCCAGACGAGCATGGTGTCCGTGGAGGGCCTCACGAAGCTGGTGGACCCCTCCCAGCTGACAGAGGAGTTCGACGGCTCGCTGGAGTATAACCACGAGGAGTGGATCGAGCTGCGGCTCTCCCTGGAGGAGTTCTTCAACAGCGCCGTGCACCTGCTCTCGCGCCTCGAGGACCTGCAGGAGATGCTGGCCCGGAAGGAGTTCCCCGTGGACGTGGAGGGCTCGCGGCGGCTCATCGACGAGCACACGCAGCTCAAGAAGAAGGTGCTCAAGGCCCCCGTGGAGGAGCTGGACCGGGAGGGGCAGCGGCTGCTGCAGTGCATCCGCTGCGGCGACGGCTTCTCAGGGCGCAACTGCATCCCGGGCAGCGCCGACTTCCAGAGCCTGGTGCCCAAGATCACCAGCCTCCTGGACAAGCTGCACTCCACCCGGCAGCACCTGCACCAGATGTGGCACGTGCGCAAGCTCAAACTGGACCAGTGCTTCCAGCTGCGGCTCTTCGAGCAGGATGCTGAAAAGGTAGGAGGGTGCCAGCCAAACCTGAGCAGGGCTGGGGTGGGGGGGGGCACGCATAGCTTTCTAGGGAGAATGACGGAGACTGCTAGTCCAACTTTTTAAAGCTCCTCTTGTGGAGTGTTCGTTATGTGCCAGGTATTGTTCTGTGCACCTTGTGTAAACTAACTTATTTTAATCTGTCAAGAGTCCTGTGAACTAGGTGTATTATCATCATCCCATTTTACAGATGAAGAAACTGAGAGGCTAAATAACTCGGCCAAACTAGGAGGTGCAGCATGGCTGCAGAGCCCACGCTTTTGCACCATCGGACGCTGCCCCTCTCAGGGCGTGCCGTGCATAGTTCAAGCCGGCTGAGCAACAGAAGTAACAGTGCTGTTACCAGCCACCACAACATGACTTAGCGGTTATTGCCCTGCAGTGTATTTGACTATTGACAAAGCACTTTCGCATACAGAGTCTCATTTAGTCTACGCAGCCCCTTTGGTCCTTCGAGGTGGCTGGTGGTGGGTGTTCTTTGATCTTGGGGCCGCAGTGGCAGACTTGACACAGGAATCCAGCTGTCTTCCATTTGAAGTCCAGGGCTCTCTTCCTGCCCTACCACTTCTTTCTGGAGGTTTTCCCTCAGCTGCTGCACACTTTGTCAAGCAAGATATTTTTCCAGCAGTGAATTTTCAAAGCTTTCCCCTTATCAGGGAGATATGAGAAAGTGAAAAAGGAAAATACCATGCAGTGCCTCTTTGCTGAGAATGCAAAAGTATCTCCTCTAGATGCTCTCCAAGCTAAAGAAGAGAGTTTACTGTTACGTGCACTTTAAGAAGAGTGAAAGGGGCTCTCCTACCAGTTTTCTGAGAATAATACATTTAAATGCACAATACCACTCGTAGGAATACCATGACTCTCAGTAACCTGTGAGTTTTACAGACAACGTCTGATATAATGGTTTTGTGTCTTTTAAGAGCCCATGTTGAAAATGTCTCTAGGTAGTTTAAGTGACGAAATCGGGATATAAAACGATATAATTATGATCCCAGTTTATGTAAGCGTGCTAACATAAGTATAGCTGGAAGAAAATTCACCACAATATTAATAGTTTTGATTTCTAGGGGCAAGGCTTATGCTTGATTTTAATCTCTCTGTATAAATTTTCTGTGCTTTCCAATCTTTTATAATTTATAATCACATGAAAATCAATAGGTATAATTTTAAGAGTGCATGGCCCCTTTCTACAACAGAATTTTTGAACATCATTTAAGCCAGAGTTTGGGAGAGACATGTATGTAAAGGAGTTTTTGCACAACTTTAGGAGTTGCAAGGTTTCCTCTGGCCTTTCTGAGGGCTCTTTGCCCAGTGGCCGGGCAGCCTGGGTCTGACCCTGGCCTGGCCTGGATTTGGGGTTGCAGGCACTTGGACTACAGAATCCCCATCTCATATCCAAGTGAGGAGAGACAACCAGGTCAGGAGCCGGCTGCTCTGCAAACCCAGAGGCAGGTACTTTGGCTCCTGTGACCAGTGTTGGAAAGGTTTGGAACATTTCTTTTTCACTTGAGGTCTCTGCTGCTCTGGGGCAGGAGATCTGCTTTAAAGCATCCTGGCCTGAGTGCCTGTTTCAGTGAGCCGGGACAGAAGAGGAGGTAGGGGACTTAGGTCTGCCTAGATGTGTCTGAGTTTGAGGCGCTTCACTGCATTCTTCAAGTTCAGGAAATGGGAAGCCAACATAGGGCACAGACAGTGCCCATCTCCGAAACAAAACAAAACAACATAACATACCTTAGCCCCAGAAGCCCCCAGGTAGGGAAGGCTGACCTAGAGTCAGCCAGGTGCCAGCCAGCCAAGCAGTAGTTGCTGCCACACATATATCCTCTCAATTCATGCTCGTGAGAATTGTATGGTATATTATTATTCCTAATTCATAGTGGAGGAAATGGAAGCTCAGAGAGATGAAACGGCTTGCCCAAGATCACACTGCCAGTTGGACAGAGCCAGTATTTTGTCTGCCTCCAAAGCCCACCCAAGCTCTTATCCAATAACCCTACTCTCCCACCGCTCCCAGGGTCTGCCTCACGCTACCACTGAATGCTGCTGGTTAGCCCCTGAGTCCCCTGGCCCATGATGACTCTAGGGAAAATCTCAGATCCCATCTTCTAATGCTCATACGACAGCAGGGGCTCTTAACCTTTCTGTGCTCTGGACCCCTTTGGTCTGGTGAAGCCTATGGACCCCTTCTCAGAATAATATTTATAAATGTACAAAATAACATATGGGCTTGGAAAATAATTATTGAAATACAGTTATTAAAATTTTTAAGTATAGCAACATATGTGCTTCTTTAGGAACATGTTAAACAACAAGATGGACTTGAAGTCTTATAACTACCATAATTTTGAAGTAGTGATGACCAAAACTGACATTTCAGGACAAACAACCCTGATATGATATGAGAATGTGTGTGTTTCTATTGATGTCAGAGGCCCAAGTATTGGTAACATTAATGAAGTTTGTTGCCTCTGTTCATAATTGAAGAGGATGCTCTACTTTAGTTAGAGGTGAGTAAAAATAAAGGCGTATTTTTTCCCTATTCGAATCCATGATCCCTGAATTCTGTGCGTGGACTGTAAGTTAGGATCTGTGCTCATACCTTAAAAAGACGTGTATGTGCATGCATGTTTGTGCACGTGTTTGTGTGTGTGTGTGTGCACGCGTGCTTGTGTGTAGAGGGGGAGGGGTGGGGGAGAGAATATCTAAAACAAAACAGAGGGAGTAAAAGGCCGATGGGAAGAGGGCAGCCCAGGAATATTTCGATATTGAGTCAGTGGTGAAAATGCTGCTCAGGCTTGACCCAGCTGCCACAGAAATGTGCTGGGTGAGGGGCAGGGGAGGAAAACAGTCCTTTTAAATTGCTTCAAGATTAATTTAAAATATCTGTGCAGAACTAAGTGCCTCAGCCCTTGACTTATTTGGTGTTTTGGAAAGGGGGTGAGGAGGGTGGTGGCTTGGGTAGGAGTTGTGTGTGCAGATCCTCATCTAAACAAGGGCCTGAGGAAATAGTTCCTGCATGAGCCACGTCTTAGCCTCCCCTCTGGTGGGAGGCTTGTCGGAGGCCTTTAATTCCAGATCTGGGAAGCTCTTGGCAATTGGAGGAGTCTGATGATCACCCAGCTTCTATTTTTGTAAAGGGGTGGGCACAGAGCCTCCCCTCTGGCCCTGTGGGTGACAGCGTCTTTCCCCGGCCTTGAATAATGGCCAGTGCTCCCCGTTTACCAGCTGGCCTTGGGAAGTGAAACAACCCCTCCCCACCTTCCCCCGGCCTCTGCAATGACCCTATGCATGCATCCCTCATCTTGGGGGTGGTGGGGAAGGAGCCATTCTCTCTCCCAATTAAGCATTGAGGGAGGAGGGACGCTGTTTTGCAGATAATTCATAAAGCAGGCCACCCATTCATTTAATAAACTTCTGCCAAGCAGCTGTCATGAGCCCAAAACAAGGCACTTGGATAAAGATGAGTGAGCCAGAGTTTCTGTCTTGGAGCAGCAAGTTGTCATCAAGTCCTATTCAAGTCATCAATTTATTATTACTTACGTCTGCTGTGTGCACCTCACTGTCCTAGGCACAGCCTCTGTGCTTAGGGAGTTTTCAGAGAAGGGGAATATTGCAGCTCAGGAATGACAGGAAAGCCTTAATGAGCAATTTGTGGGCGGGCTGGGTAATGCAGAGGTGATTCAAGTAACGCACCATGCATCTTGTTGGAAGATGAGCACCGCTGCCTGGGCCCTGGGCCCTCTGGTCTGTAACTAATGGGCCTGTCCTCCACTGTGTTCACAGAGCACAGGCCAGTCACTCCTCATTAGTCAGGCGCAGATTACGGCTCTCTTTGCAGCTCCATTTCACAGCCAGTTGCCCCCACTGCTGCAGTGGACCCTGTGTGATGAAGGTGTCCGCCCTGCACTCAACATCCCATTACAGGAGAGACGGGAGGCCTCTTTCCCATTAGGGGCCAGTTTGTGGTGTTAAGCATCATTAAGTAGACTCGTTGTAGATGTCCCCTTGGAAAAGGGAAGGATGGGTGCTGCTCAGTGGAGGGTCTTCCCTAGCTCCCTCCCCCTTCCTGGGTGCCTGGGGCACATCTTAGGATGGTAGAACTGGAAGAGACCTTGAGATGGAAAAGTTTACCTCCCATGAACTGTAGGAAACCAGCCTTGTCATCCTGATGCCGGCCTTTGTGACCTCCTGCTGCCCATCTACGTGCTTATGCCAATCATAAGTATCAGAAAATACCAAAGCTGCTGCACCATCCGCCTTCTAATCTGGGGAAGGCCCACAATCTTCCAGTCTTTGTAGGGAAGGAGAAGTGCTTAGAAGGGCTCTGGGGCATAACTAGACTTAACTGATGGAGGAACATTTGTCTACTTCGCTTCTGAATAAAGGAGCCTATACTGTTGTTTACCTGGGAGTCCCTCTAATCTTGCCCAAAGCCCTTCTGGAAAGAGAGAGTATAGTCCCACTTCCTGTAAGAGAAGCCCCTGTGAAAGAATGAACACAGCTATCCAGTGGGTTTCCAGTATTGGAATTATGCTTATTATCAGTTTATACAGCATGTTGTGCTTGTTTCAGGTGGAACACATCCAAGACAAGATCTTTATCACCACACTTGGGAGGATATTTAGGTGCCCACCTCCTCCGTGACCAAGGTACCTGCCCAGATGAGAACCTCTCATTTGCTTAGAGGACCCTGGCCTTGATAGCTGCCCTTACCACGCCACCTGTGGGAAACCTCCCTTTGGAGAACCTAATTTTACTTCTTAAATCTTATTTTATTATTTTTTTATACCGCAGGTTCTTATTAGTTATCCGTTTTATACATATTAGTGTATATCTGTCAATCCCAATCTCCCAGTTCATCCCACCCCCACCCCCCCCACCCCCCCCACCCCCCATCCCCCGCTTTCACCCCTTAGTGTCCATACGTTTGTGGAGAACCTAATTTTAAATGTCTTCCTGCATATTCACCCTTGCATGGTGAAAGTCTGTTCACACCCACGGGTGCCGTGTCCATGCTGAAATGGAGCTGTGTGAATGGGGGTTCGGATGTGTCCTGGGGTGCCACTTACCACTTGGGAGACTACAGGCACATCTTCAACCTCTGACCCCCAATTATGTTCCCAACAAAACAAAGAGGAAGAGTTTGGGATAGCTCAGTGTCTTTCGACTTTTTCCTGATTGCACAGGGCACTGTTCTCATGTCGATCCTCTCTGTCTGTGAAAATGTGTCTCAGTGGGGGAGGTGGGGTGGCAGCGTGTGTGTGTGGTCATGGTGGTGGGGGGTTGGTGGTGGTCGACAATAGGCTTGTAAGGGGGTGTATCAGAATCCCCAGAGGAGTTTGGTAAAGACCCCCCAACCCCCCAAGCCAAATGTGCCTGCCTCTCCCCCTCCTTGGAGACTTGCCACACTACATGATGTCTCAGCCCCTTTACAGCTCAACAATTCTAGAGGAATTTTCACCTTTTTTGCTATTCATTCTCCCCTGTATATCTACAGTTGGCTCTTCTCTCTTCAGGGTTGTCGCCTTGGGGGATGATGGAAAATAAGAAACTTTTCTCAGCAAATAGAACCATAATCTGTTGAGTTCTTTTCCTGCTTAAAAAAAAAAAAGCCCAAGCTGCTGCCCAGGGTTGTTAGGAGAATTAGATGGGATGATGTGGGTGGAGGTGCTGGCCCCCTGCCTGGCCCAGCATCACTGCTCCCTAGACCTTGGCTTCCCTTCCTTCTCCCTGTGCTGTTTCAGTCCTGATTTACTCCTCAGTCATCTGGCGCCCCCCGCTGAGACCTCACAGAGCGTGATCCATGCTACCTTACACGTGAACTTGCTCCAAATAATTTTCAGTGATCCCTAATGGAATAAAGTTAAGAATCGAGTTTTGACAGAAGTTGGCAATTATGATGTAGGTTCATGGGGTCTCTCAAGATCACTAGATTGTGTGGTGCCCCTGGGTGAGGCAAAAGAGAGGAGCACGCAGGTCAAATTGGGATCATATCTGATGGGTCAGGGTTGGGGGAGCCGCCACATGGAAAGTTCTCTGGAAAAACGGTGTCTGTCCTTGAAGCAGCCACAGAGGAAAGCGATTCTCCCCAGGGGGATGTGATCACCTGCTACATCTGAGACACTTGTCACCTCCTGCTGTGCATTATAGCAAAGAGCATATTTGTCTTATTCTCTTGCAAGCTTGTGGCCAGAAGCACTCCTACAGTCCATCCAAGAAATATGTCTGTGCATTTTGATATTCTTGGAGGTCTGTGCAAACAAAATAATGTTACTTTCATGTTAGTCACCCTGAGAAAATATGAATATGGGGCCCACTGGGTGAAGAGCATCATGGTAGGCAGCAGGGCACTGCACTGTTACGTGCTTACTGTGTTTGCTGTGTGTGTCCTGTTAACCGTATGAGCAATTTAAGACATCCCCAGGATGCCCTGTCACTGGGCAGAGTATCCACTGCTGTTCCCTGCCCTTTCCCTCTGAGGTATAAACAGCTCTGATCACTCCCCAGGGCCCAAAGCAGGACCCTAAGCCTCCTTCTGCCTGGGGTGACAAGAACCAGTGGGGCCGTGTGGAGGGAGTGCACTGCCCTCCTCCCTGCCCCACACTTGGCTCACTGCCTCTTCTCTTCGTCACCTCTCCAACCCGCACGCCCCTCGAGCCAGCAGTGTCATTTGTCAAACTGAAGTGCCATTGTCGTCATTATAATACGAAATATTTTTTGAATGTCAGTTTTTAAAGTGTTCTCACACCCCTGACCTTAGAGATTTTCTGGTCTAGCCCTTCCTTTTACATAGAAAACTTTGACCCAGAGCAGAGACCCACCCAGAGTCACCCAGTCAGTGGTTCCTCATTTGGTCTCCCGTCTGCTTTGTGCAGGGCGTGAACGTGAGCATCATTTTACGTGGGAAAGCTGAGACTTGGTGAGGTTGGGAGGTGTGCCTGGGATAGAGCCAGGTAGGCAGTGGGAAGGTGGGCCCTCTGCTCTGAGCCTGGGGCTCCTTCCCCTCCCCCAAAACACACACACACACACACACACACACACACACACACACACACACACACACACACACACACACACACACACACACAGCCTTACCTTTCCCCGGCCCTGCAGGAGAAAGGGTACGTATGCCAGCGACCTAGGAGGTGGCCAGAGGGGCTGGGGTGGAGTGGAGGCTAGTGGTCACCTGACCTGTGTCCTTACTGATGCTGTGGTAAGAGGGCAAACACTGTTTGGGCCTCTCGGGGGCGTGCTGACAAGTCTCTGTGATTCATTTGCCTGAGCCCTCGGTGTAGGGAGGGAGGCTGCCAAGAACTACGACCTTCTTTGGGGCAAGGTCTTTACTGAGTGGTTTGTAATTTCCTGCTTTTTTTGGAGAAGGGCTCCCGGTACCCCTTGCTCCTGCGTCCCTCCTCCTACTGAGGCCTAAACCACCGCCCGCCACCCCCCTGCTGACTGGGCTCAGGGCAAGGAAGTGTGTCCGTGTCCCGCCCAACAGAGGACACAGTGTCCTGTATTATTTCCAGCCTGCCGGTCCTGGGAATCTCTACTTGCTTTTTCTCATTTCCTCCCCTTGAACATTAGAAACATTAGATTCCAAAAATAATCCAAGTCACAATGTTCTGCAGGCTGCATGTGTGCGTGTTTTTTCCCGAAGCTGTTTTTCTCCTCCTTACATCCTTTCTCCCTCTCCTTCCTTCCCTCTGCTGCGTGTTGAGCCCCAGTGTCTGCTGCGGTCGCCAGGCCTGCGTGAGAAGTGGGTGTGGAGAGCAGAGCGGAGCGAGGAGTGGCAGGAATGGTGGGCACGGCAGCCTTGGCTCCCTCCCAGGTCTCTTACGAGGGCCGGAAGGGGCCTGAATTGTCATAGGTGGCTTCTACTTATGCGTGGACCCCATAGCACTATGGACCCCATAGTGACCCTTTGGAACCGAGAACACGGACACTATGTTTACAGTGCTTTCCATAATCCAGGTTGTCACCCTGATTCTGTCCACAGCAATTTAAGTGAGCTAGGAAAGAAGGATCCTGATCAGAGAAGTTGTATGAGGCACAGGGAGAAGTGGCAGAGAAACATTCATTGATTCATTCCTTTGTCCACAGACATTGAGCGTCTGCTCTATGTCAGGTCTTCTGCTAGGTGCTGACCTGTACCCAGCCCAAGCACTGGGTGGGGGAATAATGTGGGCAAGTGTGAGGAAAATCAGGTTCAGCATTGATTTGATTCCCGATCCTTGTAAGAAAAAGATGTCTAAGAAATAGTAACCACTCCAGTGGTTAGAACCTGGTTGGATATCAAGGTCTTTATTGCTTACTGGGCAGGGATTAGGGTTGGGAGTCTAGTGTGTTGGGGGGAGAGAGTGGGGAGGTGGTCCAAGAAAAAACAAAACATGTCAGCTCTGCCCCAGTAGGGGAAGTGGAAGAAATGTCTTTTTTTTTTTAATTAATAGCTACTTTATTTATTTATTTATTTATTTATTTTTGGCTGTGTTGGGTCTTCGTTTCTGTGCGAGGGCTTTCTCCAGCTGCGGCAAGCAGGGGCCACTCTTCATCGCGGTGCGCGGGCCTCTCACTGTCGCGGCCTCTCTTGTTGCGGAGCACAGGCTCCAGACGCGCAGGCTCAGTAATTGTGGCTCACGGGCCTAGTTGCTCCGCGGCACGTGGGATCTTCCCAGACCAGGGCTCAAACCCGTGTCCCCTGCATCAGCAGGCAGACTCTCAACCACTGCGCCACCAGGGAAGCCTGGAAGAAATGTCTTAAGCACCCTTTTTGAAGAATGAAAGACATTCAGGTACAATTTATAAAGTGAAAAACAAACTGCATCTCTGTTTTGGGTAGGGAAATTTTTCAAGATTTCTTCCCAGGCATTTTACTTTGGAGAACCCCCTTTCCCTCCTTCTCTTCACCTTCTGTCCTCCCTGCTGCACCTCTTCTGCTTCCTCTCCCGTTTGTGACCCTCTTCTCTGCGCCCTCGAGCTCCTCCAGCCTGTGTTACCCCAGACTTCTAGGGTGCATCCATTCTGTCGGAACTGCTTGCTTTGCTTCCCTTTTCTGGTCCTGCTTCCTTCCTTGGCTGGTTCCCTGTGTGGCTCAGGCTTTCCACTGAGGACAGAGAGCACAGGCCAGAAGACCTAGCCAAGGCTTCTAGAAAGATCACTGCCTTTACAATCACAGAGACTTGGGTTTGAATCCCAGCTTAGGCACTCGCTAGCTGATTATCTGTGGCCAGTTCACCCTCTCTGAGCAGTTTCTTTATCTGTAAAATGTAGATTTTAATACATGCCTTAGGATTGTCGTATGGATTATAGAAAATGTATACAAAGCATCTAGTATGCCGGGAGCCCAGTAGGTGCTCAGCAGATGGTAGGTTTGTGGAGACCAGCTTGAGCTGGGCCATGTAGATAGATGGGATCAGGAGTGGAAGAGAGGCGTAGGGAGGCTTTTGTTGCAGAGCCTGGGAGGAAGGGCGGAGAGTACAGGGTCATCCACAACAAGGGTACTGGAGCAGACAGTGGGCAGTATGTGACAGCAGAGCAGGGAGGTGAGATAGGGCCCTGGTGCCTGGAGAAACCAGTAGAAGGAAAAGGAAATTAGAAGCGTGTGCCCAGGTTGGCAAGATCTTAGAACACTGTTGCTGAAGACAAGCCAATTAAATAAGTGCCGGGTACTGTGCTGGGAACGGGCAGTTGGAAGATGAGCTGGAGTCGGGCCTTACCACACTGGAGCAGTGGGGGGGCGGGCACTGACAGACAGCTGCTACATGGGGAAAGTTGGCCAAAGAACCTATCACTGCCGTGGGAACCACAGAAGGGGAAAACTTCAGGCCAGGTTGGGGTGCAGGGAAGAAGATGAACAAAGGCATGGCAGCCTCAGGGGTACAGGGTGGGTTCTGGAAACATGTACTGGCCAGTGTGGCTGGAGCTCAGGCTGCATGGGGAGGCGTGTAGGAGGGTGATGTCCATGCCATGTTGATTACCTGGAGTCACAGGAAGGGGTCAGAAATCTAGTCACACCTCTCCCTGAGTAACCAGGGACCAGAGGAAAGCTGGATTCTTGCCCTTTCTTCGTATAAAGAAAAAAAGGATGTTGGTTTCCTCCACGCAGAACAGGTGGACTGACTGGTCCCACCTCAGAGTGGCACTTGTCTTATCCTAAATATTTCCCTGGGACACCCCTTGTCACGAGGTGTCCAAGGAGGTGCAAACCAGAAGGACCTAGAATGGAGAGTGAGACTGGACTTGGGCATTCAGCCCCCACCCCAGGACATCCTCTTGTGTGCTTTGCACAGGCCCACCTTCTCACACCTATGTTTACACCGACCTCCCTCCCATCTGCCTACTGAAACCCTACCCTAGGTGGACCTAGAGACTGTCATACAGAGTGAAGTAAGTTAGAAAGAGAAAAACAGGGACTTCCCTGGTGGTGCAGTGGTTAAGAATCCACCTGCCAATGCAGGGGACACAAGTTCGATCCCTGGTCCGGGAAGATCCCACATGCCGCGGAGCAACTAAGCCCGTGCGCCACAACTACTGAGCCTGCGTGCTGCAACTACTGAAGCCCGCGTGCCTAGAGCCCACGCTCTGCAACAACAGAAACCACCACAATGAGAAGCCTGCGCACCACAAGGAAGAGTAGACCCTGCTCGCCGCAGCTAGAGAAAGCCTGTGCGCAGCGACGAAGACCCAACGCAGCCAAAAATAAGGAAGGAAGGAAAGAAGGAAAGAAAGAAGGAAAGGGAAAAACAAATATCGTATGTTAACACATATATGTGAAATCTGAAAAAATTGGTGTAGACTATCTTATTTACAAAGCAGAAATAGAGACACAGACATAGAGAACATATGTATGGATACCAAGGGGGGGCGCGGGATGAATTGGGAGATTGGGATTGACATATATACACTATAGATACTATGTATAAAATAGATAACTAATGAGAACCTACAGTATAAATAAATAAATAAATAGAAAGAAAGAAAGAAACCCTACCCTAGCTGAAGGTCCAGCTACTCTCCCCGTTCTTCCCTGCTGGAGGTGGTCTTTCTGTCCTCCAGGCATCTGTCCATGCATGGTCTTTATCCATCCCCCTCAAACTGGCCCTGTTCCAACCCAATTATATTGCATAGTCCTGGAGGTCAGGGCCAGCGTCTTAGATAACTGTGTTCCCCAGAGGCACATAGTCAGTGCCAAATAAAGAGTGGGCCGTGGCACAGTCTGTACTCACTAGGCTGCCTGGTGGAACAGAAGTTTTGTGAGTGCTCTGAGCTGGCACAAGAGCGCCACCTACTGTTGGGTCGTTTCAAGAGACGTCCCTCCAATGCTCTTGCTTCAAAACTGAGGTGTTAGCAAGTTTCATCTTGCAATGGAGAGAGAGATTTGGAGGCAGGGAAACCAGTTCTGGTCCTTTTATACTAAGCCAAGTGTGGGCAGATGAGGTGACAGTGGGAATGGAAAGGAGAGGGGCAAACCCTGGAGATAGTCCGAACGAAAGAAAATGGGACCAGGTGACCAACTGGAGGTCAAGGCGGAGAGCTAAGGGAACCACAAGGCCTTCATGTGAGGATGATGACCTCAGGACAGAGGTGGAAAGAAAGCCCAAAACACTTTGGAAGAAGGATGAAAGACTAAATTCAAATGTTAATTTCCCTTAGGGCACAGAAAAGTCAGAGAAGTGGTGATGAAGGTTACCATAAACATTACCAAGAGTTATCTGTTCATTGCGTTTCTGCCCTACTCTTAGGGACGGTGGCTCTATCTAAGCACAGGCGTTTACCTTAGTCCTCTGAAGAAGATTGTTAGAGAAACTGAGGGTTTTGAAGATTGGGCTCTTCATTCCTAAGTCTTTCCTGAGCTCCTGTGGGGTATGCTCTACCAGGTGTGGTCTGGAAGCTGGAAGCATGACTGAGCAACTCCTCCTGGATGTGCCTGAGCCTGGCTCCCTCGTGGTCCCCCACCTGTCTGAGCCCCATTGTTGAAGCTGCTGCGGGAAAAGGGGAGAAGGGAAAAGGGGAGTGCTGGCTCTCTTCCTCAGCTCAAGGTCAAGCCCACCTAGCACAGACCCCTTCCAGCATAGCACCTGCCCCTTCTCTCAGAGAGGGACTCCTGAAGGGAGGGCCACCTCCTCCTTAGCCCATGTGGAATTTTTTTCCCCAGATGTGCAAGTAATTGCCACAGCTGATTTTAGTATGCGTGGGAGGATGGGGTGAGAACGTGCGACAGACACTCCATTTTTGCAGTAACAGTAATAGTTACTATTTATTGAGTGTATCTTGTAGGCCAGGAACAAGCATTAGCTCCTCTAAATTAACTTGCCAAGGGCCAGAGCTCAGTTTATCCCTAAATGTAGCTCTGGGATAAAGTTGGGCACTATTTTCTTAGCTTGAATTAAATCGGGTTTGACCTCTTCAATTTTATATTTTGGGAAGTGAGTGAACATTCCCTCATGCTGTTCCTGAAAATATTTTATCATCATCTGTGGTTCAGATGGAAGGAATTTGGCCACTCAGAGTCAATATCCCCAGGCTGCCTGGGCTGACTTCTGGCTTGGTTGGTTCTGTTTCTCGTCTGCTTGACTCGCTGGCTCCTGGATGACCATTCCTTCCCCACAGTGGGGTAGCGTGTGTGTTGCCAGGGCTGCAGGAAATTTAGTCCATCCAAGCAAGCAGACTGGAAATCAAATGCAAAGAAAAAAAAAAAAAAACATTATTCAAAGTCTGAATAGGCTTGGTGAGACTTTTCATTACAACACTTAGCATGAGGAGGGCAAGCCCGAGGAGAGTGGCCTTTTTTTTTTTTTTTTAATTGTTTTTAATTTTTTTAATGCTATTCTTGTCTGCTTACATTCTTTTTATGTATGTATGCATGTACGTATGTATGTATGGCTGTGTTGGGTCTTCGTTTCTGTGCTAGGGCTTTCCCTAGTTGCGGCAAGTGGGGGCCACTCTTCATCGCGGTGCGCGGGCCTCTCACTATCGCGGCCTCTCTTGTTGCGGAGCACAGGCTCCAGACGCGCAGGCTCAGTAATTGTGGCTCACGGGGCCAGTTGCTCCGCGGCATGTGGGATCTTCCCAGACCAGGGCTCGAACCCGCGTCCCCTGCGTTGGCAGGCAGACTCCCAACCACTGCGCCACCAGGGAAGCCCGAGAGTGGCCTTTTGAGGCCTCACAGGAGTGTGCTCATTTTCAAGGACAGTGTGTGATTTGAACGTGAAGAGTTGCAATCTGGGTTTCTCTAATCCAAAAGCAACTCTCTTTGTGACTGCCGGCTTATCCTGTCTGAATCCAGGGGAAGTGGGAAGGAGCCAGCGTGTATTCAGCGTCTACCGTGTGTCGTGCATTGTGCTGGGCACCTTCCTATGTTATCTTTATCTCCTCCTTTGTATTTATCTTCTTTGACCCAGACATTGAAGGGTTTTTAAGAAAAAGGAGGAGAGGGGGGAAAAGAAGGGTGGAGGGAGTGGGGTGGGAAGGCAAGAACCCTCAGTTGATAAGACGTCTATAATGTGCTAGTTGATTTTGTTTTGTGAGATCAGGGCTGACTTGGACTCCTCTTTGCAATGAGATAAATGACTGTATCTGGGGGCTTCAGTGTAGACACCCAGTTCAGGGTTAAAGGCTAATTTGACCTTATTGCTTTCCTTCAGTGTTTCCTCACTACCACTGAATAAAGGCCCAGTTCTGCCTTTCGACCTTTGCCTTTCAACCTGGGCCCCTCCCTGCCTTTCATCATCCCTCTCACGTCCTGCTCTAGAGCTCTTGGTACCTGCTCACATCCCATGCTGTTTTTCAAGCTGTTTCCTCTCATTCAGATGCCCTTCCCGTCTACACCTTCTTCACCTGACTAAATCCTGTTGTCTTTCAAGTATTGTTCAGCTGTTGTGACCTTCTGGGAGTCATCGTGCTTCTCCCCGTCTCTACCTCTAACAAGTTGGAGCAAGTCCTTCTCTGCTATCAGCCCATCATATACACTTTTTTTGTTTTAACATCTTTATTGGAGTATAGTTGCTTTACAGTGTTTCATAGTACTTGTCACACTTAAAGTTGACAGGCTGTTGAATACATTTGTCTCCCTCACTAGACTCTGACCTTGATCTTTTATCATCAGTCTCTAAGCCAATGTCTGGAATACAGTGGGCATTCAGTAAGTGAATAAAATATTGTACTGAGCATCATGGGCATGTGACTATCTATATCAGAATTCTTTTGGCTACAAGAAACAGAACACTGGACTCTGTTGCCGTGTTCCATCTTTTAATCCATTTTGTCCCTTTCCCTCCTATTCTCTTTAAGATGTTAATCATGATTCTTTTGAAAGTTTTGTCTGCTAAATTATAGCCTGATCATCTCTGGATCTGTTTCTATTGACTGTTTAATTTTTTTTTATTCTTAGTCACTTTTCTCTGCTTCATATGTTGAATAATTTACTGGTTATTATAGATGATGTACTGTACAGACTCTTGATTAGGTTATCCTTCTCTAAATATTGTTAAGTTTTGTTCTGGGCTGCAGTTAAACTACAGATCGTGATCCTATTGAGCCTTGGTTTAGGCTTTGCTATGACACATCTACTTCCATCTTTTCTTTAATCCTAGGGTATAGCCCTTATTCTTAGGATATGGGTCTTACTCTTACAGTCTGGTCTTTCTGGGGTCCCGACTGAGTGTCCAGAGTGTTCACCAAAGTCTCTTTACACTGTTTGATTTAGAACTCCTAACATTTCCTCAGCACTGTGTAGCCTCTGACGTTTCTGTTCAGCTCTCCATCTCCCACAGCTGTTCTCTGTTAGACCTTCTGGAGTCTCACCTTGCCTATGCACAGTTTAGGATTTGGCCAAGGACCTGAAGGAAATTTTGGTGAAGATTTTTAGGGCTCCTTTTCTTAGCTCCCTCTCTCTTACTTCCTATCACTGTAATTGCAACCACCTTACCAGCCCTGAAGTCTAATCCCTGGTGTTTTATACCCATTAAGACTGCTGCTCTCTGCTCAGCTCCTGTTTCTGGGCTCCACAGTTTGGAAAATACCCTCAGGGAGAAAGCCAAGGTGGATATGGGGCTTACATTGTATGTTTCCCTTCCTTCAAGGATCATTGGTCTATGTTGGTTGTTGACCAATGCTTTTAACTAGTTTACATGTGGTAGAGTTAAGTTCGATGCCAGCTACCCCATTAAGAACAGGCTGTAAGTCCACATGAACTGTTTAAATAAAAATGAAAGTCCATTAGAATTACCTGCAGAACTCCTACTGAATCAGAATCTCAAGGGTAGGGCCTAGGAAGCTATATTTTTTTAAGAAAACGCTTTAGGTAGTTCTGAATGAAGGCTACGTTTGTGAACTATTGTGGTAGATACTTGAGCAGTGAGTTTGGAGGAAAGAGAAATCAGTATGGGCTCAGTTGCTCAAAGAAGACATCTGGAGGAAGTGAGACATCAGTTGTATTTTGAAGGTTAGAAATAATTTGGATATTTGGATATGGAGTATTTCGTGGAAGGAAAGATGTCAACACAAACACGGGGGTGGCAATGAGCATGGTGTGGTGTATTTGCATGGAAGTGAATAGAATATGACAGGAAAGGATGCTTGGTGTAGGACAGGGGTGTAAAAGAATAGGGGGAAAGGCAGATGTGGACCAATTGAAGGTGGAGGGGGGAGGTACCTTGAATGCCAGAGTAAGGAGATTGGATTTTGCAATATAGGTAATAGAAGGCAACAATAATTTTGTGGGGGTTTTTTTGTTTGTTTTTTTTTGGACTGAGGGAATGACAGGGTGAAAGCAGTGTATTAGAGCAGTGAACCTGGTGGGGGCAGATTGTTGGGTATAAGGAAGAAAACAGACTCAGGGAGATCAGTAAGGGAGTAATTGCAGTAATCTTGGCAGGAGGGGCTGAGTGGTGAGTATCAGTAGCAGTGGAAAGTGAAGGGTATATTTCAGAGTGATTTGAGGAAAGAGAACAAATGGGCTGGAGAGGCGGGGTAAAGATGTGGGGTGTCAAGAGAAGGTAAAGAGTTTTCATAGAACAGGCAGAATAGTTTTAGATGCTACTGGAACAACAAACGAATATTCACATTGAATCCATGGGCACCATGTGACTAGGAATAATCTGCAATTTAGGTGTGCATTTGGGAGACAATTCAATAGTGGTTTAAAAGCATGGACTTTGGAGTCATAATAGACTTAGATATTTGAGTCTTTAATATGTACCCTGACTGTGTGACCTTGGCCAAGTTATTTGATCTCTCTGAATCTGTTTCTTCAACTAGACAAAGGTGGTGATGATGTTATCTACTATCTCGTAGGGCTGCTATGGGGCTTAAGATAACATGTATAAATCTCACTGTGCAGAGCCAGGCACATATTTATTCTTGTCAGTTATTGGGGAAGTTAAGGTTAGAGAGCGCCCTGGAGCAGAGGAAATGAGGTTCAGATGGACACTAGATTCTAAATTTATCTCTATCACTTACAAGCTGTATGATCTTGGGCAATTTACTTCAGCTCTTTGTACTGAGTTTTCACTATGTCGAAAGCAGAATTAACAATACCCTTTTTCTGCATTATTATAAAGGCTAATGAGATAGTCTGTGGAGGTACTTAGCACAGGGCCTGGCGCATGAAACAGGAAATACTATTTGTGTGGTTGAAATTGTGAGCCTGGATGGATTTTCAAATGGACAGAGCTGACGAATAAAAGGCAGAGGGCTGAGGGCTAAGGGTTGAGACTGTCCCAGTAAGGGTGTGAGGGACAGGAAAGAAAGCCATGAAGGGGCAGTCAGAGAAGTGGGAGGCAAGTTTAATAAATCAGTGTAGAACTGAAGGATTGGTGAGCTTTTGAAATTAGAGCGTTCCTATTGTTTTTGTCGTGCTGAGACTAGACATGGTATGTCAAGGAAGAGCGTGTGAGTGGGTGAAAGCGCTGGTTCTCCTGGGAGAATTTAGTGTTCAGTAGCGACTTGTGAACGCAGGAGGGGCGTGCTGATCATGTCTGCAGCCGGATGGCCTGCCCCTGAAAATGACCTGGTGTAGAAGGCCAGAGGCGGTTGAGTTTCAGAAGGGAATGCATCAGATTCTGATGAGAGATCAAGGGAAGGATCAAGACGTCAGAAAGGAGGCAATTATTTTTCACTGTGGGTGCAGACTTAGGAAAGCAGTAAAGGTAGAAGGTGTTACAAGGAGTTAAAGAGGAAGTGGATGGAGGGAAAACAAAAACAGCAGGGGGGGCAGAATGCACTTCTGAAAGTTTGCTGATGATGGGAAGGGTAGACGGAATGAAGCTCTGAGCATTTTGGAAGGTGGAGCAGCAAGGTGCAGAGCACCGACACCGGAACTAGGCCCCCTAGGTTTGAATCTCAGCTCTGCCACTTATTAGCTTTGTGGCTTTGGGCCTCTCTGTGCCTCAGTTTCTCAGTCTGTAAAATGGAGATGATAATATTGGGGGTTAATATTGGGGAGATAGTTAGGAGGTTACTGAGAGGATTAAGTGAGTTCAATATGTTAAATGCTTAGAATAGTGCCTGGCACAGAGTGAGCATTCAGCAAATGTTAGTTGCTATTATTGTTGTTGTTACCATGACCGTTGCTGCTGTTATTGAGAGAAGGTGAAAATGAGAAAGGAGAATGGAGAAATGGAAGACAAGGAGAGACGATATACACAGAGTTTGACTCTGCAGTATGGATGCCACACCTACCAAGGAGTCTTAGATTCTACTAAGCATTCAGCCTTAAAGACTGCTATGGGCCACCCTTGGCGCTGATCCAGTCAGGACAATGTAAGATGGAAGCTGTGGTTTCCCAGCAGGACAGTCCTTGCAACAATCCAGCTCAGGGGCAAGGAGACAAGATCCATGGTGGGCAGCTGCAGGAGCTCCCATGGCTCAACAACCCATGCCCCACAGAAGCCAGTATCCTCTGTTGGCACAGCTTCCAGGGTTCCTGCAATGGACATGCCAGTCACAAGAGTCACCCCCTTCAGGGAAGATCAAGGAACGCTGTCCCCATCAGTTATTTATAGTTTATTGATAGTCCTTCTAATCCAGATACAGTTTACCAATCGGGGGTGTTTTTACCACAGGCAACATGACTTAGTAACATGTTGGCACATACCGTCTTTCTCTGTTTCCAGGGAAACAGAACTGGGGTGTTAACTGAAGTTCAGATTAGCATGCAGAAGGGAAAAAGGTTTTGTTATTTCCTTGCTCACAGTGGGAGCAAATAGGGACATTTGCCTGTTTTATAGAGAAACTGGGGCAGTTCTGGATGTGAGCAGCCTGTTAGGATGTTAGATCTGAGATCTGGGAATTAGGGAGTTTGGGGATGGAGTGGGTAAGAAATATGCTAGGGGATCGATAGAATGTCTACAGGTCAGAGACACAGCCTGGCCGGTGAAATTGTTTGGTGCCCTGGCTGATTCCTGAGGCTACGGCGCCGGGGTCTCCAGGTAACCAGGCTGAGCCATCCTCTGAGAGCAGCTGGATTTATGGTGAAAGATAGAAATGGCTTCTCTCTTATACCATATATACGAGAATGCCAGCTGACATTCCAAAAGCCTAAAGGAAAACAGGCAGGGCCCAGAACACCTTCTCTCCCTCAGTAGATATTTATTAACTGTCTATCAGGCACGAGTCCCAACCACCTCCCCTGTCTATGGACACCAGTGTAAAGACGGCCTCCCAGAACCTTGGCCTCCCTGTGGCCTGCAGGCCTTGCAGGATACAGAAGAGGAGAGATGTCAAACTCCCTTCTGTAAGGAATTCTAGGACCCTAGAAAGTAGATCCAAATTTTGGGTTCCTTTATTTTTTCTTTCTCTACCCCGCTTTGGAAAAGCAGGAAAGCTCAATCCTAGGTGAGTGGATAATTGAAAACAAAGTTGAAGGGGCTTAAGGGTCCTAGGCCAGAACACACACATGGGGTCTGTGTGTTGCCCTGTTTGCCTGAGGACATGTGCCCGGGGTCAGCCAGAGTTGTCAGGTGGGGAAATTTGCCCTTAATTCCCACCCACTTCTCACTTTAGGCCTTCTCTCTCTTGGTGTAGGGCTCCTCTGCCACCCCATTTTAGGATCTCATCCCTGGGTCGTGCTCACAAAGTGCCTTGCTTTCTTAATAAGCTGTTTCTGTATCCAGGATAAACTAATTCCAGGAGGGGTTGCAGGAATAATACATTTTAGTAGGAGTCTCTCCTAAGTAAAAAAACTGTTAAGAGCCAAAGGGATTGAATCTCTAATAGTGAAAGGGTTGGGGAGTGGCAGAGAGGATGGGGAAGGGGGAGTTTGGAAGCAAGGCAGGAGGGGGCGAGATCCCTGGTTAGGCTACACAGGGAGGGCAGGAGGGGACAGTGCCCTCAGGCATGACTCTGAGAGAGTGTACGGGGCTCTGAGTCCTGTGTGGGCAAAGGCACCACAGGGCCCTGAGTGTGTGTCAGGGTGGGGGCAGTGGGAGGATGCATGGGTGTCCCTGGTCCGTGCAGTGCCCTGCGGTGGCACCGGGAGTGTGTCTCCGGGAGGGATGGGCTGTGGATATCTGTGTACGAGCTGCAGATGTGATTTCCATGAGCCAATGGTGATTTTGCAAAGTGAACACAGTGCAGTTTTAAATCCACACCTTTCGTCTGTTTTGTGCTCTAAAACAAAACATTAGGGAAATATTTGCAATAGACTATGTTCACTATATAGATTTTAAAATCTATCTGGTATATAGCACTTACCGAAGCATGAAACCATTGTCTTATGTGAATCTCACTATTATGCTAAGGTTGAAATAGTGTAAATTGTTATCCCCATTTCAAGGTAAGGAACCTGATATTTAGACCGTTAACCTAACTTGTCAAAGTTTATAAAGCAGATCTGCACTAGAACCCAAGTCTCCTGATTTGAAGCCTCTGTTCTCTGCACTATAGCACACATAACATTTTATTTTGGAATTGACTGCACAGCAAGTTTTCAGATGTAGCAAGGTTCTCTGGCAAGGAGGTTGTTAGTATTCTTGAGGGCACAGGCTTTTATGGATGGGTCGCTGCAGTGTCCAAGCAGGGTAACAGGGGACAACAGGTGATACTGGAATGTGCATATTTAGGAAAGAAGATCCATTGGTTGTCTTCTGTCCTCTCAATCAAGTCACCAAACCTGAATACGAGCAAATTAAAACCAATGTAATCTAAATTAGACAGTATAAAATACTAACACTAGGTGGTAAGGTAGTTTGAAAGTTAAAACTCTAAATCAGATGCTGTTGCTAAATTTGGCAAATGAAGGAAAATAAGCCCAAGATCCTTATTTAATATCCTTGCTCTGTGAAATAGTTTATGCTTTATTAAAAACAGAACAATAACCTTTTAGCTATCCCCATATTTAAAAGAAAAGGAGAAAAAGGTTTCTGTTTATTTTCCTAATTTGCATTTAAATAGATTCATTTATCATTTATTATATATTAAGAACTAGATTTTTATATTTTCACTGAGTTTAAGCCAGCATAAAAACATTACTTTGCAAAACATGGAAAAAAAAACCCCAAGTAGCTTACATGTAACATCTATCTTCTTAATGAGACAAAACTATGTTGGTTTCCAAACAAAGAGATAAAATTTCATTATTTAGACATGAACTTTCCTCCTGGAGGAATTTTGTTGTTTTATTACATTTTGTTGAACCTACCATTTGTATCTTCTCAAAAAAAAAAAAAAGATAGTTCAAAATGTTTGAAACCACTGTGGAGATATTTTCTTTAGTTTTTTGGGGTTTTTTTTTTTCTTTAGATTTTTGTTCCAGTGTCTAGTTCAGGTGTCTTCCAGAGAGCCCAATTCAAAGAGATCAAATCATAAAATGTCCTAGTTTAGAAAGGGTCAGCTTGTCTGGAGATTAGCAACCTCAGAGCCTGTGACCAACTCCCTCATGCATTTCTTTCATTCACTAAGTATTTACTGAGAGAAGTGGAGCTGTTTGAATCAGCCATCCCCAGGCACTGAGGGGGCAGGTGGGAGGCAGAGAGGAGGGGGCCGGGTACTGGCCACTGAATGGCCCCATGTGAGGGACAGCATCCTACCACCGCTGGAGCCCCACAGCGCCCTGGTGGCTGCCTTTTGGGGGGCAGCTGCTCTGTGGAGCCTCGGCAGAGGAGGTCCTACAGTCACATGCAGGAGGCAGGGCAGTGTCCCAAGAGCCTGGATCAACAGACACTCAGTGAATGTGCTTTCAGTGGCATGAATGAAGCCCATTGCGGGGGCTTCACTTCTTTGAACCTGTTTTCCATCCGTAAAGTGGGCCTGCTGGAGGCAGCGAGATGATGCTTGTGAATGGACATTTTGAACCCTAAAGCACTGGACAGATGTCAAGGCTGAGACTAAGAAGCTGCATTTCTCTGGCTATTAAGAACAATGCCAGTTTTCTTACAGTCATTCTTTGTATTCAAAAGTTAGAAATGTAAGCTGTAGCAATGAATATGCATTCTGATCCAGGAGACTCAATAAAACTAATTTTTATTTTGAATGGAAAAAAATACACTCCGTAAGTTTCCAGATTGAGCCGATTGTACACCAGGATGCTTACCTCCATTCTGGGTACTGCTTATCCCTTGGAAATGAAGAGGAGCCCAGAAATGAAGAGACTTGCCCACAGTCTCATGGGTAATTAGTGACAGAGCCAGGCCCAGAACCAGCCTAGTCCTCATCCCACTTAACTGCACACGCACATGGGTGCTTACATGCGTGTGCGCACACACATTCTCTCTCTGCAGCCGGTTGCAGTGAACGCAGCAGAAATGCTGGTGACCCTTGCAGGCAACCAGGCTCACAGAAGTGAGTATTATATACAATTAGGCAGCAGATTCAGGCCCAGAGAAGACTTGAGACTGTCCCTAGGAAACCGCCATGTTGGAGAGACCGTGGTTCCTGGTGTCACATTGACTGTCTGGTCCCTAGATGCCTGAGATGAGTGTCACCTCCTTGGAGCACTTCCTCTAGCCTCCGGCATAGCTGAATTTCCCAGAATGCGCAGCCCCCAGAGACAGCTCGTGTGCTCCAGTATGGAAGGCAGATGGGGCGCAGTGGCCTGGGTGCAGACCTCATTGTGTGAGAAGCCCATTCAATGAGGCGTGCGGTTCCTCCAGCACTCTCCACTCTCTGCCTTTTAACTCACTGTTGTTATTGCTTTTCTCCCTAACTGGCCCGTGTTCGGCTCTCCTTGCTCTGTAGTCCAGTAGGGACCTGGCGCCAGGCAATCTAATCATTCTGGTGCTAGCACATAATTCTCTGTTTATTGGCATATCTAAATACTCATTTAACAGAAAATACAGGGAAGGTCACTTCTAGGCCACTGGGATAGACAAGAAAGTATGAGTGAGCACTTTTCATCCTAAGTTCCAAGGACCTCAGGCATTTCAGATTTTCATTAATTTTATTGATTCTTTGGTCAACAAGGAAAAGAGATGAGAGATTATTTTTAAATGGGGTTGAGAGGCAGAATTTCAAAGAACAAAAATTACACAATAAAGTTCCTTTAGACTCCTGGGGCACTTGTCTTCTTCCCCTCTTGTCCTTAATAGTAATTTTAAAAAGCGCTGACCGCGTGCCTGTGGTGTGGGGTTGGCTGTGGCTGGCGGACCCAGGGTGGCGCACGCCACCGATCCTGCCCAGCCTCCGCGGGCACCCCCGGCCTGGAACATCTGCTGACACTTGAAAGTGAAGGATGATACTTTTGCCCTTTATCTGTGTAGGTAGCCGGAAGTGATCTGGGTAATTCAAAAGGGAGAATCATCTCCAAATTAAATCATGCCCATTTGCCTTGGGAAGGTTATGTGCTTATACTTAACCATGGGTTGTCATAGCCTTGATGTCCCTCTCCTGACCTCCAGACAGAACCCTAGCTGCCCACAGGACACCTCCACCTGAAGGTCTCCTAAACCTCTCAAACTCAGCATCTGAAACGGAACCTGCTGTCTCTCCTCCCCCACCCCAGCTTCTTGCCCTCCTCTTGAGGTGGTGCCATGGTGGAACCTTCTCTTACAAGGATCCAGGGTGCCATGCCAGATACCTGGCTGTCCTCCCTCTCTCTTTCTCACCCTCCCTCCCCAAACAGTTGGGAGTCCTCAGTCCCTTCCTAGTAACTCTCACTCTGCCCACTTCACAGACGCCACTGTCACTCCCCACATCCGGGTTTCCAGGTTCTCACTCTTGCTCCCCGGGATTATAACCTCCTAACCATTCTTACTGCTCCGTCTCTCCCCACCCGTCCACATCCCATGCTGCTCTCAAAGCTCACATCACATTTCACTGCTCAGCTTACAACCCTCCACTGACATCTTGCTGCCCGCAGTATATGGTCCAGGTTTCCTAAAGCCTGTGTCCAGGGCTCCCCATGGTCCCTTCAACCTCCCCAGCCACATCTTCTCCTCACGTCAGGTCCAGAAGCACAGAAGTGGTGCTTTCAGAGCCCTCTACACACTGGGCTGCCCCACAGTTCTGCCCCTTTGATCTTCCCTTTGCCTGGAGCCCACATCTCACTCTTTCACCTGGCTAATTCCTACGTGAGTCAGGGTCAAGTCAGGTGTCACCTCCTCTGGGAAGCCTTCTCTGCTCTTCCCTCTCTTCACACCATCAAGAGAGGCTACTACCTTGATACACCACACTGACCTTTATCTTGATAGATTTCTTTGTTGAGTTGTGATTTTAATCAAGTCATATGCCAAGTTGTGCTAACACTGTATCTGAGTCCATGTTTGCTTTCCACACTGGCTTTTAAGCCACTTAAACTCAAGAACCACATATTAATCATTTTTGCCTTGTACAGTGCCTGACGTATAATGAATGTCCGATAAATGCTGGTTAAACGTAACTGAAAAAGTAAATTCGCTTTTCCGTTTAAAGGGGAAAAATGGAATGAGGCTGTGGTTCTGCCTCCAGGAAAGCTGGCGTGATCTTTGCAGCTTCTCAGCCTACACCTGTGCTCCATTCTTCCCTGCTTTACTCTGCAACTGAGCTGCAGCCTTTAGCTCATCCCAAACTATGGACCATGAGTTCCAAGTATAGCAATCCTCTTCTCCAAAGGTTTAGCACGTTTCCTGGCTATATCACTTGACTACTCTGGGCAGAGAATTACAGAAAATCCAAATTAAACCAGCTTGAATAATAAAGAGGATTTCTTGGCTCAGGTACTAAGGAAGTCCAGACACAGTGTGGAGATCAGGCAAGGCTTAATCAGGGCTCTGCTTGTTTCCTGCCATTGTTTTGGCTACACTCTTTTTCTGCCCATTGGCTTCACCCTCAAGCTGCCAGCAGAACGGCTACAGCAATTTGAGGTGCAGGGTCCCAATGACAGTATCAGAGGAAGAGAAGTCGTATCTAAACAACTACAGTTCTGTTTTCCCAGAAGCTTGCAGCAAACTTCCCTTTGTGTTTTATTGTACTGAATTGGATAACATTCCTGTTTCTAAGACAATCCCATGGGTCAGGAAATGTCATACACTGATTGGCTTAGATCTGGTGTCCTGAGAAGGGATAACCCTTAGGGTGACCAGGCTTTCCCTTGGAATTGAGGTTCTGGGTAGCTCCCCTAAAAGTGAATGGACCACCTGTGGGAGAGCTGGAAACCTAAATGAAAACCAGGTACAGAGCCATGGGGAGGAAAATGGCTCAGTGCCCACTGTGCTAGGCAGTATTTACTCTACCCTTAAAGTCCTCCTCTTCTGGTTCCTCATGGGTCACAGCAGAAACCCTGGAACTGTGAGGGTGTGGAGTCACAAGAAAAGTTGACTGCGTTCAGAGTCAGTTCAGCAATGTGTGGTCGGGCAGTGTAAGTGGGATGGGGCATGTGAGGATGCCCTGTGGCTTCCAACAAGTGTCTCTCTCTCTCCTGCTGGTGCAGTAGGGAGTGGATTAAACCTCCCACTTGTCTCCACTTCACCTGTCCCTAAAGCACGCATTGAGGGGGGCGTGGCTTTTGACGATTTCTAAAAGCTTTTTTTTTTTTAAACATCTTTATTGGAGTATAAAAGGGGAAGTAACTAGGGAAAGTGAGCAGCTTCCTCCCCCTTCTCCTTGGTCCTCTTACTCGTTTTCTCTCTTCCCCTAGGCTCTGCAGGGAAACATGGAGGCTGGTGGCAGGGCCTCTGCTAAGGGGGAGGGATCTCCTGGGAAGCCAGGCTGTGGGCCACCCCCCACCCTGAGCACGATGACTGGTCCTCACTGGACCCCAGCAGGAAGGCTGCTTTTCTCCCAGGAGCTCTGAAAGTTCCTTGCTGTTGGACCCATACCCCCCTGATGACTGTGTGCCTTCTTTCCCCCTCTAGATGTTCGACTGGATAAGCCACAACAAGGAGTTATTCCTCCAGAGCCATACAGAGATTGGAGTCAGCTACCAGCACGCCCTCGACCTCCAGACGCAGCACAATCACTTCGCCATGAACTCCATGGTGAGTGCAGGGTGTCTTCTCGGGGGCAGGAGAATAACGAGGGGTACGGGGCCGCGGTGGAGAGGGCAGAAACAGACTTCCAAGCCGAGGAGGAATGAGAAACTCTGAACATGCGGCCTCTTTTAGCATTCCATTTGCCAAGATAGGGACGAGTGCAGGACACGTGGTGAGCCGGCTGTTCCCGCAGCAGATTATGGCCTCATTTCTGCCTCCGGACCCTGCTTTACATGGTGAAAGGATTGTGCTGGGGTTGTAGAAGCCATCAGCCCAGTGCAAGACTAGAAAGGAGAGTGCCCAGTTCCACTCCGCTGACTTAACCCACTGGCATGTGTGAGTCACTAAGCTGGGACGAGAGGCACCTCGGGCTGTGGCGCGTTGGAAACGGTTGAGTGAACTGGGCTGCTGAGACTAGAGAAGAGGAGCCTTGCGGGACACACGGTTGCTGGCTTCAGTTATGTGGAGGGCTGCCTTGGAGAGAAGAGGGTGGAATTATCTTGTGTTGGTCTAGGAGGCAGAACGGTCCAGGGGACGGCAGTTGGAGGGGGAGGCAGCACATGGCTCAGGAGGTGGGATGTACTGAAAGTTAGTGAGCCCCCCGGGATGGGGAGACTTCAAGCAGACGCTGAATTCAGAGAGGGATGTTTGCTAGCTGTGTGGCCATAGGAAATTTACCTGTCTGTGCTTCCATTTCTTCATCTGTAAAATGGAAATAATAATAGCCACCTTATAGGGTTGTTGTGAGGATTCAATGAGTTAATTGTAAGGTGACTGGAGATGTGCCTGGTGCATAGTCCGTTATCAGTAAATACTGGTATTATGATAATGATGATGCTGGTGATACAGGAATCTAGTCCAGATAACACCTGTGATTCCTCATAAAACTAACACTTTGGGATAGTAATTTTTCCATGTGGTCTCCCCAAGACTTTGAAATCTTGTCTGCCCCTTGAACCCGCTGTATCTGAAATGTCTGCAGCCTAAGTATGCCTCGACATCTCTCTCTCTCCCCTCTGCCAGCTCTTCGTGCTTGTACTACTGGTACAAAAGAATAGCTCCACCGTTCCCCGTGTATCTGAACTCCAAAGACACCATATCATTTCATCTGGTGATGCTGGGAGTGGGGCGGGTGTTAGAAAAACATAAACACAGAGGATCACAGAGGCCAGGAAGGAAGATAATTTCATTTTCTATGGAGTTGTTTTAACAGTGTTATACACTGGACTGTGTTATACACAGAAATAATTCTGGCCTCAAGTTTTCAGTGTCTAGTTAGGGAGATAACTCAGACAGTCATGGTACAGCTTGATATGTGCGGTGATAGAGATGTTGAGTGACCTAAGAAAAGTACAGTCTCAGTGGTTTAAAGTAATAGAGGTTCATTTCTTGTTCCTACCACATGCCCATCACTGGCTGATGGGGGCTGTTCTCATCGCACTCACTCGGGGACCCAGACTGAGGGAGCAGCCACTGTCTCAGATGCAGCCAGTGCCTCAGCAGACAAAGCAAGTAGCCAAGCGCACGCTAGCTCTGAAACCTTCCGCCTAGAAGTGACGCATTTCACTACCCAACACCAGTCACACGGCCACATCTCACATCGTGGGTGGAGGTATATGGTCCTACCTCCACATGTTGGGGAGTGGGTATTTGTGAATAGCCCTAATGATTAGCACAGGGAGCCATTGCAGGATGTAAGGTAGAGGTGAACAGCGTGAGATTTGCATGGGAAGGGACCTCTGGCTGCAGAACAGAAGGTTGTGGGACCAGGCAGGGAAAAGATCAATATTGACTGTGTTACCAATTTGGGCCACAGCAGCCTTGTCTTCATCTAAATGCAAAGACTAGTCCAACTAGTCTTCTATAATTATGTCTCATCCCAGGCTCGCTTTAGTCACAGAGGAGCAAACCAACTGATCACAGGTGATTAAGAACATGAACTCAAATCTAGTCAGGTTTGATTATCTGTGTGCCTTGTGGATTTCCCCTGGTGAATTTTACAAATTCTGTGCCGGAATCTTCATGTCACCCAACTGCCTGGCCCTAAGGCAGACAAACTCATTTTAATAAGAAGCAAAGACAAACATAATTAGGGAAGTAAGTCTACCATCAAGCCCCTCAAAACAATGAACTACAAAGTTAAATAGAAAGAGCCTTTGGCTTTGAATTATCTGCACCACTGCTCTTCTCTGTTAATATGGATAACTGAGAGTTAATAACACATCAAAAACCTTTCCTCTGACAAATTTACTTCTGAAGTCTCCATTTTCAGGACAAAAAAAATGAAAACGAGGGAGGAAATTTACTGAAGGGAAGCATCTTCTGGAGCTGGGAGGGAGGAAGAGGAGGTTTAATATACAACAGCCAATTAGCATGTGCCAGCCCATCTCTAGTCTCCCATTGCCTGCAGCACTCGGAGGCCTGTTTAGCCTGATTAGGCTGGCTCTCCTCTCTGGCTGCAGGGCAGGGGAAGGGAAATCCCAGGGTTGTTTGATCAAATTGGCTGAACTGGTGCGTTATAAACACCGCAGGTGCTTTTGTTAACTGGGAGGTTTACAGGTTTCTTATTAAAAGGGACTTCCCCTAAGACGGATGTCAGCAACCCAAGGAGGTGAATAGAGGGAATTACAGACTCCTTTTCTCTGGCCTGAGTGATGGATGTTGCTGCCAAGAAACAGATGAATTTAAGCAGCTACTGCTGGAGCCCAGTGACTGTAGGAATGATCAGTTACTCAGGGGAAGTGGGAATGTGGATTGTTTTGTAAGTTCACTGAGGCATTTCCTTCGCGGTTCTTGGAAAAGAACCTATACATATGCCCACACATCTGTCCATGTAAAGGTACATGCAGCGTACTTTGTTTCAGGCTACAGGTGAGTTCTTTGCTACTGAATCCTGTTTTATCAGTGAAATAGGCCAGTGATCCCTTACCTTTCGGGGAGGTCACAGACCCCTTTGAAATCTAATGAAAGTTGTGGGTCTTCTCTCCAGAGAAATGTATGTGGACAACTTTTTTTAGGCATTTTCAGGGGATTCAAGGGAATCCTAAAGCCTATCGATCACCCTCCCCAATATAAGATCTCAAGAACCTCATGACTTCTTTCTTCATTCATTCCACAAATAATTAAGGATTAGACATTGTGCTGGATGTTGGGCATATAGTGGTGAACAAAATGGTCTGTCCGTGGAGGTTCCAGTGGAGAGACAGGTGATATTATATAATCTCATAAGTAAATATATAAATACAAATCAGTAAGTCTCGTGTTGGAAGAGTAAGCGCTGCTACGATGGAGGATGACAAAAGGGGCTCCATTTAAATGAGGGGAGGTCAGGTATATTTTTCAATTAATAATCAGTATTGACTTAATGCTTATTGTTCATTCATTGATAGTAATTAATGGTCTGTGAGTTAACTCTATAAAGTACCAATTTTTCTTTATAATTTAAAGAACACCTAGGTATACTGTTTGGTAAATGAAGATGATCTAGTTATAATTTATCTGTTTTTTAAGTTTTATTTTGATATGTCTAGTTTTATATACCAGTTAAAGACCCGACCCCAGCTGAGGTGACCATTACTGAGAAATAATTGCATATCATTAAATCATGGAAGCAAAATCAGAAATTTCCTAAATTTTGTCTGTGAATTGGTACCAATAAAGGCTATCAATTATTAACATGTGGAGAGTGTGGGAGTATAATGCCCCACTGAGTATGGTACGTGAGCAACTCTGAAAGAAAAAGGTTAAAATTGGTTGGTCTTTGGCTTTCTGTTACAACATGTTTTTTTGCAGTTTCCACTGGAGAATCCTATTCTTTTGATCTTTAATAATAATAATAATAACCCACCTACTAAACCCAGTGGGAAGATACTCTCTGGCTTCTTATAGTGCCTCATAAAGCCAGGTTTCCTGAGCTCTCTGGGGCCCTCCTTTTTCTTAATTTCGCCTTCTGTTGTGAAAGGCTTTCTCACAAATTCTCCTTCCCCTGAATGTGGCCTCCACCTCTGATGGGAGTGTGGGCAGATGGAAGTAGGGTCGGGTTGTACTGTAATACGCAACAGAACAATCAGGTAGCCATCTGTGCTCTAGTTCCTCATGAAAAAGACACTCACAGGAGTACATACAAACATAACACAGTCTTATTTACAATTTTAATTAGCTGGTTCTTTGGGAAAAATAAATTGCTAATGGTTTCTGTCTAGAGTTTTAAAATATGAAGTGATATTCATTTTCTATTGTTACGACTGTGAAGACTCACATTAGTGATAACCATGTGCAGCTGGACAGTAGGAAGCCTTTCTGCTGCGGCATGTTGATAGCTGCTTTAATCCTATTAATTTGCTCACCAGAGGCACATACTGCCACTTGATGGTGTGCAAATCAGACCAATTGCAGCAAAGCCTGTGGTGCTCTCTTTGTTTTGAGGGAAAGTTACAAATGGTAGCACCAAGGAAAAATCAGATCTGGTGCAAGAGAGGTAAAGATTCTGAGCAGGTTTCCTGACCCCAATTTGAGAAGCCTTGTTCTGGGGTCCTCTGTCATCTTTGATTCTCAGCAGCCCCAAACCATGATTCCGCAAGTAATTCCCTACCCCCAAACAGACAGCACTTCCTGTGATGAAGTGACCCCACTTCCATCGCCCACACTCCCATCAGAGCAGGAGGCCACACTCAGGGGAAGGAGAATTTGTGAGAAAGTCTTTCACAACAGAAGGCAGAATTAAGAAAAAGGAGGGCCCCAGAGAGCTCAGGTTTTGGAGAACACACACGTGCATGCACACACACACACACACACACACACACACAGGCACACACACTATTGTGATGTTTAATAGCCAGGATTTGACCCTGTCATAGCCACAAAGTCTCTTAGTACACATAAAATCTGTTGAAAAAGAGAAGAGATGAGTTTTAGCTTGTATGCATTAGTCTTTTTAGTACAATTTTTTTTTTCAAAGAATCTTGTAGTAGACTTGCTAAAAATGTAGATTTCTTTTTGGCTTCCACCCCAGTCCTAGAAAATCATAATCTCTGGGGGATGAGGCCCCCAAACCTCCATTTTTTAAACAAGTTTCATGGGTGATTTATGTACATATTAAAGTTAGAGAACTGTTGTTCTGTGGAGATGTATATGTATTTATAAAATAGTCACACCCTAAAATAAAGCATTACAGGTTCTGAAAGAGAGTCCACTTCTAGTATGACAGCATGAGGCGCTTTGCAAACCTACTCTCCAGTGAAACTGGTAGACATTATTTTAAAAGAACCATTTAAAGTCTCTAGAAATGGTCCTAAGTGCACACAGCAAATGAAGAAACATTCAAGAAAATTTACTAAAACTTGGTAAGAACAGTGAATCTGTGGTATTTGAACCAGGACCCTCTTTCCTCCCACCTCCCAGCTCAACGAAATGGAAACGCTATTCCAGACTAGTGCAACCAAGAACACAGGGTCTCCTTTGCCCCCAGATCCCAATTGAAGGACTGTCTTCCCAGATAGGACATTTCATATCCTGGTCCAAGCTACCTGTTGCTGAAATTAAGTTCTAGGTGAGTATGGCCAAGAGGTGGGGACTCCTTCTTCTGCCTAGCCCCCACTCATGGAGCAGAGGCTATACCATGGGCACAACACTGCTGAGAAATAGTGTTGCCTGGGAGTAGAAACAAACTATAAAACAGAGAGCCCCAAATCTTGTCCCAAAGCAACTGCATTTATTTGCAATAGAGAGTAGAGAAGGTCAAGCCAATAGCACTCTCAAAAATGCCCTTAGGGAAGTTATGGTGAGAGGCAACTGGGAGAAGATTTCTAGAGTCACTGGAGATATAGGATAAATAGTAGGCAGGCTGGTTTGCCAGAGAGAAAGAGACTTCCTGGGGCCAGAACAAATCTTAAGTAGTGACCTCAGGAACTGTCCCTTCAAAGGAGCTTGGATTTGATTGGATAGATCTGTGAAGCAGATCTATATTTATACCCCAGGACATTGTTGAAAGCAATAGAGTAATGAGCTGGAAATTAGTGGAACAGCTGGGTGTGGTCAGGGAAAGAGAATGTTAAAGAGAGGACTGCGAAGACCAGTGTCATCCCAGGGTGACTGTGGGCATACCCAAGGCTGCATCCCCTGAGGAGCAACATCAGAAGTTTCCCACTAAAATAATCCAGCCAGTCACTAAACAAATAAGCAAGTAAATAACAATAACAAGCCCCAGAAGTGTGGGAATCAGTACCCAGAGATGCTACAATGTATTATCTAAATGTCCAGGTTCCAGCAAAAAATTATGAGCTATGAAAAGAAACAGAAATGTATGATGGGGGGGTGGGGTGGGGGGAACAAATGGATAAAAAGCACACACTGGAAAAAGCAAGAAACAGAAAATGCCTGTGAGAGTGACCAGATATCAGATTTAACAAAGATTTCAAAGTAACCATTATAAATATGTTTTATTTAAAAAACCAAAAACTGAAGGAAACTATAATTGAAGAAGTAAAAGTAGGTATGATGATATCATCTCACCAAACAGAGAATATCAATAAAGAGATAGAATTTATTTTGAAAAGTAGCAAAAGGAAGTTCTGGAGTTGGAAAATACAATCACTGAAATGAAAAATTCACTAGAGGAGGTCAACAATAAGTGAATTGGAAGAAGAACCTTGAAGATAGAGCAATAGAAATTATGCAATCTGAAGAACAGAAAGAAAAAAGAATGAGGAAATGTGAACAGAGCCTCAGAAAAATGCAGGACATCATCAAATGTACCATCATATGCATAATGGGAGTACTAGAACGAGAGAAGAGAGAAAGGAATATTTTTTTAAAATTATAGCTGAAATCTTCCCAAATATTGAAAAATAATCTACATAGCCAGGAAACTCAAGGAACTCCAAGTAGGATAAAGGAAAGAGATCCACAAACAGATTCATCATAGTGAAAATACTGAAACCTAAAGACAGGGAGAAAATCCTGAAAGCAGCAAGAGAGAAAGGAGTTGTCACAGGGGAATCCCAATAAGAATAATAACTGATTTCTCATCAGAAACAATGGAGCCCAGAAGGAAGTAGAATAACATATTCAAAGTGCTTAACGGAAAAAAACTGTCAACCAAGAATCCCATATTCAGCAAAGCTATCTTTCAAAAATGAAAGTGAAATAAAGATATTTCCACATAATCAAATACTGAGGAAATTTGTTGCTAGCAGACACACCTTATGAGAAGCAATAAAGGAATTTCTTTATGATGAAGGCGAGTGACCCCAGACTCGCTCTTTTGAATCTGTACGAAAAAGACAGAGAGCACGGGGAAAGGTAATTACATAACTATAAAAGACAACATAGGTGCAAATTTCTTCTTCTTTCTTCTCATCACTGACTTAAAAATCCATTGTATAAAATAATATGTATACATTATACTACTGAGCTTATAACATATAGAAATGTAACATATTTTCCAGTGACAGCACAAAGGAGGTAAGTGTAAAGCTGTATAGGGCTAAGGAAGTTACTCCAGATGGTAACTTGAATGCACAGGGACAGAAGAAAACACCCAGAAATGATAAATAAGGAGGTGAATATAACAAGAGCTATAAACTTATATTTACTCTGCTTTCTTCTCTCAGCTTCTTCAAAACACATAAAATTATAAAAAGTGATACAATCTAATGCTGGGTTTATAACATTTATAAATGTAATATGTATAATAACATCACAAAAAGAGGGGAAAGGGCTCACTCCCTCTTGCGAGAGCACCGGAATCACAACTAACTGCTGAACAATCATCAACAGGAAGACACTGGAACTCACCAAAAAAGATACCCCACATCCAAAGACAAAGGAGAAGCCACAGTGAGACAGTAGGAGGGGTGAAATCACAATAAAATCAAATCCCATAACTGCTGGGTAAGTGACTCACAAACTGGAGAACAATGTTACCACAGAAGTCCACCCACTGGAGTGAAGGTTCTGAGTCCCACGTCAGACTTCCCAACCTGGGGGTCCAGGAGGAATTCCTAGAGAATCAGACTTTGAAGGCTAGCGGGATTTGATTGCAGGACTTTGACAGGACTGGGGGAAACAGAGACTCCAGTCTTGGAGGGCACACACAAAGTAGTGTGTGCATCAGGACCCAGGGGAAGGAGCAGTGACCCTATAGGAGACCGAACCAGACCTACCTGCTAGTGTTGAAGGGTCGCCTGCAGAGGCAGGGAGTGGCTATGTTTCACTGTGAGGACAAGGACACTGGCAGCAGAAGTTCTGGGAAGTACTCCTTGGCGTGAGCCCTCCCAGAGTCCACCATTAGCCCCACCAAAGAGCCCGAGTAGGCTCCAGTGTTGGGTCGCCTCAGGCCAAACAACCAACAGGGAGGGAACCCAGCCCCACCCATCAGCAGACAAGAGGATTAAAGTTTTACTGAGCTCTGTCCACCAGAGCAGCAGCCAGCTCTACCCACCACCAGTCCCTCCCATCAGGAAACTTGCAGAAACCTCTTAGATAGCCTCATCCACCAGAGGGCAGACAGCAGAAGCAAGAAGAACTACAATCCTGCAGGCTGTGGAAAAAAACCCCACATTCACAGAAAGATAGACAAGATGAAAAGGCAGAGGTCTATGTACCAGATGAAGGAACAAGAGAAAACCCCAGAAAAACAACTAAATGAAGTGGAGATAGGCAACCTTCCAGAAAAAGAATTCAGAATAATGATAGTGAAGATGATCCAGGACCTCGGAAAAAGAATGGAGGCAAAGATCAAGAAGATGCAAGAAATGTTTAACGAAGACCTAGAAGAATTAAGGAACAAACAAACAGAGATGAACAATACAATAACTGAAATGAAAAATACACTAGAAGGAATCAATAGCAGAATAACTGAGGCAGAAGGATGGATAAGTGACCTGGAAGACAGAATGGTGGAATTCACTGCCACAGAACAGAATAAAGAAAAAGGAATGAAAAGAAATGAGGACAGCCTAAGAGACCTCTGGGACAACATTAAACACAACGACATTCGCATTATAGGGGTCCCTGAAGGAGAAGAGAGAGAGAAAGGACCAGAGAAAATATCTGAAGAGATTATAGTCGAAAACTTCCCTAACATGGGAAAGGAAATAGCCACCCAAGTCCAGGAAGCGCAGCAAGTCCCATACAGGATAAACCCAAGGAGAAACACGCCGAGACACATAGTAATCAAATTGGCAAAAATTAAAGACAAAGAAAAATTATTGAAAGCAGCAAGGGAAAAATGAAAAATAACATACAGGGGAACTCCCATAAGGTTAACAGCTGATTTCTCAGCAGAAACTCTACAAGCTAGAAGGGAGTGGCATGATATACTTAAAGTGATGAAAGGGAAGAACCTACAACCAAGATTACTCTACCTGGCAACGATCTCATTCAGATTCGATGGAGAAATCAAAAGCTTTACAGACAAGCAAAAGCTAAGAGAATTCAGCACCACCAAACCAGCTCTACAACAAATGCTAAAGGAACTTCTCTAAGTGGGAAACACAAGAGAAGAAAAAGACCTACAAAAACGAACCCAAATCAATTAAGAAAATGTTCACAGAAACATACATATCGATAATTACCTTAAACGTGAATGGATTAAATGCTCCAACCAAAAGACACAGGCTTGCTGAATGGATACAAAAACAAGACCCATATATATGCTGTCTACAAGAGACCCACTTTAGACCTAGGGACACATACTGACTGAAAGTGAGGGGATGGAAAAAGATATTCCATGCAAATGGAAATCAAAAGAAAGCTGGAGTAGCTATACTCATATCAGATAAAATAGACTTTAAATTAAAGAATGTTACAAGAGACAAGGAAGGACACTAGATAATGATCAAGGGATCAATCCAAGAAGAAGATATAACAATTATAAATATATATGCACTCAACATAGGAGCACCTCAATACATAAGGCAACTGCTAACAGCTATAAAAGAGGAAATTGACAGTAACACAATAATAATGGGGGACTTTAACGCCTCACTTACACCAATGGACAGATCATCCAAAATGAAAATAAATAAGGAAACAGAAGCTTTAAATGATACAATAGACCAGATAGATTTAATTGATATTTATAGGACATTCCATCCAAAAAGAGCAGATTACACTTTCTTCTCAAGTGCGCACGGAACATTCTCCAGGATAGATCACATCTTGGGTCACAAATCAAGCCTCAGTAAATTTAAGAAAACTGAAATCATATCAAGCATCTTTTCTGACCACAACGCTATGAGATTAGAAATGAATTACAGGGAAAAAACATAAAAAACAAAAACACATGGAGGCTAAACAATACGTTACTAAATAACCAAGCGATCACTGAAGAAATCAAAGAGGAAATCAAAAAATACCTAGAGACAAAGGACAATGAAAACACGACGATCCAAAACCTATGGGATGCAGCAAAAGCAATTCTAAGAGGGAAGTTTATAGCTATACAAGCCTACCTCAAGAAACAAGAAAAATCTCAAGTAAACAATCTAACCTTACACCTAAAGGAACTAGAGAAAGAAGAACAAACAAAACCCAAAGTTAGCAGAAGGAAAGAAATCATAAAGATCAGAGCAGAAGTAAATGAAATAGAAACAAAGAAAACAATAGCCAAGATCAATAAAGCTAAAAGCTGGTTCTTTGAGAAGATAAACAAAATTGATAAACCATTAGCCAGACTCATCAAGAAAAAGAGGGAGAGGACTCAAATCAATAAAATCAGAAATGAAAAAGGAGACGTTACAACGGACACCGCAGAAATACAAAGCGTCCTAAGAGACTACTACAAGCAACTCTATACCAATAAAATGGACAACCTGGAAGAAATGGACAAATTCTTAGAAAGGTATAACCTTCCAAGACTGAACCAGGAAGAAATAGAAAATATGAACAGACCAATCACAAGTAATGAAATTGCAACTGTGCTTAAAAATCTTCCAACAAACAAAAGTCCAGGACCAGATGGCTTCACAGGTGAATTCTATCAAACATTTAGAGAAGAGCTAACACCCATCCTTCTCAAACTCTTCCCAAAAAATTGCAGGGGAAGGAACACTCCCAAACTCGTTCTATGAGGCCACCATCACCCTGTTACCAAAACCAGACAAAGATAACTACAAAAAAAGAAACTTACAGACCAATATCACTGATGAATATAGATGCAAAAATCCTCAACAAAATACTAGCAAACAGAATCCAACAACACATTAAAAGGATCATACACCATGATCAAGTGGGATTTATCCCAGGGATGCAAGGATTCTTCAATATACACAAATCAATCAATGTGATACACCATATTAACAAATTGAAGAATAAAAACCATATGATCATCTCAATAGATGCAGAAAAAGCTTTTGACAAAATTCAACACCCATTTATGATAAACACTCTCCAGAAAGTGGGCACAGAGGGAACCTACCTCAACATAATAAAGGCCATATACGACAAACCCACAGCAAACATCATTCTCAATGGTGAAAAACTGAAAGCATTTCCTCTAAGATCAGGAACAAGACAAGGATGTCCACTCTCACCACTATTATTCAACATAGTTTTGGAAGTCCTAGCCACGGGAATCAGAGAAGAAAAAGAAATAAAAGGAATCCAAATTGGAAACAAAGAAGTCAAACTGTCACTGTTTGCAGATGACATGATACTATACATAGAAAATCCTAAAGATGCCACCAGAAAACTACTAGAGCTATTCAATGAATTTGGTAAAGTAGCAGGATACAAAATTAATGCACAGAAATCTCTTGCATTCCTATACAGTAATGATGAAAAATCTGAAAGAGAAATTATGGAAACACTCCCATTTACCACTGCAACAAAAAGAATAAAACACCTAGGAATAAACCTACCTAGGGAGACAAAAGACCTGTATGCAGAAAACTATAAGACACTGATGAAAGTAATGAAAGATAATACCAACAGATGGAGAGATATACCATGTTCTTGGATTGGAAGAATCAACATTGTGAAAATGACTATACTACCCAAAGCAATCTACAGATTCAATGCAATCCCTATCAAATTACCAATGGCTTTTTTTACGGAACTAGAACAAATCATCTTAAAATTTGTATGGAAACACAAAAGACCCCGAATAGCCAAAGCAGCCTTGAAGGAAAAAAATGGAGCTAGAGGAATCAGACTCCCTGACTTCAGACTATACTACAAAGCTACAGTAATGAAGACAATATGGTACTAGCACAAAAACAGAAACATAGATCAATGGAACAAGGTAGAAAGCCCAGAGATAAACCCACGCACCTATGGTCAACTAATCTATGACAAAGGAGGCAAAGATATACAATGGAGAAAAGACAGTCTCTTCAATAAGTGGTGCTGGGAAAACTGGACAGCTACATGTAAAAGAATGAAATTAGAACACTCCCTAACACCATACACAAAAATAAACTCAAAATGGATTAGAGACCTAAATGTAAGACCGGACACTATGCAATTCTCAGAGGAAAACATAGGAAGAACACTCTTTGACATAAATCACAGCAAGATCTTTTTTGTTCCATCTCCTAGAGTAATGGAAATAAAAACAAAAATAAATAAATGGGACCTAATGAAACTTCAAAGCTTTTGCACAGCAAAGGAAACCATAAACAAGACGAAAAGGCAACCCTCAGAATGGGAGAAAATATTTGCAAACAAATCAATGGACAAAGGATTAATCTCCAAAATATATAAACAGCTCATGCAGCTCAATATTAAAGAAACAAACACCCCAATCCAAAAATGGGCAGAAGACCTAAATAGACATTACTCCAAAGAAGACATACAGATGGCCAAGAAGCACATGAAAAGCTGCTCAACATCACTAATTATCAGAGAAATGCAAATCAAAACTACAATGAGGTATCACCTCACACCAGTTAGAATGGGCATCATCAGAAAACTACAAACAACAAATGCTGGAGAGAGTGTGGAGAAAAGGGAACCCTCTTGCACTGCTGGTGGGAATGTAAATTGATACAGCCACTATGGAGAACAGTATGGAGGTTCCTTAAAAAACTAAAAAAGAATTACCATATGACCCAGCAATCCCACTACTGGGCATATACCCAGAGAAAACCGTAATTCAAAAAGACACATGCACCCCAATGTTCATTGCAGCACTATTTACAATAGCCAGGACATGGAAACAACCTAAATGCCCATCGACAGACGAATGGATAAAGAAGATGTGGTACATATATACAATGGAATATTACTCAGCCATAAAAAGCAACGAAATTGAGTCATTTGTATAGACGTGGATGGATCTAGAGACTGTCATACAGAGTGAAGTAAGTCAGAAAGAGAAAAACAAATATCATATATTAACACATATATGTGGAACCTAGAAAAATGGTACAGATGAACCAGTTTGCAAGGCAGAAATAGAGACACAGCTGCAGAGGACAAACATATGGACACCAAGGGAGGAAAGTCGCAAAGGTGGTGGTGGTGGTGTGATGAATTGGGAGGTTGGGATTGACATATATACACTAATATGTATAAAATGGATAACTATTAAGAACCTGCTGTTTAAAAAAATAAGTAAAATAAAATTCAAAAAAAAAAAAGAGGGGAAAGGGAATAAAGCTATACAGGAGTGACATTTTAATATCTCAGTGGAATTAAGTTAGTATGCCTCTGAAGCTGATTCTCATAAGTTAAGATATTCATGTTAAACCCTAGAACAACAGCTAAGAAAATAACAAAAAAAAATAGAGAAAAAAGTTAGCAAAGATATTAAAATACTACATTATAAAATATTCACTTAATACAAAAGAAAGCACTATAGAAAGAACAGAGGTATAAAGACAGACATGTGACATATAGAAAAAGTAAAATGGCCGGCATAAATCCAACTATATCAATAATGACATTAAATGTGAAAAGGTTAAACAATCTAATCAAAGGTAGAAATTGTCAAATGGATTTAAAAAAAAAAAATCCAACAATTTATTGTCTATAGGAGAAACACTTTAGATTCAAGATTATGATAGATTGAAAGTAAAAGGATGGAAACAGATGTATTGTGAAAACAGCAATCATAAGAAAACCTAGAGTGACTACACTAATAACAGGCTTTTAAATAGACTTCAAAACAAAACAAACCAAAACAAAAATGTTACTGGAGGAAATGGGGAGCATTTTGTAATGATGGAAGAGTTACTCCATCAGGAAGATATAGAAATTATAAGCATATGTACCTAACAATGTAACACCAAAATAAATGAAGCAAAAACTGACAAAAATGATGAGAGAAATACAATTCAAAAATAATAGAGACTTTCATACCCCACTTTTAATAATAGTTAGAACAGCTAAGCAGAAGATCAATAAGAATGTAGAAGACTTGAATGAAGAAATAGACTATAAACCAAATCAACCTATAGAACACTCCACCCAGCAACAGCAGACTATACGTTCTTCTCAAGGGCACATGAAACATTGCCCAGAATAGACCATATATTGGCAATAAAAGAAATCTTAATAAATAAAAGGGATAAAAATAATATAAAATACGTTCTCTGACCACAATGGAATGAAATTAGAAATCAGCAACAGAAAGAAATTTGGGGAATTCACAAATACGTGGAAATTAAATAACACTCTCTTAAATATACAGTGGATCAAAGAAGTAATAAAAAGGGAAATTAGAAAATACCTTAAAATGAATGAAAATGAAGACACAGCATATCAAAACTTATAGGCTGCAGCTAAAGCCATGCTTGGAGAGAAATTTATGGCTGTAACTACCTGTAGTAAAAAAAAGAAAAAAAAATCTAAATTAATATCCTAAACTTCCACCTTAAGGCACTAGAAAAAGAAGAGCAAACTAAGCCTAAAACAAACAGAAGGAAGGAAGTAATAAAGATTAGAGTGAAAATTAATGAAATAGAGAAGAAAAAAACAGTAGAAAAAAATCAGTGAAACCAAAAGCTGGTTCTTTGAAAAGATCAACAAAATTGACAAACCTTTAGCTAGAATAACCAAGAAAAAAAATTACTGGCATCAGAAATGAAAGAGGGGATATTACTACCAACCTTACAGAAACAAAAAGGATTATAAAGGAATACTACAAACAATTGTACACCAATAAATTAGATAACTTAGATGAAATGGACAAAAACCCAGGCCCAGAGGGCTTTACCACTGAATTCTATCAAACTTAAAGAGTTAATACTAATGCTTCAGAAGCTTTTCAAAAAAAAAATAGAAAAGGAGAAAATACTCCCAACTCTTTCTATGAGGCTAGAATTACTTTGATACCGAAACCAAACAAGAACATTACAAAAGAAAAGAAAGCTACTGACCAATATTGCCTATGAATATGGATGTAAAAATGTCCAACAAAATGCTAACAACAAACCAAATCTAGCAACAGAAAGAATTATATACTCTGATGAATTGGGAATTACCCCAGGATTGTGAGGTTGGTTTAACATCAGTAAAATAAAAAACAAAAATCACATGATTATCTCAATAGACCCAGAAAAACTATTTGACAGAATTCAATACCCTTTCATAATAAAAACACTCAACAAACTAAGACTAGAAGAGAACTTCCTCAGCCTGATAAAGGGCACCTATGAAAAACCCACAGCTAACATCACGCTTCATGGTGAAAGACTGGATACCCTCTCCCTAGGATCAGGAACAGGATAAGTCTGCCACTTCTAATTAACACTGGAAGTTCTAGCCAGGACAGTTATTCAGGAAAAAGAAAAGACATCTAGATTAGAAAGGAAGAAGTAAAACTATCTCTATTCTCAGATGTCATGACTTTGTATATGGAAAATCCTAAGGCATTTACTATAAAATTATTAGAAGTAGTAAATTATTAGAATTAATAAATGAGTTCAGATTTCAGGATATTTCTACACACAGTGAACAATCTGGAAGTGAAATTAAGAAAACTATTCCATTTATAGTAGCATCAAAAAGCATAAAATACTTGGGAAAAATTTAACAAAACTGCAAAACTTGTACTCTGAAAACTATAAAACGTTGAAAGAAATTTAAGATCTAAATAAAAGGAAAAACATCTCATACTCATGGAGTGAAAGACTTAAATATTGTTAAGATGGCCATGCTCCCCAAATTAATATACAGATTCAGCACATCTCTCTTAGAATCCTAGCTGGCTTCTTTGTAGAAGCTAACTAGTGGATTCTAAAATTTGTATGGAATTGCAAGGGACCCAGAGTAGCCAAAATAATCTTTAAAAAGAACAAAGTTGGAGGACTCATATTTCCTGATCTCAAAATTTACCACAAAACCACAGTAATCAAGACAGTATGGTACTGGCATAAGTATAGACATAAAGATCAATGGAGTAGAATTGAGAGTCCATAAATAAAGTCATATGTCTGTGGTCAACTGATTTTTGACAAGTGTTCCATGACCATTCAATGTGGAAAGAATAGTCTTTTCAACAAATGGTGCTGGGACAACTGGATAGACACGTGCAAAAAATGAAGTTGGATCCTTACCTCATACTAAATAAAAAATAGATAAATTAGACTTCATCAAAAGTTACAATCAAGAAAGTGAAAAGGCAGCCCACAGAATGGGAGAAAATATTTGCAATTCATTTATCTGATAATGGACTTGTATCTAGAATCTATAATACAGAATAAGAGAATAAAGAATTCTTCCAACTCAATAACAAAAAGACAAGTAACCCAATGGAAAAATGGACAAAGAATCTGAATAGTCATTTCTCCCAAGAAGATAAACAAATTGTCAATAAGTGTATTAAAAGATGCTTGAAAGTGCATGAAAAGCTGTTAGTCATGAGGGAAATGCAAATCAAAACCACAATGAGATACCTTTTCACATCCTTTAGGATAGCTATAATCAAAAAGTCAGATAATAACAAATGTTGGTGAGGACCTTGAGAAATCAGAATCCTCATACAATGCTTGAGGGAGTGTAACATGGTGTGGCCATTTGGAATACAGTCTGGCAATTCCTCAGTTAAACATTGAGCTACCCTATGACCCAGAGATTCAACTGCTATGTATATACTCAAGAGAAATGACAACATATGTCCATACAAAAGTCCATACATTATACACAAATGTTTAAGGAAACATTAATAATAGCCAGAAGGTGGAAAAAACCCATTGTCCATCGACTGATGAATGGATAAACAAAATGTGGTA